>NC_044039.1:26087124-26760645 GCF_901765095.1 Microcaecilia unicolor
AACCACAGCCATTCCGCACTGCTAACACCTATAGAGGGGCTCAGGGTTCATGCATACTACTGTCTGAAGGAAGCTGAAGTCCTTCGGAGGACTGCAAATTGTATAAATTTTGAAATTTACTCCAATTGGGTATAAGGTTGCCTTAGAAGTAGAAGAGAACATATGCTAATGGAAACAGAGAAAACTGGAAACCAGCAAAGATAGGCAGACTTAGGCATAATCAATGTAAGAAATTGCTTCTAGTGCAAAATTTCATTGGTGCCATTTTGCGACTGCCACTGCCATGCCATCGTCCATGGCCTGCCACATCTCCAGCAAAGGCCCGTCACCATTACTACACTGTTAGTCACACTGAGTGACTCCAGTGAGGCACTTCCAAGCATAAGATTCAGTGCTGGACCTGTGAGCCCTTTGAAGGCGCCCCCACCTTCTCACCAGGCTTCCAATGAGGAGTGGCCTAGTGGTTAGGGTGGTAGACTCTGGTCCTGGGGAACTGAGGAACTGAGTTCGATTCCCACTTCAGGCACAGGCAGCTCCTTGTGACTCTGGGCAAGTCACTTAACCCTCCATTGCCCCACGTAAGCCGCATTGAGCCTGCCATGAGTGGGAAAGCGCAGGGTACAAATGTAACAAAAATAAAATAGATACTATTGGAGATTCTACATGGAATGTTGCTACTATTGGAGATTCTACATGGAATGTTGCTATTCCACTAGCAACATTCCATGTAGAAGGCTGCGCTGGCTTCTGTTTCTGTGAGTCTGACGTCCTGCACGTACGTGCAGGACGTCAGACTCACAGAAGCAGAAGCCTGCGCGGCCACATTGGTGATCTGCAAGGGCTGACTTCTACATGGAATGTTGCTAGTGGAATCTCAAATAGTAGCAACAGTGGAGGAGTGGCCTAGTGGTTAGGGTGGTGGACTCTGGTCCTGGGGAACTGAGGAACTGAGTTTGATTCCCACTTCAGGCACAGGCAGCTCCTTGTGACTCTGGGCAAGTCACTTAACCCTCCATTGCCCCAGGTACAAATAAGTACCTGTATATGTAAGCCGCATTGAGCCTGCCATGAGTGGGAAAGCGTGGGGTACAAATGTAACTAAAATAAATAAAAAATTAAAAAATATATGAGGGTCAGGGCCACTGCAGGACCTGTCAGCTTTTGAGATCTTGCAGACCCTGCACTGGATTTTATGACTGGAGTTGCTGCCGCTATATGGCCATTTGGCATCTTGCACAGGATAACCCAGCAACTCAGAGGTGGGGGTAGAGAAAGATCTGACTGCAGCAACAATCTAGGAAATGGTCTCAGCATCCTGCATATACGATCTGATAAATTGGGAGGACTCCCCCCCTTCCCATTGCCTATAGGTACCATAATTTAAATCCTGCCCTAACCTCAGAAGGACACGAGTACAGGTATATTTTCAGGACACACCGTAATAAACAAAGTCAGAAATAAGGAAAATCTATTTTCAAATAGCTTATTATGTTTGTTATCATGAGCTTTCATGTAGGGGGTGGTAATTCAGGAACACAATCCTTTATTGAAGAGCTTGCAGTACAAACTTGCATCTGCTCTGTGTAATAGATGCAAAGTAGGATTCAGCTGGGAAATGCTGGGGGCTTGTTTCCTGTTCTTTCTGCAGGATAACCAAATCAGCAGAATGGCTTGGGACCACTTTTTCAAAAGTTAGCAGTAGAAAAACTGCCTGCTCATAACCTTAGTTGCTCACTTTCCCTTGCCCATGTTCTACTTCAGCTTGGACAAGTGCCAAGTTTCTGAACTGGAACAGGCATATTTGCTAAAAGCGTTTGCAAAATAAAACTAAACAAAAAGTTTAAAATAATCCTAGGCGTAACGACTGTGACAGGTTGGCAATTCATGGCCAGCTTGGGTGACTATTTTTTTTGCTCAATACCGGAAACAATTTTATGATCTGAGAACTGTAGGGAGTTCGGAGAGTTTCTGAATTACTATGTTCCATGCTGTATAATATGCAGTGGCATAGCCAAGGGTGGGCTTGGGTGGGCCCAGGCCCACCCACTTTGAGCTCAGGCCCACCAGTAGCAGCAGGGGCGTAGCCACGGGTGGGCCTGGATGGGCCCAGGCCCACCCACTTTTGCTACAGGCCCGCCCCGCCCGCGACAGCCCCCTGCACTGACCTGAAGCGCATTCTCCCTCCAATCCAGCACCGGCGATCATAGCCAGCCTTCTACCACATCCAGCAGGAAGTTGCAGAGTAGGCGGGACACGCCTGAGAAGAAGCTCCGACGACGCGCGCTGGACGTGGTAGAAGGCTGGCTACGATCGCCGGTACTGGATGGAGGGAGAACGCGCTTCAGGTCAGTGCAGGGGGCTGGCGGGGGCGGTCGCGGGTGGACACAAAATGTGGTGGTGGCGGCGGCGGGTGGGCAAATGGTGGAGAGGAAAGAGGTCTGTGCCCACCCAGTCCACCTCCAAGCCCACCCAAAAATTAATCGCTGGCTACGCTACTGAGTAGCAGCACACTTATGATGTGGCTGGCAGAGATTCCCAAGCTGAAAACTACTAACAACTGTCCCTCCTGCATACCATATAAATAGTAGATCTACTGATACATGCTGCTCACACCGGCCCCAAAGCCTTCCCCTCTGACTTATTCCTGCCTATGCAGAAACAGGAAGCTGTATCAGTGGGAAGGATGTGGGGCCAACATGAGTACTATGTATTAGTTGCTGCTTACTGCTGGTGAAAATCTGCTATTTAAAAGGTGTGAAGGAGAGGGGGGGATGGATATTTGAGAGACCATATGGCATGCAGGCGAGAGAAGGAGAGACCAAATCACCTGTGGGATGGGGTGGGGTTCTTCTGCCCACCCATCTTGGGCCCAGGCCCATCCAAAATTGGGTGTCTGGCTACGGCCCTGATAATATGATCAGGCCATCATAAACACTTTGGAGTGGATTCTCACGGTGCAATCATGCACTGGAGCTTAAATTAATATACTCAGCACCACTGTTCATATAGGTAACAGTGCCGAATATGTCAGTATCACAGTCACTGTGCTGAGACTGTCCAGTAGTGCATAACTAAACCCTAAGCCTTAAGCTTTCAAGATAGCACCTGAATATTATCACTTTCCAGAAAATGTTTTGGCCCATCCTGATTTTGCCCCCTTCCCCCCCCCCCCCCCCCCCCCCACTTGGCTCCTTACTATTCAGATACTATCAATTACTTCAGTGAGATTTCTATAGTAACAAAGTAACCAGGACCAACACAGTGTTACCCTGAGCCAACCTTTGCATCACCCCTCCCTTTCCCCTGTCCTGTGATCCAGCTTTTCCCCTCCACTTCCTCCCCTATATAGGGCATATACGGTTTAAGCAACACTGGGCCTTTCTGTGTATGCTGTTTACCCTCTCTGTTTGGCATATACGGTTTACACCATTTTGGGGTATAATTGTGGAATGTGACTCTCGATATAAATTATGGAAAAATATGAAACAGCAGTCCTTTAGCATTAGACAGTGCACTGTTGGAAAGTAAATACATTCCCTTTATCTAGGATCCAAGTCCTCATGCCCAAGATTTACTAACAAATATTGACACAATACCCCAAAGATATTATAAAAAACAAATTGTTTATTTATTTATTTATTTAGCAGCAAGAACAAAATGAAAGGCAAGAAAAATGATGACGATGATCTTATCATAGAAACAGCTCAGAGCAAACACACATGAACCCTAAGGCAGGCTTCAAGTTCAGCCAGTTACTCTAACCCCAGAGCAACAATCACATAGCAATTACATTGCAACTATACACCATGGGCAGTGATGGCACATGTCTGGCAAGTGACAGAGTATTCCTCAGGTAGGCTGTCAGGCAGGCAGGTAGGCAGGGGCTGTACTTATCACGATTTCAAAGCTGGAAACTGGGTTTGTGAGCCCTTGGGCCACTGCCGAGAAGTGGCAGTGGCAGGCAAAACCACCCTCAAACAGGGACAGGGCAGAACAGGACTGGAACCCCGGACTGGGGTTGCAGCAGAGGCAAACAAGCTGGAACAGGCAGAGCAGGAGCCCCAGTCTTCATCTGCGCTTAGCTGCTTTTCCCCAGGAGTTGAGCCCCTGGGTGCAGGCGGCCGGCAGGGCTTCGCAGGACAGGGCAGGATACCAACAGGCAACACACAACAGAGTAGAAGTAAAGGCTGCCAGCTCAGCCACTAAACAAGAAACACAAACACTGACAAACAAAAGACCGAACTGAAAGCTGCCATGCAGCCACTAAACAAGAAACACAGAGAACCCAGAACTAGACACAGAAAACAACTAAGACTCAAGACTAGGACAGTACAAGCAAGGCAACACAAAGACTAAACAGAAACAGGCAAGGAACTAGAACAAGGAATCAAACTCAGGCTGAAGTGCAACAAGCACCCACATACCAGGGCCTAAGACGATGCAAAGGCAAAGGCAGAGAGTTTCCAAATGGCTAATAAGCCCAGCAGCAGCAACTGAGGCTCAGCTGCAGCAATCACCAGGCCGCTACGGAAGCTGTGCAGGGTCAACCAAGACAGAGAAATCCGGCAGCCTGGAAGATCCGGACTGGACTGGGCTAAAGTCTGGAACAGGTGATAGTCCATAGCAGTCACCGGTTCTGGCCACCATAGGGCGAGGTGAGCACAGACGTAACAGTACTTCAGATCAGATGGAATATGAACAGCCATTTGCCTCAGATATGAGCCTCTTTTATGCTGAAATCGCAGCCTGCAGCTGAGTCAGTGATGTGCACTCTTGGCCTTGTTGTTGTTACACAACAACTTTGTCTCAGATGTTGTGGCTTGAGGGGCCACAGTATTGTCCCATTGGTACCACATTGAAGGGACACTTTAATTCTGAAGTCATTGTTCAAGTAAACAATTGCTTTTCTTGGGTGAGGACAAGCCTCAAAGTCTGCAACACGAGCTTGTGAAGTCTCCTTGTGATGATGTAATGTGGTTATTATTCTCCTTGTCTACCAGCAGCCTAATGCTTTGCAATGTCCTTGCAGATTGCAAGCAAGGACAGGCCTTGGCAGTGAAAGATGAATTTAGCCAAAGTCTGTATTTTAATATCAGGTTGGCAATGCTGGAAGAATACCATGCAGTAATTCTATATAACTTTGTTATGTAGTAGCATGTAGTGCTGCATATAGTGTCTTTTGCTCCTACACCTCACTCACAACATGGTATCTCTCCCTCTACTCCCTCCACACCTGCGATCCTCTTCTCTCTCAACTACCCTCCTCCTGGTCTACCTTTAAACGCTAGAGAGCAGAAGCTGCAGTAGCAATCCATACATGCTGCCTGTACCCAGCATGGAGCCTTCCCTCTACCACATCCTTCCCCAGCAGCCCCACAAGAAACAGGAAGTTACATCAGAAAAGGTGCGAAAAGGCAGAGAGAAGGCTTCAGGCTAGGTGCAGGCATCATGTGTGGATCGTTGCTGCTGCTGGCTCCCCCTAGAGCATAGTTCAGGAATCCTCAAGGTCCAGCCTGGTTTTCAGAATTTCCACAATGAATATGAGATCTATTTGCATGCAATAGAAGCTGTGAATGCAAATAGATCTCATACATATTCATTGTGGAAATTCTTAAAACCAGGCTGTGTTGTGGACTTTGAGGACTGGATTTGAAGACCTCTGGCATAAAGGTAGGTGGAGGGGTTGAGAGAGAAAAGGAGATACTGGATTATGGGTGGGGAGGGCATAGAGGGAGAAATACTGGACCTGGATTTTGGTACACTTTATCACCGGGCACTTTGAGTCAGTAATCACCTGAGTCATTGGTTGAGTTGGCTCTGATAGTAACATAGTAGATGGTGGAATATAAAGACCCAAGCTCCTCTATCCAGTCTGCCCAAGAATCACATTCATTATCAATTCAAGATTAAACCAACAATGAATGTGGTATAAAATACATATATTTGATCCTTAGTTTTCTTTGCCATTTTCAGGACACAGACCATAGAAGTCCTCCTGATATTGGTCTTACGTCCCAACTCCTGGAGTTGCCGTTGAAGCCCCCATTCAGCATATCCTGGTCTGTCTTGCCATATACAGGATATAGATTGTAGAAGTCTGTCCAGATATAGCCTCAGTTCCTCACTGCTGCTGAAGTTGCCATCTCAGCACTACTCAACGCATCAACATCCATGAGATCATTTCAATTTTGTTTTTATACCATCCTCTTTCTAATTAGGTATCCACGTCTTTTTGAATTCCATCACTTTTTTTTGTCTCTGCCACTTCCCTTGGGAGGGCATTCCGGGCATCAACCACCCTCTCTGTGAAATACTTCCTGATGTTACTCCTGAGTCTACCACCACATAACCTCAATTCATGTCCTCTAGTTTTACCATTTCCCTGGCTCTGGAAAAGAAATCTATTTGTATATTAATATCTTTCAAGTATTTAAATGTCTGTATCATATCTCCGATCCCTCCGTTCCTCTAGGGCTGGGGTTCTCACCTCAGTCCTCGGGAAATACCTAACCAGCCAGGTTTTCAGGCTACCCACAATGAATATGCATGAGATAAATTTGCATGCACTACCTCCATTGTATGCAAATCTACCTCATACATATTCAATGTGACTATTCTGGAAACCTGACTGGTTAGGTATGTCCTGACATTTGGATTGAAAACCCCTGCTCTAGGGTACACGTATTCAAGTCTTCCAGTCTCTTCCCATACGTAAGGGGTTGCACTGGCTTCCTGTGATGGACCGTATCGTTTTCAAGATCTGCGCATTGGTGCACAAAATCATCTATGGAGACGCTCCTGCTTACATGGACACTCTCATTAACTTGCCGCCCAGGAACCCGTAAGTCAGCTCGCTCGTATCTCAATCTCCAGCTTTCAGTGGCCTAAAGTATAAGACTGTCTATGCTTCCTCTTTTTCTTATCTAAGCACTCAATTCTGGAACGGACCGCCCCAAGTGGTCAAATTCACCCCAGATCACCCGACCTTTAAGAAGCAGCTCAAGACCTTCCTTTTCGGTAGAGCATATGCCGTGAGCCCTCCTGGTGTTACATCCTTCTGAACCACGGCAGCCTTATCGACAACTTGTCACCTTCCCCTCTCTCCCTCTCCCTCCTGCTGTTCCTCTTTCCCTTCTCTGACACTAATTACTGTATTTTGTATTAATGTTGTTTACTAGACTATTGTATGCCACATTGAGCCTGCCCATGGTGGGAATAATGTGGGATATAAATGCCATAAATAAATAAGTCTTCCAGTCTCTTCCCATATGTCTTTCGACATAAATCCCAGAACATTTTCTTCACCTTCCTCTGAACTGCTTCAAGTCTTTTTACGTCTATAGCAAGATACGGATTCCAAAACTGAACTAGTTTTACCGTTTCCTCGTCTCTGGATACTATCCATTTATGTTCTTAAAATACATCAATAGCTGATGGTGAATATGTAACTTCTTTCGAACATCAGGCACTTTGTATTTTTTTTATAATGTTTTTTTATAGCTCATTTAGAAGACATGCAAAAAAAAATAAGATGAAGAAAGAGCTAATCGAAAACTCTTGAAAGTTAAAGACTTAGCTTTCAACAAATTACTAATGCTTCAGTATAATATATTTCACAATTATTCAATTCAGTAACTGTATTTGCAACAGAATCTGTTTATCACGTTCTCTTTGGGAGTCTTTCTAAGCAGGGCTGTTTAATAAGTAAGTGCTCTATCACTGTGTCAAAAGGAAGCAGAAAGGCCAAAAACAGCATTAAACTGTGCTGACCCCATTCCATCAAAATGAGTGAAATGGATAAGGTAGGCCAAATATTTAATCAGTTTCGAGAGCCTTTGTTGCAGTCTTCTGTCTGAACAAAATTACTGTTTAAAAAATAAGCTGTCTGCTGTAGGAACAAAAAGTTATGGAAATAAAGCTAAAAAGTTTCATTAATTGCCACTCTCATATAGCTTAACCCTGAATTATATGGCATTAAATGCATCATTAAATAATTGCTTATACTATTGTCATTATTATTATTATTATTCATAGTGCTCTTAGGAGTAAAGATAACTTCTATAAAATGTAGTTGCACACATTGGCTAAGGCCTTGTTGATTCTAGTGGGCATTAATAGCAACCTGCCAACTTGATCAATGTTCACAACTCACTGGCTAATTGAAAAAATATTTAAAGTAAAAACACAGGGTGACCCTTATCAACACAACTTCCTAACCAACGGGAGTCTTTAAGTCAGAGATCGATGCCCTAGCCAGTGTTAGCCTAGCCTAGCTGACTACATGCAGGATAGACTGGGGTCAACATCGTGGCACCATTTTGATTATGGCAGCGCCGATGACAGAAGGAAAACTGGCTGTCTTCTGCCAGTGAAAATGTTGCTGGCTTTGTGGTATAAGATTGGCCCAGACAGCCAAGCTGGAGGAAAAGATTGGGGATCCCAACTGGAAGGATAAGTAATACAGGTCTTCGAATCTACCGAAGTGTGATTACTTTTGCAACGTTGGTAGGCCATGCTAAGCCATCTTGAGTGATCACTTTGGCCTGGTAACGTTATACAACATGGAACACAAGGATTCGGAAACTCTTTTCTTATATGATGGAGATGTTTCTGGTAGTGAGTAAAAACAAATGGTCACAGACGCTAACGCAAAATTGCCAACCTGTCGCAGCCATTATAATGCCTAAGCTTTTTTTTTTTTGTGCCAAGGTTGAGTAGCATACCCAACATAAATATTTAATGAAGTTATTTAGATAATTATATAAAATAGCTTATTTGCATATTAGCTTTACTGTTGGTGATCCAGCAGTAACAACACACAGCCTATACATGACATCCGAGTGGCAGAATTTAGGGGGTAGCAATATGGCTCAGGCTTGCACGAGACCCTCCCACTGATTCCCTTCTCACTGCATGGCCTGCTGTTGCCACCCCCCCCTCCCTCCTCCCAGGCTGGCCCAAAGATTAAAAAAGCATCATTGTTGTACAGGCAGCACCACTTTATCCCATCCCCCTTTGAACAGATTGTATGCTTACAAGGCCTATAATAGTGTTGATGCTTCATTAATCTTCATGCCATTTTGGGAAGATGTAGGCGGTGCCAGTAGAAGCGAGAAAGGAAGGGGAAGATTCTAGATGTGGAGTGGGAGTAGGGAAGGGAAGATGAGAAGTTAGCCAAATAGAAGGGGTCTAGAGGAAAAGGGGAGATGCTGGTCACTGGGGTGGGGGAAGATAGATGCTTGACTATGGGGTGATGTAGGGGTGAAGTTCACCTAGGGCATCTCATCACAGGGCCACAGCTGAAGACTTCCCCCTGACGGTAACAAAAACTCTGCCCTCCATGATGCCGACACCTACACATGCTCAGTTTTCAGCTCATGCCTGCTGCAGACTGCCAAGATGGAAAGAAGCATTTTCCTGCCAGCTGGGATATTTTTTGGGTGGAGGATGGGGGAGGGAGAACACTTGGTGCCCACCCACTTCTTGCCTAGGCCCACCCAAAATCTATTGTCTGGCTATGCCCCTGCTACAGCCAAAACATTTTGTGACCTCACAGCTGAAAATTGTGGGCAAATAGGAAGATAGACTAAGAAAAAAATCTTTTAACAAGAAAATATAGACAGTTGTCTCCTTTTTCCAGGGGGCATTTTTTTTTCTCCTGTTGGAGTATATCAGGAACCAAAAGGTAACTGAACTCAAAAAATCCCTTGAGAACAGTAGCAACACACCAAAAAGTGGGGAACAAAGGAAGGCTGGGCAAACCACCGGATCAACAGATACAATTTATTACTGCATTGTATATAGAACAATGCACAATATCATAAAATCAATACTCAAGACTTGACAACCAGGGGTGTAGCCAGACACCCAATTTTGGGTGGGCCTGGGCCCAAGATGGGTGGGCAGAAGAACTCCACCTTGTCCACAGTGGCATACCAAGGGGGGAGGCGGTGGGGGCGGTCCACCCCGGGTGCACGCCGCTGGGGGGGTGCCGTGGCGCGCGCCTGTTGCCCTACATAGTAACATAGTAGATGACAGCAGAAAAAGACCTGCACGGTCCATCCAGTCTGCCCAACAAAATAACTCATATTTGCTACTTTTTGTGTATACCCTACTTTGATTTGTACCTGTGCTCTTCAGGGCACAGACCGTATAAGTCTGCCCAGCATTATCCCCGCCTCCCAACCACCAGCCCCTACTCCCAACCACCGGCTCTGGCACAGACCGTATAAGTCTGCCTAGCACTATCCTCGCCTCCCAACCACCAGCCCTGCCTCCCAACTACCGGCTCTGGCACAGACCGTACAAGTCTGCCCAGCACTATCCCCGCCTCCCAACCACCAGTCCCGCTTCCCACCACTGGCTCTGGCATAGACCGTATAAGTCTGCCCAGCACTATCCCCGCCTCCCAACCACCAGCCCCGCCTCCCGATCTTGACTAAGCTCCTGAGGATCCATTCCTTCGGCACAGGATTCCTTTATGCTTATCCCACGCATGTTTGAATTCCGTTACCGTTTTCACTGCTCCCTCTGAGTCTGCCCCGGAACAGGTTACTTCCTGTTCCGGGGCAGACTCAGAGGGAGCAGTGAACACATGCGAATTGCGAACTCGGAGACAGGGCAACAGGCGCGCGCCACGGCACCCCCCCAGCGGAGTGCACCCGGGGGGTGTCATTTTGCCGGGGGGGGGGGGGGGCGCATCGGCGATCCGCCCCGGGTGTCAGCCAGCGTCGGAATGCCACTGCTTGTCCCACAAATGATTTGGTCTCTCCCTCTCTGGCCTGCATGCCATATGGTCTCTCAAACATCCCCCCTCCCCCATATACCTTTCAAATAGCAGTTTTTCACTTTCAGCGAGCAGCAACTAATACACACTGCTCATCTTGGCCCCACAGCCTTCCCTCCGATGCAACTTCCTGTTTCTGCATAGACGGGAATACATCAGAGGGAAGGCTGTGGGGCCGGTGCGAGCAGTATGTAACAGTCGCTGCTCGTTGCAGGCAAAGATCTGCTATTTACAAGGTATGCAGGAGGAACAGTTGTTGGGAGTTTTCAGCTGGTGGGGCTTGGGGATCTCTGCCAGCCACATCATAGGTGTGCTGCTACTGGGTGGACCTGAGCCCAAAGTGGGTAGGCCTGGGCCCACCAAGGCCCACCCTTGGCTATGCCACTGTTGACAATGCACTGTGTTTCGGCACATAAGTACCTGCCTCGGGAGTCTGATAATATGGGGGTAATTACAAGATTGTGTAGCTGAGTAGAGTAGATAGAATGGTCTTTAAAAAGACTGTGCACACATGACTTTTGCACTATACAAAACACATATGGCTATACAGAGCGAAAAAAAAACTCCAAAAAGGTCCAAAAACCTGGTGAAGCTTGAGTGCAAATCTTCCTTGCACAGGAAAAAGCAAGGGAGATTTGAACTCAAGCAGTAATAAATTTTATCTGTTAATCCTGTGGTTTGCCCAGCCTTCCTCCCTTCCTTCCCCACTTTTTGGTGTGGATTATATCAGGAAAGCAACAGAAATAGCAGTGGGTGCTTTGACAAGACTGCTCAGGAGTTATTATCAAAGGCCAGAGGTTCATTGCCCCGGGGTGTTTCTCTTGAACACCTTCTCTCACTCATAGTACATGAAGGCAGGGCATCCACATTCATTTGATCTGGAAAGGAGTTCTAAGAGCTGCATGTTTTATAAATAAATGCTGTTGACCTGAAATCAAAAGTGATTTCTTTTTTTTAATGCCGGACGTGCTCTTTGATTCCAGGGCTTCCACTGAAAGAAAATTCTCTCCATTCTCCACTTCCTTTCACTCGATAAACTGACAAGCAGTCATTCTGTGTGAATAGTTTAGCATATATTTTATTGACATTTGACTTATCTATATATTTATGGAATTTATAATGGCCCAGTGGTTCTGTAGCAGTGCCTGGGTTTGATTTGCAGGCTCAGCTTCCAGAGTTGAGCGTGTTACAGAGGTAGAATTCACAGCCCAGGGCTAGGAGAGAACTCTTACCGTCATATAAAAGTCATACCTGAAGGCGGGGCCACTCTTACCAATGGGCAAAGAGGGCAACTGCCCCGGCTCCCTGAATAAGGGGGGGAAGGCACCCGGTTGCCCACTGGCAAATTTAGCCTAACTCCGGCATCTCTCTCGCCCTTCTCCGACCCCCCCCCCCCCCTTCTCCCCTTCTTTCCTCCAACTCTCTCCCTCTTCCTTCTTCCTCTGTCATTCTTTTCTGACCCCCTCTGAGGCAATTTCCTGTTTCCACATAGGAAAGAGCCCGATGCTGACAGAAAGCTGTCTGGCTGAATCACTGTTGATACTGGCGACAGAGAAGAAGGATGGAGAACTCTGAGGATAGGAGAAAGGCAAGGCTAGCGAGGGTTGAGAGACAGAAACAGAGAGACCAGATTTGGGTTGTCAGAGTGTGGGAAACAGTGGCATAGCCATGGGGGGAGGTCTTCGAGGGGCCTGGATCCCCTCGCTTTCAGCTCAAGTGCCCTCTGCTTTAATGGCTAGGCAGGATGCCAAGATTTATACCCTGAATGCACCATGAGAAAATCTTACTCATTGGACTACAACCTCACACTTTGCGATGGGCCACCCTCCTCTCCTGTCCCCTGATTCAGCAGCTTCTTACTCCCCTCCAGTAACAGCCCTGCTGCTTCCAGCAAAAAAATTAAATACATAAATATATAAATGGTAGTACATAAGTACATAAGTAGTGCCATACTGGGAAAGACCAAAGGTCCATCTAGCCCAGCATCCTGTCACCGACAGTGGCCAATCCAGGTCAAGGGCACCTGGCACGCTCCCCAAACGTAAAAACATTCCAGACAAGTTATACCTAAAAATGCGGAATTTTTCCAAGTCCATTTAATAGCGGTCTATGGACTTGTCCTTTAGGAATCTATCTAACCCCTTTTTAAACTCCGTCAAGCTAACCGCCCGTACCACGTTCTCCGGCAACGAATTCCAGAGTCTAATTACACGTTGGGTGAAGAAAAATTTTCTCCGATTCGTTTTAAATTTACCACACTGTAGCTTCAACTCATGCCCTCTAGTCCTAGTATTTTTGGATAGCGTGAACAGTCGCTTCACATCCACCCGATCCATTCCACTCATTATTTTATACACTTCTATCATATCTCCCCTCAGCCGTCTCTTCTCCAAGCTGAAAAGCCCTAGCCTTCTCAGCCTGTATAAAGGTATGGAGCTGCTGTATAAGTCACACAGCTATTGGCTCTGCTGGTCATGCCCCTTTTGACATGGACTTTGTGTTTTGGGGGGAGCTGAACCAGCAAAGCCATCAGTGGCATATCCTAAACAGTGGCTATATGCCTTTATGCTGCATTTCATCGTTGGGAAGCAGCTTGACTGGTAGGGGGGGCACTGTTATACATGGTTGGGGGCCAAGGCAGAAACTAGAGAGACTTCAAAGCCTACTACCAGGCAATGCCTTCACTTTAGACAGGCGTAGGGACCTCTCTGGCGCCAATTGCCCTGGTAGTCCTCTTCCACCCTTGCCAGTCCTGACATCCGCTGTCTTTATATTTTGTACAATACGGGGGAAACACATCTCTTTTTTATTCTCCGGTTTTGCTTCTTGATGTTTCAGTTTAATGTTTGTATAGTTCTATTGTTATTTTGTGGTCATTTACTTTTTTGTTTGGCGAGGTTCTATCTGTTAACATGAAGTTTCTATGTAAGAATCTGTAGTAATCTGTCTGGTTTCAGTTTTCCTAACATGTGTGCTGATATTCTAGAGCTCACTGCAATATTCATGGTGCTGCCTTTTCCAAGGTAGGGCTGTCATTTTGAGAGTTTTGGAAGTTAATGCTGAACGGTAGATTTGCTGTAGGAGCTGAGTGACTTTTTTGTAAAGGTTTGTATCATTTCACAGTACGTCTGGTACTAAGAAGGTTCATGCTACTAATATTAAGATGACCCTGGAATTTATGCGGAAATGAAAACCTATCGACACTTTAATGAATCTTCACATTGATCTACTCAAGCATTCTAAAATGTTCTATCGCGCCATATATAAGATGATTCTCATGATCGGAACCCAAATGTAGATTTCTGTCAGTTCTTGAAAACTGTAGAATTCATTTTTCCAGGGTTTTCACAATCTCATAAAGATGGGCACCATTTAGATCTTATTGCCCGTGAGCGTAATCTCTGAACTTTATCCCATGGTTATTCAGTGGAGCCTAGCATAGGAGCCGACTCTGTGGGTGCTATGGGTGCTTGAGCACCCCCAATATTGAGAAAATTGCTTGTATGTGTCCAGGGAGGGGTTATTTTCATTGGGCTTAGCACCCCCAATAATTTTGAAAAGTTGGCTCCTATGGAGCCTAGTAGTTTAGTCTGACTGTTTTGCTATCGAATTTACTCTTCGCTGCAACACCTTAGGATTAAAAGCTAACAGAGGAACTTATTCCTCTAGAGAGAATATAGATGTAATTCAGTTTTGGCAGAGAGTATTACCTATTGTCAGCAGGTCCCCCCTTCCACTCCTTGGCCTGGGTTGACTCTGCTTAGCAGATATGCTTCAAGGCCAGCTTCTGTCTCTTTTGACATCGGTGAACTCCTGCTCTCCTTGCTCCCACAGCCAGGACCTTCTGAATTCACTGTTCCTTTGACTTATACTTCCGTGATAACCCAATAAACAGACAGGTACTCCAACATTCTTATAATAAAGGTTTCTCATTTATTTATGCCAGTTCATTTGTAGCAACTTCAACAGCACAGCATACTGCATTATCCTAGGTTCCTTGACATTTGTTCCCATTCACAATGTCACACAGGGTCATATCCACTAGCTTGCTGCTTATAGTAACATAGTAAATGACGGCAGAAAAAGACCTGCATGGTCCATCCAGTCTGCCCAACAAGATAAACTCATATGTGCTACTTTTTGTGTATACTCTACCTTGATTTGTACCTGTCCTTTTCAGGGCACAGACTGTGTAAGTCTGCCCAGCACTATCCCCGCCTTCCACCACCGGCTCTGGCACAGACCGTATAAGTCTGCCCAGCACTATCCCCGCTTCCCGCCACCGGCTCTGCCACCCAATCTCTGCTAAGCTCCTTAGGATCCATTCCTTCTGAACAGGATTCCTTTATGTTTATCCCACACGTGTTTGAATTCCGTTACCGTTTTCATTTCCACCACCTCCCGCGGGAGGGCATTCCAAGCATCCACCACTCTCTCCGTGAAAAAATACTTCCTGACATTTTTCTTGAGTCTGCCCCCCCTTCAATCTCATTTCATGACCTCTCGTTCTGTCGCCTTCGTACCTCCATAAAAGGTTCGTTTGCGGGTTAATACTTTTCAAATATTTGAATGTCAAATATATAGCTCAGTCCTTTAGCATCACTTTCTCTTCTCAGGTTAATCATCAGTTTCTTACAACACACGGTATTTAACTTCCCATATTCTTAACCTTCTGAGCTACCCACTGCCACGGGTTTCTTCTCAGCTGCATCAATTCTGCCTTTCCAATTCCAGACAGTTTAGGAAATACAGCAGCCAGGAAACCTCTCACCTTAGTACCAGCAGTTTGTATAAATGCAGCCACCTCCATACTCTCCTCCTCATTCTCCTCCCTTTTATCCCATTCCATCTCTTCTACCTCCTCACAGGGCTCCCTCAGCTGCTCTTCATCACCCTGATTAGAGTCCATCTCCCAATCCTGCTCCTCCCCCTCCACTTCCTGTGATTCCTGTGTTGGGTCAGGTGCATTGTGGGAATCGTGGTTCCTAGGCTCATCCCTTATCCTAATCGGTCTCTTGACCACCAGAGGGCGCGTTCCTCGTCTATAAGGTATTTGCAAATGTCTTTTAATCTCTCTCCAGGGCTGCTCTCGCTTTCCTTGAGGCCGTCTTCTCAGTAACCCCTTACACTATATTAAAAGGGAAAGATGGTTATTAGGAATCTATGCTGATTACGTGTAACAAAAAGCTGTAAATGAGACACTGGACAATTATGTTTCTGTGATTTGACACTTTCATCTTTGATACTGTATAGCGCCTATCATAACGACATCCAAGCGGTTTACACATTAAAAACTCAAGCACAAAACAAAGGGTGACAAACATTTTCTCTGGTTTAATGATACTTTATTAGCCATGAAAAACAAATGTAGACAATTAGAAAGGTATTGGAAAAAGAATGCGACACCAGAAACTAAACGAAACAGGAGAATGGCTTTTAATGTCTATAAATATAAACCAGTGTGGTAGCAAAATAGAAGCAATCCCATCCAATTTAAAGGAACTGTTTAAAATTAAGGACAAAATTAGCCAGCCAAATGAGCTGATGGTTGCAAATAGCTATTTAATAAATCCACCATAGGCAGATGAGCGAGCAAATTATTCTAACAACAAGGTCAATAAATTAAGGTCAGAGATTGAACAATGACAGCATTTACAACTAGAATTAGACCATATAGAGACACATATGGTAAATGACATTCCTGCTGATAGATTTGGGACTAAATTTGCACAAGTGCAATCAACCGAAGTAAATTCATTGCTTAAAAAGTTTTCCAAACCTCATTACATTTTAGATCCATGTCCTACTTATCTATTAAAATTTGCTCCACCAGCTTTTCTATTGTGGTTACTTATATGGTTGGGGAATGTATTCGTTAAGGGTAGCTTTATGAGCCTCTTCAAGAGGGACCGTTAAGGGGTAAATCTCAAAAGG
This sequence comes from Microcaecilia unicolor, assembly GCF_901765095.1. Lineage (NCBI taxonomy): Eukaryota > Metazoa > Chordata > Amphibia > Gymnophiona > Siphonopidae > Microcaecilia > Microcaecilia unicolor. Next base: position 26,103,845 of record NC_044039.1, read on the forward strand.
TCGCCAGACATCAGGCGCTGGGATGTTGTATGCTGTGTGAATTCTATCCACTCTGAACTGCCATTATAGAATTATTTATTTATTGCATTTGTATCCCACATTCCCCCACCTATTTGCAGGCTCAATGTGGCTTACATAGATTTGTTAACATTGTCATTTCAGGATATCAGATGGAGTTCGTAATGTGTAGCGATTAAGGAAGGGAAGAAAGAAGAAGGAAGAGAGTGATTAGGGTAGTTATAGAAGGTGGGCATTCATACTTGAGTGGGTTGGTGAGGTGACAATATCATAAGTCCACAGTATCACACCTAACCTTTGGCGCAAGCACTTCTGCCATACCAAAGGCTGTACCAAACTATTGGTAGATAAATGCATAACCCCTGGTATCTATAACCTTTGCGTGTAACTCATTGCCATACCCTTGACCCACCCATGTCCCTCTCAAGGTCATGCCCCCCCCCCCCTAGAAGCTGTGTTTGCAATTTATATAGCACAACTGCCAATTGGTGCCAATGAACAGCAATTAACACCAATTTAAGTCAATAATTGGCTGCTAACTCCAATTAACAGCCAATTATCAAATTTATTTGTGCATGCAACTGACCTTATTCTATAAATTTGCTTCGTTTCATTGCATGCGTGAATAAACATGCGGGTAAAAGTGAGCCGGTTGATGTAGTTCATCTAGATTTTCAGAAAGCGTTGGATAAAGCCCCTCATGAGAGACTCCTGAGAAAATTAAAACCCGTGGGATAGGAGGCAGTGTTCTGTTGTGGATTAGGAATTGGTTGATGGATAGAAAACAGAGGGTAGAGTTAAAAGGCCAATTCTTTCAGTGGAGGAGGTTAAATAGTGGAATGCCCCAGGGATCTGTACTGGGACCGGAGCTATTTAACATATTTATTAATGATCTGGAAATGGGAATGATGAGTGAGGTGATTAAATTTGCAGATGACACAAAACTATTCGAAGTTGTTCAAACGCATGCAGATTGTGAAAAATTGCAGGAAGGCCATAAGAACTTGGAAGACTGGGTGTCCAGATGAAGTTTAATGTGGACAAGTGCAAAGTGATTCACAATGCGAAGAATAATTCAAATTATAGTTATTTGATGCTAGGTTCCACCCTAGGTGTCAGCACCCAAGAAACAGATCTAGGTGTCATTGTGGACAATATGCTGAAATTTCTGCCCAGTGTGCGGTGGCGGCCAAAAAAGCAAACAGAATGCTAGGCATTATTAGGAAAGGGATAGAAAATAAGACAAAGAATATTATAATACCTCTGTATCGCTCCATGGTGCAACCACACCTTGAATATTGTGTGCAATTCTGGTCACCGTATCTTAAAAAAACATATAGCAGAATTAGGAGAGGTTCAAAGAAGGGTGACAAAAATGATTAAGGACATGGAACTTCTCTCATATAAGGAAAGGCTTAAGAGGTTAGGACTCTTCAGCTTTGAGAAGAGACGGCTTAGGGGAGATACAATAGAGGCCTACAAAATCTTGACTGGTGTAGAACGGGTAAAAGTGAATTGATATGTTACTCTTTCAAAAAGTACAAAGACTAGTGAACACTCAAGGAAGTTACAAGGTACCGATTTTAAAATGAACAGAAGGAAATATTCTTCCACTCAACGAATAGTTAAGCTCTGGAACTCATTGCCAGAGGATGTGGTAACAGCAGTTAGTATATCTGGGTTTAAAAAAGGTTTGGACAAATTCCTGGAGGAAAAGTCTATAGTCTGGTATTGAGATGGACAGGGGGGAAGCCACTGCTGTCTCTGGGAATGGTAGCATGGAATGTTGTCACTATTTGAGGTTCTACATGGAATGTTGATACTCTATGAGGTTCTACATGGAATGTTGCTGCTATTTGAGTTTCTGCCAGGTACTTGTGAGATGGATTGGCCACTGTTGGAAGCAGGAAACTGGGCTAGATGGACCATTGGTCTGACTCAGTATGGCTATTCTTATGTTCTTAAATTGTGTGCACAACTTTGCATGCTAGTTGTAAAGTTGGGCACCCAGTTTTACAAAATTTGGGGTAAGTGCATCGATGCTAACTACAAATAAACTAAACACTCAGGGGCCCTTTTACTAAGGTGCATAGGTGGCTACACTGACAGGGGCATAGGCATACCTGCCATTTTGGGTTGGCCCAGAGTTAACCTGGGTGGGCCCTTCCCACCCCCACTCCTACCCCTGTACATACATACAATATAGTTTTTTTTTTAATGACCCGATGTCTGCCCGTTTCTCTCTGAAACCCCTCCCCCGGTCCTAACTCAGAGCCATTGCCTGTCGCAATTCCTATAGGCAACCTGCGCTGGCTCTGCAGGCTTCTCTCTACTACATTCCCGCCAAAGAAACAAGAAGTGACATCATTGAGGGCAGAACATGATAGAGAGAAGCCTGCGGGGCTGGTGCAGGATGCCTATAGGATGCCAGCTCTGAGGTAGACCAGGAGGGGGGATTTCAGAGAGAGACGGGCGGATGCCAGGCCACGAGTGGAGAAGAGGGAGAGAGTGAGGCGCCGCCATTGATGAGTTTTGGGGGCCTCATGGGCTGCTGACTGGGTGGGCCTGTGCCCACCCAGGCCCACCCTTAGCTACGCCACTGATCTAACATGTGCCAAATTGGAACTACCGCCCAGCTACTGCGTGCCCCAGGTGGTAATTCCATTTTTCATGTGCATCCAAAACATGCTGTAGAAAATACTTTCTACCACGTGGCGCTTACCTGGCAGTAATCAGCAATTTACGCGCACTGGCCACTCATCGCCCGGTTAATGTGGGATACCTTACTGCTAAGTCAATGGGTAGCGGTAAGGTCTCAGGCTGAAAATGGACAGGAGCTGGTTTTAATTTTGCCACACATCCATTTTAGCCAACAAAACAAAATTGCCTTTTTTTCCAGGTGCGCTGAAAAATTGACCTACATGTGTCTAAAACACATGCCTACACCAGCACAGGCCAATTTTAGGTACACCTTAGTAAAGGGGCCCAGGATCATTGAGAGGTGGGGGCAGGGGGGACAAAATTTCCCGGGCCCGGGCCTCCAAGGGGGGCCCGGCGCCGGGGTCAGGCCGCCGGCGCTGCAGTCCCCAGTCTCACCTGCCTGCCTCGTTGGCTCCGGGACCCCTGCATTCGAAGCGGCAGTCACAGATCGCCTCCCTTCGGGCCTTCCCTCCCTGTGTCCTGCCCTCGCGGAAACCTGAAGTTACATCAGACGAGGGCGGGACACGGAGGGAAGGCCAGAAGAGAGGCGATCTGCGACTGCCGCTTTGAATGCAGGGAAGCAGGCAGGTGAGACCGGGGACTGCAGCGACGGGGGGCGGCAGGGGGAGCAACGGGGGGGGGGGGCAGCAGTGGAGGCGGGGCAGCCTTGCCCCAGGCCCGGCCTAGTCTCTCGACGGCCCTGAAGGGGCCCCTCAGTAAAGAAGTTTTATTTGTGGTATGTGGTATGGGGTAAGTTCTTGTGTAACTGCACTACCCTTCTCTTAATGTTTGCTGTTAAAGTGCAATAAGTGAAAAAAAACAGCACTTTAGTGAAAAGGTCTCTAAGGGGGTCATTTACAAAGGTGTGCTTAACACTAGAGATGCTCATCACCAAAACTCTACAACTGAACACAAAGGCTACTGCTACCTTTTCCTCTTCACGAACTATAGATGCCTTCTGCACATTGCACAACACTATTGTAACTCCACCAAAGTGTAAATGATAAGCCACTTTGAACCGAATTTTGATTTTGGATAACAGTGGGATACAAGAATGCATAAATACCTACAGGCATCTGTAGCATTTAGCGTCTGTTTATTTTTAGCACGCACTAAAAATGCTAGCGTGCCTTTTTAAAAGGACCCCGTGGAGGGGCATAATCGAACGGGGACGACCATCTCTAAGGACGCCCACATCTGAGGACGTCCCCGCGAATGGGCGGGGCATCCCGTATTATCGAAACAAGATGGGCGTCCATGTTTCGTTTCGATAATACGGTCGGGAACGCCCAAATCTCAACATTTATGTCGACCATAGAGATGGTCGACCTAAATGTTGAGATGGTCGACCTTAGAGATTTTCGGTGATAATGGAAATCGAGGACACCCATCTCAGAAACGGCCAAATGCAAGCCCTTTGGTCGTGGGAGGAGCCAGCATTCATAGTGCACTCGTCCCCCTCACATGCCAGGACACCAACCGGGCATCCTAGGGGGCACTGCAGTGGACTTCACAAATTGCTCCCAGGTGCATAGCTCCCTTACCTTCAGTGCTGAGCCCCCCAACCCCCCCCCCCCCAAAAAAAAACCCCACTCCCCACAACTGTACACAACTACCATAGCCCTAAGGGGTGAAGGGGGCACCTACATGTGGGTACAGTGGGTTTCGGTTGGGTTTTGGAGGGCTCACATTTACCACCACAAGTGTAACAGGTGGGGGGGGGGGGGGAGATGGGCCTGGGTCTGCCTGCCTGAAGTGCACTGCACCCACTATAAACTGCTCCAGGGACCTGCATATTGCTGTGATGGAGCTGGGTATGACATTTGAGGCTGGCATAGAGACTGGCAAAAAATGTTTTTTAATTTTTTTTGGGTGGGAGGGGGTTGGTGACCGCTGGGGGAGTAAGGGGAGGTCATCCCCGATTCCTTCCGGTGGTCATCTGGTCAGTTCGGGCACCTTTTCGAGGCTTGGTTGTGAAAAAAAAGGGACCAAGTAAAGTCGGCCAAATGCTCGTCAGGGACGCCCTTCTTTTTTCCATTATCGGCCGAGGACGCCCATCTCAACCACGCCCCCGCCCCGCCTTCGCCATGCTGCCGACACGCCCCTGTGAACTTTGGTCGTCCCCACGACGGAAAGCAGTTGAGGACGCCCAAAATCGGCTTTCGATTATGCCGATTTGGGCGACCCTGAGAGAGGGGCACCCATCTCCCGATTTGTGTCGAAAGACGGGCGCCCTTCTTTTTCCATTATGCCCCTGATAGTGAATCAAGCCCAATATGCTATCAAGATGAGGGTACATTATTAATACATAAATCTTGCTCCTTTGGCTTATCTGACACTTGCTGCAGACGATTTCGACAAAAATCCCGTATTCCTTGTGCATCAGTTTAGCAAACAGCACTATTGATTCTAAATCTTTATTTCCTTTGCTATTTCTTACTGATTATTCAGGGAGTTCCTTGTTGAAGGCTGAACATACAGTACATTAATGCAACTGGGATCTATGAAGTCTACTGGGTAACAGACTTGTAGACAGCAAAACAGGAAGCTGTTCTTCCAAATAGTTAAGGTAGAAATGCAAAAACAGATTCCTAGTGATTTATGTAAGGTGTATGACAGAGATACGGTTCTCTGTTTCAGTAATGTAGTAATGCATTATTGAAAGAAACAATGGCTTTTCTCTCTTTTAGATGATTACAATGTTGTCTAGATTAATGAAATTCTATTTTTAAGCCAGGTGCTTCAAGTTAAAACCAGACACAAGATTTATGGCATAAGTGTGGATGTCCTGCTGAATTATATTGGATCAAATTATAGATGGCGTCATCCGTGTTAGGATCATTCCAGACTCACAGAAATGACAAGTAATAGCGGAGAAACAATGCATCATTCTTTCCCCTCTTACCTGTACCTTATAACCCGGGTTATTTAACTTACCTAAAGTATTTTCATTTTTACTTAATGCTGGCTCTACTGACCATTTTTAATGTTCAGGTTTGCCCATGTCCTTGCAGTAAGAAATAAAGCAGGTCACTTCATCTTTCTTATTCCTGATGTTTCAAACACTACTCTGAAAAAATCAACACTAAACGCTCTTCTATAAAGGGCACTGTGAGATGAGACAAGTGCGCTTTAAGTATAGCACTTTGAGCTCGTTCCCGTGACTAAAGATGAACGCCAGAATTTACGCTAGCTGAAATCTGGTGTAAATGCCGGTTTAATTATTGCCAGTTAGAGTTCATTTATTCCTTGTTAAGTGCTGTTAACAATGCTGATTGTTACATACTTTGTTACATAATACGCTTGGATTTTGGTGCGGAACGTTAACCTGCTTATAATCGAACGAGAAAAACGCCCAAGTTCTGACCTAAATCGGGAGATGGACGTTTATCTCACAAAAACGAATAAAGCGGTATAATCAAAAGCCGAATTTGGATGTTGTCAACTGCACTCCGTCGCGGATGCGGACAAAGTTGATGGGGGCGTGTCGAAGGCGTGGTGAAGGCGGAACTGGGGCATGGTTATCTGCCAATCAGAGATGGGCGCCTTTCGCCGATAATGGAAAATAAATATGTGCTTTTAGCGAGAAGTTAGGGCACTTTTCCTGGACCCTGTTTTTCCACGAATAAGGCCCCCAAAAGTGCCCTAAATGACCAGATGACCACTGGAGGGAATCGGGGATGACCTCCCCTGACTCCCCCAGTGGTCACTAACCCCCTCCCACCACAAAAAATGATGTTTCACAACTTTTTATTTTCACCCTCAAATGTCATACCCACCTCCCTGGCAGCAGTATGCAGGTCCCTGGAGCAGTTGTTAGGGGGTGCAGTGGACTTCAGGCAGGTGGACCCAGGCCCATCCCCCCCTACCTGTTACAATTGTGCTGCTTAATGCTTATTAGTCATCCAACCCCCCAAACCCACTGTACCCACATGTAGGTGCCCCCCTTCACCCCTTAGGGCTATAGTAATGGTGTAGACTTGTGGGCAGTGGGTTTTGAGGGGGATTTGGGGGGCTCAACACACAAGGGAAGGGTGCTATGCACCTGGGAGCTCTTTTACCTTTGTTTTTGTTTTTGTAAAAGTGCCCCCTAGGGTGCCCGGTTGGTGTCCTGGCATGTGAGGGGGACCAGTGCACTACGAATCCTGGCCCCTCCCACGAACAAATGCCTTGGAGTTATTCGTTTTTGAGCTGGGCGCTTTCATTTTCCATTGTCGCTGAAAACCAAAAACGCCCAGCTCACACATTGTCGAATAAAACATGGACGTCTATTTTTTGCGAAAATACAGTTCGGTCCGCCCCTTCACGGACCCGTTCTCGGAGATAAACGCCCATGGAGATAGACGTTTCCGTTCGATTATGCCCCTCTAAGCGCACTATATAGAGTCCAGGGTGCTTATTTTTTTTTGCTCCAATATTTTGGCACCATTTACTTATTTGTTTGTTTGTTTCATTTGTATCCCACATTTTTCCCACCTATTTGCAGGCTCAATGTGGCTTTCATAATACCGTAAAGGTATTCGCCAAGTTCGGTAGGGGACAAGTACAGAAGAAGTTATGGTGGTATAGGGAAGATAAGATTCAGTCACATGGGGTTAAAGGTAGGAGGGTTTGCTAATGTCCAGTACGATCTTTGATAGTGAAGTGTTGCAGGGTTGAGGCATTTAAGTTGGGTCAGTCGGGTATGCCTTTCCGAATAGGTGAGTCATTAATGATTTCCTGAATTTTATAGAATTTAGTCTAAGTGCTCTCAGGTTAAGTACATAAGTAGTGCCATACTGGGAAAGACCAAAGGTCCATCTAGCCCAGCATCCTGTCACCGACAGTGGCCAATCCAGGTCAAGGGCACCTGGCACGCTCCCCAAACGTAAAAACATTCCAGACAAGTTATACCTAAAAATGCGGAATTTTTCCAAGTCCATTTAATAGCGGTCTATGGACTTGTCCTTTAGGAATCTATCTAACCCCTTTTTAAACTGCGTCAAGCTAACCGCCCGTACCACGTTCTCCGGCAACGAATTCCAGAGTCTAATTACACGTTGGGTGAAGAAAAATTTTCTCCGATTCGTTTTAAATTTACCACACTGTAGCTTCAACTCATGCCCTCTAGTCCTAGTATTTTTGGATAGCGTGAACAGTCCATTATACCTATACCTAAGCGCACAACTATGGAACGCATCGCCAAAAGCAGTAAAAACTACCCTCGACCACCTAAATTTTTGAAAAGCACTAAAGACAGACCTGTTCAGAAGAGCATACCCCACCGACCCAACATAAAAATACCTGGACACTTGCGACACAATGTAACCAAAGACCGTAACAGACATTATCTGACTCTTCTTCCCCCTTTCCCTCTCTAACTCCCCCCCCCCCCACAACTGCACCTACCATACATGTAACTACCTTACATGTACCTCATTCTACTACAATATCACTTTGCATTCATTCATACCATGTATTTGTTCAGACCGTAATCGGCTAGTGCCGTTAACGGTTATATGTAAGCCACATTGAGCCTGCAAAAGGTGGGAAAATGTGGGATACAAATGTAACAAATAAAATAAATAAATAAAATAAGAATTATTCGTTAGTACCCCCTGATGTGCTTGTGCTATCTGGATAATGCTCCATGCCGTTTCCTGCCCATGCTACATACCTCCAAAATATAAATAGCACATGATTAGCATACGCTGAGAGGTAAACTACTGCAAAACGTGTTTTGTGGTTGGTCTTTTTTCCCATGTTATGCACATGTTAGTGCTTAATGTGGTTTAGTAAAAGGGACCTTTAGATTATAAGCCCTCCAGAGACATGGAAATACCTGAATGTACATAAGAACATAAGAGTAGCCATGCTGGGTCAGACCAATGGTCCATCTAGCCCAGTATCCTGTTTTGCAAATAGTGGCCAAGCCAAGTCACAAGTACCTGGAAGAAACACGAATCACGGCATCACTCCATACTACAAATCCCAGGGCAAGTCCATGGTCCGCCTCAATAGCAGAGTATGGACTTTTCCTCCAAAAATTTGTCCAAACCTTTTTTAAACCTATATACGCTAACTGCTGTTACCACCTCCTCTGGCAAAGAGTTCCAGAGCTTAACTATTCGTTGAGTGAAAAAAATGTTTCAACCTATTTGTTTTAAAAATATTTCCATGTAACTTCCTCGCATGTCCCCTAGTCTTTGTACTTTTGAAACAAGTAAAAAATTGATTTACATCTACTCATTCTACACCACTCAAGATTTTGTAGACCTCAATCATATCTCCCCTCGTGTAACTCACCTTGAGCCACTACTGAAGAGGTGTGACCTAAATCCAAATAAATAAACTAAAGGAAGAGACATATGTACTTACATAGTAAGCTCAAAGCTTACTACCTAAGTACATAAGTAATGCCACACTAGGAAAAGACCAAGGGTCCATCGAGCCCAGCATCCTGTCCACGACAGCGGCCAATCCAGGCCAAGGGCACCTGGCAAGCTTCCCAAACGTACAAACATTCTATACATGTTATTCCTGGAATTGTGGATTTTTCCCAAGTCCATTTAGTAGTGGTTTATGGACTTGTCCTTTAGGAAACCGTCTAACCCCTTTTTAAACTCTGCTAAGCTAACCGCCTTCACCACATTCTCCGGCAACGAATTCCAGAGTTTAATTATGCGTTGGGTGAAGAAATATTTTCTCCCATTTATTTTAAATTTACTACACTGTAGTTTCATCGCATGCCCCCTAGTCCTAGTATTTTTGGAAAGCGTGAACAGATGCTTCACATCCACCTGTTCCATTTCACTCATTATTTTATATACCTCTATCATGTCTCCCCCTCAGCCATCTCTTCTCCAAGCTGAAAAGCCCTAGCCTCCTTAGTCTTTCTTCATAGGGAAGTCGTCCCATCCCCGCTATCATTTTAGTCGCCCTTCGCTGCACCTTTTCCAATTCTACTATATCTTTCTTGAGATGCGGCGACCAGAATTGAACCCAATACTCAAGGTGCGGTCGCACCATGGAGCGATACAACGGCATTATAACATCCTCACACCTGTTTTCCATACCTTTCCTAATAATAATACTGTGCTTGCAAAGTTTGATTTAGACTGGTTATAGCCAGTCTAGCACGCATGTTATTCAGCATTTAATGCACAAAGAGGTTCTGTGTCGCTTTTACCGGTCGCAGTAGCAGCTACCGATAATCCTATGGAAATGTATTACAACGAGCTCATTAGTATTAAAATGAGCATTTCGTGCAATGTACAGAAAGGAGCGCCTACCTTTAATGTTGAAAATCTTCCGGCAGGTCTGGCGCTGTCGTTGCATGAGGGCAACTTCTCGGTGGAGCAGTCTGCTTGCATTTTTTAATAGTATTTGCACGTGAGTGTGTGAAATGTGCCATGTGCACGTAACAGCATTGTTAAAAAGATGTTGTGGAACCAAAAAGTTGCCGATGTGAACAGCAAAGAGGCCAGTTTAATAAAAGTCGGGCTTTTAAAGCGATTTTACAATGGACATATATGACGCAAACCTAGGATGCAGTTGTCACCTTTTTTCCCTGGGCATGTGTATAACATCGATGCTTGCCGCAAGACTGTTCTATGCATATGCTAGGCAGTTTCCCTATAGAGCCACTTGCAGAATATCCACGCATCTCATTTGCATCCGATTTCCTTTGAGCATCGATCACTGTTCCAAAATCAGTAAGTTCAATTGCGGATACAGACATGGTATTTAATGGCGACTTTTGAGCATAGGGCCCATAGTTACTCAGGCCGCAGGACTTGTGTAAACTCCGCTGCTTGCACACTAAACTTCTTTCCTCCTCCACCATGCTTAGCCTGGCAAAATAATCTGCAGAGCTGTGGTGTAGCTATGGGTTCTTATCTCAGGCCTACCCTGTCTGGTTCCCCCAACATACTTCTGGGGTGGCCACATGACTCTCCTTACTTCTTCTCTTCCTTCCCCGTATCTGTCCGTGGTCCAGAAACTCCCTCCCTCTGTACCTCACTAAGTTTGCGAGCGGTAGCAGCAAAGCACGTCCGCTGGCAGTGCTGGTCTCTGCAGGCTTCCCTCTGCAGCATCACGCCCTCACTGATATCACTTCCTGTTTCCTGTGGCAGGATGCGGCAGGGGAAAGAAAGCCTGCAGAGACTGGCGCTGCTAATGGATGTGCATTGCTACTGCCTGCGAGCATGGAGGTACATCGGGGAAGGGGGGGTTGCCACGTCTCAGGAGGAGGCAAATACCAGGTCCAGGGTGAAGGAAAGGGAAAGAAATGCAGGGACATTTTTGGGTTGGTTTTTTTTTTTTAAGGCTCATCCAAAATAACTGTGGGCCCACCCAAAATAACCGGTCCGCCTATGCTACTGCTGCAGAGTTGCTGTTTAGGGACAAAAATACAGGAGAGTTGTAGAAATTTAAGGCATCACATGCCCCTTTTTTTTTATTATTTATATATTTATTGATATTATCCAATATTTTACAAGACCATCCTCTTGTTCAGGAAAAGTATCTAATAATCTACAAATTATGTAAAAATAATAAAACAAACAGAAAAAAAAAAGTGACGCTTAAGCTTCACATTAACAGGAAAATTATACTCAAGTCCATACATGTGATCCAAGATTTCAGGAAAATACTGGAGACAAATTATCTAAAGGTTAATCAGAAAAAGAAATTATACTATACTGTTAAGTTGCGCAAACACTTATAATTAACGCTTATCCATTTTCACTGAGGTTATGAGTGAGGATACATGAGACAGCTCTGTAAATACATATTTTTTTCCTTAAACTTTATTATACACTTGCAGGGGTATCTTAGAAAGAAGGTACCCCCCAAGTGTAAAACTTCAGGCCCAAGGAGCAGGAATTGTTTCCTTCGTCGTCGTGTCTCTTTGGAGACATCAGGAAAAAGTAAAACTTTTAAACTCAAAAAGGGTTTATCTTTATTTCGGAAAAACAGACGAAAGATCCAATTCTTGTCTGGCAATAGTGCCACATGCCCCTTTTCTGAAGATATTAAATTGACTTCCTGTACCAATGCAAGCAAAAAGTGAGAGACACAAGCACTGCTCATAATTAATAAGCTCCCAGTCCATTTAAGGGTTCCCTCTCGCCATCCAATCTGTCTTTGAAAAGCTTTGGAACTGTCTTGAAATCTGAATTGCAACAGTAAGTCCCTTTCCTGGGGTTTATATATTCTACTACATAGGAAAGAAAGGTGGTACATATGTACAAATATCAAACATATAATCTCTTTGTAAAACCACCCGGGTAAACTAAGTCTAAACTCAATAGATAAGCAGTAGCACTATATGCAAAGATTTGCACAATTTATTTGCATATATTGAAGTTCAAATGCCAAGAGATGTTTATTTAGCAATTATTTCAGTAATACCCCTAAGGAATTGCCAAATGTCAGGGATAGAAATTAAAATATCAATAGATGATAGAAAGGTCAAAATAGAGGACAAATTAGAATGAAATGATCTCCCTTGTTGTAATCCTCATGCTGTCTGTGCCAGAGTAGAAGTCATTAAAATACGGGTTATACTTTTTGTTAATGTGTGTGCTGAGAAAGCCAGGTGACTGTCAGACCTCTATTTCAGCCTGGATCCTGGCAGCACAGAAAGACACAATAACACAGAGACAATGGCGGAGGTGATCTCAGGACCCTGAACCGTCTTGTAAAATCAAAGCCTTTGCTCTGAGGACATGACCACTCCCCTGGTCCTTAAGGGTATATCAAAAACTAGAATTCCCAGGTTTATGAATTCTCTACAAATATCTGCATTTCATGAAACTATTTTCCATAGACTATTTTTTAAAACTGTTTGCTCTACTGGTCTCTATAACCCTTCTCCCCTTATGCAAGACATAAGAATTAAAAACAAAATAAAAATAAGCACAAGTATCTCCTTGAACCTCAAGTCCCTGGTACTCTAGTGGGTCCTTCCAGACCCAGTTTGTAGAATTAATGGTAAATGCTACTCCCAGGGTCTCCCCTTTCAAAGTTTGGGTTGCTTTCTTTCCAGCTCCCACCCCCCCCCCCATGATCCTGGCTCTCCTTAGGGGACAGGAAGGATCCCCTCTTATTGTGTGCTGAAGGTGAAGAAGCCCATGGGAACTGAATGGACTTCTTTGCATTCAGCATGCTGCTAATCAGTAGAGCCATTGGAGCCAACTTTTCAAAATGATTGGGGGTGCTGAATTTTTTTTTATTTTTTTACAGGTAGTGCATTCCCCCCTCCCTCTCCCCTGTCCCCCTCCCCCATCCCCCATCCCCCTCCCTCGTCCCCCTCCGAGTTCCAGGCTCCCCTCCCTCCCAGTTCCAGTCCCTCCCAGTTCCAGGCCCCCTCCCTCCCTCCCTTCGAGTTACAGGCCCCCTCCCTCCCCTCTCTCTCTCTCTCTCTCTCTCTCTCTCTCTCCTTTCCCTCCCCCCTCCCTCCGAGTTCCAGGGTCCCAGTTCCAGGGTCCCCCTTCCCTCCCAGTTCCAGGGTCACCATCCCTCCCTTTCTCCCTCCTTCCCTTCGAGTTCCAGGCCCCCTCCCTCCGAATTTTAAAAGTCATCTATTTTACCTCGCCGGGGTTAGGGCGGCAACAGCAGTAAAAAGCATGCAGGCTCAGCTCGGTGCTTAGTTGTTTTCCCTTCTCTCTCTCTCAGCTCTGGTCCTGCCCCTGCGGAAACAGGAAATGAGGGCGGGACCAGAGCTGCGCGGCCACATTGGTGATCTGCAAGGGCCAACTTCTACATGGAATAGCAACATTCCATGTAGAATCTCAAGTAGTAGCAACAGTGGAGGAGTGGCCTAGTGGTGAGGGTGGTGGACTTTGGTCCTGAGGAGCTGAGTTCAATTCCCACTTCAGGCACAGGCAGCTCCTTGTGACTCTGGGCAAGTCACTTAACCCTCCATTGCCCCAGGTACAAATAAGTACCTGTATACAATATGTAAGCCGCATTGAGCCTGCCATGAGTGGGAAAGCGCACGGCACAAATGTAACAAAAATAAATAAAAATATATGTGGGGAAGGTTAAGCCAATTTATTCAAGCTATTGTGGTTAAAAGAATCTCCTTTTGTTTTCTACCGCCCCTCCTCTAGTGACTGTGGTCTAAGGAAGAATGATAATTATCTATCTGTTTTGATAGAAAATGTTTTCTTTGTAATATTATTGTAAAATTGTTACTTTCTGTGTTTCTTTGCAAGTTTATGTAACTTGTAATTATAAAAATTAATAAATAAATTTAAACCTAAAAAAAACAGGCCTGCTAAGTTTTCCCACATGCTTGTTTTTGCTAGATTTGCCATTAATGAACTACTTTACATAGATTTGCATTGCAACTGCTCATAAATGTCAAATTCGAATAAACTTTCACGAGAAGCAGACTTCACATGGTAGTTTATTACAGTGAAGTATACTTTTGTGAAGTGACTTTGCAAACATATATTTCGCATGAAAATCACAAAGAACCTGAACCTTGTCATTCTTCCATGTTTCCAGGCATTTTGCACTATTTTTCACATGCAGTGCACTTTAGTACATGAGGCCCAAATTGTGATTTTTGTTGATAGGAAAATGGCACACACTATTTATCTGAGTGAAATATTAAGGGACTACCAGGAGTACAGACTAGGGCAGTGATGGGCAACCTTTTGAGCTTGGTGTGTCAAAATTCACCAAAAAACCGAGCATAACTCGGGTGGTGTGTCACTTCAAGAAAAATCACTGCTACTAGGACAGCCCCCGGGCCCCCCCTACCCGAGATCGCTGCCCACTCGAGGTCGCCGGGCCCCCCCTCCACCCGCTACCAGGCCCGGAACTAACCTTAAAGCCTCCTTTCACGTTGCAGCAAGCAGCAGCAGGGCAGACCTCTCCTCCTTCCTTCTGTGCTCCGCCCTCGCGGACGTTACGTCAGGCGAGGTCAGGACACGGAAGGAAGGAGTGGCCTGCCCTGCTGCTGCTTGCTGCGACGTGAAAGGAGGCTTTAAGGTTAGTTTCCGGGAGCGAGGAGGGAGGGCGGACCACACTGCGGCAGCGCCGCGTGTCATCGAAAATGGCTACGCGTGTCAGTGCTGACACGCGTGTCATAGGTTCGCCATCAGGGGACTAGGGTAACATTGAAACTGAAATACCGGATTAATTACAATGCTAACTTTTCTTTTTGGGGGAAAAAACATCTTGCCTTGCTGTTTAGTCTGGGGGACCTCTTCAGTTAAGACTGGGAAGGAAGGGAGGAGTCAAGATGGTGGCGTGAGCTCTGTCGGTATTTTGCCGCTAGTTGCTTTTTTTTAGTTGTGCCTCTTTTTATTTACCTGGAAATACCTTACAAATACAAAGGTTAAGTCTGAGCCCATCCCTCATCAGTTCGAATTTGCCCCTTGGTGCAGCAGCAGATAGATCAGTACACCAGCAGAATCCCTCAGCTGTCTTTTCTCCAAGCTGAAAAGCCCTTGTCGCTTTAGCCATTCCTCATAGTTAGCAATGCATCAATACACTCTCTTCTATACTCTCATCCCCAGTAATTTCATCACATTTAAACCTCAATTTACAGATAAAATGTTATACCCGAATGTTCTCTTGCTATTGTTCTGTTGCCTTATCAGCATCCGTTGTTCTTCCACTGTTCCACCGTTCTTTTCCTTGCTTATTCCCTTAATGATACTTTGACTTTGTCCTAACCTAACTCCTCACAATGTAACCCATAATCGAGTTGTAACAAATTGTATTTCCATCAATACAATGTATTGTAAGCCACACTGAACCCGCAAATAGGTGGGAAAATGTGGGATACAAATGCAATAAATAAATAAATAAATAAATAAATAGTCCCCTTCTCTGTACCGTTTCCAATTTCTGCTATATCTAAAGTGTACACAGAGGATGACAATCCAGGAAGAGAGACATATGCTTTCCATGTCTAGAATCATCAACTTTCGAAAGAGAAACCCCGCCAACAATCACTGCCCGTACCTCACTTCATGCCGGCCCATCCTTACAATTGCAAATCTGTACAAAACGTATCATGGTAGGAGTTATACTTTGTACAATTGTTTTTCTTCGTTGTGTCAAGGTTTGTCTTTACTAGGTGCGCCATATTGGTCTTATCATCATTGAACCTCAACCATCATCATTTTAATCCTCTTAGCCTGCTGAAGTCTTGTCAAATGTTTTGTTTCTTTATACACTGGCATAGTTACAATAGCCTCGATTTTAGTGGCATCTGTAAATTTCAGTTCTTCGTATGTTTGTCAACATCATTAATTAACGAGTTGAACCTGATAATGAACCATGAAAGAAGCCTCTCCATTTCCCCCCCCCCCTTACTACTTCCCCCTGCTGAGGGTCAAAGCCATCTAGGACAATCCATTATTTCTATTCATGAAGCTAAAAGAAGGACTTTGGTCCTGGGGAACTGAGGAACTGAGTTTGATTCCCAGTTCAGGCACAGGCAGCTCCTTGTGACTCTGGGCAAGTCACTTAACCCTCCATTGCCCCATGTAAGCCGCATGAGTGGGAAAGCGCAGGGTACAAATGTAACAAAAATAAAATAGATACTATTGGAGATTCTACATGGAATGTTGCTACTATTGGAGATGCTACATGGAATGTTGCTATTCCACTAGCAACATTCCATGTAGAAGGCTGCGCAGGCTTCTGTTTCTGTGCAGGACGTCAGACTCACAGAAGCAGAAGCCTGCGTGGCCACAATGGTGATCTGCAAGGGCCGACTTCTACATGGAATGTTGCTAGTGGAATAGCAACATTCCATGTAAAATCTCAAATAGTAGCAACATTCCATGTAGAATCTCAAATAGTAGCCACAGTGGAGGAGTGGCCTAGTGGTTAGGGTGGTGGACTCTGGTCCTGGGGGAACTCAGTTCAATTCTCACTTCAGGCACAGGCAGCTCCTTGTGACTCTGGGCAAGTCACTTAACCCTCCATTGCCCCATGTAAGCTGCATTGAGCCTGTCATGAGTGGGAAAGCGCAGGGTACAAATGTAACAAAAATAAAATAGATACTATTGGAGATTCTACATGGAATGTTGCTACTATTGGAGATTGTACACGGAATGTTGCTATTCCACTAGCAACATTCCATGTAGAAGGCTGCGCAGGCTTCTGTTTCTGTGAGTCTGACGTCCTGCAAGTACGTGCAGGATGTCAGACTCACAGAAGCAGAAGCCTGTGCGGCCACATTGGTGATCTGCAAGGGCCGACTTCTACATGGAATGTTGCTAGTGGAATAGCAACATTCCATGTAGAATCTCAAATAGTAGCAACAGTGGAGGAGTGGCCTAGTGGTTAGGGTGATGGACTTTGGTCCTGGGGAACTGAGGAACTGAGTTCAATTCCCACTTCAGGCACAGGCAGCTCCTTGTGACTCTGGGCAAGTCACTTAACCCTCCATTGCCCCATGTAAGCCGCATTGAGCCTGCCATGAGTGGGAAAGCGCAGGGTACAAATGTACCAAAAAAAAAAAAAAGAAGGACTCCTGAGACTGGACAGTATCAGCCCCTGATAATGAACCAGGAAGAATCCCCTGTTATTACATCCATCTACAGAGAGAGCAGGTGATTCACAGTAATGCATTGCTTCCTTTCATGGAACCAAAGAGTATGCCAGTTAAAGATGTCATAATCGACCTTTGATCTCTGTGAGATAAGTGTATCAGACTGTTTCTCATGCAAATGCTTGTTCTTTCTGGTTGCTTGTTGTGAATAGAGCCAGCAGTGCCTACTGACCTGCATTTCTTTGAGACAACATAGGAAATGTCAACGAGATCTCCCACGTCATTTCATGCTGTTTTTAATCTGAAACGATAGGAAGAAACCTGAAATTTTGGAGGGGGGAAACTGTGTCATAAATTCTATTTGAACAAAAGGGTATATACTAGTGTGAAACAGGGTATATCCTTGATAACATTGCCCTGAAATGAAAAAAGAAATGAACAAAACAAAAAAAAAATCTCATAAATGACGCGGGAAACTAAACAAAGCAAACATTTCGCCCTGCACACTCCGAGCAGCAACCTGGGCTGAGCACTCCCCACCCCCCACCCATCATGGTTCTCCCAGTTCATACCTGCTCTTGAAGGAGGAGGTGAGATGGGTTGGAAGGAGACACCCCATCAGCAGCATCCCTTGTTGCTCAGCACCCCGCAAAACTGCACTGAATCCCCCTACCTTAAAGGAAGAGAAGGGACAGGGCCGCCCAACACAGGCCTTTTCCCTGGCACCACTGACGTAGGAACTGAACATTCTACAGCAATGCAGTGGCGTAGTCACAGGTGGGACTGGGTGGGCCAGGGCCCATCCACTTAGGGCTCAGGCCCACTCAACAGCAGCACACGTTTAGCGGTAGCTGGTGGAGATCCCGAGCTCTACCAGCTGAAGACTTCCCCCTGATGGTAATGAAAACGCTACTCTCCACGATACTGACATCTCCGCATGTTTTCAGCGCATGCCTGCTGCAGACTGCCAAGGTGGAAAAAAGCATTTTCCTGCCAGCTGAGATGTTTTTTTGTGGTGGGGGGGGGGGGGGGGGAGAACATTTGGTGCCCACCCACTTCTTGCCTAGGCCCACCCAAAATCTGTTGTCTGGCTACGCCTCTGCAGCAATGATATTAAAACCAAGGGGCCCTTTTACTAAATTCCATTAAACAGATAGGGGCAATTCTATAATTTAGTACCAGCACAAAGCTGTGTTGGTATGCCAAAATGTAGGCGGACCTGCTTATACGACAGGTCAATAGTCTATAATGTGCATGAGCACTTGACACCTAATCTTAGAGGATGCCAAGCCCAGGGCCGCCGAGAGGGGGGGACAGGGGGGGACAAAAGTCCCCGGGCCCGGGCCTCCGGGGGGGGGGGGGGCCGGCGCCGCCGCTGCAGTGTGGCCTGCTCGCCTCGCTCAGGAACTAACCTTAAGCCTCCTTCTTTCACTTCGCGCAAGCAGCAGCAGGGTAGGCGACTCCTTCCTTCCGTGTCCCGCCTTCGCCTGACATAATGTCCGTGAGGGCGGGGCACGGAAGGAAGGAGGAGAGGTCTGCCCTGCTGCTGTTTGCGCGAAGTGAAAGAAGGCTTAAGGTTAGTTCCGGGCCCGGTAGCGGATGGAGGGGGGGCTCGGCGACTTCAGGTGGGCGGCGACCTCAGGTGGGGGGGGGGGCCCGGGGGTGGCCTTGTCCCGGGCCCGGCCCCGGCTCTCGGCGGCCCTGCCCAAGCCCCACCAGCCAAAGACCTCTCCTGCCTGCGTCATACCTGCAGAAGCACCTATTCAGCAGACATTCTTTTCCATTAATGCCAGCTCTCCCATGCATGCTCGGTGAGACCTGAATTGAGCATGTACATAAGCACATAAGTAATGCCACACTGGGAAAAGACCAAGGTGTCCATCAAGCCCATTATCCTGTCCACGACAGCGGCCAATCCAGGCCAAGGGCACCTGGTGAGCTTCCCAAACGTACAAACATTCTATACATGTTTTCCCTGGAATTGTGGATTTTTCCCCAAGTCCATTTAGTAGCGGTTTATGGACTTGTCCTTTAGGAAACCGTCTAACCCCCTTTTAAACTCTGCTAAGCTAACCGCCTTCACCACGTTCTCCAGCAACGAATTCCAGAGTTTAATGCTAGCCTACAAATAACACAAGAAACCAAAGATATTTTTCGAACCCTGATTCATTCACTGGTCTTAAGCCATATCGACTACTGCAGTGGCATTTTCGCTGGTTGTACACACTATATTCTAAAGAAGCTCCAGATGGTTCAAAACACCGTAGCCAGACTGTTCTTTGGTAAATCACGCTTCGACAGTGTGCAGCCTCTTCGTGTGAGACTTCACTGGCTTCCTATTAAGGACCGTATTGATTTCAAGATCTGTGCCTTAACTCACAAGATCATTTACAGCGAAACACCAGTGTATATGTATGATTTGATTGATTTGCCTGCAAGAAATTCCATGGTGTCATCTAGCACTATCCTTCATGCAGGAATCTGAAATACAAGACGCTCTACGCTTCTTCCTTACATAAATACATAAGTAATGCCACACTGGGAAAAGACCAAGGGTCCATTGAGCCCAGCATCCTGTCCACGACAGCGGCCAATCCAGGCCAAGGGCACCTGGCAAGCTTCCCAAACGTACAAACATTCTATACATGTTATTCCTGGAATTTTGGATTTTTCCAAGTCCGTTTAGTAGCGGTTTATGGACTTGTCCTTTAGGAATCCGTCCAACCCCTTTTTAAACTCTGCTAAGCTAACCGCCTTCACCACGTTCTCCGGCAACAAATTCCAGAGTTTAATTACACGTTGGGTGAAGAAACATTTTCTCCGATTTGTTTTACATTTACTACACTGTAGTTTAATCGCATGCCCCCTAGTCCTAGTATTTTTGGAAAGCGTGAACAGACGCTTCACATCCACCAGTTCCACTCCACCTATTTGTTTTATATACCTCTATCATGTCTCCCCTCAGCCGTCTCTTCTCCCCTCGGCCGGCATTAGCAGCGAAGCGCACCTGCTGAGTAAGTGCTGCTGCAGGCGCAAGTCAGTCAGGAGAGGTCTTTGGCTGGTGGGGATGCCAGGAAAGCAGAGGGGTCCCAAACCGAAGGGCCCAGGCCCTCCCCCCATGGCTATGCCACTGGCTCAGAGCTAATAGTGTGCATGTCATTTGCATACTATTAGCTTCAAGCATATGGAAATAATTCCTTGGGGCTGTTGTTGGGGTATTTTCAGGCGCTGTTTCATACAGCACTGCAGTTTTGCGCATCTGGACATTAGAGCATGGTATTGTATATTGTTACCTGTGCAATTAGCGAGGGTGTACTTACCGTCTCCTCTGGAAGAGGTGCTAAGTGTATCCACACTAATTATGAATAATTACAGTGAGCAGAAAGACGTTTTTAAAAATAAACTTGGAAGCTATCCGGCCAACATTCAGCCTGCGGGAGGCAGGCAGGCTAAGTAAATCCTATGAAATGAATCCTAATAAGTAAGTGCTGCGATCGGTACTGAGCCCGTATATTCAATCCCGGGACATTTCCGATGATCAGCATTGAATATCCGGGGTTTTTTGGCCAGCTTAAACAGACACTTTTGCTGTTGTAATGCAATTTCTATGCTCAATCAATCTAGTTTTAAGAGCTCGTTTCGTTTGCCCAATATACATCAAATTGTAAGGACATAGAACTGTGGATATACATTGTTCAACTTCTTGTGTGTCAACAGGAGTGATCTACATGATATGTTGACCTTGCAATTTGCTGTATATTAGGCAAATTAAACGAGTCCTTAAAACTAGATTGATTGAGCATAGACGTTGTATTACAACTGTTGCAGGAATTACCACTATTGTTAGCAGAATCTGTGGTACTTCAGGAGTCAAACACCACACACCAGAATGAGAGAGAAATCTTCTTTATTTGCCAGCAAACAAAGTAGGACATCAGCTCTAGCTCTCTCTGTGTCCTGTCCTTCTGTGTCTCTTCTTCTGAGCTCTCTGGATCCTGCCTCCTGTCTTCTCCTGTCTGTTGTCTCTCTCGTCTAACGTAAGCTGCTTCTGTTCTCATTTATATAGGGTCCTAAACCCTTCTAGCCCCCCTTTGTCACCAGATGGTAAAGAATAGATTGATTACCCTGTCTTGAACTAATTATCTCTACACATTTACTCAAAAATATCAGTTACATAGGTTTGAGATATTTCCTAAACTGACCTATGACCTGGGGCCTCTCAAACTAGAGAATGTGGCACCTATCTCCTGCATTTTATTATTATTCACATAATCAGATTCCCAATCAACTTCATACTAACCGGACTCTGGCATTCATTAAGGGGTCAAGGGGCCAAGGGGCCAGTCTTGCTTAATGGCACACAGACATGGTTTGTTATTACTTTCAGAAGACCAGTCCTACACTTAGCTATAATCCATCAAGGAGAAGAGAGTTGACTTTCCCTGACCTCTTTCACCTATTAGCTTCATACACAGAACTAGCTAGGACTGTGGATAATTCAAACCAGATGATGACCTTTTAAACTGCAGACAAATCTCACTTGAAAGTCAGACACTGAATTAAAAAGATATTTTACAGGGAGAAATAGAACTTATTAATTAAACAGAATAAAACATATTTTAAAATAAGCAGAAATCAGAATTCCTTATAAGACAAAATCTAAATCATCTAGAATTATTTAAATCTACTCTATCTCCTTCTAAACAGCGTTCAGTCTAATCTTTTAAAACAGCTTGCTTGCTGATCCCCTCGAGATTGTCCAGTATGCCTTGCTAGAATGGCATCCAGATGTGGTAAATAATACCTATGAACAATCCATCACTCAAAAAGGGACAAAGAAAGTTTTATTTCTCTCTGACCTTTCTAACCTCTAGTCTAGCAAAAGCTAGACAATTGAGTAATTAAACCCAGATGGCATTCTACCACTTTCCAGGACTGAACCAAACTTAAACAGAATTAACAAATATGATTTCTCTGTTCAGGCTGCCTCACAACAACGAAGGTGTCTGCAACTATGGCGAATCATTGCGTTGAACACCAACATCAATTTAAGTATTTGAAATGTATGGCAATAAATCGTATATTAGAGCACAAACGTAGAGGTGATATTTCCAAAAGACAGACAGTGTGAGCAATGCTGGATTTATAAATTACAGACAATGCATCCACAGGGA
The DNA here is from genome assembly GCF_901765095.1 of Microcaecilia unicolor. Taxonomy (NCBI): domain Eukaryota; kingdom Metazoa; phylum Chordata; class Amphibia; order Gymnophiona; family Siphonopidae; genus Microcaecilia; species Microcaecilia unicolor. Next base: position 26,126,243 of record NC_044039.1, read on the forward strand.
TTGATTGGATATTTGGAATGGGACGCATTCTTTTGATTTGAGAGCATGTTCCACTTCAAGTTGATTCTGTGTGCTGATTGGTGTGGGTCTCAGTGACGTCTTGAAGAGATCTCGTTGCCATCTTGAGTCTTCAGTCCATTTATACAAGGTTCTTCCTCCTGATCCAGCTTCAAAGAAACAAGAGGGCTCCTTGATTTTGGATGTGAACCTGGATGATATGGGATGTTTTGAAGATTTTTATAGTCTTTATGACCAAATGTACAATAGCTGTTACAGGGAAAGCTAAGTATCTTTTGAGTCCTGTTTTGGCTTTTTTTGTTATCGTGTAACTGTTATACAAGTGACTGTAATAGAACTGAACATTTATAACAAAGAAAGGTTGAAGGAAAGTAAGAGCAAGAAAGCCTAGTCTCCACCTCTGTCACACCCCTAGAAAAAAAATGTTACAAATATTTAATGTGTGGTTAGCGCATGCACACAGCAAACTAATGAAGGACACTTTAGTGTATCCTGTGTTAAGCCATTAACACTGCACTAGGCACACATTAGCACCTAACGCAGCTTGGTAAAAAGGTCCCATAGTTCTTTAAAGAGTATTTTCCTGTTTGGCAACTGCAGGGGACATTATGGGCATATACCCCAACTGTTATTGCACAAGCGTTGCAGTTATTGCATGTTAATTGTTGCTGATATGGTGGGGCATTATCGATATAACGTCTAAATCCAATTTGGAATGTTCTGCGGAAAACGTCCAAAAATCCAGTAGGGAACACGATCATTTTCAAACCAGAAAAAAGTCCAACTTTTTGTTATGAAAATGGCCACTTGCTAGATGTTTTTGTGCTCAGTGCATCAATCTTACAGGACCATATTCGGGGGGGGGGGGGGGGGGAACAAGATATTGGGATGTATGGGGGGGGCAGAATTCTTAGTTGACTAGCCACACAGACATCCCAGCAGAGCACTGGGACACCCTAGGTGGCACTGCAGTGGACTTCACATAAAAAGTCCCAGGTAGACATCTCACCATTGTCCCCTTATATTATATGGGGAACCCTCCAAACCCCACCAAAAACCTACCGTACCCAACTGTACGCTACTATTATAGCCCTTATGGCTGCGGTTGTCACCTACATGTGGGTACAGTAGGTTTTTGGTGGGGTTTGGAGGGCTTACACTTTCCACTACACGTGTAACAGTTAGAGTAGGATATGGACCTTGGTCCCCTTCTCTGCAGTGCACTTCACTGACCACTCGGCTACTCCAGGGACCTGCTTGCTGCTTTAATAGGACTGGCTACAACATCTGAGGCTGTCATACAGATTGGTATGTGCTGTTTCTTTCACATCTTTGGGGGTGGGAGTGGGTCAGTGGGGAGAGTAAAGGGGGGGGGGGGTAATGCCTTAATCCCTCCATTTGGTCATTTATAGCATCTTTTTGCAACTTAGTCATGATTGAAACAGGCCCAGATCAAAACGTCTAACTTTTAGTCCCAGACGTTTTTACTTTGTTCCTTACGGCAGAAAAAAAGTTCACATTTTGGGAGCGTCCAAATCCCACCCCAAACATGCCCCCTTGTGATCTGGATGCACTTCATATGAACTGCAAATGGGTTTCAAACATAGCGATTTGAATGTTTTGGCAAAAAAAAAAGTCAATTTTCCGCTTTGTGTCGGGTTTTTTTTTTTTGTTATGTTTTTTTGTTTTGAAAATGAGCCCCACAGCAGGGTAAGTGCAAAAATGTACTGCTCTTTAATGAAAGGACCCCTAAATTACTAGTGTACTTTCACTATTCCTTTTACTGCATATTTTTGCATTGCATCAGTTTGGACTCTTTCTTACTCCTGGACTTACCACCAGGCATAGCAGGCAGGGGCAAGCAGCCTGCATCAAAACTTGTAGCATTCATATTCAACTTTCATCTCTGCCAATTTAGTATTCAGAAATCATACGCAGTCAGCGAATGAAAAGAGGATCTTGAAAAGGTGCTGAGAAGAGCCAGACGAAATGGGACTCCCACTGTGTTCCTGTTTGCTGATCATGAAATAAAGAGAGAACATCCATTTCTGAACTAAGTTAAACTGTGAAGAAAATATTTAAAAAAAATAAGCCTTTTACTTAAGCCCTAACCATTGTGGCCAAAGAAATAATGCAATAAATCCTGTCAAAATGGAAAAATACAGCCATAGAGACTGAAAAACTGAAAGATATTTTGCCACAAAATTACAGTATTAATAGCGTGTGAAGCCTTTTGCTAAATTGTCTGTTCCTGGCATTCAGAATGCACATTAGGAAAATGAAAGTTTATAGCTGATCGTTAAGGAGAATGAAATAAAGATGAGGGTTTTAAACTATAAATCAGTTTCACAAAATAACTGCAATTCAAGAAATGCATGAAGGAAATTAATAGTGAAAGGATCAGTTTTAAACTTGATTTTATCATCTGGACTGCACACGAACGACTGTCTCTTTTGCTGTAGGATGAGTCATTTTTGGAAGCCATCAATATGATCCTTAATGCCAGTAAAATCCCAACCTTATTTAAAAATGAAGAAAAAGCGGAAATCTCTGAAAAGGTTAATCTTCTTTTCGGGTTATCATTACACAGTAGTCTGGGTAACGCACATTTTTCTTGAGCTGGCACATGACTGCAATTTAACAATGTGAAGGCTCATTTTCCATCAAATGACTAGGGTATTAAATGAGTGTTTTACAAAGTCTCTGCTGAATTCGGACCCCTTTGTAAATATGTATGGGGGTACTGGCAAATATCCACGTGTTTGCTGGTATGCAAAACAGAAGCATCGATTTCACAAAAACATATTTTCAGCATCACTCATGGCTTTCTACATGTAACTTGCATAATGTAAGGCCCAGTACCTACACTTGTAAGTACTGATTTAGCAACACACATGAATTTGCCAGGATTTCCATGCATAAGGGTCTTATTTCACAAGACTGCACATGCAAGAGAAGCCGTGTGAATTTTTTTTTATTATTATTTTCAGGTGACACCACAGAGATAAGTACAATTCACCTTATGTCACGGGTGGAGACCCCAGGTTCAAATGAACAGGTAGTTGACATGTACACATGCCTCAGAGCAGGTGTAACTGCTGATGGGGAATTTAATTTTTTTTAAAACTGCATACATACTGCCATTGTAAATGTAAAATACACATGAATGAACTGACTGCCACTGACTGGGACCATATGTTTATTCAATTATTTGATATACTGCTTTATAAATGTCTGATCAAAGTGGTTAACAATGAAAAGCAAAAATACATAAAAGAAAGGAAAAGAACAGAGGAATGGGAAAGGATATTATAGGGAAATCTTGCAAAAAATCTCTACAGATCACCCTGATACTATCCTTCTAACTCTATAAGCAAGCGTGCACAATTTGGCATTTAGGAGGGAATAGGTGCTGAAAAAAAATTGGTGCTAACCGCCGGATTTTATATATCACACTTAGAGGGGCATTTTCGAAACTGACGTCTAAATTACGTTTTGGACATCCTTGCAAAATGGCAAAATCTAGGGGCGGGGAAACCCGTATTTTCAAAAAGAGATGGACATCTATCTTTCGTTTCAAAAATACCATCAGAGACGTCCAAATCCTTAAATTTGGACATCCCTAGATTTGGACGTTTATGACTTTCGGCAATTTTCGAAACCAAAGACGTCCATGTCAAAAACGTTCAAATGCAAGCCATCTGGATGTGGGAGGGGCCAGCATTTGTAGTGCATTGGTTCCCCTTGACATGCCAGGACACCAACCGGACACCCTAGGGGGCATTGCAGTGGACTTCATAAAATGCTCCCAGGATCATAGCTCCCTTACCTTGTGTGCTCAGCCCCCCAAACCCCCCCCCCAAAACCCACTACCCACAACTGTACACCACTACCATAGCACTTACGGGTGAAGGGGGGCACCTAGATGTGGGTACAGTGGGTTTGTGGTGGGTTTTGGAGAGCTCGCTGTTTCCGCCTGTCTGAAGTGCACTGCACCCACTAAAACTGCTCCAGGGACCTGCATACTGCTGTCATGGACCTGAGTATGACATCTGAGGCTGGCATAGAGGCTGGCAATCAATATTTTGAAACATTTTTTGAGGGTGGGAGGGGGCACCTAAAAAAATCCACACAGTAAACATTTCCACCTAAGCATATTCTATAAGCGGTGCCTAGATTTAGGGACAGTATATAGAATATACCTAGTTGATATCCTAGTGCCTAAAACTACGCTCCTCCATTTACACCAACGAAAATGTGGCATAAATCCCAGTGTGTAGATTTATGCGCACTGGGTCATATTCGATAACTACACGCATCAATGTTGGAATGCCCATGAAATGCCTATTTTCCCACCTATAGCCACTGGAATTCGTTGCCAGAGAATGTAGTAAAGGCAGTTAGCTTAGTGGAGTTTAAAAAAGGTTTGGACGGCTTCCTAAAGGAAAAGTCCGTGGACTTGGGGAAAATCCACTATTTCTGGGATAAGCAGTATAAAATGTTTTGTACATTTTGGGGATCTTGCCGGGTATTTGTGACCTGGATTGGCCACTGTTGGAAACAGGATGCTGGGCTCGATGGACCTTTGGTCTTTCCCAGTATGGCAATACTTATGTACTAAAATATTAGCAAAACTTCAGACATCCTGTTTTGGATGTTTAATTTCAACTTTGAACGTCCTTTCTAAACTGCCACTCAATATGTACTGCTGCTTTAAAAAGGAAAATAAAAATAACCTAAACTGTAAAATGCAATACTTGACCTGTTCTGAGCTGGTCATTTTTTTTCTACCTTTCATTCTCCTCATTTTCTGGTAATGTGTCTCTTGCTCTGTTGGGTGTTTGTGACCACCAGGCCTTTGCTTTCAATGCAGAAAACAATTTCTCGTTAACAGGCTTGGCCTGAAGATGCACTTCAGAAGGTGGCAAATCATTTTTCTTGATGAGGTAGAAATGTCACAGGAGATCAGATAGGAGGCCGTGCTCATGTGCCAACAGTTCCATCAAAGTGTTGCAGTTCCTTCTTTCTGAAAGGTATTTAACCAAACCATAAACTCTCCATTACCGCTTTTCAGAGATGTTGCACTTTCTTGTCTGTTTTTCACATGTAGCAAAAACAGATCTGGTACACGGAGGCGTATTTTCAAAGCACTTAGACCTGCAAAAATTAGTAACCTATGGAACTTTGTAAATCTTTTTTTTTATTATTTTTTTATTATTTATAACCATTTAAATTTTTACAAGCGATAAAACAACTTGCCAGCAGTGGCGTTCCTAGGGGGGGGGGGCGGTGGGTGCGGTCCGCCCCGGGTGCACACCGCTGGGGGGGTGCCGCGCGCGCCTGTCCTCCGTTGTTCCATGCTTCTTCTCTGCGACAGAACAGGTTACTTCCTGTTCCGGGGCAGAGAAGAAGCATGGAACAACGGAGGACAGGCGCGCGCGGCACCCCCCCAGCGGCGTGCACCCGGCGGGGGGGGGGGTTCCTTCGCGGGGGTGTCCTTTCACCAGGGGGGGTCCGTGCTGCATCGGGAGGGGGGGCGCTGCACTCGGGGGCGGGGCGCATCGGCGATCCGCCCCGGGTGCCAGCCCCCCCAGGAACGCCACTGCTTGCCGGAAATACAGAGAAAGTAATACATAGGAATTATTTCAGTCAGGTAATTCTTTTCTCTTCCTTAGACCACTAAATAGGGAGAGTGAAACAAGATAAGGAGATCAATTAAACAGTAAACAGAAAAAAAACCGTGGTATTAACCTGATTATCCCCAGATATTACTCGTCTAATTCATTATTCCACATTGATCATCTGGTTGGCTTCTTCGAGGCCAATACGGTGTATAGTCAAATCATTTCATTGAAAACATACTTATTGTCCAATATTAGTTAAAAATGATACATCTGATTACATTCTTTCTCTTTTAAAAACCAGACGTTATTTAACAATGGAACTTTGTAAATCGTAAGGGCTTTGAAAATGAGCGCCATGAGTAAACTGTGCAAAATCTAACTAGGGAATATATTTAATTTTCATATGCAGAGTTTCATTTTTAAACCTCTGATTTAGTTTAGTGCAGTTTAGTTTATTAAACTTGATAGATCACAGGGAGGAGGTGATCATTTAGTTTGGCACTTTTGTTTCCAGCCTTTGCTTGCTGCCTCTGTATTTCCTTGTGTGATTCTACTGCTTTTGTATCGTTTCTCAATGATCAATAAAGACTTCTAAAAATTAAAAAAAATTACAAATTATACAATTACAAGTAAAAGCTAAATGCATTGTGATTGGCTCCCAGGTCTCTCAGCTGAGTGAAGGACGTCCAAAAAGGCTGTTTTTATTATTGCGGGGAGGGGGAGGACGTCCAAAAAGGACGTCTTTTGGAATGGACGTCCTCAACTGCACTCTCCTGCTAGGATTGAGCCGCATCGGAGCCTTCTTGCAGAAGGCTTTTTGAGGGGGTGAGCGGCGCGGCGTCTTCCTTTCCCGGGTAGCACAGGGAGGCGCAGGGACGGCCACAGGCATAGCGAAGGTGCCATAACTTTTAAAAAAAAATTTTTTAACTCCCTCACGAGGACTTGGGACACGCAGCTTGTTATTTTTTTTTCCATGGGTGTTAGGCGCTTTTTGGACATATATGGCATACGCAGAGCAGCCAGCATAACGCTTGGCTGCTCTACACATGCTCAACCGGTCGACTGGCCGACTGGTTACCGACGGAATAGAGAATGCAAGTGAGCTTAAACGAGCAGCTCATTTGCATTCCTTTTCCTTGATGCATGCCCGTTCCTTACCGATTCGCTAAGGGAATCGGTAAGGGAGGGGCTTTAACGATTTTTTAGTGCATCTCGGCCTAAGTGACTTAACCCAAGATCACAAGGAGCAGCAGCGGGATTTGAACCGGCCACCTCTGGATTGCTTGACAAGCTAATCAACATTGATAACAGGTGTTAATGAGCACTAGTTGGCAATAATTAGAATTTACATACACAACTCGCTAAGCGTATTCTGTAATGCACTGCGCCCAAATTCTAATGCATGCAGCCAAAAAGGGGCATGGTTTTGAGCATGGAATTGGGTGCTTCATGGGCATTCCAAAATTGACACGTGTCGTTATAGAATATGCACTTGTGCGCCTAAATCTACACGCTGGCATTCACACCACATTTCTGTTGGTGTAAATGGAGGTACGTAGTTTTAAGTGCTATTTATTTATTTATTTATTTATAGCATTTGTATCCCACATTTTCCCACCGATTTGCAGGCTCAATGTAGCTTACATTTGCCGTAATGGCGGTTGCCATTTCCGGGTAGCAGAGTTACAAAGGCATTGCATTAAGGTGCATACATACATGGTAAAGAAGAATACTTTATGGTATAGCATATAAGTTCCTGAGTGATAGATAGGATTGTAACATACATTAGGTCATCGACTATAGATAGACCTTATTAGACATAAGGATTAAAGTGATAGTGCTTGATCGTTATTAACGTAGAGGTTACTTATTCAAGTGGTAAAAAGTTCGATTATTCTAGTTCATGTGCAATCTTATTATTTAGTTTTGAGGATAGGTGTTATTGGTATGCCTTCTTGAACAGGTCAGTTTTCAGTAGCTATGTTATCAACTAAGCATATTCTATATACCGCACCTAAATATAGGCACCGCTTACAGAATACACAGGCAGAAACGTATTCTGCGCAGAGTTTTTAGGCGCCATGTATAGAATCTGGCCCATAATGCGCACATTTGCATACGTTGTTCATGCCACCGCAATAACGGTTACCGCAGTTCTGCAATAACAGCACATTCTAATGCATGAATTAACTGCAAACTCTGTTAGTTCTTGAAACTGGGCAGGTTTTCTAATATTGCCTCTAATTCTCTTGGGGATATGTTTTTTTTTTTCTTTCTTAATTGATCACTCTCCATAGTGTTTAACTGAACTGATTGAACTTAATTTACTGTTTGAGACATGCAGTTAGACTACTAGGCTTGGAGTCAGCGATGAATTGTGGCTATTGATTATTTTTTGTCTTGTGCATGTTGTTAATTTCTTTTCCTTTGTCATTTGTTTTGATTTGATTGTTTTATTTAGTCGATGTTAAATTCCATTCATTGCGCTGTGCAGTCAGCGGGCTTTTCTCTCTGTCTATATATCTGATCTGAATGTTGTGTTTTATGGATAATGTATTTTATGTTGTTTAGTTATTATATACTAGTAAAAAAAGGCCCGTTTCTGGAGCCAATGAAATGGGCGCTAGCAAGGCTTTCCTGTGCCCCCCCCCACCCATCGTCGATGTGGGTGAATTGCTCCGCCTCCGCCCTCAACGTCATAACGTTTGACGCGAGGGCGGTGAATTGCTCCGCCTCCGCCCTCAACGTCATAACGTTTGACGCGAGGGCGGGGCCCAGAGACTGTGATTTTCGAGGCTTCAGAGCTTCGAGCATACGAACCTTGGCTTCAGTGACATCAGCATCCAATAGAACGTTGAGGGTGAGTTTTATATATATAGATAAATAAAGGCTCCCCTCTGACCCTTTGTGTCTCCGTGTGTCACCGGCCCCCCTGCAGCCTCCGTGCGAGAGCTACAGTGCAGTACAACGTTGGAGCTGAGAATGTGCTCCGCCCTCAACGTCATAACGTTTGACGCGAGGGCGGGGTCCACAGACTGTGATTTTGTGTGGCTTCAGAGCTTCAAACTTACGAACCTGGCTTCAGTGACGTCAGTGCAAATAGAATGTTGAGGGTGAGTTTTATATATATAGATGTTTAACATGTAATCTGCCTAGTTTTTGGACAGACTATATATATAATAAGTATAAAATCGGAAGAGCTCTGTTTTGTTCAGTCTCAGGAGACTGCCAGAGATTCTCTGTACTAATGCCGTTGTATCGCTCCATGGTGCGACCGCACCTTGAGTATTGTGTTCAATTCTGGTCGCCGCATCTCAAGAAAGATATAGTAGAATTGGAAAAGGTGCAGCGAAGGGCGACTAAAATGATAGCGGGGATGGGACGACTTCCCTATGAAGAAAGACTAAGGAGGCTAGGGCTATTCAGCTTGGAAAAGAGACGGCTGAGGGGAGACATGATAGAGGTATATAAAATAATGAGTGGAGTGGAACAGGTGGATGTGAAGCGTCTGTTCACGCTTTCCAAAAATACTAGGACTAGGGGGCATGCGATGAAACTACAGTGTAGTAAATTTAAAACAAATCGGAGAAAATGTTTCTTCACCCAACGTGTAATTAAACTCTGGAATTCGTTGCCGGAGAAAGTGGTGAAGGCGGTTAGCTTAGCAGAGTTTAAAAAGGGGTTGGACGGTTTCCTAAAGGACAAGTCCATAAACCGCTACTAAACGGACTTGGAAAAATCCAAAATTCCAGGAATAACATGTATAGAATGTTTGTACGTTTGGGAAGCTTGCCAGGTGCCCTTGGCCTGGATTGGCCGCTGTCGTGGACAGGATGCTGGGCTCGATGGACCCTTGGTCTTTTCCCAGTATGGCATTACTTATGTACTTATGAGACCAATGGCACTGCCTATATTTTGATCAGTCATTGCAACAGTCCAGTGTGTGCCTTACTATACATATTGGACATCATTATACTGCCGTTAGTTACATAGGGCTCCTCTTTATTAAACTGTGGTAAGCACTATTGCATGCTTACCACAGCTAAAAAGGGTTTACAGTGAGGTGTGCTATTACTACTACTACTACTTATCATTTCTAAAGCGCTACTAGACGTACGCAGCGCTGTACATTTAAACATGAAGAGACAGTCCCTGCTCGACAGAGCTTACAATCTAATCAGGACAGACAAACAGGACAATTAAGGGATAAGGACAAAAAGAAGCAAGATTCCAGAATCCCAAAGAGTAGCAAGATTCTGAATCCCAAAGAGTAGCAAAGATTCCGGAATCCCAAAGACTACTACTACTACTTATCATTTCTAAAGCACTACTAGACGTACACAGCGCTGTACACTTGAACATGAAGAGACAGTCCCTGCTCGACTGAGCTTACAATCTAATCAGGACAGACAAACAGGACAATTAAGGGATAAGGACAAAAAGAAGCAAGATTCCGGAATCCCAAAGAGCAGCAAGATTCTGAATCCCAAAGAGTAGCAAAGATTCCGGAATCCCAAAGACTACTACTACTACTTATCATTTCTAAAGCACTACTAGACGTACACAGCGCTGTACACTTGAACATGAAGAGACAGTCCCTGCTCGACTGAGCTTACAATCTAATCAGGACAGACAAACAGGACAATTAAGGGATAAGGACATAGAGAAGCAAGATTCCGGAATCCCAAAGAGTAGCAATATTCCGTGCAGAATCCCAAACAGTAGCAAGATTCCAGAATCCAAAAGAGTAGCAAAGATTCCGGAATCCCAAAGACTACTACTACTACTTATCATTTCTAAAGCACTACTAGACGTACACAGCGCTGTACACTTGAACATGAAGAGACAGTCCCTGCTCGACTGAGCTTACAATCTAATCAGGACAGACAAACAGGACAATTAAGGGATAAGGACAAAAAGAAGCAAGATTCCGGAATCCCAAAGAGCAGCAAGATTCTGAATCCCAAAGAGTAGCAAAGATTCCGGAATCCCAAAGACTACTACTACTACTTATCATTTCTAAAGCACTACTAGACGTACACAGCGCTGTACACTTGAACATGAAGAGACAGTCCCTGCTCGACTGAGCTTACAATCTAATCAGGACAGACAAGCAGGACAATTAAGGGATAAGGACATAGAGAAGCAAGATTCCGGAATCCCAAAGAGTAGCAATATTCCGTGCAGAATCCCAAACAGTAGCAAGATTCCAGAATCCCAAAGACCACTACTACTTATCATTTCTATAGTACTACTACTAGACGTACGCAGCGCTGTACATTTGAACATGAAGAGACAGTCCCTGCTCGACAGAGCTTACAATCTACTGTAATTAGGACAGACAAACAGGACAAACAAGAGATAAGGGAATATTAAAGTGAGGATGATAAAATAAGGGTTCTGAACAAGTGAACAAGGGTTAGGAGTTAAAAGCAGCATCAAAAAGGTGGGCTTTTAGCTTAGATTTGAAGACGGCCAGAGATGGAGCTTGACGTACCGGCTCAGGAAGTCTATTCCAGGCATATGGTGCAGCAAGATAAAAGGAACGGAGTCTGGAGTTAGTGGTGGAGGAGAAGGGTGCAGATAAGAGAGATTTACCCAGTGAACGGAGTTTCCGGGCAGGAGTGTAGGGAGAGATGAGAGTGGAAAGGTACTGAGGAGCTGCAGAGTGAATGCACTTATAGGTCAATAAGAGGAGTTTGAACTGTACGCTGAGGCGTCCTGCGCTAAATGTGCATGTGCAAACCATGCACTAAAAAATAAATGTTATTTTTGTAGAGAGAAGATGTGTCTGGGGAGTGGGTGTTTCTGTGCTAATCATCATAGCTACATTGTTATGTGAGCCCTTACCACCTACAAAATAGGTGTCAGTAAGAGCTCATGTGCTAATTTTTAATAATGGCCACACCCTAATGTCAACATCAGCGCATGGCCATAAATTCGGAAAATGGAAAATCGGCCTTTTTGTGGCTGTGGTGCAAATGGCCTTAGCACACAGGAAAGACCTGCTAAGGCCACTTTCAACCGCAGCTTAGTCTAAGCAGACCACGGTGACATAGCAGATGAAGACCAAAGTTACTTTGGTCCAGACTGTTAAGGACATAGGAGGCAGCTCTGTGGGTGCTGAGCACACCCAATATTGAGCAAGATTCTTCAGTTTGTCCAGGGAGGGGAAAACTATTGTGTTTGGTACTCCCCATTCATTTTGAAATATTGGCATGCCAACTATACAAGCCAGACCCGTTGTAGGATATCAAACTTTGACCAAAATTCTAGATATATATCTCCAGATCCAGATGTGCCCTTGAGTTGAATAATGCATTCCACAGTTGTCTGCCGTTGACATGGTGTAAGTGACTGCTCCTCCCATTAGGATCACTAAAAACTAACCTCTTCAAAATGGCCTACCCCAACGACCCCACGTAAACCTCTTCACCCAGCAACACAGCATGACTATAATCGTACTGGGCAACATGCAATCTTCATCCCTTACGACCCTCCATTTATGACTCATACGATCACTATACAACCTTGTGTCTGTTATCAACCGACTGGGCAAGCGCCTCAGATGGTATTATGTAACCACATTGAGCCTGCAAATAGGTGGGAAAATGTGGGGTACAAATGCAATAAAGAAATAAATTAGGTGTGCCAAAAGAGGGGCACAATCGAAAGTCGCTGGCAAAATAGATTGCCGGCGATCTATTTTGGCGGCGGCACAACAGCTGGCTGGAACCATATTTTCGAAAAAGATGGCCGGCCATCTTTTTTTTTTTATATAATGCAGTTTAGCCCGGCCAAATGCCAGAGTTCGCCGGGTTTGAGATGGCTGGTTTTGTTGTTCCGCGATAATGGGAAAAAATGCCGGCCATCTCAAACCCAGCGAAATCCAAGGCATTTGGTCGTGGGAGGAGTCAGCATTTGTAGTGCACTGGTCCCCTTCACATGCCAGGACACCAACCGGGCACCCTAGGGGGCACTTCTAAAAATGTTTTAAAAATACACAAATAGCTCCCAGGTGCGCGCCCTTACCTTGGGTGCTGAGCCCCCCCAAATCCCCCCCAAACCCACTCCCCACAACTCTACACCATTACCATAGCCCTTATGGGTGAAGGGGGGCACCTACATGTGGGTACAGTGGGTTTTGGGGGGGTTTGGAGGGCTCAACACTTACCACCACAAGTGTAACAGGTGGGGGGGGGATGGGCCTGGGTCTGCCTGCCTGAAGTGCACTGCACCCATTAAAAACTGTTCCAGGGACCTGCATACTGCTGTCAGGGACCTGGGTATGACATTTGAGGCTGGCATACAGGCTGGTAAAAAAAGGTTTTTATTTTTATTTTTTTAGTGTGGGAGGGGGTTGGTGACCACTGGGGGACTACGGGGAGGTCATCCCCATCCCCTCTGGTGGTCATCTGGTCAGTTGGGGCACCTTTTTGAGGCTTGTGAAAATAAAAGGACCAAGTAAACCTGGCAAAATACTGCTTAACTTCACTTTTTTTTCCATTATCCGCGAAAGCCGGCCATTTGGTAGCCACACCCATGCCTGCCCATGTCCCACCTTCACTACACCGCCGACACGCCCCTTTGAACTTTCGCCGGCGCGGCGACAGGAAAGCGGCGATGGTGTCAAAAAAGCCGCTTTCGATAATACGGATTTCGCCGCTTTTGAGAGATCGCCGGCCATCTCCCGATTTATGTCGGAAGATCACCAGCGATCACTTTCGAAAATAAGCCTGAAAGTGGATTTATGCTGTCATAGGACTGGTGCTAAGTGTGCCCCCTTGTGGTATCTAACATTAGGTGCCACTTTACAGAATGGCTACCTAAGGGCTCCTTTTACAAAGGTGTGCTGAAAAATGGGCTGCAATAGGGTAGACACCCCTGATGGTGTCGATAACATGAGAAAGGACTGGCTTCCAATCAGATACCGCATACAGTTCAAGCTTCTCCTTCTTACCTATAAATGCACTCAGTCTGCAGCTCCTCATTACCTCTCTACCCTCATTTCCCCTTACGTTCCCGCCCGTAACCTCCGCTCACAGGACAAATCCCTCCTCTCAGTACCCTTCTCCACCATTGCCAACTCCAGGCTCCGCTCATTCTGCCTCGCCTCACCCTATGCTTGGAATAAACTTTCTGAGCCCTTACGCCAAGCCCCCTCCCTACCCATCTTCAAATACTTGCTCAAAGCCCACCTCTTCAATGTTGCTTTCAGCACCTAACCTTTATACCTTTCAGGAAATCTAGACTGCCCCTATTTGACTGACTGCACATTTGTCCTTTAGATTGTAAGCTCTTTGAGCAGGGACTGTCCTTCTATGTTAAATTGTACAACGCTGCGTAACCCTAGTAGCGCTTTAGAAATGTCTAGTAGTAGTAGTAGTAGTAAAGGACTTAGCAAAGCAATAGAAATGGTCTAGAATTCGACAGCTTAGATTTAATGATTAAAAATGCAGGGTCATGCATTTGTGCTGCAAAAACCTGAGAGAACGGTACAGTTTAGGGGGGGGGGGGTGAGGAATGTTTGTGCACAAAAGAGGAACGGGACTTGGGTGTGATCGTATGTGATGATCTTAAAGTGGCCAAGCAGGTAGAAAAGGTGGCAGTGGAAGCTAGAAGGATGTTTGGGTTCATAGGGAGAGGAATGGCAGGTAGGAAAAAGAAGATGATGATGCTCCCGTATAAGACTCTGGTGAGACCTCATTTAGAATATTGAGTGCAATTCTGGAGACCACACCTTCAAAAAGATATAAACAGGATGGAGTCGGTCCAGAGGGTAGCTATTAATATGGTCAGTGATCCAAATGCATAATCTACTATAATAAAACGCACCCTCAACGTTCTGAGGACACTGATGTCACTGCAGGCACTCACACACCGGTTCGTAACTTCAAGGTGGTGAAGCCACAACACTCACCATGTCTGCATGCCCCGCCCTCGTGTCACACGTCATGACGTCGAGGGCGGAACACGAAAACAAGGCAAATCAACGCACGGGGAGCAGTAGGGAAACACGCGCAGAGTGTTTCCTTACTCCTCCCCTTCCAACAAATCCCAGCCGCAAACGACGACGTGCCCATCAACCCGGCCCCTTTCACCACATCACCCCGCCCCTTTCAAGGTACCGGCCCGCCCCCGGTACCACACTCTTCCCCTCATCACCTTCCCTCCCCCCTGTCATCTCCCATCCCTTACGCCACTATCCCTGGTGGTCTAGCGGTACCTGTTTGCTCGGGCAGGAATGAAGGAACCCCCGCTTTCCTGCCCGGAGCGCTGCTGCTAGCTGCCCGGCTGCATCGTGTCTGAGTCCGGCTCTCGGCGAATCAAAATGGCCGCCGAGAGTTGAAGCTGCCTCGTGAGACTTCAACTCTCGGCGACCATTTTGAAACACTGAGAGCCGGACTCCCACACGATGCAGCCGGGCAGCTAGCAGCACTGCTACAGGCAGGAAAGAGGGGGCTCTTTCTTTCCTGCCCCGACCGAACAGGTACCTCTAGACCACCAGGGAGACAAGCGTAAGGGGAGGGGAAGGGAGTCCGGTGCCGGCTAGGGCCTGTTTCATCAGCGGCAGAAACGGGCCTTTTTTACTAGTAAGATATAAGGAAAAGAAATATGTGTTTACAGGCCCTGCACACATATCGGCACTTATAACCTCAGCGAAAATGGAGAAGCTATAAAGATATATCAACTCCGCTTAGTAGAGTTTTTGTTACCTTAAACTTTTTTTTTCCTTTTTAGTCTCCCTGATTTCTTAAATCTTGGATTCGTATTTATGGACCTGAGTGTCATTTTTCTTTATTGAAAACGTTATGTTTATGTTAGATATTTTGTTAAAGATACTTTGCTAGACAAGAGTTGTTTCTTGTAATAAATTGAGTAAATAAATAAATAAATAAATAAGGTCAGTGATCTTTGAGATAAAGCATATGGGGACATTTGGAGGATTGTCAGCCTTGTTTAATGATTTTTTTCTTTTTCTTCTATGATAAATTCTCTAATTTCATAACCCCCTCCCCCCCCCCCCTCATTTTGAGTTCTAAGAAAGCATAAAATATTTTCCTTTATGTTTAAATTCTTATGTTCTCAAATATGTATTATTTTTCTTTATATAACAAAATCCTGAACTCATTTATGATAGAGAATAATGTAGTACATTATTTAGCTGTGTTTATTATTATTATTTATTGTATTTGTACCCCACATTTTCCCACCTTTTTGCAGGCTCAATGTGGCTCACAGAGTATGGAAATGAGAACGTCATTACATGATTTAAGAAAACAGTCGATCATAAGCTGGGGTGAGAGAGGAATTTAGGTAGAAGGTGTTAGGCACTGCCTCCACTGCATGCAAATCTATCTTATGAATATTCATTGTGGATATACTGAAAACTTGCCTGCCTGGGGTGCCCCCAGGACCATGTTTGGGAGCCTCTGCTTTGGAAGAAATGCGAGAGGAGATATAATAGAGATATTTAAATACCTATGCGGCTTAAATGCACAGGAGGTGAGTTTCAATTGAAAGGAAGCTGTGGAAGAGGGGGCATAGGATGAAGGTGGAAGGGGATAGACACAGAAGTAATCTGAGGAAATACTCCTTCACCGAAAGGGTGGTGAATTAGTAGAACGGCCTCCCGGTATAAGTGGTGGCGATGAAAACAGTATCTGAATTTGAGAGCTTGGGACAAGTACGTAGGATCTCTAAGGCAGTGGTAGGGTGAATAGATGGCATGGATGGGCAGACTGGATAGGCCATGTGGTCTTTATCTGCCTACATTTTTCTATGTACGTTTATTTTTTTTTTTTCTGCTCGTTTTCCTCAAACATGTCTTTCAGCTAATTCAGTATGTTTTTTTCTAATTTTCTGAAAATCAGTTTCTTGGTTTTGTCCCGTTTCGTCCACTGGTGACCCTTTCCCTTTCTTATTGCCAGCCATTATGGTTTGCAAACTGTATGCGTTTTTCAAAGCAGCAACTGTATCACTTAATGGAGATGAAGGAGCCTTTCCAAATGAATTCCACAGCGGGACTGTAGTAACTCTTTTTAATGAGTTGCAGAAACCAAGGCAATGGCATGGGAAAGGCTGAGATGCCTGGAGAAAGGGAATTTTTCTCTTCTGATCCACAGTGTGCTCCTTCATCAAAATAAACACCAGCATGCATGCACTGATTTTGGAAGTGGTTTTTTTTTTTTTTCACACCTGGCAGTATTGTGTTGGAGGCATTTTTTGTTTTCTTCTTTATTGTGCATCTGCCTTTCTGATGGCACAAATAGAAAGCCTTATTACTTGCGGCACCCTGCTGAGACACAAGTACAAACTGTCTGAGCCTCACAATAGTGCAGAACCCCTTTGTATAAAGGACTGGTTGTTTTGTTTTTTTTTAATAGGAGGTGCTCACCCTTATTTTGTGACTGTCGTCTCTATTTTTAGAAACTTCTACTCATGAAAAAACATTCTGGAGTTTTATATTTATACGCTTGATTTTACAGAACATGATTGTGGTAGCAAGCAGCAGGGACTCATCCTGGTTCTTTCACGTCTTTAATACATTTCATTAGTACCGCAGTGTGTTGCTGTTCAGAAGATCTGTTTCCTGGGGTCCTGGGTCTTTTCAGGCTAGGTTTTTAGTGTCATCCAGGTGACACTGTCAAGTCCCAAGGGACAGACTGGAAGTTGTGCAATCCTTGGGTGACTCCTACTGGTACAAAAGCAATTTTGAAGGGTTTAACTGTGTGCAGAACACTGTCTTCTAACTTTGATCAAGTGGAGACCTTTTATCACCCGACGTGGTTATCAGTGGCCAGCAGAGGGCAGAGAAGTCAGTTATGACTATCATTATTATTATCAGGGCTTTTTTTTGAGGGGGTACTTGGGAGTACTGAGTACTGGCACCTTTTCTATTGTCTGCTAAAATTGACCCATGGTCCCCAAGTTTTAATGAAAAGAAGTCAGGCTCTACACCCCAATTCTGCCTTGTCATAAATTCTGTGACTGATTGCAGGGGGCCTGGCTATGTGGGGTGGGTCCCGTGGGTCCCCACCCCCCAGTGATCACACCACCCCTGAAGTGTGGCCTGGCATTTGAGTACTGGCACCTTTTTCACTAGAACAAATGCACTGATTATTATTATTGTGTCAGGCATACATCACACTGTACAGACACATATAATAGGCAGACCTTGTTTTTCAATTTTATAGTCTAATAAGACAGACAGACAATGTACCAGGGAGGAGATGGGAATGATGGGAATGGATTCAGAGCTATGATGGGATGATTAGTAAAGGATGCACTGTAGGATGACTTAAATGGTCCCGACATGGACCATGTTTCGCTGGAATGCTGTTTTCAGGGACCCAACTCTGAAGTTTCATATTGGCTGTAAAGGTCCCGCTTCAAACATTCATGCACACAAAAAAATGAAAACGTGAAATGATTAACAATTGTGGACAATGTAAGACCAAGTCGGTCTGTGCTGGTCCTTAAGAATACTTATGAGCACATAAAAAGTATTCATTAAATGAATCAATCTTTTCACATTACTTTTGGAATAGATGGGATTTGTGTATTTGTACTATATATCGTAAAACATAATTTTAAGTATTGTTAGACATTTTTTCAAAAATGTGACCTTCAGAAAATATGGCAACAAGATAGCATCTTCAGCTGTTTTTATGCAATCCGTGCCCATTTGTCATCGGTCCTGAAGTTTTATTCAAATATGTTCTTGTGATTCTTTACTATATTTACGATAATTAAGACTTGAATATCTCCATAACTATAACGATACTTAGCTTTTACTGCTAATAATCCAGAGCTGCTGCTGACATGGCCAGGTTTCATGTAATTCTTCAGGGTAGCAGTGTGAGGAGCATTTTTCCAGTGTAATATCAAAGCAGGCAAAAAAAATGTTGAAAAATAATATTGAAAATATCTAAACATACTTAAAATTATGTTTCATGATATAAAATGACAGTTTAAAGTGTAAAGTTTCTATTAAGTGTGTATTTCTGCTGGGATTACTTTGTGATATAGGTAATCCCTGGGGCGTGGATGAATCCGCCTGACATTGTTCCCTATCTCTCCTCCCTCACAGTTTATAGGGATTAAACTTGGAAATGTGTAACATGTCTTTACATAAGGTGTTTGCTGCTTTTCAAGGCTTTCCCCTCAGTTTCCCTGGGGTTACTCTTTGTTTCTCCTCCTTATTCTCATCACACTCCCCTCCCCTGAAGTTTTTGGTGCTCTTCAGTCTTCTTACATAAGTAATGCCACACTGGGAAAAGACCAAGGGTCCATCGAGCCCAGCATCCTGTCCACGACAGCGGCCAATCCAAGCTTCCCAAACGTACAAACATTCTATACATGTTATTCCTGTAATTGTGGATTTTTCCCATTTAGTAGTGGTTTATGGACTTGTCCTTTAGGAAACTGTCTAACCCCTTTTTAAACTCTGCCAAGCTAACCGCCTTTACCACGTTCTAGTTTAATTATGCGTTGGGTGAAGAAACATTTTCTCCAATTTGTTTTAAATTTACTACACTGTAGTTTCATCGCATGCCCCCTAGTCCTAATATTTTTGGAAAGCGTGAACAGATGCTTCATATTCACCTGTTCCACTCCACTCATTATTTTATATACCTCTATCATGTCTCCCCTCAGCCATCTCTTCTCCAAGCTGAAAAGCCCTAGCCTCCTTAGTCTTTTTTCATAGGGAAGTCATCCCATCCCTGCTATCATTTTAGTCGCCCTTCGCTGCACCTTTTCCAATTCTACTATATCTTTCTTGAGATGCGGCGACCAGAATTGAACACAATACTCAAGGTGTGGTCGCACCATGGAGCGATACAACGGCATTATAACATCCTCACACCCTGTTTTTCATTCCCCATGTTCCCGATAAGAGAAAGGGCATCTGTATTCCCACACTTCTTTCCTGCTCTGTGTTGAGTGTCATATTTATAGGTTTGAAGGGCTAAATGTCAACATGTGAAACAAGCGTTGGATTTCTCATTTGGTTCAGCCACTTAAGGGGTGCATGATGAGTGATTTATTTATTTATTGCATTTGTATCCCACATTTTCCCACCTATTTGCAGGCTTAATGTGGCTTACATTGTGCCGTAATGGCAATCGCCATTTCCGGAATGAGAAATGCAAAGTGGTATTGCATTAAAGTTCATAAGTGACAAAGTAAATTAAACAGTCAAGTATAGAGATGAGTATAAATAGTTTCATCATTGACTCTTTCCATCAGGCTATACATTTGAATGAGGAAGAGGGGTTAAGAATAGAACCTAGTCTCCTACCTTCAGATTTCTACCCCACATGCCTTTATCATGATGTATCTTTTGGCTCTCTTCTAAATTTAACTGGGTAACCCAGAGTATGCAGTTCATATGCTTTCTCTCAGTCCATTCAGATGGGAGGTTTTATTCAGGGGCTCTGGTTCATCCACAGTCAACTGTTCTTTGAGTATAGTCAATATTCTCCTAAGAACCCCTCATACAAAATTTGAAGGGTGATAGACCTAGCAATGCCTTTAGGGCTCTTTGGATAGCATATAACACAAAGGATAGCAATTAAGCCCAATTTCTGCAATCCCCATCTAAACCCTGGTGTAACATATCCTTCATAGTCTGATTAAACTTCTCAACCAATCCAATTGATTGAGGATAATATCCTGCTGTACCAAAGGCTTGTCATAGTTGTTTCAATGTGGCTGACATAAAATTAGTTCCTGCATTGGTAAAGACTTCCTGAGGAAAACCTACCTGGCAGAAAAGCTTTATTAACTCCCATACAATGGCCTGGGCAGAGGTGGATCAGGGGAGAATGGCCCAGGGGAACCAGATAACATAAGCTATAATAATTAAGATATAAACATACCGTCTATTACTTTTTTAAAGTCCCACTTTATCTAAACCTATCCGGGATAGTGGTTCTTCCACCATCAGAAAGGGAAGCAAGGGTTCTTTTTGGGGTAATGCCTGGGTGAATTTCTAAAATAATTATAGTATATCCAACTGCTAACGATTTAATGCATACCTTCCAAATCGCTATCACTTAAATCATTCATAATTTAAATGACCTCAGCGATGTCCGTTGCCATTATATTTATTGTAATGGTGACGTTAAACAACATCAATCATCTTCATAGGTCAACTAGAAATTGTTTCCAAGACTTTTATATATATTTAACTTAGCTTTTAAATGTCCATCTATCCTCAAACTCAGGGGGTAAAATGCCCAACAAATGTTTCGCCCGAGACCTAGCTGTCTCAAGGACCACCCCCTAGGAGTATTTTAGCGCCAGCTCTGCCCTTGTGGGCAAGAAAGACAAAAATGTTGGACTTCCCTATATATGCCTGACCAATAAAATGTTTCTATAGTTCAAATAAGGTATTGCCTGATCCGTTGTGACCAGCTATTGGGTGATCATGTACAAGGGTCAGCAGAATTTGCCTGAACTCTCAGGGTATAGTCAATTAGTTCAGCATTTCCATTTTATTCCCTGTCTGAGCTTCTGGAGATAGTAGTCCCCTTTGCAACTTAAACCTAGGGGTTTAAGTTACATCTGCTGGGGTTTTTCTGATAGCGTTACATCTGCTTGGGTTTCTCTAAGACCTGCTCTATTTGCACTTGGGAGTGATTACTAAAGGAAGCCTTCTTATTCATCAAAACTTCCGTCAGACCTCTGCAATCCCATCTCTGGACCAACTTGTAGGGAGTTCAGCCTAGTACAGTTACAGTTAATTTGTAGGAATGGCCCTGCCATTCAAGCTGTATCCTCTGAAGAGGGTAAGGAGTGGAAATTCCATAGTTACTACAAACAGAAATGCTGCCTTGATATCTACTTTCTCCAGCCTTCATTGTCTCCTGAATTCATCCCCATAGCTTTTGTGATGTTAAGGACTGATTATTCCCCCAGTTCAGCAATTCTAGGGTAGGGATCCTTGCTATCTTCACTTCCTGTCTAAAGGGTTCCCGCATCTGACAAAGTGGACTCTGGACCTCTAAAGCTCAAGCCTTACTAAATTAGTCTATAATATGCCTCTATCATTTTTATTCAGATAGTCATCCAGTTAATGGACTGAAGATCGCTGCTAACGAGATAACTTCTGGCTCTGCCTGTACTCCATCCTATACTGCCCTAGCACTAACCAGATAGTAGTCTGTAAATGATAGTCAGACTGCTGAATATCAGCAAACAGTTGCAGGTAAAAGAAATATATGGATACAAAAGGACTCACAGGCGCTGGTTGGAATAAAGTGATTTTGGTTTTCATGAGTGTCAAGTCACTGTTGTGTTTCTTCATTTTTCCTTGGGGACCTTATCCTTCTCTGTTTTGCTAACTGTGGGAGATATCTGGATATTTCCATTTGAATATCAGGCTCAAAGTTGTTGTTTTTTTTCAATGATTCAATTTTCACCTCCTTGGGTGCATTTTCCCTTCCCTGCCCTGACTAAGCCTCCAGCCTTGTTCCTTTGCGGTGTTACTAAAATTATATGCACTGTGAAGCAATGTGAATACTTGTGGCTGTGTGGGGGTGGAGGGGGTGATATGCAATCTTCAAACAGGCAACCTAGCCACCTTAATCCCAATTAGGCCGACTAGATGCTGCTCAAAATTGACCCCTAAATAACGGAGCATTATTCTGACCAGCAGGACAATGCTTTCGTTTTGCAAGCACAATTTTTATTAGAGCACATCAAATATTCATAAAAGAAGGCAGCAGCAGTGGGGTTTTATCCTGCTGAACTGCCCTTGGGGATGTTCTGTTGGAAATTAGAAAAAAAAATGTGTTAACTTGCTGAAACCATCTACTTGTGCTTGATTCTTGGGGAAGCAGAAGAGTCATTCTGTAGAATTAATGAGGGCAATATATTCTTACCTCAGGCAGGCATGCAACTGAAATAAGCATTCCAGTTTATGCTGTGGATAATGTTCATTCTAACACAGCATTGTAACTACTCTTATCATTTCGGGTTGGTGGACAGGTTCTTTGAATCCCTGCAGAGAAGAATCTATGGCACACCTACGTCTTCCCTTGAATTAATTAAGACTTAAGAATTTATTAGCACATCACTTGGCTTGAATTATTAACCAACAAGAACAAATACTTGGCTAGACTTGAAAAATTCGAGTTTGCTCCTTCACAGGTGAGTGAAACTGTGTTTGGAGCTGGTAAAAACCAACCTGGTGGTTCCCCACTACTCACCCCTACCCCCCCCCCCCCCCCCCCAATTCATGCCTTCCCACAGATCTCAAAGGAAAAGCCTTCAGTGGCTGAAATTTTACAGTAGCCTATGGTGATTGAAATTTCAAAGCAGATG
Source organism: Microcaecilia unicolor (assembly GCF_901765095.1). Classification (NCBI taxonomy): domain Eukaryota; kingdom Metazoa; phylum Chordata; class Amphibia; order Gymnophiona; family Siphonopidae; genus Microcaecilia; species Microcaecilia unicolor. The sequence goes on from NC_044039.1 coordinate 26,149,219, forward strand.
GACCAGATTTCTTGTGCTTTAATTAGATTATAATGTGCTGTCCTTAAGAAACAAAGGAGGCAGACTGTCACTGAAGTCCCAAGAGCAATTGAAACTTCCTCCTGTGTAGAAGAATTTGCATGAGTTCCTGTAATATGACATTCCATTTAAAGCAATGAGCTCCACATTTGTTTCTTACAAGGAAAATCGTTTCACGTAATATGAAACTATTCTTTTAATTACGGTCTATTAAAACCATGAAGAATATCAACGCAAGCTCTCTACCTGCGCCACTTCATTAGTAGATTAACCTTTGGAAGAATTTCTTATTCATAATTAGGAATTCTTTTTCCTTAGGAACTTGGATATATTTGAGAGATAATTCGAATTTAATAGAACTGTGAGGGTAATAATTCACTCCTTGCGGCTCGACTTCCGAAGCAATATGAGAAGTTTTGAAGAAGTAAACACTGGTTTCATTTAAGGCAAAAGGCCGACTACATTGAAATGAATTTCTCTCAGGAGCATCAAATCATAAAAAATTAAGCAGCCCTTTTACTAAAAGGTGTTAAGCCCTTAATGTGCGGTTAACGCATGCTAATAGGCTACAGCAAAACACGTTAAATCCTGTTTGTCTGTGGTCATTTTTCATAGCTTTTCTATTACACATGATGAAATGACATTGAAATTTGGCTTTCAATATTGAGCATAAGTACATAAGTATTGCCATACTGGGAAAGACCAAAGGTCCATCGAGTCCAGCATCCTGTTTCCAACAGTAGCCAATCCAGGTCACAAATACCCGGCAAGATCCCAAAACTGTACAAAACATTTTATACTGCTTATCCCAGAAATAGTGGATTTTCCCCAAGTCCATTTAATAACGGTCTATGGACTTTTCCTTTAGGAAGCCGTCCAAACCTTTTTTAACTCCGCTAAGCTAACTGCCTTTACCACATTCTCTGGCAACGAATTCCGGAGTTTAATTACACGTTGAGTGAAGAAAGATTTTCTCCGATTCATTTTAAATTTACTACACTGGACATGGATGGGAGGGGAGAGGAGGGGAGGGGAGGGGAGGGGAAGGGAAGGGAGAATCGCTGGACATGGATGGGATGGGAGGGCAGGGCAGAGGAGAATCGCTGGACATGGATTGGAGGGGAGGATCGCTGGACATGGATGGGATGGGAGGGCAGGACAGAGGAGAATCGCTGGACATGGATGGGATGGGAGGGCAGGACAGAGGAGAATCGCTGCACATGGATTGGAGGGGAGGATCGCTGGACATGGATGGGATGGGAGGGCAGGGCAGAGGAAAATCGCTGGACATGGATGGGATGGGAGGGCAGGACAGAGGAGAATCGCTGGACATGGATTGGATGGGATGGGAGGGCAGAATCGCGGGACACGGATGGGAGGGCAGGGCAGAGGAGAATCGCTGGACATGGATTGGATAGGAGGGGAGGGCAGGGCAGAGAATTGCTGCACATGGATGGGAGGGGAAAATTGCTGGACATGGAGGGGAGGGAAGGGCAGGGGAGAGAGGAGAAATCGCTTAGACAAGAGCCTTCCTAGGGCCCGTTTCATTTTTCACAAAACAGGCTTTGTTGCTTGTTGATATATGTACCCTTGTGAGCCACAGGAATTGGTGACTGACTCAGTTTGATACTCAGGTACATCTACTTCTTATTATATTGTCCATAATATATTGCACTTTATATATTTTTGGATTCCACACATTGTATAATATTATTTTGATAACTCATAATTCCAGTGATCCCTCCTTGGTTTACACTTATTTTCTACTCCCAGGATCATATTTGCACATTTAATGCAATTCTATAACTGGGTGCCTATATTTACCATACCACTTGTACACATAAATGAACAGAATACCAGCACTTTATCCAGGCAAGTTAGGACATGTGCACAGCAGTACTAACTTGCCTGGTTAGTTATCTGCATGCTGGCACTGCCTATCAGCAGGACCCAAATAACTTCCAGGAACCTGGATATGGCCAACCCAAAGAAGAAAAATTCCTCCACAGAATACATGAATGGAGAGAGCTATGTTCATTGGAAGTTCGAAACTTCTAAAGGATCCCGACGCAGGCATTGTGCCGAAACACAGCCATGCCGGGTCAGTTTGGATCTGTGGTCACATCTCTATTTTTGGCCATCTGCGCTCTGTAGTACCTGGATATGGGCCAGCACTGAATACCTGGGTCGATTTCAGCCCACAGCTACCAGTGTTTAAGAAAACACTGGTTACCCTAGGCTGAGTATTGATCTCTATGTTTTCTGAGCACCTAATTTTAGGTGTGCATGCACTGTGAAAGTGTATAAATACCGCACTGAGGGGTCCTTTTACTAAGGTGCACCAAAAAATGGCCTGTGCTGGTGTAGATGCGTGTATTGGACGTGTGAAGGTCCATTTCTCAGCGCACTTGCAAAGAAAGGCCTTTTTTTGGGGGGGGGGGGCTGAAAATGGACGTGCAGCAAAATGAAAATTGGCGCATGTCCATTTTGGGCCTGAGACCTTATCGTCACCCATTGACTTAACGGTAAGGTCTGTATAAAAATGCTACAGCTATGAGCCTTGGTCCCCTGCCTAGACTTTGGTAATCATCAGCACACGTACAATGCCGATTACTGCCCGGTTAGCGCCATGCGCCGGAAACTTTTCCGGCACGCGTAGTGGACACACTTAAAAAATGAAATTACCACCTGGGCCATGTGGAAGTTCAAAATTGACGCACATAGGATGCGTGTACGTGCACGCGGCTTAGTAAAATGACCCCTGAGTGTGTAAAATACTGCTTTATATGCTAAGGTCACTTATAAAATTATCCCCTTTGGGGGTAGTTTTCAAGGTGGCGCCTAGTTCTAAGTGCAATCAACATGTGTAAATGTCTGTATTTCAGCTATTTACGCTTGTAAGTGGCAAAGTTTGCATGTAAATGACCTCTTATAAAATAGCTACAGTATTGGCATAAAAGTATGCATGATTTGCATGACACGTACTTTCACTGTGGGCATGAACATGGGCGGTACAAGAAAGCACAAGTGTGGATTATAGAATACTATAGGGCTGGTGTAAGTGATCAAGCTTAGATGAAGGGACTTTGGCTGCCACATGCTAATATTATAATAATAAATAAATTGGGCACCTACTTTCTTTATAAAATAGGCTTAAAATAGGCGTCTTTTTGCTACCTTAAACTAGGCTTCTGGATACACTCCATATGTCTAAATTATTATGGTACAATTATACAGTCACCCAGTCTCCTTTTTGACCTGGTTTGGTCAGGGTCTGGAAAGTTTTGTATTCCTCAACACTATGAACTATCAGGAAGCTAATCCCTCATATAGGTGCAGATGATCAGAAGCCCCGCGCTGTGCCAAACAGCGCTCTAAAATTAACGTCCCTATGATCAGAGCTAATAACATGCAAATTTAGGCATGCTACTAGCTCTGATCATAGGGATACACAATCCTACCGCAAAAGTTGTAAAAAGCCCAGACCTATCAAACATTCCAAGGGGCTGGAGGTCCGGTGGACCTCCAGACCCCCTCCCCATCCTGGCCCAACCTGACCTGATGACCCTAGATGGAAGATGACCCAACCCCCCCCCCAACAGAAGGGACCTCCCCTGGTGGTCTAGCATCCCTTACCCTGACCCGATCCCCCTACTCTGACAGAAGAAAGGGTTGGAGGTCTCCAGCCCCAACCTGGTAGTCTAGCAGCCCTGAACTGCCCCCCCCATACCTTCAAATTACGATGATGGAGTAGCACTCCCTCCTCCTTTCAGCGCTGACTCCAAAATGGCAGTGCTCTGCCCTACCCAGTGCATTCTAGGATGGGCTTGGTGAGGCTTACTTGCCATATAAGCGAGTTTCTTTGGGGTTTACAAAGCCATGCTAGTGTTTTTAGCACATGCTGAATACTAACAACACATATAGGAATATATGGGTGTCTCTAACATTTAGCACACGCTATAAACGCTAGTATGCCTTTGTAAAAGGACCCCTTGATAAATTGGTAGTGTTGTTAGGATCAGACCTTTGGACTGGTATTCCTAGCCATCTTGAGCCTCTGCTGTCATGTTAAAATCACAGATTTGATGCATTCCATATAAATAACGCCCCAACCTACATGCTAAACCTTGTGGACCTACCTCCCAGAAACGCCACAAGATCATCTCGCAAATTTCTCAACCTACACTTCCCCAGCTGTAAAGGACTAAAATACAAGCTGATGCACGCCACCACCTTCTCTTACATGAGCACGCAGTTATGGAACGCATTACCTATAAACCTGAAAACAATCGATGAAACAACTACCTTTCGCAAATCTCTGAAGACATATTTCTTCAACAAGGCCTACAGTGAGAACCTACAGCCCCACTAATCCACTTCACCAACCCATTCAGTTATGAAAGACCACCTTCTATAAATACCCTGATAAATCCCTCCCTTCTTCTTTCTTCCCTTGATTAAGCTCTACACAATACTACACAATACTAACCATATTTGACATACTGGAATAACTATATTAACAACACTATTTAGCTTATAATCGAAAGTGATCGCCAGCTATCTTCCAACACAAATCGGGAGATGGCCGGCGATTTCATAAAAGAGGCGAAATCGGTATAATCGAAAGCGGCATTTTAGACAGCATCGCCGCTTTCCCGTTGCTTCGCCGGCGAAAGTTCAAGGGGGCGTGTCGGTAGATTAGCGAAGGCGGGACATGGGCGGGCATGGGCGTGGCTACCAGATGGCCAGCTTTCGCCGATAATGAAAAAAAAGCGGCGTTAAGCAGTATTTCGCCGGGTTTACTTGGTCCTTTTATTTTCACGACCAAGCCTCAAAATGGTGCCCCAACTGACCAGATGACCACTGGAGGGAATGGGGGATGACCTCCCCATACTCCCCCAGTGGTCACCAACCCCCTTTCATACTAAAAAAATAAAACTAAAAACCTTTTTTGCCAGCCTGTATGCCAGCCTCAAATGCCGAACCCACCTCCATGACAGCAGAAAGTGTGCTATCCTCCGACAGCCTTTCCCTAGTTGCGATGTGGCTCTCAGGTGAGTGTGACACCTTTTCTGTTAGGTGCCCTGCAGAGTCACATTAGCAATGCATTGTGGTGGGTGTAGGGTACTGGGCTCTACTCCCATGGTGCTTTTCCCCCCTGCTAACTGGGTCAGAGTGTGCCCTGTTTTGTTTCCTGTTGTAGTCCATGCAGTAGTGGCCATTTTTGTAAGCCAGTTTTAGTTCCCTTTCCTGTGTTACCCACATTAGAGAATGTAGTTCTTACCTTGAATGGTGCTGTAAGAGGGCATTGTACACCATTGTGCCAGCTCTGACCTACTGCTAATCTTAGTACCAGGGGACTCTGATCTGCAGTTAACTGTGAGTAAACGTGGTTATTTCAAGAAAGGACTTTTTCAGAGAGATTAGTCTTCAGGTGTGAACTAGTGTGCCAAAGTTATACAGCAGCAATAAGTCCTAGAGGCTGTATGCAGGTCCCTGGAGCAATTTTAGTGGGTGCAGTACGTTTGTGGGTAGTGGGTTTGGGGGGGGGGGGGGTTTGGGGGGCTCAGCTCCCAAAGTAAGGGAGCTATGCACATGGGAGCTTTTCTGAAGTCCACCGCAGTGACCCCTAGGGTGGCTGGTTGGTGTCCTGGCATGTCAGGGGGGCCAGTGCACTAAAAATGCTGGCTCCTCCCACAGCCAAATGCCTTGAATTTGGCCGGGGTTTGAGATGGCCGACATAACTTTCCATTATCGCTGAAAAACAAACCCGGCCATCTCAACCCCGGCGAACTCCAAGGCATTTGGCCGGGCTAAACTGTATTATCAAAAAAAAAAAAGATGGCCGGCCATCTTTTTCGATAATACGGTTCCAGCCAGCTGTAGCGCCGCCACCAACATAGATCGCCGGCGATCTATTTGGCCGGCGACGTTCGATTATGCCCCTCCATGTAAGCCACTTTGAGCCTGCAAATAGGTGGGATAAGGTGGGATACAAATGCAATAAATAAATAAATTATAAGGGAAAAAAAACATTGCACTGGAAACAGATGAGTCCAAACACAAGACATAATCCAAACATACATTTAACTGGGGTAACATAAAAGTCAACCAAAACATTGTGAGCCTGGCACCCCATAAAGAATTAATCCATGTGTGAATCCTTTGATCTTTGTAGATGAATAAGGAACTATCCACTAATTAGATCAAGTAACTGGGGTTTTCTCGGGGTGGATAGCTGTGATAAAGTGTTTGCTCATCAGGTAGCTGTTATCCAACAGGAAGTGACAGAGCTTAAGCCTCTGGTGACAGAGCAAAGTGATGAACTTGCAAGCATCACTGCATATGAGACTTAGGAGGTGGACGTAGTTAAAAGTGTAGCAGAAACAGGAGCAGTTGTGCTAACAAGGCTGCTCAGGCAACTGAAGCTATTAAGGTACATTGACATAACATCTGCAAGTGTTGCAAAGACCACAGTTGTAAATTAGATTTATTATTGATCAGCTAGTTCACAGTCAAGGCCAGAGGGAAAATTGAACACAAATTTCTTTGTAGAAGTTTGAGCTGTCGATTCCATTTGCTAATTAACATGGAACAACAGATAAACAGAACTCTACACGCTGATAGTATATGCCTTGGCCACCATCCCATTGCTCGAAATTATCTTTCTGGTATTTTGTTTTCTTCTTCTTCTTTCTGGTATTCTGAACAAATGTGCCTAGACTATAATCAGTGCCCTCAGGCTGGGTTGAGGACATAAAACTTGACCAGGCCTACTTTTAAGGCCATTGGAACATGTGTGTAGGGGAGGATGGAGTCATAGGAGCCGACTCTGTGGGTGCTTGAGCACCCCCAATATTGAGCAAATTCCTTGTATGTGTTCAGGGAGGGGTTATTTCCATTAGGCATAGCACCCCCAATAATTTTGAAAAGTTGGCTCCTATGGATGGAGTCAAGGGACTATTTTAATAAACTGGGTGGGTTGGGTCGCTAGGGAAGGGAGGCACTGGTTGGAGGGTCTGGTACTGGAGATTGGATGTACGGAATAATGGAGGAGGGGTAGAGTGAGGGGGGATAGGAACTTTGTAATTTTTGGCATGTTGCTGTTATTCTTGGGTGGGTGGGTGGTGTGGTGGGAGGGGGTATTGGGTGGCTGGGAATTGAAGGTTTCAGGTAGGTTTGGGCATATGTTTATTTAGGAGGGTGGTTTTTGCAGGTGGGAGTTGATTAGTGGTCACAGCTGGCGGAGAAAAGGGGGAGTTAATCTAGGATGAGGCCTATATACTTGGTGTGGAGAATGGAAAAGAGTAGGAGTAAGTGGGATGTTTTCTCCTTGTGTGTGGATGGGCCCAGCATTACCGCAGGTCTTTCAGGTGAGTGGATAGTTTCTCAAACTAGTTGATGTGGGTACCTTTCTTGAAGCTAGGTCAGTAGCCAAGTTAAAGGGCACTAAGGGAAATGGCCGCTCTGGGAGGGGCATAGAATTGATATGCAAGATTAAATGTTATGGTTAATTTTGTGTGTATCATTTGCTAAAATAAAACTGTGGCCACTACTGTACCACATTCTACCTTACCGCGGTCTAATGTGCTATTATTGATAAATCTTATTTGGTGGTTATGCCAAGAGGTGATTCGAGTGCCCCTGTTATGTATCCTAAATGTTCGGAAAGCACTAAAGACAGACCTGTTCAAAAGAGCATACCCCACCGACCCAACATAAAAATACCTGGACACTTGCGACACAATGTAACCAAAGACCGTAACGGACATTACCTGACTCTTCTTCCCCCTTTCCCTCTCTAAGTTCCCCCCATTTGTACCTACCATACATGTACCTCATTCTACCACAATATCACTTTGTATTCATTCATACCATATACTACTACTACTACTACTACTACTACTACTACTTAACATTTCTAAAGCGCTACTAGGGTTACGCAGCGCTGTACAATTTAACATAGAGGGACGGTCCCTGCTCAAGGAGCTTACAATCTAAGAGACAAGTGAACGGACAGTCCGATAGGGGTGGTCAAATGGGGCAGTCTGGATTTAGTGAATGGTAAGAGTTAGGTGCCAAATGCAGCATTGAAGAGGTGGGTTTTAAGCAAAGACTTGAAGATGGGCAGGGAGGGGGCTTGGCGTAAGGGCTCAGGAAGGTTGTTCCAAGCATAGGGTGAGGCGAGGCAGAATGAGCGGAGCCTGGAGTTGGCGGTGTTGGAGAAGGGAACAGAGAGGAGGGATTTGTCCTGTGAACGGAGGTTAGGGGCGGAAACATAGGGGGAGATGAGGGAGGAGAGGTAGTGAGAGGCAGCAGACTGAATGCATTTGTAGGTAAGAAGGAGAAGCTTGAATTGGATGCAGTATCTGATTGGAAGCCAGTGAAGTGACCTGAGGAGAGGGGTGATATGAGTAAATCGGTTTTGGCGGAATATGAGACGTGCCGCAGAGTTCTGAACAGATTGAAGGGGGGATAGATGGCTAAGTGGGAGGCCAGTGAGGAGTAAGTTGCAGTAGTCAAGGCGAGAGGTAATGAGAGCATGTTCAGACTGTAATCGGCTAACGCCATTAACGGTTATATGTAAGCCACGTTGAGCCTGCAAAAGATGGGAAAATGTGGGATACAAATGTAACAAATAATAATAATAATAGTATCACTAAAGATGTGGTTCACATTGAATTCACATCTAATGCCATAAAGTAGTTCTCATGTCATAAAGGGTCTTCTCCGGCACAATACACAGATTGTGATACAAAGTTTCATAGAACAAATACTAAAGTCCTTCATTGTCATTTAAAGGAAAGCTATGAAAAGTTGAAAGGAACAAACATGCATGATGAGCATGCGTGGGATTGTTAAAGATTTGTTTTCTTCTTTTCTGTAAAAGTACAGCACAGAGAATATCACTTTTTACAAATCAATACCACCATTACAGTAAAATAATTTAATCTAGTGGCCACAGATGAAACAAGTGTAAGCCTAGAAAAATGATGTGATGTGATGCGAAAAAACGTTACTGAGCTGAACGCTTCATCACCATCTTTCAATGTAGCCTAATAGAGCAGAGAACTATGAAACCTGGAGGCATAGATTGGAGTCTCATTTTCACAACTTAACCACTGTGTTACCATGAGCAAGTCTGCACTTATCCTCTGTCTTTCAACATTTTTTTTCTCTCCCTTATTTCGAGCATCCAGAGATCACTGCTGCTGAAAAAAGGGATGGCAAAATTGCTCAAAATCAGAAACGGCGGAGAGGCACAAAAGGGCCACAGCAAAAGGTCCAATAATGCTAAGAAAAAGCAGCCAGGCAAAGCAGCTAGTGGCAACCGCAGTGTATCAGTAGCAATCTTCCAACACAAGGTGCGATATGCACTGTCCTAGCGATCGATATCTCAAAAATTGCTCAACATGTTTCGGCAGGAACATCTGCCTGCCTGCATCAGGGGTACATTAAATGCTTGTGAAAGGAATAGACACACCTTCAAACCAAGTAGTCAACATATGAAGATTCTCTATAATAGACTCCATGAGGCCAGTGTGGGTCACATGCAAAAATGGCTCAAAAACACTCGTGAAGGTGTGTCTCTTCATTTCACAAGTATTCAGTGTACCCCGACGCAGGTAGATGTTCCTGGCAAAATGCGTTGGGTGATTCTTGAGACACCTATTATTATTATTATTTCTTGCATTTGTATCCCACATTTTCCCACCTATTTGCAGGCTCAGTGTGGCTTACATTATTCCATAATGGCGATCGCCATTTCTGGGATGAGAAATACAAAGTGGTATTGCATTAAAGTTCAAAAGTGACTGAGTAAATTAAGCAGTCAGGTATAGAGAGTTCATTTCCGGAATGAGAAATAAAGTGGTATTGAGTTAAAGTTCATTAGTGACAAAGTAAATGAAGCAGTCAGGTATAGAGAGTTCGGTTTTGTCCAGTTCCGGTGTAAGTTTCGTTGTCTAGTATTTAGGATGGATCAGGTTGGTTTTTAGTGATTTTCGGAAGTTTGTTAGGTCGTGCATTGTTTTTATGACTTTTGGTAGTGCATTCCATAGCTGTGTGCTTATGTAGGAAAAGCTGGATGCATATGTTGATTTATATTTTAGTTCTTTGCAGCTGGGGTAGTGCAGATTCAGGAATGTGCATGCTGACCTTTTTGTGTGCCTGGTTGGTAAGACTAAGAGGTCTGACATGTAGACCAGGGCTTCGCCGTGAATGATTTTATGAACCAGGGTGCAAATTTTGAATGCAATACGTTCTTTAAGTGGAAGCAAGTGAAGTTTTTCTCTTAGGGGTTTGGCGCTTTCGTATTTCGTTTTTCTAAATATGAGTCTGGCTGCTGTGTTTTGGGCAGATTGGAGTTTCTTAATGGTTTGTTCTTTGCATCCGGCATAGATTGCATTGCAGTAATCTGATTGTACCAGGCTGCGGAATATTTCCCTTGGGAAGAAAGGTTTTACTGTTTTGAGTTTCCACATTGAGTGGAACATTTTCTTTGTTGTATTTTTCGCATGGCTTTCTAGTGTGAGATTTCGGTCAATCGTAACTCCGAGAATTTTCAGGCTATCTGAAACAGGAAGGGTGTAGTCTGGGGTGTTTATAGCGGTGGGTTTGTTCGTGTTATATTGTGATGAGAGGATGAGACATTGTGTTTTTTCTGCGTTAAGTTTTAATTAGTGGCGTTCCTAGGGGCGCTGACACCCGGGGCGGTCGCCGATGCGCCTCGCCCCCTGGGTGCAGTGCCCCCCCCTGGTGCAGCGCGAACCCCCTCGTCACCCCCCACCCCGGCGAAAGAACCCCCACCGGGTGCACGCCGCCGCTGGGGGGGTGCCGCGCGCCGGTCAGCTTCGTTGTTTCCATGCTCCCCTCTGCCCTGGAACAGGAAGTAACCTGTTCTGGGGCAGAGGGAGCATGGAAACAACGAAGCTGACCGGCGCGCGGCACCCCCCCCCCAGCGGTGTGCACCCGGGGCGGGCTGCACCCACCGCCTCCCCCCTTAGTACACCACTGGTTTTAATTGAAATGCATCCGCCCATGAATTCATGATTTGGAGGCTGTGTTTGATTTCATTTGTGATTTCTATTGATAGGACAGTGCATATCACACCTTGTGTTGGAAGATTGTTACTAATAAACTGTGGATGCCACTAGCTGGTTTGCCAGGCTGCTTTTTCTTCGGTAGATTGCTCAAAACGCCAACTGATATTTTTTTTTTTTGCCACTATTGCTGTCTTGTATTGTTCGTATAGCTAGGTTTCCTTTAGAGTGGGAATCACCTTCACCCACCCCCAAACTTACCCCAGTAGTTGCCTGGCTACCTTCCAAACTATTAGATGTGCCAGCTGGCTGAATGACAGGCTTGGGTCCCATCAATGTGATGCCTACAGGAATTATTCAGGTCAGTACAGAACAAGGAGGTTTGACTTACAGGAGACGACAGAAACATACCTGGCCCATTATTTATTTATTTGTAATATTTGTATCCCGCATTTTCCCATCCATTCGCAGGCTCAATGTGGCTTACAAAATACCATAAAGGCCTGAAGCCAGTAGGCAAGCTTGTCACCCTATCAATTACATTGTTTTGAGTGCATCAAGATGGCAGCGGCAGCATTAGGGAGAATTAAGACATCCTTGGGTGGACAGGCTTCAACCTTGTGACATCATGCCATCTCCTGTCCATCAAACCTCACAAATAAAGAGTCACCCTTAATTCCCACAGATCCATCATGGAGAATGACCAACGAGTGTTGCATTTAGGAAATGTTAGGTATAGGAATGAAGCATGAAAGTAAAAAGGAAATCATAATGAGTTTCATTTTAGCCATAAACTAAATTATCTCTGTTTTTGGTTTTGCAAGCACTACCAGCAAAGCAATAGCAGACTCCTCTTTCGTGAGAAGAAGCTTCTAGCACAATAACTGCTTAGGAAATGATGAACTTCTTTAATACGGTTCAATGTGTACTGTTCAGGGTTTTCCTGTTTACCATAACAACCTGTTTGCTTGATTGCAAGATAGTGATAAATGTCAAAATATTTTATCAGGGTAATAAAATGGAGCCTGAGAAAACAACATTTTAATTCTGGATGCAGAAAACATCAGATAAATATTGAGCAGATTGACATTAATTGATAAAGATCACTGCTTCTCTGAGTTTTGCTTGATGTTGAAAGCACTCATATCTGCATGGTTCAAAAAAAACGTTACTTTAAATGGCAATTTAGGCGTACATCCAATGACCTTTAAGTAACTTTTACAGCTTTGTCATTACTTTGTAATTAGCTTTTTAATCTTAGTAATCATAATAAATCACTTAAGGAGTATTCTATATATGGAGCCTGGAAAATCCACTGGAAATCATTTTCGCCTAAGCGTATTCTATAAGATTTAGGCGCGGTATATAGAATATAGTTATTTGATATCCCAGTGCCTAAAACTACGCGCATCCAGTTATACCAATGAAAATGTGGCATAAATCCCTGTGCATAGATTTACGCAGACTGGGTCATATTCAATAAGAATTCACCTAAATTCAGCTACACCCATGAAATGCCCATTTCCCCGCCCCCTAGCCACACCCCTTTTGAACTGCACGCTTTAGAATTTAGGTATAGTTCATTACTGCATACGCTTAGCGAGTTATGTGCATAAATTCTAATTATTGCCAATTAGTATTCATTACTGTTTGCTAAGTGCTGTTAATAATGCTGATTGGCTTGTTAAGCCAATAAGTTATGTGCATTGTTATAGAATACACTTAGATTTAAGCGCAGAACGCTAGGCACGTTATATAGAATCCAGCAGTTAATACAGTTCACTTTCTCTGTTCTCTTAAGTTTTTTCAAAAACTAGCTTTGGGATGGGGTTGTTATAATGCAGTACTATTTTCTTTCCGAAGACATTTGTCTTAATCTACATTTTTGGACAATAAATACATTTGGCAGAATTACTTTTACGTTAGAAAGACTGAATTGTTCTGTCTTATGACTTGAATGGATTAGTCTGTCAACTAGGGATGGGCTGTGATTTGCAACAGTATGGGAAATGCCAATGACGTGTCCCATGTCATTGCATGCTATTAACAAATGAAAACATGCAGTAAAAAACACAAAATTTGGGGGTAGATTCAATAAATAGCTCCCAAAGTTAGGCGCTGGGTTGATCTGCACTAAGCTAGTCCTCCTATATAATAATTCTCACCTCCAATGTTCTGAGGCTGCCTGGAACCGTGGAAAAGGAAAGTGGAGTAGATAAAAGTGATGTCATTCCTGAAGTGCCACTGATTGGCTGCTATGACATGCTGCAGGACGTTCAATAGACAGGAGTGGAAGTGAACAAAGCAAGTCTATGGTAAGAAAGGAAGCCCATTGGTTAATCTCTGATTCCACTCCCCAAAGCAGCCGTCATTCCTATACACTCAAAAAGAAAAAGGAAACCTAGGAGCTGCTTCTCATTGCCGTTTTTATAGCTGTTTCCACTGGTCAAAAGGAGGGGGGAGACACACAGACCATGAAACTGGGAGGGGGGACCCTGCAACTGGGGAAAAAAGGAGGAAGGGATGGAGGGGGGGACCCTGCAACTGGGAAAAAGGGAGGATGGGAGGAGGGGGACCCTGCAACTGGGAGGAAGGAAGGAAGGGAGGGAGGGGGGGACACCCCTGCAAATGGGAGATATACCGGGGGAGGGGGGATTGGGGAACGACCCTGGAACTGGGAGAAAGGAGGGACCCTGGCACATACTCTCATTCTCACACACACACTCGCACCCAGTCTCACTCTCTCTCTGTCACACACACACATACTCGCACATTCACACTCTCTTAAACATACACACTCCGAGGAAAACCTTGCTAGCGCCCGTTTCCTTTAAAACAGAAATGGGCCTTTTTTACTAGTATTCTATAAAGCGTTCTCTGTGTAGAGCGTTCTTTAGACTTTACATAATACTAGCTAAGGGCCCCTTTTACTAAGTGGTGGTAAGCTCAATGTGGGCTTACCGTTTAGTAAAGAAGAAGTACCGCTAGGCTACCACAACAACCCAGTGGTACTTCCCTCCCCTAGCGCGTCATCATAGCCGGCACTACAAAAATATATTTATACTGTCACCTGTGATTTTTACAACCCTACTACTATACTTGATGTGTTTGTTGGATTTTTTCCTCTATCCTGGAATGCTGACATGAGCAGAGATACAGGCCTAAAATCACTAATGTGAGTCTTGTGGACTGTAAGGCATCCTGTCCCTTCCAGTTTTCTTTATCAGTTTGGTTTTATGAAAGTAAGAATTATCTTTTTGTTTTAATGCAGAGGTGCTAGCAGAAGCGTGGCCCTGGAAGACCTTGATTATGCCATTGCAGCACTGGATAGCAGGGGGTCTCACTCAAAAAAGAGAGCTATGCTGAAAACCATACAGAATCCATGGTCTGGAATCCAGCTTACTTTGGCTGCCATCAGCATTATGAAGCTATAGTATTTCCATGACCAAGAGTTCTTGATTTTTAATGCCTCCTAGATATAAGGACCTTACACATCTTTATATATTCTCCCGCACAGTTCACTTGCATATATGCATATATTTATTTATTTATTAATTCATTGGGATTTATTAACCGCCTTTTTGAAGAGATTCACCCAAGGCATCTTCAGTTGTTACTATTAGGAATTGCTCAAATAGTCATTAAAACATGTTGACTAGATAGATAGATTGATAGATAGATCAGGGGTTTCCAGGCCTAGTCTTTTAGGGCCATATTCCTGGTTTTCAGGCTGTCTACAATGAATATGCATGAGATCCGTTTACATACAATGGAGGCAGTGTATGTATATTTATCTCATACATATTCATTGTGGAAAGCCTGAAAACCAGACTGGATTCTGGCCCTTGAGGACTGTACTTGGGAACTCCTGAGATAGATAGACTGTTAAATAATCTTGCATTTATGATACAAGTCTTCAAAATAAAAGAATAAAAAATAAACAGATACCACATGGTCTTCAATATACCCTATTCCATTCTCATCACCCTGAGAAACAGGTGACCTTCAAGCTCGGTGGAAAGTGGCTGGATTGAATCTGTGCTGTACTTCGTTTACGCCATGTTTTTCTGTCAACTGATCAAAGGCAGTTGTGTTTCAGTTTCCTAGAAGTGAATCTGAGGTGTGCCAGAGTTAAATTTAAAAAACATCTAGCCCAAATGGAAAGCACTTGTGAGTCACATGCAGCGAGGTGGAATGATAATGGTGCTGGAAAAGCTGGAAACTGTTAATAGGGCTGACAGTCCTTAGATTCCGAATCTTTTATTACCTGTGTGTTCCTCTCACATCCTGCATGATAGTAACAGGTGCAGTTTTTTTTTTTTAGTTAAACCAGCTTCATACAGATATTTCACATAATGCTTGGCGAGTTTCCTCTGCTGCTGAAAATACACAATAATGTAGTTTAAATGCCAATGTTCTTATCATTAGGTTTAGTAGGGTTTACGCAGAAATCCATGCTGTCTTTGTTGCCGAGGAGACCTAGTATGCAAATCTGTATTGCAAATCCATTCCCTCTGATATTTAAACACCATCCTCAGCATTGGACTTATATGTTGGATGCAGCATTAAAATCTATACCCAAATACTGATTGGTTATGCACTCCTACCAGTAGGTGGAGACTGAAAATTCTAGAATTCTAAACGAACCTATAAGTGCGCTGAGCACTTCCTTTCGATCAGTATATCTCAGTCTCCAGCAGGTGGTAGATTGTAAGCCTGTGCAGTCCTGTCAGTCTGGTAGTTCTTGGGGTAATATTCCAGGTTCTTGAATATTATTTTCTTACCCCCTCCCCCATCTTTTTTTTTTTAATTAAGAGCAAGAGAGAATTTTTTCCTCTCATGAGCCCGGACCGAAATATTTGGTGCCTGCCAATACCCAGAATAGTAGATGGTGTGGGTTATAAATATTTTAAATAAATAAATGGTTATAGACTGACTGGTGAAGTTATCTGGGTACTGCCAGTATTCAGTATCGGCACCCGGTTAACTATGCAGCTGAATCAGAGCAGCGGTTTTACTAAACTGTGGTAAAAAGTGTCCTAAGAGCACCCTTACACAGGTTTTTCCCACTGTTGACATCAGTGCATCGTGATCCAAAGTATTCGAACATGCATGAACAGTCTGTTAGCTAAACGCTAAGAGAAAAGGGGTTTAGCTAACAGCCTGTTCATGCATGTCCGAATACTTTGGATCTTCCTTGTCCTTTTGAAGTTGTACGTGATCTTGGAAACATTGCTCACCTCTGTATAAAGGAGATCACGAGACTCCTGAGGCAGGCGTTTTGACGCCGAAACATAGCAGCTGTGTCGAGTCCTTTGAGTTGTTCCAATAAAGATCACTTCT
Source organism: Microcaecilia unicolor (assembly GCF_901765095.1). Lineage (NCBI taxonomy): Eukaryota > Metazoa > Chordata > Amphibia > Gymnophiona > Siphonopidae > Microcaecilia > Microcaecilia unicolor. Next base: position 26,165,622 of record NC_044039.1, read on the forward strand.
TTATACTGACGTCTCCCTCGGTTTTTTGGAAGAGCCTCTCTACCCTACTCCCTGGACCCTCTCTTGCTGGCGTACGTAGGGACTTCTCATTCCTCCACTTTGTGTGGCTGCACTGAGTAGCGCAGGAATGCCCACACTCTGCCCCCCCCCAGACCAGGGGCGTAGCCAGACTTCGATGGGAGGAGGGGCCAGAGCCCAAGTGGGGGGCACATTTTGGCCTGTCTCCCTGCTGCCGCCCTCCCACCACCACCTCTGCCCCCACCGCTTCTGCCTCCCCGTCACCATTGCTGCTCCCCCCCTGCCACAGCTGGAAGGTACCGCCTTCCCCCCACCCCCCCCCCCCCACGCTGCCACTGGAGGGTACCTTGGCTGGTGGGGGTCCCCAATCCTTACCAGATAAAGCATTTGTCCCACGCTGGTCTTACATTGCTGGTGCCCTGTCCTACTTTCAGCGTCATGCACGCTCATTTTAATGAAACTGAGATGCATGCTCAATTTCATTAAAACGAGCGTGCACGACACTGAAAAACAGGACAGGGCGCCAACAATGTAAGAACAGCGCAGGACAGACGCCTTAGCTGGCAGGGGTTCGGGAACCTCACCAGCCAAACCGGAGGCCCTGGAGCCAGTTTGAGAGGGCCCAGGCCCCTGTAGCTACGCCACTGCCCCAGACAAACCACCTCCAACAAAAAATTACTATAATAAAACTCACCCTCAACGTTCTGAGGACACTGACGTCAGTGAAGCCAAGCCCTGACTTCCTTCAAAAAGGTTTGAAGGTTCGTGGTGGTGAAGCCACCAAAATCGCTCCGTGCCCCGCCCTCGAGGGCGGAGCTATGGCAGAACAACGAAGGGGTTGGCAGGGAGGGAGGCAGGGAGGCGGGGGTGGGGGGTGTGAAATCGCTCCGGGCCCCGCCCTCGCGTCAAATGTCATGACGTTGAGGACGGAGCAATGGCAGAACAATGAAAGGGTTGGCCAGGGAGGGAGGGAAGGGGGGGGGGGGTGTTGGCGATGAAAACCTTGCTAGCACCCGTTTCATTTGCTCAGAAACGGGCCTCTTTTACTAGTGTTTAAATATTTCTTAGTGTGCAGTTTGCGTGCACAGATTGGGAACTTACAGCAGGACACCTGAGCTTGACCCACAGTAAGCCATTTTAAGCTGCAGGAACTGAGTGTTAACACTTACCACAGCTTAGTAAAAGGGCCCCCTCGGAGAGTTATCAGGGTTTTAGCCATGAATTTTGGTGGTATCTGGATAATTCCTGGCTCCACCTTGATTCTGGCCACCCTGGCACTACCCTGATGACGTCACTTACTAAGTGCCACTAAATATCGGACCTTGTACCTTTAGGCCAGGGGCTCTGAACTCGGTCCTTGGAATCACACCAAGACAGTCTGGTTTTCAAAATATTCACAACGTATATGCATGAGATCAATTTGCAAGCACTGCTTCCACTGCATGCAGATCTCTCATGCATATTCTTTGTGTGTGTCCAAAAAAACCCGACTGACTCAGTACGTCCCGAGGACCGGGCTGAGAAGCGTTAGACTAAAATTATACGTTTTGTAATTCACTTGGGGCTTCTTTAACAAAGCCGCACTAGCGATTCCTGTGCGGTAAACGAGAGGAAGCCCTTGATGAGGTAGAAGGCCTGCCTCATTAGAATTCTGTTTCTGTGCTTTATGATGTGGGAATATTAATTTTCTGCACATTGATGTAGAGCAGTTGGTAACCAATTTCCATAATGATGTTTTCTGTTTCAAGGGCATTAAACCTAAAAAGAAGGCGGACCCCAGTGGAAAAACTGTAGATGATTACTGGCCATCTGCCAAAAAAGACGCACAGGGATAGGGAATTTTAGAATCACTGAAGTTATTTTACCTCTTTAAGCAAATATTTTTGTATTCTGAATAATTCACAAATAACTTTGCTGTACACTGAAGGAGATTTGAAGCAGCATTCAGGACAGAATGCATTAGGAATGTACATTGCATTTTTATTGCATTGTGTATTAAACACGGTGAAAAATTCTCTGGATGCTGTAAGTAAAGGTACACATGGCTGTATTTCAAAATCAAAGTAATAATCTAATCTATTTGGTTTTGAAGGCAGAAGTGTTGAAGAAATATATCACTTTTTATATCACATCTCTACCGTACTTAGAAGAAGGGCAAACAGGGGTCCTTTCACTAAGGTGCCCTGAAAAATGGACTGCGGTAGTGTAGACGCATGTTTTGGGCGTGCGCAGAATTTGTTTTAGCGCACCTGCAAAAAATGCCTTTTTTTTTTGCCAAAAACGGACCTGCGGCAAAATGAAAATTGCCGCGCATCCATTTTGGTTCTGAGACCTTACCACAAGCCATTGACCTAGAGGTAAGGTCTCACGCGGTAACCGGGCGGTAATAGTCTACGCGCGTCAGAAAATAACAAATATTTTTCAGACACGCGTAGTGGATGCGCGCCAAAATTGAAATTACCACAAGGGCCACGCGGTAACCAGGCGGTAACTCCAATGTTGTGCGCATTGAGTGCGTGTTGGCGCCTATTCGGCTTAGTAAAAGGGCCCCTCATTCCCCAGTTTCTCCTTCCCCTGTCATCTCCACTGTCAAAATAGCTGCTGGTTTCTGCAAGGGCGGGACCAGAGCTGAGAGAGAGAGAAGGGAAAATGGAACTAAGCGCTGAGCCGAGCCTGCATGCTTTTTACCGCTGCTGCTGCCGCCCTAACCCCGACGAGGTAAGATAGATGACTTTTAAAATTTGGAGGGAGGGGGCCTGGAACTCAAAGGGAGAGAGGGAGGAAGGGAGGGATGATGACCCTGGAACTGGGAGGGAGGGGACGGACCCTGGAACTGGGAGGGAGGGACCCTGGAACTCAGAGGGAGGGGGGATGACGACCCTGGAACTCAGAGGGAGGGGGAACGACCCTGGAACTCAGAGGAAGGGGGGACCCTGGAACTCAGAGGCAGGGAGGGGGGCCTAGAACTCGGAGGGAGGTGGTGGGGGGATGGGGGGCAGGGGAGGGGACAGAGGGGGACAGGGGGAGGGAGGGGGAGAGGGAGGGGGATGAGGGGGAGGGAGGAATGCCTGTAAAAAAAAAATTCAGCACCCCCAATCATTTTGAAAAGTTGGCTCCTATGCTAAGAGACATAATTCATGAAATTTTAATAAGCAGCACATTTTTCTACTGCTACAGTTCTATTTATATATTAAGCAAACAGAGTTCCACCAAAAGTGAACATTTAACTCCATCATATGTTTCCAACACTTGAAGATATCTTGAAAGGCAAGTGCAATCATGAGTCTATATAGCAGCCTCAATTTTTCCAATTTTAGAAGGGAGGTCATAACCGGCCAAAACAGAATCTTAGAACAAGACAGGGGTTTCTGGATGAATGCACATTCATTTGTGAGTTATTAGTAAACAGGACCCATTGGCAATAATGATTAGCATGAGCTCATGCACAATAACTTGCATTAGGACCAGATTGCACATTGGTAAATCTTCTAGCCTATAGATTTTCAGCCTTCTGGGGACAGGGAACTGCTTGCAGTCAAAGCGAGCTCAAACATTAGGCATGCCTAGGTAGTCACCTAGGGCAGCAGCTTCTGGGAGGCAGGAAAGAACAGTTGCAGCCAAAGTGAAAACTAAGGCCAGATAGCCTCACAAACTTAAAGAACCATCAATGCATATTTATCCCTGCTGGAAGGATGGACAATGTTCAAATAACCCAATTTCCTGGATGAATGACTTTTGGAGATTGCCCTCATTATGTATGTGTGTGTGTGTGTGTGTTATTTTAGTGTATATCAGGGGCGTAGCCAGACCTCGCGGTGGGATGGGGCCAGAGCCTGATGTGGGGGGCACATTTTAGTCTGCTGCCCTGCTGCTGCCCTTCCAGCCGCCCTGCTGCACCGCACAGCAGCAAATACCATGGCTGGCGGGGGTCCCCAACTCAATTTACCACAAAAATTTCACCACTCAATTTCACTAAAAAGAGCGTGCAGGATGTGAGGAGGAAGAGAGAGCAAGGCAGGGAATGCGGCGGTGCCAGAGACTGGTGCTGGACAAGGTTAGGGCCCCCTGCCACAAAAGCAGGGGCCCAGATGAAATTTGGGGGGCCCAGGCCACTGTGGCCCCACCCAGCTACGCCACTGGTGTGTATGTGGCATATATGCACTTAAAAGAGGCAGAAAGTCGCTTCTGGCCACAGGCTGAACTAACCCCAGATTTTCATTGCATGAATATCCAGGTATATCTACTAACCCTGAAGTCAACCGGGCACCAGCCAATATTAAGGCCGGAGCCTAACTGCATAAAGTTGAATACAACTGTTTCACTGTCCTAACCCTATGCAGTTACTTAGCTGGTTAGTGGACTGCAAAATACCTCTAAGTTACTGTTCTGCCCTAACTCCGCCCCTGGCTCACCCTTAACCTATCCACTTAAGGAATGGCCTATTAGTGGACATAACTCTGCACTCACTAGTGAAACCCTTTTGAATATCGACCTCAAAATGACTTTTGTAGAATTAGATCAGGAGTAAAAATATGCTTGTAGGAAAGAACATCTGTACTGTTACTATAGGTGATGCCAGAGGTGTGGTCTGGGCAGATTGTGAGTGGAGCAACGAAGAATTACATTGGCTATAAAATATGGCAATCTAAATGCAACCTAACTTACTCTGGGGCCCTTTAACAAAGGCGCGTTAGCAGGGGCATATCTGCGTGGGGCCACGGGGGCCTGGGCCCCTTAGATTTGGCCCTGGACCCCCCTGTCGACATCCCTCTCCACCCCCCCTCCTGCTGCCAACCCGCCATCGCCTAACTTTGCTGGTGGGGGACCCCAACCCCCTCCAAATGAGGTCCTCTCTTCCGTTGCAGCAAAGCTTCCTGTTCTGAGTCTGACGTCTTGCACGTACAACGTGCAGGACGTCAGATTCAGAATTTGAAACTGAAGGAAACTTTGCTGCAATGGAAGAGAGGACCTCGGCTGGCGGGGGTTGGGTCCCCTGCCAGCAAAGGTAGGCAACGGCAGCGGGTGAAGGTTGGCGGCAGGAGGGGGGTGGAGTGGGTCGTCGGCAGGGGGGGGGTCAAAGTTGGCGGCGGGTGGGGGTCCGGCAATGTTGGGGGAGGTCAGCGGCACCGGGGTGGGGCTAAAATGTGCCCCTTCACTCTGGCTCTGGCCCCCCCTCCCGCCGAAGTCCAGATACACCTCTGTGCGTTAGGCTCTATGCATGTGCAGTGTGTGTGCCAAAATGAGACTACCGCCAGGTTACCACACCCCCTGGTGGTAATTTCAGATTTGCCGCAAGCCCATAATGCCTGGATGATTTATTGATTTATTTACTCCAATGCATGGCGCTTCCAGAGGTAATCGGCAGTTGGCGTGTGGTGACTGGTAGCGAATGAGACCGCTAGATCAATGGGTGGCTTTAAGGGCTCAGGCCGGTTTAAGGCACGCTCTGGTTTCAGTTTTACTGCATGCCCTTTTCCCATCCCATTAAAAAAAAAAGACTTTTTTGCAGACACGGTAAAAACTGGCCTGGTGCATGCCCAAAACACATGCCTATACTACGGCAGGCCACTTTTTTTTTTACCACGGCTTAGTAAAAGGACCCCTCTATGGACTAACATTTGCACCTGCTCTTAATCAGATTGATTGACTATGCTATCAATGTAGACATCCTCGTTCAATGGCTAATTCAAAAGCATTTCACATAAATACCTCCTAAGGGATCCAGTAGACATTCATAGAAAAAATCTCTCTTCTGAACATCACATCCTTATACCAAAGTTTTCACTTATGTTTTTTCCTTTTATGTATTTTTTTAAAACCAATTTTGGTGACCTTAGCGGTGTTCACTGCCAAAGATGTAAATATGGCAGTGAAATATGGTAATTAACACCAACTTCTTCATTGGTACACCCGATTTTTACAAATGTTTTATATATTTTTTATATTTTTCATATATATATATATTTGTACTTATCTTTTAATATCAAACCCAGGAGCTCAGTTGCCCGACATGCATATTTCGCTCGAATATGAGCTGTATCAAGGACCTCCCCTTAAGTCTCCCTTAGCGCCAGCTCTGCTATTAGTTATCAGGCTCAAACCCTTGACCCTACATGTCATTATAAAGTAGGGCCAAAATAGACACCTTCTTGCCCAATTAATCTAGGTACCCTATTATAAAATTATGCTCATACTGAGGCCTATACTGTAATTATTGTATATTTCAAGATCTGGGTCAAACATGTCATAAATGTGTCTCATTCTAACACAAATGGTCTATCTTTGGTCACCTGAGCTTATATACAAAGTTCATAGAAAGAAGCTAGTCATGGTGGGCTGACCTGGTGGCTTGGAGGGACTTGGATTTCACTACTGACTCATATCCTACAACCCCCAGTTGATGAGAGCTGAGGTTGCTACAGAAGAAACATTCACAGCCCCGAGGGAAAGGGGCAAGAAGTAGTGTCATAGTCATCACTCAGTGGCAACAGCCAGCAGGCAGATTTCGGGCCCATAATTGCAGAGTTCTGGAAGAAGCCATTGTAACTGCAATGGCTGTACTAATGGAAGGGGATATCAATGGATGACAGAATTGTGAATGAAAGCTCATGGTGTCAGTTCTGAGACCCAGTTCCAACTGAGTTGAAAACCTAAAGGAGCAGAAGGAGACCTCATTCAAAAATATAAATCCATTACGCTTGATATATTTCTTCTTTGTATTCATAGCTTTTTATGAATGGCTGTCATTAATATTTGCATAACTGCTAAAGAGGGGGCATTTTTTCTTCACTGAAGAGACGTGAGTCAATCAATAACATAAATAACTCCCCAGTATTACAAGTTATTAAAAAATATTTATATGTGCTCATATATCCTGAGATGCTGTCTTTATGACAAAAATCAGGGACATACCATCTCAATAATTTTAATCATTGCACTGAAAACTGTCAAAATATATAGTATAAATCTCCTCATTAAATTTTAAGTCCCAATGTGCAATATGCAGATCAAAGCTGCAATCGTTTTATGTATAATGTAAATATCCCACTGCTTGTAATATATTTTATAGCATTTTCCAAACTTTTGAATACTTGGGGTCAATATTCAAAAGCGATTTAACCAGTCAGAGATGACTCCTGGTCAGGGCTAACTGGTCAAAATCTCTAGTTAGTGCCCAATGAGAAACCGGCTATTTGGGGGGTGCTCCGGGGATGGTGTCAGCACTTTGCTGGTTACGTGCCTCTCTCTATTCAACACTTAACTGGTCAAGGTAACGGCATAAATAGGACCATATAAAAGTCATTCCTTTTACAGATGAGGAGATCCAAACTAAAAAGAAGAAAAAGTTATAATTATATGGCCTGTCCATAGTTCCCACTTAATCTATACTTAATCAGTAGTTTATCTCTCATTCCTTCAGTTTATTGGAAAGCTTCTTCATATCCAAAAATGTACGAAGTTGTTCAGGTATAAAGAAGACATATTTATTCCCCAAATTTCGTATTAGGCATTTGCATGGATAGGCTAACAAAAAGGTTGTGCCCATCGCCTTTGTCTCTTCTCTGAAAGCTAGAAATTGTTTCCGTCTATCTTGTGTAGTCTTTGTTACGTCTGGAAAAAATCCAAATTCTTTGTCCACAAAAAGTTTTTAAAGAATTCTTAAAGTATAATTTTAAAACAGAATTTAAATCTTGCTCAAATACGAATGAAACAATTAAAGTCCATCATTGGGTCACTTCGGATAATGATTCTTCCAGTAAAGCCGATATATCTTGAATTTCTAACAGAGGCTCTTGATTCAAATTCCCTAATCCTTTAGGATCTACCACAGACTGTAAAGGTAAAGGTAAATAATAAGTTTTATTTAACGGGGGAATAGCTGTAGCAGGATATTGTAGAACTTCCAGCAGAGACTTCTTAAAGAAATCAGTTGAAGTTATTCCTGTAGTCATAGGAAAATTCAAAATCCTTAAATTCAATCACCTGTTATAGTTCTCTATTTGCTCAATTTTCCTAGAAGTCAAAGTTTTCTCTTTAATTAGCATTTCAGTAGTGGATCTCCTCATCTTTAAAACACCCCCCCCCCCCCCCCCCCCATTCATATTTGTGGTCTAAGGAAGTGATTGACTGTGGGTTAACAATCTTTAACAGTTAAATTTTCTATTGTTTCTTGTTATGGACACAGTCTTTCTCTGTATTTCTTTTTTTTTTTTTTGCAAGTTAATGCTTATAAAATGATAAAATGAAATAAAGAAAATTAAACAAAAGTCATTCCTATCTTTATGTGGTTCGCCATAGCTGGTTATGGGGCCCTTTTACTAAGGCGTGCCTAAAAGTGGCCTGCTCTAGTATAGGCGCGTGTTTTGGACGCACGCAGGTCCATTTTCTAGCGCGCCTGGAAAAAAGGCATTTTTTGTGCCTGAAAATGGATGTGCGGCAAAATTAAAACCAGCGCGCAGTCTGAGACCTTACCGCCACCCATCGACTTAGCGGTAAAGTCTCACGCACTAACCGGGTGGTAAGCATCAGTATACTTAAACTGCCAATTAGCACCAGGTAAGCGCCACGCGGTAGAAAAAAGAAAATATTTTCTACCACGTGTTTTGGGCGCTCGTCAAAAAAAATGGAATTACTGCCCAGGGCTTTCAGTAGGTAGCTGGGCGATAGTGCCAATTTGATGAGCATTGGATGCACGTAGCTGCCTATGCACCTTTCTAAAAGGGCACCTTTGTGCTGAATATCGCACTTTGGGGCCTTTTTAAAAAGGCATGGGAAGGCTAACGCGTGTGTTGCATGTGCCCAATCAGCACTACCAGTAGGGTAGCATATGTGCCCAGTGGTAATTCTGATTTTGGCGTGCGCCAAATCCCGCAGTAGAAAATAATTTTCTATTTTCTACTATGGGAGTCGTTCCCGGTGGTAAGCAGCAGCGCAAGCACATCGGCGAGCGCTGCATGGTTACCGTGTGGGTAGCGCGTGATCTCTTACCACTAGGTCAATGGGTGGTGATAGGGGCTCAGGCTATATATAGGCATGCGCTAGTTTTAATATTAGCGCAGGCCCATATCCTGGCCCATTAAAAAATTTGACTTTTTCTCAGCCACGGTAAAAAATGGCCCAGTGTGCACCTAAAAGACATGCCCACAGGCCACTTTTTACCGTAGCTTTGAAAAAGGACCCTTTAGCGGGCCTTTTACAAAGGCGTGCTAGTATTTTTAGTGTGCGCTAAAAATAAGCATGTGCTAAATGCTAGAGATGCCCATATATTCCTAGCTTTTAGCGTGCGTAAAAACCAGTGTATATTCCTTCCTATGTTAGGCCTATTACTAAGGGCTAACTACTGCTACTGAGGCCTGTACTTTGCTCACTTTGGTTCTCACAAGATGGCCTAACAAGTTAGCATCTTTGCAACACAGAGTGCTTTTCTCAGGAGCTGAGATCATGCCTTTCATATAAGGTAACCTTGGCAATTGCTGACAGGCTGGGGACACAGTGTGAGCCTAACATGTCCAGAATGTTTCATTTGGGGAGATAGACAGAGAGAGGACACAAGGGTATTGTTCTGGCTGTGCACGAAGAACAGATAAGTAATTAGCCAATGGCCACCAAGTGTGCATGTGTACATAACGTCAGGAGAGACTGATATACCCATATATGGTACAGGCTACTTTCTGATCCCAGTATAGGGGAAATCACATGATTTATGAGAAATGTAACTTACAACAGTATATATGTGATGTCCGGGACAGTGTTAGCTGAGCAGACTTTGTTAGCCAGTATTTGTTTTGCTGTATGACAACCTGCTCCAGAAAGAGAGAACATTTATTTTGTATCTGACTTAGTGATATACCATAATAAAGATTTTTTGCTGGTGCGCCTATACCTAAGTCTCTCTCTCTCTCTCTCTCTCTCTCTCTCTCTCTCTCTCTCTCTCTCTCTCTCTCTCTCTTCTATGTTTTTGCCAGCTACATATACCCAGAAATTCAATGCCAGAGCCCAGACATGTCCCAGCATTAAATTTCTGGGGATAACAAAGGCAGCAGTCAGCAAAACACTGATTACTGCCAGCTGAATATCGGTCCCCTTATTTTTAATATCTTGTTATTTTTTTTATATATTCACTGTCTGTGGTCCCCTAGTTGAAAAACAAAATACAGTTAAACAATCTTTTGCATTCCTATCCCTTCAAAATGCAAACCAAATTATCATGTAGTATATTTTTTTAATGATTTGCTTGATAGAAAATGCTCAATTGGAATTTGGTAAAACGTCATACTTCTTGATGTGGGGTCTATGCATACAAATAGAGAGTGACGAAGGGAGAAAAATTTGTTCCTTTCCCTCCTCACATCCAAATATTTTTCCTGTCCCCACCCCAACAGTCCCCTGAAAAGGAGGACACGTCTGAGGAAATCCAGACGTATGGTAACCCTATTCGAGGGGAGGGAGGGAAGGGGGATCCGATATGCTTGGGTGGGTGGGAGAGAGGAGCTGTGGACTAATGCAGATCCCAGTCGATATTTAGCCAGGACCCATGTATCTTATACGGGTCCTGGCTGAATATCAGCAGGTATCCACATACATTTGGGGGGCCAGGAGAAATCCAGTGAGACCCAGATATTCAATGCAGGTGCCCCGACATGGCCCACATTCACTATCTATGACTAATTTAGCCAGAGTCAGTCAGCATTTATAGAAATGTTGACCACCACCACCTAAATATTGACTGGCTAGTTATTGTTGTAAATGTAAACTAATAGACACCACCTCCATTTTTACCTCATTTAGATCTTCTTCACATGACAGGGTCAGTCGGGCTGATGTGACTTGTTCATTCAAAATTCCTGTGGAAAGCTGAAATCTGTCTGCCATATTCTGCTTATTCTGTTCACCCTCTACATGACGCCATTGATGTGTTTTGGCATCATGTCACCATCTGTGGCAGCAGGGAAGTCGCCCTCCGGCTGTTTTGCTCTTATTCACAGAAAAAAAAAGCAGGAGAGAGGACTCCCATCAGATAGCCAGAATGCTTAGCACACAAACTGTCAAAACGTGTCTCATGTTCACAGGCGTGGAATCCATGAGCCCTTATGAACAAGCTAACTCGGAGAAATTTCGAGATCCCCTAACACTCTGGAAAATAGTTGAATTGCCACAAGCTGGAAACCTACAAGTAGAAGCACCCATCATCAAGATTCAGCCTTTGCTGCTGCCACATTATTTCATTTTTTTCATAAATATTCATACATTCACTCATCTTTCATGAACATTCATACTCCCAACCTGCCTTTCTTCGCATTTCTACATCTGACACAGCAGGGGCTCAGGCAGGAAGTAGAAGATCAGACTGCACATAAAACTGTCTTTGAATAACCTCTTTTTATCTCAGTTCTTCCAGCATCTAGCCCATAGCTACTGAAGTTCATTAGCCACAGACTATAAGTAGTAGACAAAAGCAGACGCTCACATCAGTAATCATTTTAGCTGTAAGTATCGCAGGAAGAATTTATTCAAAACGCGAGGAGAGAAGCACAATGTGATAAGATGCCAAAATGGAGAGACAATTTCAGAAACAAAACTGGTCTGCAGAACAGAGAGTCCAAAAATAGAAAAAAAATAACAAAATAAATTGATGACCCTATGAGGTAATGACGGTGCAATAAGCCATCTTGCTAAATTTAGCTGTGGTGTCCATCGGAGCCGCTGGAGTTCTTGCATATCATACACCAAGCGATATGTTTAGGGAGGGGGTTGACAAGAGGAATGGCTGGACATTGTAGAGGCAACGCCTGCTGCCAGAAGAGGGTGCAGGAAAAGTTCACCTTCGAAGGTGCTTCATTTGTAGATCTTGTCTAGCCAACGACCTGAATTCAAGACAATTCTCAAATGAAAAAACAGTTTGCAAGATCACGTCTCTTATTTTAGAAATTGTATTCTTGTATTAGACATCTGAAAACCAGTATTTAGACATCCATATTGCATAGATAACCAAATCCCGGTGTGATCTGGGCTTTTTCGGGTGGGGAATAGGGAAGGTCCAAGATCTGGGTGTGTTGGGTGGGGAATAGGGAGGGGCCAAAATAGGGACATCCACATTCAGGTTACAGAAAGGTGCTCAGAATGATTAGCTCTCCACGGGAAGGACTGGGGGAAGTCATTCCCTTATTCTTTCACTGGTTGCTGTCCCCACCCCCTCCAGATATGAAACTGGCAAGGGACATCAGGCTGTATGACAGCTTTGGGAACTGTGGATGTTTATTTTACTAAAACATTTTCTTTTAATTTATTTTCCTATATACTAAATGCGAGCCATCAAAATAACATATGTTCAGTTACAGTAGGTATTTTTCTGTCCCTAAAGGGTTCACAATCAAAGTTTGTATCTGAGGCAATGGAGGGTTAAGTGACTTGCCCAAGATCACAAGGAGCAGCAGTGGGATTTGAACAACGTCCCCTGGTTCTCAGCCTGCTGTGCTAACCATTAGGCTACTCCTCCACTCCACATGAATGTTTCTGTGGTTATTTTATAACACAGACCTTCCTACAGTATGCTGCCACCATGACGTCCATGTGCCTTGTTTTGCCACATTCACTGTTTGGACATTTAAGTTTGTAAAATGGAGATTCATGCTGGACATAGTCAGTACATGGACATCCATTTTTCATGTGTTTTGGAACAGTTGTACATTGGCAGATCCAGTTCCAAAATCCCAGCACCACCAGTGAGATACCGATCTGAACATCCTTCTTCTCTATTGGACGTCCTTTCTAAAATGCCGTTCTATGCGTGTTTGCTGTAAATTCAGGGTTTTAAGTGGATCCATGTGGGGGAGGGTTCAGATCAGTTTGGTGTATGGGATGTCCTCATTCTTGATTTAAAAAAAAAAAAAGCTTCAATAGATCAGGGTCCAGGGATGAGAGGAGTTCTTCATATGAAAGGTTTTTCTAATGCATATGGTAATCAAACTCAAGAGGTGAACATATTTACTCAATTCTGTGATTGCAAGTTTTACAGAGTAACTTATCTCATTGGCAGATCCTTTAGAAAAGGGGAAGATGATTTAGTACAATTTTTATTAGACCTATAATAAAGTACATCAGATATTTTGCAATGCTACTGTCCCTCCATATGTTGAGCAGCTAAAATCATTCCATTCAAGAATTCGTCTCTTTAATTTTTTTTTTAATCTTCTTTGTACTTGACTTTCTTTCTCCTTTGAAATTACATTAATAGTTCTCATAATTCTGAAATCTTTTCAAGTCAGTGCTCCTTTTGTGGCACATGCTTTTGCTCACTTTCCCTTTGGAGTCCTTTCAATGTTTTGTTCTCTCTGCTTCTCCCTCTGAGTCTTTATCCTTCTTTTTCGTAGAGTTCACCGTGTATTCTCTCTCAGCACTTATTGGTAAAAATGTAAAAGAGAAGGGGGAGGAGGAACCAGTGTGATGAACAAAAAAAAAACTGGAAGTGAACATATTGACTATTTGTTACTGTACAATTAGTTGCAATGAATAAATATGTTTTATTGGTTTGTAGGCAGGGCCGCCGAGAGACTGAGCCGGGTCCGGGGCAAGGCCACCGCCACTGGGTCCCCCTCCCCCCAGGATCATCGCCGCCACCATCACCCCCAAGAATTGTCGCTGCCGACGCCCCCTGCCAAAGATTGTCACTGCTGCCGACCCCCACCCCTACCAAGAATTCTTGCTGCAGCCTGCCGCCGCAACTGTGAATACCTTGTCTGGCGGGGATCCCAAGGCCCCGCCAGCAGAAGAGTCTTCCTCTAGCGTTGCTCTCTTCACTCTGCCGCATGACAGAGCATGCACGGCCTGAGGGGAAAATAAGCAGCTTGGAAGTCAACACGGCAGACAGTGAAGAACAGCAGCGCTGGACAAATATCTCTTCTGTTGACAGGGCCCCCCACCAGTCTGCTGTATTTGCTCCTCTGGGTCCTCCCCAGCCTCCAACGGGGGCCCAGCACCAGAGTTTTCTCTCTCCTGCTCCAGTCCGGACGTGATCACCCGGGTCCCATCAGGAGCAAGAGAGAGAGACCCCCCGGGCCCAGGGAATTTTGTCCCCCCTGCCCCCCCCCCCCCCCTCGGCAGCCCTGTTTGTAGGTAGCTCACACTTTTTCAGTAGGAGGTTAAGACAAGTTACATTCAAGCACAGAGGTGCCAGCTCTGTGGGTGCTGGGGTGCTCGAGCATCCCCAATGCTTAGCAAACTCCTTCACTGTGTCCAATGAGGGGCAAATTGTTTTTGAGTTTAGTATCCCTGATCATTTTGAAAAATTGGCTCCTATGTTCAAGCATTGGAGTTATTGCCCTGGCCTCAAAAGGCTTACAAACTAAGAGGTCCTTTTATAAAGGCACGCTAGTGTTTTCAGCGCACACTAAAAAAAACATGTATACGCTTATGAACCTCAACATGTATACGTTGGATGAGAGGAGGGAGAGAGAAGACATGATAGAGACATTTAAATATCTCAAGGGCATTTATGTACAGGAAGAGGGCCTTTATCAACTGAAGGAGAGCTCTGGAATAAGGGGGCATATGACGAAATAGGCTTAGGAATAATCTAAGGCAGTACTATTTCACAGAAAGGGTGGTGGAGGCGTGGAATGGCCTTCCCAGTGGAGGTTGTGGAGTCGAGGACTGTTCCAGAATTTTAAAAGGCATGGGATAAGCATGTGGGATCGCTTAGGAAAAGGAAGAGTTAGGGTTACAGAGGATGGGCAGACTGGATGGGTCATATGGCCTTTATCTGCCGTCATGTTTCTATGTTTCTATAAGCATGTGCTAAATGGGTGTCTCTAGTGTTCAGCACGCACTAATCATTAGCACACACTAAAAACAGCAACGTGTCTTTCTAAAAGACCCCCCCCCCCTAAATTTGTACCTGAGACAATGAATGGATAAGTGACTTGCTCAAGATCACAAGAAGTGTCGTTGGGGACTGAACCCTGCTTCTCAATCTGCTGCTTTAAACACCAGGGGGCCCCTCTAAGTAAAACGTGCTAATTTATTGCACATACTGCACGTCATTAACATGTGGTAAGTGCAGGTGGCAGGGACATCATTTGCCCTGAATTAACCACTGAGGGCAGAGAGTTTCCACAGAGGTACTGTGTTACAACTCCAGACTCCGCCCTTTCTGCCTCGCCTCACCCTATGCGTGGAATAAACTCCCTGAGCCCATACGCCAAGCCCCCTCGCTGCCCATCTTCAAATCCTTACTCAAAGCCCACCTCTTCAATGTCGCCTTCGGCACATAACCATTATACCTCCATTCAGGATATCTAGACTGCCCCAACTTTACATTTCATCCTTTAGATTGTAAGCTCCTTTGAGCAGGGAGTATCCTTCTTTGTTAAACTGTACAGCGCTGCGTAACCCTAGTAGCGCTTTAGAAATGTTAAGTAGTAGTAGTAGTTACAAGCAATGGCAGATAGTATGGGAGCATCTGTGCTATTAGGCACCACATGCAATGTGGTACTGGCCCAGGCCAAAATTATGTACCAAGCCATAGTAGTGCACCCTCTCAAACACATACCCTCCTCCCTGACCCTTTCCCCAATCTCCGATCCCCCGACCAATGTACAATCTTCAGATCCTTCCCCCAAAATTGGATCTATCTTCCTGCCCCCAATACACAGATCCTGCCCCCTTGACAAGTGACCCTTCCCCCTGACATAACACCCCCTACCCTTGAGGGCTCACACCCTAGATTTGTACCTAAGGCAATGGAGGGTTAAGTGACTTGCCCAAGATCACAAGGAGCTGCAGCATGATTTGAACCGAGCTCCTTTGCTTCCTGGTTGGAACCCTACAGATTCTAACTTAATTTAGACCAGTGGTTTTCAATCCAGTCCTCAGGAACCACCTGGTCAGTCGGGCCATGTGACTATGCATGAGACAGATTTGCATGCACTGCCTTCTTAGTATGCAAATCTCTCCCATGTGGATGTCCTGAAAACCCAAGTGGCCAGGTGGTCCCTGAGGACTGGGTTGAAATCCACTGATTTAGACCATAGCTACCCTGAACCAATAGAAACAAGCCTCTCGAGTCTGCGTTCTGGAGCTGGGTATTGCGGACTGTTCCGGGAGCTGACTGATAAAAGGCTCACAGTTTGGGTCTCTTCATTTTATATTTATGATTATTAAAAACTTTATATAACACTTAACTTCAGAGACCAAAGCAGTTTACAATCAAATACAATAAAACATAAGTACATAAAACAAATAAACCTAAGCAAACAAACACAGCAAATATCCAGGTTCCTCATTCAACTGACAAGAAATACCATTCCTCAGAGACATTAATGTACCAAGCCGTCAGTACATTAAAAGCTTCATCCTTCCTCCCCCTTATTCCCGAAAAAGGCAATAAAAAATACTATGGACCCGATATGCAAAGCGATTGAAGGCCCCCGTTAAATCATGCTCAGCATGCCAGTTGATTATATTCAATAAAAAAAATCCCCACGTGCAAAGGAGTATAAGATGCAACACCTCACAAAATTTATATTGCACTGTTCACACTCACACTGATGGTTTACTCAAGGATGTATCTGGGCACCAAATGAGAGATTTAAAGGGACGGCTCACAGTTCTTGTTGCCTTATGAAGCCTTAAACGTGAGAGCGTCTTGGCTTAAGATAACTGAGAGTATCGTCTTATCACGCAAATATTTTACATTTTGTAAGGTGTTACATCTTATACTCCTTTGCACTTGGGGATTTTTTTTATTGTTTACATTTGTGCATTCCCAATTAGTGGTTTTGTTTTTTGATTTAGTTGCTTATATTCAACAGCACTTAACTAGACAGTGCCGCTGAATATCAGATCTGACCATTGTGGCACTGACTGGTTCGTTCTAGGGTTGTCTGTGGACATGTGTCAGGGAGTTGCTGCCAGTTAGCAGGCAGAAAGGACCACCCATAACTGTAAACGTGTGTGTGTGTGTGTGTGTGTGTATTAAGGAGATCTTTTACTAAAGCTTAGCTCGCGTTATCTGCAGCAGGGCCCATAGGAATAAATTGAGCCCTGCTGCAGATAACGCGAGCTAAGCTTTAGTAAAAGACCTCCTTAATGCTTGTACTTGTGTCCAGTGCTTTATAAAATGCATGGGTACATCACAACTCCAGCCCTACGCCATCCAAACTAAATCTACCAGAGCTCTGGAACTTGTTGCCAGAGGAGGTGATAACAGCAGTTAGAGTGTCTGGGTTTTAAAAGATTTGGACAAGTTCCTGGAGGAAAAGTCAGTAGAATGGACTCACTACTCTTTGGTGCTCTGGAATCATGGTACTCTTTGGGATTCTGGAATGTTGCTGCTCTTTGGGGTTCTGCCAGGTACTTGTGACCTGGATTAGCTACTGTTCGAAGCAGGATACTGGTCCAGTGTAGTTATTCTTATATTCTTACGTTCTTAAGAGGTGCATGTTTAAATATGTGCAGTGGCGTTCCTAGGGGGGCGGACACCCGGGGAGGCGCTCCGCCCCCCCCCCCCGGGTGCAGCACCCCCCCCCCCCCCGATGCAGCGCAGACCCCCCCCCCCCCGGGTGCAGCACCCCCCCCCCCCGATGCAGCGCGGACCCCCCCCGGGTGCAGCACCCCCCCCCATGCAGCACGGACCCCCCCCGGGTGCACGCCGCTGGGGGGGGTGCCGCAGCGCACGCCTGCTCAGAGTTCCCTGACTTCGCGTGTTCGCTGCAGCTCCCTCTGACCCGGAACAGGAAGTAACCTGTTCCAGGGCAGAGGGGGCTGCAGTGAATGTGCGAAGTCAGCGAACTCAGAGCAGGCGCGCGCTGCGGCACCCCCCAGCGGCGTGCACCTGGGGCGGACCGCCCCCCCCCCCCCCTTGGTACACCACTGAATATGTGTTATCCTGTCAGCCTGCACATTTATGTGTAAATATATTGTGGGGTAATTTTCATGTGTGAAACAGCCTTTACAGTAGAATAACCTTTCTAAAAATTCCATATTGTGCTCCTTCCTACCTCAGTATTCACTCTTCTTAATTTGCTCCATAATTCTTTGCTCAAACATGCTTTTATCTTTGCTACAAACTGATTTGCTCTCTGGTTCAATGTCCTTTCCTGAAATTTACTTTACGTGACCTGCTTCCCATAACAAGACTCGGTCACTTCCACTCACTCCTGTTGTTTTATATTAATCCTAGTGGTTTGATTTCTGTTCCCATTCTAAATTATTCATAGTGAACACATATGCCTGAAATGTTACATCATTGTATTGGGTTGTTCAGGATTTCATTTCATTTCATATTTATGGACTGCCTTTTCTTCAAATAGGGGACAAAAAAATATCCCTTAGAGAAATCCCTATAACAGACCAAGTTCATCCCTCGCTCTTACTAGGAAATGCACTAATACATTTCATCTATAACCTAACATTGAACAAGAAAAAAGAATACTCTTCCTCCTAGAGTAAACCCCCACAATGCAACAATGTATCACAAAATCTAATATTTATTTATTTATTAGGATTTATTTACCGCCTTTTTGAAGGAATTCACTCAAGGCGGTGTACAGTAAGAATAAATCAAACATGAGCAATAGGCAATTAGAGCAGTAAAAATATTCAAGTAACAATACAAAGTATGGCATGGTATACTACTTGCAAGGACAACACAATACGTAATAGAACATTATAATTGGTAGTGAAGGGTTAGGCAAAGTTGTAACATATAGATGAGTAAGAAAGTAGGAAGAATTTGAAAGTAAGGTGACTGATTTGAAGAAAGTTGCACATGAGGTCTGAGAGATGGTTAAATATTATCTCAGCTAGGGTAGGAGTGGATAAACATGTCCCGCTGCAGTATGTGCAGCCCGAGTCAATCCTTGTGTGAGTGAGTGAGACTAACAAGTTAGTTACTTCTTCCATTAAAGGCTTAGTTGAAGAGCCAAGCTTTCACCTGCTTCCTGAAGTAGAGATAGTCTTGTGTTAAGCGGAGCCTTTCAGGCAATGCATTCCAGAGTGTGGGGGCTACTGCGGAGAAGGCTCGCTTGCAGGTATCACATCGTGTAATGTCTTTTGGAGAGGGTGTAGTTAGTGAAAGTCCTTGGGAGGACCTTAGTGTCCTTGGCAGTGTGTGGAGGATCGTCCTATTCTTCAGATACTCGGGCCGTTTCCTTTCAAGGCCTTGAAGATCTGACAGAGTTTTAAATTTAGCCATGAGGCAGGCATTTCATGCCAAAATATGTCTCCATGTCAAGTCCTGGTTTAACTTGGATGCTCGAATAAAGGTTGACTTTTGTATTTATCTTTGGAGTCTCTTCTTGGATTTGTTTAGGAAGGCTGACATCCCCATTTTGGTATTTTTGGACTCTGCTGATTATATACAAATAAAAGTAGGTGAATAGTGATCAGTGAAGACCTCATACTTCCTTGAATCACTATTGAATGCAGTAGTTGATTGGCTGATAATATCTAAAATAATAGATAGAAAATGTGTTTACTGTTCGTATTTACTTTTAGACACACCCCTGGATTCTATACATGGTAACTAAAGATGCACATAATTTTGGCGAAGTGGCCAAATTGCGCATTCATATTAGTTGTTTAACAAGTCATCTTCTGCTTAATATTGATTGTATCTAGATCCTGTCATGACGATGTCATAACAACACTCTGTAAGCCACATTGAGCCTGCAAATAGGTGGGATAATGTGGGGTATAAATGCAATAAATAATAATAATAATAATCAGCGCTGATAATTGGCCAATAACAAGAAATTAGCATTAATTGGCATTAATTAGAATTTATACCTGCTAATTTCTGAGTGTATACTGTAAAGTGGCGTGCATAAATTCTAATGCATGGATCTCAAAGGGGGGTGTGGCCATGGGAGGGGCATGGGCGAGGCATGGGCATTCCTAAACATTACACACATGCTTATAGAATATCCCCGATCCGCTCCAAAGTTAAGTGAGGGATTTACACCAGGTTTTAGTTGGTGTAAATGTTCTTATGTTAAGCTTGTATTCTATTAAGGATAGTAGGCACCTTCTTGTCTTTATAGAATAGGGTTCAGCTGCTTCCTCTGTGCATCTGTTAATTCACTGTTACAGAAATTTCCATTTTAGATGGCAATTCTATAGAGTAGGGACCAACATTTAGGGGTCCTTCTACTAAGGTGCGCTGAAAAATGGCTCACGAAAGTGTAGGCGCAGGAAGTGGAACTATAGAGCCAGAAGAGGGTCAGGCAGGTGGGTCAGGAGCAGGAGTAATAAGAGAAGTCAGGTTCAGTTAGGGAGCAGAGTGAATGTTTTCTGCTTTGCTCCAAGCTCCCAACCCTTCCCTGCAGACTTCCTGGAAGGGAGGGCCTGAAGCAGAACAGACCTGTTGTTGTGAAGTTTGAAAAGAAATGGTGACGCTGTATTTTAGGCCCTTCTGCCCTCTGTAGGTGAGAAACTGACAAGATGGGCAGATTAACAGTTTTGCTCCTGCTCTGCTTGGTGCCATCAGCTAGTACAAAGCTGGTATCAGAGCTTCATTGGTAGATGGTTGAACTCAAGAAATAACTAGCTACTGGGGAAAGAGTTGGTGATAAAGCTCATTCCATCAACAGAACTGGGGGCAGCTTGTAGCGCTGGGGCCACGGAACACTGCCCGTTTGCCTCTTCTTTCTCCCAACCCCCATCATCAGTTCTGGGAGAATATCCAGAAATAAGAGGTTTTGTATATTTTTAGAACTGATTTTTGTAGTATAGCTTCATTTCCTAATTAGTGCAATAGCACAACCTAAAGCATTTTTAACTAGGACAGGCAAAAGATTTCACAATCTTTTTCAAAAATATGTGGTTAAAAGTCAGAGGAATTTTATCATTTTGCATGGTGGTCTACTGCAACCTAGAGAACAAATCTAAGACAATTGAGTGCAATTAATGTTTTTTTGAGAAATAATTAGAAGTGAGATATGTCGGGGCCAAAAGAGCACACTTGCTGTTTTCTGTAGATAAAGATACAGATGGTATTTCATTTCAGCTGTGGTTTATTGGAATAATTTGATAATTTCTCTTCAATACTGTAATTGCCATTTTCAGAAGCCTCTTTTTGAAACACATTAAGGCCCGTTATAGATAGAAAGTCTCAATGTCATCTGAAACTTAACATGGCCAAAACCGAGCTTCTCATCTTTCCCCCTAAACCCACCTCTCCTCTCCCCCCTTTCTCTATTTCTGTGGATGGCACTCTCATTCTCCCTGTCTCATCAGCTCGTAACCTTGGGGTCATCTTTGACTCCTTTCTCTCCTTCTCTGCTTACATTTAGCAGATTGCCAAAATCTGTCGTTTCTTTCTCTATAACATCAGCAAAATCCGTCCCTTCATCTCTGAGCACTCTACCAGAACCCTTATCCACACTCTTATCACCACTCGCCTAGATTATTGCAACCTGCTTCTCACCGGCCTCCCACTTAGCCATCTTTCTCCTCTTCAATCAGTCCAAAACTCTGTATCTCAGCAGGAATCCAGGCCAAAGTATCAGCCTGCCTGTCTGACATTGCTGCCTGGATGTCTCACCCCATCTGAAACTAAACATGACCAAGACTGAGCTTCTTATCTTTCCCCCTAAACCAACCTCTCCTCTTCCCCCATTCTGTATCTCTGTGGATAACTGAGAGTGTTATCCCTGTCTCCCTGTCTTATCAGCTCATAAATTTGGGGTCATCTTCGACTCCTCTTTCTCCTTCTCTGCACATATTCAACAGACGGCTAAAACCTGTCGTTTCTTACTCTATAATATCAACAAAATTCGTCTTTTCCTTTCTGAGCACACTACCAAAACCCTTATCCACACTCTTATCACCTCTCGCTTAGACTATTGCAACTTGCTTCTCACAGGTCTCCCCTTCAATCTGTTCAAACTTCTGCTGCACAATTTATATTCTGCCAGTGTCGCTATGCTCATATTAGCCCTCTCCTCAAGTCACTCCACTGGATCCTTATCCGTTTCCACGTACAGTTCAAACTACTCTTACTGACTTACAAGTCCATTCACTCTGCAGCTCCTCAGTACCTCTCCACTCTTACCTCTCCCTACACTCCTCTCCAGGAACTCCATTCACTGGGTAAATCTCTATTATCTGCACCCTTCTCCTCCACCGCTAAATCCAGACTCTGTTCCTTTTATATTGCTGCACCATATGCCTGGAATAGGCCTCCTGAGCCAGTACGTCAAGCTCCATCGCTGGCCATCTTCAAATCTAGGCTAAAAGCCCACTTTTTTGAAGCTGCTTTTAACTCCTAACCCTTACTCGTTGTTCAATACCCATGTTTTATCATTCCCACCTTAGTAATTTCCTTACCTCTTATTTGTCCTGTTTGTCTGTCCTAATTAGATTGTAAGCTCTGTCGAGCAGGGACTGTCTCTTCATCTTCAAGTGTACAGCGCTGCGTATGTCTAGTAACGCTATAGAAATTATAAGTAGTAGTAGTCTTTGGGATTCTGGAATCTTGCTACTCTTTGGGATTCTGCACGGAATCTTGCTACTCTTTGGGATTCCGGAATCTTGCTTCTCTTTGTCCTTATCCCTTAATTGTCCTGTTTGTCTGTCTTAATTAGATCGTAAGCTCTGTCGAGCAGGGACTGTCTCTTCATGTTCAAGTGTACAGCGCTGCGTACGTCTAGTAGCGCTATAGAAATGATAAGTAGTAGTAGTAACAGGGCTTCTAAAATAACAACCATAACCATATTGCCTGAACCTACGTAATACTAGTATTCATCTATATATTTTTTCCTTTCAAGAATCTGATAAAGATAATATTTCCTCTAAGGTTATTGCCCAGATAAGAAGAGATTTTATCAGCAATTCTGAATTTCAGCCAGCTGTCATTAAGAATGTCTCTTCAGCCTGTGAAGGGCTTTGTAGCTGGGTCAGGGCCATTGAAGTCTATGACAGGGTTGCCAAGGTAACCGCTGTGTTCTAAGATTCTTCTTGTGCATCAAACTTTCATCATGTTAAATTTGTATAGGCAAACTGCAGTGAGACGAATGTTAATATGCAGCCGGGACAGCTAGGTTCAGGTATCTGTGAAAGACTGATCTATATCTAGAAAGAGGGCAGTTTGCAAAGCCATTTAGCTAGGCAAATTGGTCTGGCTGAAAATGACTGCCTTCCTGAGCCTGGCTAAGAGCGTGTATGGACTTCCGCAGTACGTCTACGTTTAGCTGAGTCATGGGCCAAAGCTCAGAACTCCAGTGGTAAAGCCAACAGCACAGAACCCATACCACCGGAACAGCGCAGAAAACTAGCTCACCAATGCTCAAAGGAAATGGTATTCAAATTAGATGTGAGATATAAAAGCAAAAACAAGGGAGGGGGGAATGTGCTTGGCGCATGTGCAGAAGAGTTTTGCTGTAAGCGCAGCTCTTGTGCACACGTGCTAGACAAACCCAAAGTGGAGCACACATTAGCGTCTGTTTTCTGTGCCTTTAAATATAAGTTTTTCCAATTTTTTTTTAACTTGGAAGTCTTAAATTTAAGCTTAGGAAACAGGCACCAATCAATGTGTCCTTTCACTTTGCTCTGACTCACACACATTCATCTCTCACTACCAGCGCTTAGGGCAGGGGTGGACTGACAACAGTTGGGGCCCCCCAGGCAGTAAGGGTAATTGGGGCCCTCCGGTCACTGCCCGCCACCCCACCGCTGCACCACCCCCCTCCCCGGACCTACTTTTAAGGGCCTAGTGGTCTAATGGCTTCTTCAGGGGCAGGAAAGAGTCCCACTCTTTCCTGCCCGCTATTGCTACTGTGCCTGGCAGTGACAGCACCGTCGTGTCTTTCAAAATGAATGCCAAGAGACTTACCGCATAAGTCTCACGGGTCTCGGAAGTCTCAGCAGCCATTTTCAAAAGTACAGCCCCGCTTTTTGGCACTGTGTGCTCTGCAGTGGTGCAGCCAGACCTCGAAGTGGAGGGGATCCAGAGCCCAAAGTGAGGGGGCACATTTTGGCCCGCCTCCCTGCCGCCACCATCACCTCCTCACATACCTGACTGGCAGGGGTCTCCAACCCCCACCAGCTGAAGCATTTGTCCAGCGCTGGTCTCCACTGCATTGCCTGCCCTGCTCTTCCCCCTCACATTGCGTGCATGCTTGTTTTATTAAAATGAGCAAGCGCACAATGTGAAGGGAAAAGCAGGGCAGATAATGTGGTGTAGACCAGCGCTGGACAAACACTTAAGCTAGCCGGGATCCCCAACCCCCACTAGCCAACCCGGGGGCCCCAGAGCCAATTTGGTGGGGGCCCAAGTCCCATGGCACCCCGTAGCTATGCCACTGGTGCTCTGTGTTTGCTGTTTGTGGGTTCAGTGGCGCTGTGTGCCGTTTGTGGGATATTCCTGGCTTCTTGGGGAAGGGGAAGAGAATACAGTGTGCGGTCAGCAGTTAGTCTTCTTCCTGCCTTCCACTAGGCCGAGCAGCAGGAAATTCGGGGGAGGAGGGGTGAAGAGTGGCACACACTCACAGCTTTTTTTTTTTTTTTGCGGCCCATAAAATAAAAACATTAGAAAGGGGACATGTTGGGTCAGAAAGCAAACGGCAAATTATATACTAAAAGGGGGAGGGGTCGGGAGGCACACACACAGCTTTCTATTTTATATTCACCCCATAAAAAAAACAAAAAGTAAAATGGTATACTGTGAGGGGGGCAGAACAAGAGCAAGATGATCATGACAAGGTAGGGTCATCAAGGGAAGCAAGAGTGAGATTTCAGACTTGGAGGGGAGGAAAGAAAGGGAAACAAGGAGGAGATACCAGACCTTGGGAGGGGGGGAGGGATGAGGGAAATGCCTGACTCCTTTTGCTGAGGTGCTTGGCACCATTGGGAGCTGGTGCAGCTTCATTGCAGTTTCAGTGACAAAGAAAATGTTGCAGGTCTGCTATATGCTATATAGTTTCTGAGAAGCATATTTGCAGGTTTTTGTGATGCTTCACAGTATCTGGCAATGGAGGGATTTTGTGTTGCTATTACTGAGGTGACACTAGAATTTGAATATATATTTGTTTTGTTGTATGTCACGTAAGGGGCTACCTCTGCTTATGTGTGAAAAAGGATGGGTATTCTGTTAGCATCAAGTGTCTGTGTAGGACTGATCTGTACTAATTCAGGGCTCCTTTTACAAAGCAGCAGTACCGATTCCCAGGTGGCAAATGCAACAAAGCCCATTCAGTTCCTATGGGCTTCCTTGCATGTACCCTGGCTTTGTAAAAGGAGCCCTAAGCTTGCTTTGTTTTCCAACAGGTGTGTTAATGTTCTTCTGCCACTGCAATGCTCAGGGTGTTTAGTTTTGTTTTCTAGGAAGGACCTTATGTGACCCCCCCTGGAAGTTTGCTTGTAAACATACTAGATTCTGTGGTCCCACTTGTTAAGAATACTTTTCACTTTGTAGTAAAAAAGTAGTTTTAAGAACTATGTTTTATTGCTTTTACTTAAGTATTTTCTTATAAGACTTTACACTTTTGCTTCACTACTTTTGAGGACAGTACTTTTACTTTTTACTTAAGTTCTTTCAAAAAGTAACAAACCCATCGCTTATGTGTCCTGTACAGAAAACAATTTAGGCACCAGATTATTTTATTGTTACACGTTTTTATTGATGACACTTCAATAAATTACATGCCATTGTCCATGTATACATAACTTTAACAATATAAATGTTCATCAAGAGATCATTTGCTAATTTACAACAGATTGCCATCAACTTTTCACTTTATATCCTCATCCCCTGTCTTTAATACTAGGGCTGACCCTATATCATATACGCCTTGTTTTATTAAGGATTGTACAGGAAATTCTCATACTCCAAATTGACTCAACATCATTTAAATAGTCAAAGGTTCCTGCCTTCAATACATGGTGTTCCATACTGTCACCAACCCTTTAATTATTATTCCTCTCGCTGTAACCTATATGGTCTGCAAACCTTTATATAGTAGAACTGTTCAAACTTATACCTAGTCGGGTCTATATGTTAACAACCAATTTATTTTAAACTGACTAGTCTAAACTAGATCCTGGCCACAATGGTTTCAGTTAGTAATTCATCTCATGTATATGTACATGGTGGGGGGGGGGGGGGAGAGATTCAGCTAGTAGCCCCTAAACAGCCAAAATTGGAAGCATCAGGGACTGACTTAAAGATTCAGATGAACTGATCATAAAGCCGGCAGAGCTGAAGGAAACAGGCACTAAGCCGGAGCTCCTACAGAAACAGCTGTCTCAGAAAATCTCGGAGATGAGAGCGCTGGAGGACAGCAGTCAGCCGACAGCGCAAGTGATTGATAATCTCTCATTCTTATAAAATGACCATCGTTATTCTTGTGAGCTAAGAACCTCGAGCAGGCTGGAATAGGCCACCAGGCTCCAAACGCAGCACAGATTTATTTTTCTAATCATAGCCAGTAAACCCTCCTATGGCAAGACAGCTAACCCAGCTCAGGAAGGGAAAGAAAATATGCCGCAATATTGTTAGTGAAGCTATTTGTGATGGGAATTCCTACACTTCCCAGTTTTGTTTTGGGATGTTTTTGGAAGGGGTAGAAGGGGAAGCAAGCTACTGTTTGACTATTCATGGAACAAATTGTATTTCCTGTTTTTCCAATAGCTCATTTGTGTACAACTAAAGCACCCCATGACAGGCACTAACTAAGTAGATAAATAACATATTAACTCAATAAATAAAACAGCTGGAATGACAAAAATATATTTCAGTAATTTATATCCCATGAATGCACAATATATATTTTTTTCTAGCGCTTTTGAGGGCCAGCGGGGTTGTCTGTACCATGCTAAAAAAAAAAAACCCTGTGTGCTCTCAGTTACTATGGTTTCAGTCTTTCTCAGCTTATACTGTTTTAAGCATTTTGATTCTCTAATTAGCTAGAATTTATGATCTGCTTGTCTCACTACTGTACAGTTGTTCGATAGAGGTAACCATTAAAGAAGGTAGGCAGAAAATGCTGGGACAGTTTGGTATAGGGTAAGGAGACTGAGCCAGGGCAATGGAATACCATGGGATTCTAACACCTGAGGATCAGTTTTTAATTTATACTAACACACACACACACAACATATTTTTGATCTTCCAACTCCTCCTCCAGTGCTCCCCTCAGGCTAGTGCCAGGGGATCAGGGCCCCTTCCCAACCCCCCTCCCCCCAGCTCCCATATCTAAGCCATTGAGCCAGGGGCAGGGCTTTTTTTGAGGGGGTACTTGGGGGTACTAAGTACCAGCACCTTTTCCATTGTCTGCTAAAATTGGCCCGTGGTCTCCAAGTTTTAATGAAAGAGCTCGGGCCCTACACACCAATTCTGCCTTGTCATAGATTCTGTGACTGGTTGTAGGGGGCCTGGCTATTGTGGGGTGGGTCCCTCAATGATCATCCCACCCCTAAATGGTGGCTTGGCATTTGAGTACCGGCACCTTTTTTGCTAGAAAAAAACGCACTGGCCAGGGGTAAGAAATGTATGTATTTCTTTATTTCTACTAGTGTTTATAATCCACCATTTTTATTAATAACACTTGATTCCAGTGAAGGTAGGCATAGAATCTGGACCATGGTGGCAGCAGGACTAGCAACTTCATTAGTCATTTCAAATTCTTATGTTAGTTTGGGAGGGGCGATTTTCAAAAGTCATTTGCACATGGAACCACTGTTCAGCCCCTATTGACTTATGCAAATGAGGCCCTGAAATAAGTCTCTGCACACAGCCCTGCATCAGTGGCATAGCTAGACTCCAAATGTTGGGTTGGCCTACCACCAAAACGGGTAGACACAATGTCCCCTGTGCTGTTCCATTTCTTGCTCTCCACACCCCTACTCCAAATCAAATTTCAAATAACTGAGCTGGCGGGCAGGGCCGGTCTTAGGCAGAGGTGACCAAGGCGGCCGCATAGGGCCCCGCGCCTAAGAGGGCCCCGCTCTGCCTCCGCTCCGACCTCCACTCGCCTCGGACGACCGTCCGCATCATTCATGATGATTCCACGGCTCAGCCACTCCACTTCTGGGGAGGAGAGGTTTCATGATAGCATTGTGCTTATTATTTCAATCAGTTTTTTTGTACAAGTTTAGCTTCATTTGTCTTTATTTGAAATTTCATAAATAAAAAAAAATTCTAAAAATGGAATAATCTTATCAATGGGGTGGAGCTAGGGTGGGGGCGGAGCTAGGATGGGGCCCCACCAAATTGGTCTGCACAGGGCCCCGCACTTGCTAAGACCGGCCCTGCTGGCGGGGACCCCGAGCTCTGCCAGCTGAAGGCATCTGCAAGGACACCCCAACTCCTTCCGTCACTGCTCAGTCAGTGTTTGCATGAAAACTGAGCATGCACCGGGCTCTCTTAAGGTGCCTCCGACTAAGCTGTACTGGAGGGAGTTGGGGTGTCTTTGGCTGCTGGGGGCTTGAGGATCCCCATTAGCTGCAACAAAGATATGCCGCTGCTGGGTGGGACTGAAACCAACCAACCTGAGCCCACCTGTGTCTAGGTCACTACCCTCCACATCTTTCACAGTTGACTTCTGACCATTTACCCAGGACTAAAAAGTTGTCTGAAATTTTAAATGTGACCATTAGACTAGAAACATGAATGAGTTCTAGAAAACACAAAGGGCAGCGGTAAAAGGGGTCTTGCAGTGGCTTCCCATGCACCGAGGGCCCCCCCCCCCGGCCCCCCCCCCCTTTTACTGCCAACTGGAAAAAGGTTATTCCAGGTGGGAGATGGAAATGGCCATGCGATAAGTGAAACCACCTGCCACAAGGCCATTTCCCAAGTGACCCTATTTAGGAGGCGGTAAGAGCTCCCTCGCTACCCGGGCAGTGTGCAGCAATGCCCGATCACCACAACGTAAGCCCCCGGTGCAAAAAATTTTTTTTTTAAATCCAACATGCCGGAAATGGCGCACATTGGAGGCCGGCAATACCGCTGGGATCCTCCGGGAGCTTGACGGTAGTGTCACTTTGTAAAAGGGGCCCATAATTTTAACTGTATAGACATTTTGATGTTTTAGGTTGGTGGAGAAAATAATACATGTAGAATGTGTTTTCAAATCTACTTAGCAGTGAGTGGTTACAAATGTTTAGATACTCTATTTCCACCCATTGCATCTCATTTTGCCACATCCGTAATGCAGAAATAGGCATTATCAATAATGCACATTGAGCTCTGAATTTATCACTTAGTGTTATGACTTGGTGAATGTGAGCCCTTGTGCCCCGACTGAGCATGGCGAAGATGAAGTGGCACTGCACTCGATCAGGCAGCCAGACAACCCCTAGCTTCACCTGGGGAGTGACCACCGTTCCCTGGGAGTTGAGCCCCCAGGTGCAGGCGGCCACCAGGACTTCTGGAACCGGCGGGGTTGCACAACCGCTGACCAGGCTGGCAGGCAGGCAGACACAGTCCAGGAGCAAAGTGTCAGTGAAGCAGCAAAACAGAGAGCAATCCGAAAGTCTGGGCAGGCAGCAACACAACGCGTGGTCAGTAAACAATCCACGGTCAGGAACACAGGAAAACACTGGAACAGGTGAAGACCACAACCTCTAAGCAAATAGAAGCCGAAGCATGGAAGGACTGGAAACAGGGCTTTAAATAGAGCAGGAATTAGGCTCAACCATGAGCAGCTGTTCCAAGATGGCTGCCCCCATCAGCAGAGGTGCCTACATCCAAATATGGGCTTCCTTCCTGACCTCGTTACTCCAAGATGGCTGCCCCCTCCTGAGCTAGCCAAGATGGCTGCTGTCCATGATCCAACCCGGATGACGGCTGCTAGGTTAGGAAACAGAAACCAACCCATCCTGGAGAAGTGTAGCAGAGCGTAACACTTAGCACGTACTAGTTCTACCACATCTTTCTATAAAGACCCCATTGTTTGTTATAACTTTTCCTCTTCCACGTTTTTATTGTAGGCAAGGAGGGGCATTTTTGATTACGTCTAAATCCGATTTTGGACATTTTGTGAAAAATGTCCAAAAATCCAGTTCCAAACATGGCCATTTTCAAAACAGAAAAATATCCAACTTTTTGTTTTGAAAATGGCAATTTGCTAGATGTTTTGTGCTCTGTGCATCTATCTTTTAGGACCATTAAAAAAAAAAAATCCAAGGGAAAAACACGCAAAAACAAGAAAATTGGGACATCTGGAGGGGGGCAACATTCTTAGTAGACTGGCCACACAGACATCCAAGCAGAGCACTGGTACTCACTAGGGGGCACTGCAGTGGAATTCAAAATAAAAAGTCCAAGGTACACATCTCACTGTCACCCCCTTATATTTTATGGTGAGCCTCCAAAACCCACCAAAAATCCACTGTACCCAACTGAACACCACTACAATAGCCCTTATGGCTGCAGGGTGTTACCTATATGTAGGTACAGCAGGTTTTTGGTAGGTTTTGGAGGGCTGACATATTCCACCACTAGAGTAACAGTCATAGGAGCCAACTTTTCAAAATGATTGGGGGTGCTGAATTTTTCTTTTTCTTTTTTTTTTACAGGTGGTGCATTCCCCCTCCCCTCCCCTCCCCTGTCCTTCCCTCCGAGTTCCAGGCCTCCCTCCCTGCCTCCGAGTTCCAGCCCCCCTCTCACTCTCCCAGTTCCAGGCCAGGCCAGGCCCCCTCCCCTCCCCCTCTCCTCCCCCTCTGAGTTCCAGGCCTCCCTCCCTGCCTCTGAGTTCCAGGACCCCCTCTCACCCTCCCACCCAATTCCAGGCCCTCCTTCTCATCCTCCCAGTTCCAGGGTGCCGCCCCCCATCTCCCTCCCTCCTTCCGAATTTATAAGTCACTCATCTTACCTCCTGGTTGGAGGAGTTACATCTGCAGCAGCAGCAGCCCAGGAAAAAGCATGCAGGCAGGAGACTCAGAGCTGTTCTGTCTGCTCTCTCTCAGCTCTGGTCCCGCCCTTGCGTAAACAGGAAATGAGGGCGGGACCAGAGCTGAGAGAGACCAAACAGAACAGCTCTGAGTCTCTTGCCTGCACGCTTTTTCCTGGGCTGCTGCTGCAGATGTAACTCCTCCGACAAGGAGGAAAGATGAGTGACTTTTAAATTCAGAAGGAGGGGGGACGCCCTGCAGGGAACTTCCGAGCACCCACAGCACCCACGGAGTCGGCGCCTATGGTAACAGTTAGAGTGGATTATGGGCCTGGGTCCCCTTCTCCACAGTGCACTGTACCAACCACTAGGCTACTCCAGGGACCTGCTTTGTGCTCTAATAGCACTTGTCATAACATCTGAAGCTGTCATAAAGGCTGGTATGTACTGTTCCTTTCTTGTCTTATTTCCTCCAGTGGTCATCTCATCATTTAGGGCATCTTTTTGTGGCTTATGTGTGATTGAAACAGGTCTAGACCAAAACGTCCAACTTTTAGCCCTGGATGTTTTGGCTATGTTCCATTATAGCAGAAAAACATCCAAGTGTTTGGAATGCCGAAATCCCGCATCCAACACACCCCCAACATGACCTCTTGTGATTTTGTTGTACTGCATATGAACTGCACAGAAAAATGTCTCAAAAATAGCAATTTGGACATTTTTGCAAGAACATATGCCACGTTGTGCCATTTTTTATAAGTTTTTCTGTTTCGAAAATGAGCCCCATGGGCGCTTAACTGTTCATTAATGACACTTTTGACATGCATTAGTAGAATATAATTCTAGGCGCTAGTTTATAGAATTCTCCCAATAATTTTTGTGCGTATTTATCTTTAGAACATAGATCCCATTATAACTTGAAAAGATCCTGAGAGCAAAAGGGGCCCTTTTACAAACCCACAAACATTAACACCCCAGGATACACCCTCCTTGTCTCAGACAGCCTGAAAATTCTCGGAGTAACAATCGACCGTAACGTATCACTAGAGATCCAAGCGAAATCCACCATAAAGAAAATGTTTCTCTCAATGTGGAAACTCAAATGCATAAAACCATTCTTCCCGAGGGAAATATTTCGTAACCTGGTACAGTCCATGGTACTAAGTCACGCAGATTACTGTAATGGAATCTATGCGGGATGCAAGGATCAAATCATAAAGAAACTTCAGACCGCCCAAAACACAGCAGCCAGGCTTATATTTGGAAAAACACGTTTTGACAGCGCCAAACCACTCAGAGAAAAATTGCACTGGCTACCAATCAAAGATCTTATCACTTTCAAAATCTGCACAACTGTTCATAAAATTATTTACGGCGAGGCACCGAGATACATGACAGACCTCATTGACCTGCCAACCAGAAACACCACAAAATCTGCACGATCATACCTAAACCTCCACTACCCAAGCAGCAAAGGACTCAAATACAAATCCACCTATGCAACCTAAGCGCACAACTATGGAACGCATTGCCAAAAGCAGTAAAAACTACGCTCGACCACCTAAATTTTCGGAAAGCACTAAAGACAGATCTGTTCAGAAGCGCATACCCCATCGACCCAACATAAAAATACCTGTTCACTTGCAACACAATGCAACCAAAGACCGTAACAAACATTACCTGACTCTTCTTCCCCCTTTTCCTCTCTAAGTTCCCCCCAACTGTACCTACCATACATGTACCTCATTCTACCACAATATCACTTTGTATTCATTCATACCATGTATTTGTTCAGACCGTAATCGGCTAACGCCGTTAACGGTTATATGTAAGCCACATTGAGCCTGCAAAAGGTGGGAAAATGTGGGATACAAATGTAACAAATAATAATAATAAGCCGCGGCAGGCTCTACGCGTGTGCAGCGCATGCCCAAATGAGACTACAAATCAAGGTCAGGTATACATATAAAGTAGCACATATGAGTTTATCTTGTTGGGCAGACTGGATGGACTGCTGTTCCACTAGCAACATTCCATGTAGAAGGCTGCGCGGCCCCATTGGTGATCTGCAAGGGCCGACTTCTACATGGAATGTTGCTAGAGGAATAGCAACATTCCATGTAGAATCTCAAATAGTAGCAACAGTGGAGGAGTGGCCTAGTGGTTAGAGTGGTGGACTTTGGTCCTGAGGAACTGAGTTTGATTCCCACTTCAGGCACAGGCAGCTCCTTGTGACTCTGGGCAAGTCACTTAACCCTCCATTGCCCACCGCATTGAGCCTGCCATGAGTGGGAAAGCGCGGGGTACAAATGTAGCAAAAAAAAAAAAAAAATAGCTTACTCAGTTTTGATAATCCATATACTCAAGATATTAAAGAAAAGGGATTTCAGTTTTATTGTTCATAAAAGTTACTAGATTTAGACATTTCTATTATTTATCAAGTAGCTTCCATTTGTTCTCTGAGTGCAGCAACACATCACAGAAAGATTTGAGAGGCATAACAGAAACAGCCAGAGCTTTTGTTTTCAGGGGGGTATATAGGGAGGTGTGCTGTGCCTAGGGAAATTGTTTATGCCTCACCTGTTTCAAGTTTTCACTACTGGCTAGCAATAAGAGGAATAAGCAGAAATATAAATAGTTCTGAAAATGTAATGACTTACTGAAGCATGGCAAATGCAGTAGACAAAGACATAACGAGCAATGTTTTCTTAAAAAGTAGATTTGTTATAAACCTGATCTCGTAGCAACTAATAGAACTTCCCTACTGATAATGAAATCAAAGTATCAGTCACTGACTCGCTTCTGAAACCAAGGAAAATTTCTCCGTCTATACCCTGCCATAGTAACATAACATAGTAGATGACGGCAGAAAAAGACCTGCACGGTCCATCCAGTCTGCCCAACAAGATAAACTCATATGTACTACTTTTTGTGTATACCCTACTTTGATTTGTACCTGTCCTCTTCCTCTAGGAGAATAACACAAACAGCCATACAACCTTTTTTTCTGGCAAACAAAATGGAGACTCTGGATCCAGGAAACCTCTCTTGCCCCAGCGTGCAGGGCCATGCCTAGAGTCTCTGGCGCCCCCCTGCAGACCATCAGTTGGCACCCCCCTGCAGACTATCAGTTGGCGCGCGCGCAACCGCCCCCCCCCCCCCCCCGGACCTGCCTGGCTCCAAGGCACGTGAAGAGCTGGACGGTGCCAAAGAGCCGAGCGCTGCTCCCCCAAGCTGCCGTCTGGGGCAAGATTTAGGAAATGGCTGGGTTTGGCCTGAGCCTCCTCCGCTCCATCCCCGATTCCCCGGCACTTTAAATTTACCTCTCTCCGCCTGCGGCTCTGACGTCTGCGCAGTGTCAGTGAAAAGCGCTGCCTGTCTGACGTCTCTGCACCAGCCTTCCCTTCGCTCGTTCGTTCCCTCTGTGTCCCGCCTTCTTCTGACGTCATTTCCTTGAGGGCGGGACACAGAGGGAACAAACGAGCGAAGGGAAGGCTGGTGGAGAGAAGTCAGACAGGCAGCGCTTTCACTGACACTGCGCAGACGTCGGAGGCAGAGCGAGGTAAATTTAAAGCGCCGGGGAATCGGGGATGGAGTGGAGGAGTAAGGTTGTTTTTTTTAAAAAACAGGTCGGCAGCGCGGCACCCTTGAAGGCAGGCGCCCCCCTGCGGCGCTTACCGCACTTACTGTGTTGGCACGGCCCTGCCAGCGTGAGGCTGGAATGATTCTCTTTACACAAGCTTCAGCCAACCTGATCCTCAATCACAGCAAGAAACAGCTCAAAATCTTCTCGAACATATCCCAACTTGCATCTTCCTAATTGCAAAGGACTTACGTACAAGACATATTACGCATCCAACTTCTCCGTCATAGGAAGTCAACTTTGGAATGCCCCATTCGAGTAGTCAATGACCTATCTTTCCGAAAACTACTAAAAACTTACCTCTTCAAACAAGCCTTCACAAATAACCTAACTTAAATTTACAAGACCTTTTTACTACCGGACCAGACTATTGTACAGAATCTGGAATATGCTCCCCATTTTTTCCTCTATAATATCCCTCTCCCTACCCCTCCCTACACAATCTAATACATCCCCCTTCCTATCCCTCCCTAATATTTTTCACATACTGAACTACATGTTAATCCCTATACTCCCCCGCCTATCATTCCTCTAACTCTTCCTTCCTCCTTTATGCCCATCTTACCTATCAAACATATAAATGGTGAGTGACCGAACTCACTCGCAAATGCGCAGTAGAGACTTCCCTCTCTGTCCCGCCCCCGCGTCAATATGTGATGACGGGGGCGGGACAGAGAGGGAAACTGCGCTCCCCCCCCGAGGTCGCCGCCACCGGTAACCCCCCCCCCCCCCCGAGTCACTGCAGCCACCCCTCCACCTGGCCCGGGCCCTCTGATTGCAATTAATTCAACTTACATCGCCGCAGCACGCAGATCAGCTGAGCTCCGGTCGGCCTTCCTTCCCTGCCTGTGTCCCGCCCTCGCCGACAGTCACACGAGGGCGGGACACAGGCAGAGAAGGAAGGCCAGGCCGACGGGAGCTCAGCTGATCTGCGTGCTGCAGCGATGTAACTAAATTGAATTAATAGCGAACAGAGGGCCCGGCCCGGGTGGAGGGGTGGCGGCGGCGACTCCAGGGGGGGGGGGGGGTACTGGTAGCAGCGACCTCGGGGGGGAGGGGGCAGCGGCTACCTCGGGGGGGGGGCCTTGGAACACCCCCATTCCAATAGTAGCCCGTTTTAACGGGCTCAACGGCTAGTCCACACATAAATGATTACCTCTTTACTTACAATATTATAGCTGCATCCATTTTATATCACTCTGTTAACATGATTTACTATGTAAGCCGCATTGAACCTACTAATGAGTGGGAAAGTGTGGGGTATAAATGTTACAAATAAAATAAATAAATCAGTGAGCTGAGGCCATAGAGGCAAACAGAGGATCAGACAAGATAGCCTAATTCCAGTAAAGTCTATAAGTCTTCTGGGTGTTGCCTTGGAGGGCAGCATAGTAACATAGTAAATGACGGCAGATAAAGACCTGAACGGTCCATCCAGTCTGCCCAACAAGATAAACTCATTTTACACGGTATGTAATACTTTATATGTAAATCCAAGTTTGATTTGCCCCTGCCTTTCTAAGGGCACAGACTGTAGAAGACCGCCCTGCACCGATTTTAGTCTCCAAATACCGGCGTCGCCACCCAATGTCTGCTAAGATTCCATAGATCCATTCCTTCTAAACAGGATTCCTTTGTGTTTATCCCACGCATGTTTGAATTCCATTACCGTTTTCATCTCCACCACCTCCCGCGGGAGGGCATTCCACGTATCCACCACCCTCTCCGTGAAAAAATACTTCCTGACATTACTCCTGAGTCTTCCCCCCTTCAACCTCAATTCCTGTCCTTTAGTTCTACCACCTTCCCGTCTCCGGAAAAGGTTTCCATGCGGATTAATACCTTTCAAATATTTGAACGTCTGTATCATGTCACCCCTGTTTCTTCTTTCCTCCAAGGTATACATGTTCGGGTCAGCAAGACTCTCCTCGTACAGATTGCAACGCAAATCCCATACCATTTTTGTAGCTTTTCTTTGCACTGCTTCCAGTCTTTTTACATCTTTAGCCAGATACGGCCTCCAAAACTGAACACAATACTCCAAGTGCGGCCTCACCAACAGTGGCGTAAGCAAGGGTGGACCTGGGTGGGCCCGGGCCCACCCAGTAGCAGCACACCTATGATGTGGCTGGCAGAGATCCCCAAGCCCCATCAACTGAAATCTCCCAACAACTGTTCCTCCTGCATAAGTTGTAAATAGCAGATCTTTGCCTGCAGCCAGCAGCAACTGTTACATACTGCTCGCTCCAGCACCATAGCCTTCCCTCTGATGTATTCCCACCTATGCAGAAACAGGAAGTTGTATCGGAGGGAAGGCTGTGGGGCCAACATGAGCAGTGTGTATTTGTTGCTGCTCGCTGAAAGTGAAAATCTGCTATTTAAAAGGTATACGGGGGAGGGGGGATGTTTGAGAGACCATATGGCATGCAGGCAAGAGAGGGAGAGACCAAATCATTTGTGGGACAAGGTGGCGTTGTTCTGCCCACCCATCTTGGGCCCAGGCCCACCCAAAATTGGATGTCTGGCTATGCCCCTGCTCACCAACGACTTGTAGAGGGGCATCAACACCTCCTTTCTTCTGCTGGTTATACCCCTCTCTATGCAGCCTAGCATCCTTCTAGCCACGGCCGTCGTCTTGTCACTGTCATGCTTCTCGCGGGACCTCTGGGTTAGTGAGCCCTTGGACCACTGCCGAGGAGCGGCTGCGGCAGGAGAACCACCCAAACACAAGACCAGATGGACTGGCAAACCCAGGACCGGGCCTCCCAGACGGAGACTGCCGCCAAGGCAACTCAAGCTGGAACAAGCAAGACAGGAAAACAGCCTAAACTTCACCTGCGCTTGACCGCTATTCACCAGGAGTTGAGCCCCTGGCTGCAGGCGGCCGGCAGGGCTTACCAGACAGGGCAGGAAGGTTGAACCGCAGGAAACAGCAGGAAGAAGAAACCAGAAAACAAGCCGGGTCTAGGCAGGCAGCAGAGAGTAGGATAAACCAGGAGACAAGCAGGGTCAAAGCCGCAACCAGGAAAACACAGCAGCACTGCAACTCACTCTCACCAAAGGAAACTCCTCTGAGGACCTCTGTTGCAAGGCAAACTAGAAAGCTTCCAGGTGGTTAATAAAGGCAAACAACAAGGGAGGTCACCAGGTACGGATACTGCTTAGTTCCAAAAAGTCCCAAGACAGACTGGAAGGCTGGAAGATCCGGACCGGACCAGAACCACCTCTGGAACCTGGGAAACAGCAAGTAGTCAGTCCACCGCAGCCACCAGGTCTCGCCACCAGGGGGCGAGATGAATGAGCGCATGAAACATGGGCAAAATCGTAACAGTCACATAGTTTCTTCACCTTCATATCCTCCGACACCAGCACCCCAAGGTCTATCTCCTGAGTCGAATTTACTAATCACTCTCCTCCTATTCGGTATCTCTCTTTTGGGTTTCTACACCACAGATGCATCACTCTGCACTTCTTGGCATTACATTTTAACTAAGTTAACTCTAAAAGGGGATAAACTATTTTCAACCAGAGCTCTATCAATTATAATCAATCACAGAGGTGCACCTGAGGAAACATAGAAGGCAAAAAGCAAAGTCCTTTTGTCTCTGCTTACAATTATTAGTTTCACTCTACAGTATCCCCTACATTCTATAAATGGTGTTCAAAGTTTGGCATACAATTAAGTGTGCAGTTATAGAATAGGGCCAGTTACGTGCATAATATAATTAACTAATTGACACTAAATTTGTGATAATTACCAATAATTGGCATCTAAAGTCTGATGCATAACTGTGGACTTATTACAGTACCGCTCCTCGATTTGATATTTATTTTGATATATGTTTTTGATATGACTTTTTTCTCCACTTAATTTGAGCGGTGGAGTTTTTTTTGTTATCTCTTTTAGGTATGTGGTGTTACTGATGATAGCCTCCTATTTGAACCTGTTTGGTCCTGGGTAGTGGCGTACCAAGGGGGGGGGGGGCGGTGGGGGCGGTCCACCCCGGGTGCACACCGCTGGGGGGTGCCGCGCGCCTGTCGGCTCCACTCGTTCTGTGCTCCCTCTGCCCCGGAACAGGTTACTTCCTGTTCCGAGGCAGAGGGAGCATGGAACGAGCGAAGCCAACAGGCACGCGGCACCCCCCCCCCCCCCAGCAGGTATAAAATGCACCCGCTGTTGTCCTTTCGCTAGGGGGGGGCAACTGCACCCAGGGGGGCGCATCGGCGATCCGCCCCGGGTGTCAGCCACCCTAGGAACGCCACTGGTCCTGGGGTGGGGTGGGGGTTAGCTATGAGGTACACCCATTCCCAACAGTGAAGGAGTACTAATACAGGGGTAGATTTTTTTGTTTTTTCTTGTTGATATTTTCACGGTCTCCATTGCTAAATTTAATAAAGCCCCTGGCGCCATGTTCACAGCAGCACATGTCTATATTCATCAGTGGCGTAGCCAAGGGTGGGCCCGGGTGGGCCCAGGCCCACCCAGTATCAGCATACCTAAGAAGTGGCTGGCAGGGATCCCCAAGCCCTACCAGCCAAAAACTCCCAACAACTGTCCCTCCTGCATACCTTGTAGATAGCAGATCTTCACCTGCAGCGAGCAGTGACTGATACATGCTGTTGGCAACGGTCCTGCAGCCTTCCCACTGATATGTTCCCGCCTATTCAGAAACAGGAAGTTGCGTCAGTGGGAAGGCCGTGGGGCCAACATGAGCAGTGTGTATTAGTTGCTGCTCACTGCCGGTGAAAATCTGCTACTTAAAAGGTATGCGGGGGAGGAGGGATGTTTGAGAGACCATATGGCATGCAGGCAAGAGAGGGAGAGACCAAATCACTTGTGGGACAGGGCGGGGTTGGGCCCAGGCCCACCCAAAATTGGGTGTCTGGCTACTCCCCTGATATTCATTCTTCACATTCTGGCAGCATAACTTTTGCTGCAGTGTCCCAAGACTAGAGCTCTTTACAGCAGCAGAATCTATGATGGTTTGGTTCTGGCTTCATACGCACACAAAAAGGTTAATCAGGCTGTGGCCCTGCAGGTACTCAGCGGTATCAACACCTTTTTCATTGCCTGCTAAAATTCACCCATGGTTCTCAAGCATTAAAGACAGAGCCCAGGCTTTGCGTATGCCAAGTTCATTCATGGAGAGCGTGCCAATCCCCACACAACCACAGGAGAATGAGGGAGCGCCCGCTACAGCTAGCATAGCCCCTTCAAAATGAGGGATACATGGGTTATTGAGACTGATTTGTCTAGACAATAAAGGTTAAAAAAAAAATTTTGGGGGGGGGGGGAGGTTGAATTAGTGATTTCAATATATCAACTTTGGAAATCTGAATGTGTAGCATCCTTGACATCTTTCCATTTTGACAGTATAAAGGAAATACATTTCTGTTTCTATTGGTTAGGGCAGTAGACTGAGAACCAGGGAAGTGCAGTTCAAATCCTTTGTGATGTTGGGCAAGTCACTTTGAATGGGCTGTGTCGGAATTGTTGCACAGCAGTCACTAGCACGGCTTAGTAAATGGGGGGGGGGGGGGAGGGGGGGGTTAGATTGCAGTCATTCTAGGGACAGGAAAATACCTACTGTACCCGAATGCAACTCACCTTGAGCTACAAATGAAAAAAGAAGGTATGGGTTAAATCCAAAATCCTACCCTTTGCTATTTCTCCAGTGTTGTACTGCAAGCCGAGTCCAGCTTCTTGGGGTTTCCAATAGAGTTTTTGTCTGTACAAAAACTGTACTTTTCAATTTCTAATATGTAGTCATTTAGTCTGTGGTTGATAAGGCTTGATCCGTATTTTGCCTATAGTAACAAGGCGAGATATTTTGTGTGAATGTTTCTGAGCAGGGACTTGAAGCAGTTCAGCTTGTTCTCTTTTCCCAACATGCAATGTGTTCTAAGGGACTGGAGTAATATTTGCAGTGCTGCCTTTTCATAGAATCTGTGGTTTGTTACGGGAGGTGTGGATATTGTGGGGTGGGTCCCTCAGTGGTTACCCAACACCTTAAGGATGGTCAAACATCTGAATTCCAGCACCCTGTTTGCTAGAGAAAAAAAAAGCCCTGAAAGCAGCTAAAGATATTTCATGACACAAAACCTTCACTTCATCTGGCATAGCTTTCGTTGCAAACCAATACTTTTCAAATGTGTGGGATTTTTTTTTCCCCCTTGGACTATCATTAATCTGTCACATACTGATTTAGGAAGAAAATGTCCATGCTATTCTAGAACTGATTGCACTATACTATTAGGACTGCATAAACTAGTTTGATGTTTTTAACGTAGGCGATATACCAAATCTTTTAAATAAATAAGTTTAATTGTGTGATGCCTGCAATTACGGTTGAAGCTGAATCTTGCTGAAAAATTCACCAGTGGACTCGGAGGAGAAAGATAGCACTGGACAAGCATCACAATACAGCTGGGAGATGCTGTTGGAGATCTACTCTTATGCGGTTTTGTGGTGGCTTATCTAAGCCTATTTACTCCTCAGTTCAGACAGGTAATAATGAGTAATCAGTTTTGCCTTTGGACAAAAATTCATGGTGACTGAAGAAGTCTAGCTCCATTTATGAGATCTGGGATTTTAGGACTGTACCAGTCACTTCTACCATTTAGTACCCTTGGGAATTATGTACTGTTAGAAAACCGGCAATCAAAAACTCCACAGTTTATTGCAAGGTCCACATTTCTACCAACTTTGAACTTAGTAGAGTCATTTTACTTTACAAGTCTTCAGTTTACAATGGCATATTATTAATAAATCAGACCCTATCCATGAATCTTCAATAATATATGGGGGTCCTTTGACTAAGCTGTGTTAGGCGTCCTGTGGTAAGGTAACTGCCAAATGTGTGTGCACTAACTATGCATTAAAACATATTTTTATTTTGAGGTGGCGTGTCAGGGGACAGAAAGTGAGCACTCCTGCACCAATAGTTAATGCATCTACATTAGCACGCTAACTGGTTAGCGTAGGAACACCGTGTGAGCCCTTACCGCCTACAAAACGGGTGGTGGTAAGTGCTCATGTGGTAATTTTTTTAAGGGCTATGCACTAATTATTATTTTTTTTAATTTAGGCTTTGCTCACATCTTTTTCAGTAGTAGCTCAAAGTGAGTTACATTCAGATACTCTGGATATTTCTCTGTCCCAGGAGGGCTCACAATCTAAGTTTGTACCTAAGGCAATGGAGGGTTAAGTGACTTGCCCAAGATCACAAGGAACAGCAGTGGGATTTGAACTGGCCACCTCTGGATTGCAAAACCGGTGCTCTAACCACTAGGCCACTCCT
Source organism: Microcaecilia unicolor (assembly GCF_901765095.1). Classification (NCBI taxonomy): domain Eukaryota; kingdom Metazoa; phylum Chordata; class Amphibia; order Gymnophiona; family Siphonopidae; genus Microcaecilia; species Microcaecilia unicolor. The sequence goes on from NC_044039.1 coordinate 26,207,411, forward strand.
CCACTCCTAATGGCAACATTCACGCATGCTACAAAATTATTGACTTCCAACCTAGGAATGCTAATAGTTCAGCACACACATTCCTAAATCTTCACTTCCCAAGCTGTAAAGGTCTAAAATACAAACTAACACATGCGTCCAGCTTTTCCTACGTGAGTACGCAGCTGTGGAATGCATTGCCTCTTGACCTGAAATCTATTCAAAACCTACTCAACTTTCGAAAATCACTAAAGACTTTTCTTTTCAACAAGGCATACATACCATAATGATCTATAATAGGAATTTTAGCACATCACTACTTCCTGATACTCTGTTATCTTATATACCGATTTGCTTAGATGTTCCACTCAATGTGGAAATTAAAAAGAATACGACCTTTCTTCCCAAGGAGTGTTTTCCGCAACTTGGTACAATCAATGGTGCTCAGTCATCTAGACTATTGCAACGCACTATATGCCGGCTGCAAAGAACAAATAATCAAGAAACTCCAAACAGCCCAAAACACTGCAGCTAGACTTATATTCGGCAAACCAAAATTTGAAAGTGCTAAGCCCTTACAAGAAAAACTACACTGGCTCCCACTTAAGAAACATATCGCTTTCAAGGTATGCTCATTAGTTCATAAAATTATCCATGGAGACGCACCAGCTTACATGTCAGACCTAATCGACTTACCACCTAGGAATACCAAAAGATCATCCCGCACATTCCTTGATCTGCACTTCCCCAGCTGCAAACGAATGAAATACAAACTAATGCATGCGTCAAACTTCACCTACCTGAGCACGCAGCTATGGAATGCACTCCCGCGCAGCTTGAAATCGGTCTACGAAAGAACAAACTTCCGCTCATTACTGAAGACCCACCTCTTTAATAAAGCCTATCACAAAGATCAACCAATGTGAATATGTACAAATCGCCGATCTATATTTAGAATTGTCTCTTAATATCTGCTTGTACACTATGAGTCTGTCTTATTATCATCATTCTGACCATAACCCTGCAATACTAAATGTTTATTAACTAACATTCTTCCACTATTCATGATGTATTGTAAGCCACTTTGAGCCTGCAAAGAGGTGGGATAAGGTGGGATACAAATGCAACGAACAAATAAATAAATAAATAAAAATCTATGTTGTTACATTTGTTCTTTATGTAATACCAATTGTTTCTTTGCTCTTGTATTGTGATTGCCATGATGGAATATTGTAAGCCACATTGAGCCTGCAAATGTGTGGGAAAATGTGAGATACAAATGCAACAAATAAATACAATGAGGAAGAGAATAAAAAAAATACCAAACCATACAAAAAGAAAAAATGATTCTCTTTATTCTTATCTGTAAGCAGTGGAAAGATTAGTGCTAGTGATAATTAACAGGGAGGAAAAAGTGTCTCCATAGTTCCTTTGAACGGAGTTTAAATTTTCTGACCAACTGACCCTTGCGCAGCTCTACGAAACGTTGGCCATCATTGGTCACGGTCTGTTTGTGCTATAGTTGGAAGAAAGAGACTCCACAGCTAAGTATTTAAAGCTGTTTTTTTAAAACACATTTGTGTCTGTTTACTTCACGATTTTGCGATTACACTAATAAGGAAGGTTTGTTGCCAATGATGAAGAAGCCCTGCTCTTTCAGCTATTAGCTGGGAGCTTCTTGAGGCTTTTTCCTCCCTGTTAATTATCACTAACTCTAATCTTTCCACTGCTTACAGATAAGAATATAGAGAATCTTTTTTCTTTTTGTATGATTTAACGTTCACGCATGGCCATTAATACAAAAAAAAAATAGAAAATCGGCCACTTTATGACTGCATTACAAATGGCGTTAGTGTACTGGAAAAACCTGCATAAGAATGTACAAAAATAAATCAAATACTTTGTCTGGTCACTCCAATAGTATTAGTAAGAGCAAGGGCAAACCATACAATAATTTTATTATCCCAACGTTCGATTTTCTCATTGGCGAGCACTAGCACTTCCAGACATTACTATTAGCGTTCTCAGACCTCAGAAGCGACTCGTTTCACACAGAGTACATAGCCCTGTGATTTGCTTTAATCTTCATTGGTCTACACTTTTTTTTTTTGTTACATTTGTACCCTGCGCTTTCCCACTCATGGCAGGCTCAATGCGGTGGGCAATGGAGGGTTAAGTGACTTGCCCAGAGTCACAAGGAGCTGCCTGTGCCTGAGGTGGGAATTGAGCTCAGTTCCTCAGGACCAAAGTCCACCACCCTAACCACTAGGCCACTCCTCCACCGTTGCTACTATTTGAGATTCTACATGGAATGTTGCTATTTCTCTAGCAACATTCCATGTAGAAGTCGGCCCTTGCAGATCACCAATGTGGCCGCGCAGGCTTCTGCTTCTGTGAGTCTCATACGTGCAGGACGTCAGACTCACAGAAACAGAAGCCTGCACAGCCTTCTACATGGAATGTTGCTAGTGGAATAGCAACATTCCATGTAGAATATCCAATAGTAGCAACATTCCATGTAGAATCTCCAATAGTATCTATTTTATTTTTGTTACATTTGTACCCTGCGCTTTCCCACTCATGGCAGGCTCAATGCAGCTTACATGGGGCAATGGAGGGTTAAGTGACTTGCCCAGAGTCACAAGGAGCTGCCTGTGCCTGAAGTGGGAATCGAACTCAGTTCCTCAGGACCAAAGTCCACCACCCTAACCACTAGGCCACTCCTCCACTTTAAGCTTTATTCTTATTAATAATTTCAAATAATAATAAAAGACATTTCTTTAAGGACCCTGGCTGACATGGGCCATGTTTCACATTACTGCATCAGGGCTGGTCCTTCTAATCTGCCATAGCTAATCTTAATGCTACTAAAATATCAAGAGGAAGGATTCACTGAAGTGAGCCTGATAATGGTGCTGTGCTGATTTTGTCCCAAACAGCAGTAGATTTGAGTTATGAATGAGTTTTTAATAGAAATCAAACAAAATAAAACATGGAAAAGAAAATAAGATGATACCTTTTTTATTGGACATAACTTAATACATTTCTTGATTAGCTTTCAAAGGTTGCCCTTCTTCGTCAGATCGGAAATAAGCAAATGTGCTAGCTGACAGTGTATATAAGTGAAAACATTCAAGCATTACTATGACAGTCTGACAGGGTGGGAGGTGGGGGTGGGTAGGAGGTATGCATGGGGACATCAAAGCATATCATTGATATTCTAACAGGGTGGGTGTGGATAGGTGAGGGGAGGGTGATCAACAGAGACATACAGCTTTATGGTTTATAATGGGCTAGGAACCCCAGATCCTTGTTAAGTCCTTTCTGTTGGGTGTTAAAATATTCAATCATTCTGACTTCAAAGGTCTTACGTTCTTGTATTGTTTTAAAGTTACCTTTCAGGATTCTCACTGTGAAATCACTGGTACAGTGTCCTGGTTCTGTGAAGTGCTGTCCCACCGGGGTGGGGGCCCTACTGGCTGTATTGTTCATGAGATGTCTATGTAAATTGAATCTTGTCTTAAGCATCTGGCCTGTTTCTCCAATATAGCATCCTTCGTTACATTTTTTACACTGAATGATATATACCACATTGGAAGATGAGCAAGTGAAAGATCCCTTTATGTTGAATATCTTTCCTTTGTGGATGACTTTGGGGTCCTGTGAAATATTTTGGCATAGTTTGCAACTGGATAAATTACAGGGAAGTGTGCCCTTCTGTTCCTTTTCAGTCTGTGATGGAAGTTTTTAAAACAAATGTGTGAAACAAACCAAAATATAATTTAAAAAAACTGGAAAAAAACATTTTTTCAAAATCCGAAAATGAGCCCAAACTTTTCTGATGTCAAAACAGAAGAAAATCATGAACAAAGTCAGGGAGCATCAAAAGGAGTGTAGTCAGCCACAAGAAGCGAAGGAGAAAGCAATCATGTGAAAGTCTCTCATGATAAAGAAGCAATGTTTATTGAAGGACCTGACATGGTCCAAGAAAGCACGAAGGCAGACGGTCTGCAAACTCCAAGATGGAAAACAAAAAGAGCAGATCGTGTGGAAATGAAATGCAATTTATTTAAACAATACAACAATATTTGTATGAGTATGAGTACAAACAGCCCGACACAGGCCGTGTTTCGCCCAACTGGGCTGCTTCAGGGGCTATACTGAAAATCCTTTGTTGCCAGAATCTAAGGCAAACTGTGGAAATCATGCATCAAGGTTTGGTTTGGAAAAAACAGCTGATTTTGCTGAGATATGCGACTGAAGCGCTGGCTTTATATCAGTGGACCATGTTTTGAAATCTCTGACTCAGCTGTTTTTTCCAAACCAAACCTTGATGCATGATTTCCACAGTTTGCCTTAGATTCTGGCAACAAAGGATTTTCAGTATAGCCCCTGAAGCAGCCCAGTTGGGCGAAACACGGCCTGTGTCGGGCTGTTTGTACACATACTCATACAAATATTGTTGTATTGTTTAAATAAATTGCATTTCATTTCCACATGATCTGCTCTTTTTGTTTTCCATCCAGGACCTGACATGGTCCATGTTTTGGCAAATTGCCTACATCAGGGGTCATTTAGGGATCTTACTAACAAACTGCTTCCTGGACTGGACATTGACAACTCAAAGTGCTTCTGTGCACGAAAGAAGAGCAGGGTGATTGTGTCTAATGACCTTAAGGTGGCCAAACAGGTAGAAAAGGTGATGATCAAATCCAGAAGGATGCTTGGGTGCATAAGGAGAGGGACGACCAGCAGGAAAAAAAGAGGTGATAATGCCCTTGTATAAGTCTCTGGTGAGGCTCCATCTAGAGTACTGTGTGCAATTGTGGAGACCGCACCTACAGAAAGATATAAAAACATGGAGTCGGTCCAGAGGGCAGCTACCAAATTGATAAGCGGTCTCAGTCATAAAACATATAGTGATAGACTCATGAGCCTCAACATGTATACGCTGGAAGAGAGGCGGGAGAGAGGAGATATGATAGAGACATTTAAATACCTCAGTGTCATTAATGTACAGGAGGTGAGCCTTTTTCAAATGAAGGAAAACTCTGGCCTCCTTCACACACAGAGAACATACAGGCCCTCATCATATACAGAATAAGTAACCATAACCTAAAAATAGAAATACATAGACAAAAATTAATCTGACCCTCCAAGAAGCCAGACATTGCATTGCATACATTGTAGCACACAAGAAAAAAAGGAACACTGATGCGTACAAAACAAAGACAGCAGCTGCAAATTTCAAAAACTGATATATTCCAATTACTGCATTAGACATTAACAAATGCAAATAAAGCAAAATACAACGTGCAGGACGTCAGACTCACAGAAACAGAACAAAGCCTTGCGCAGGAAGAAGAGAACCTCGGCTTGAGGGGGTTGGGGTCCCCCGCCAGCAAAAGTAGGCGACGATGGCAGCCGGGGAGGGTTGGCGGCGGGAGGGGGGTCAAGAGGATCATCGTCGGGGGGGGGGGGCCAAAGTTGGTGGTAGTGGCGGTGGCACCGGGGGGAGGGGCTAAAATGTGCCCCCTCACCTCGGGCTCTGGACCTCCCTCCCGCCGAAGTCTGGCTATGCCCCTGGTAACATCAGCCAATTAATGGCCTCTCATGATAGATCCTAAAGGCCCAACCAACAAGTGGATAAAAACGAAAGAAACATGGAATATATAATGAAATCCATAGCTGTAAACAGCAGATCTTGACCATGGGCAACTGTTTTCAGGAACTGCTGTTAATATTTTATGGGTACAAATTATTTAGAATCGTATTATTCTTTTTTTTTTATCTCATGGTATATTGACCTGTTATAGCACGTTAACCAAAAATAAGGATAAACAGAGAGGGAGCCTTTTTTTAATCTGGATGAAGGGCTTGCTCTTCCATGGGAATTGGACTGCAAATAGATTTTTCAAAGTGCAGCCCTGTGTGGAGCTTTTCCTATGAAAATTTGTCTGGTGGAAGACAATAGATACTTAAGATCAGATTTATTTATTTATTTATTTGTTGCATTTGTATCCCACATTTTCCCACATATTTGTATAAGTAAATGGTGCCCAAATTTCAGTGCTGGAAAAAATTGGCCACCAGTTCTATTCTATAAAGATCACTCCGGGTTGAGCACCCTTTATAGAATAGAGTTTAGGACTAATTCCTGCACCCATGTGCGCCAGAGTAATTCCTGGTGCCCAACGTGGGCATGCTTCTGTGGTATTCTATAACACTGTGCATAAATTTCCAGAATGCCCCCGACCCGCCCATGCCCCCTTTTGGATTGTATGCAATGAAATTTGGGTGCACAGTTTTATACAATAGCACATAGAAAGATGCGTGCGCAAATCCAAATTGGCGCCAATTAATATCAATAATTGATTATTAGCAGCCAATTATTGACATTAATTAGCTCATTAACCAATTTAGTTGTGCGTGCATCTCAAGATCGGGCCCTTTATAGGTCCATAAACAGTTGCACCGACTTTGACACAGTTGCAAATATTTCTGTGGGAAGTCCATGTCCGGTTTTCAGAACATTAAAAGCCTCGTGCATAATAATCTCTACTCATTTAATCCCACACGTTCCCACCCATTATGGGCACAGGTAGGGTTACCATATGTCCGGATTTACCCGGACATGTCCTCTTTTTGAGGACATGTCCGGGCAACCGGGCGGGTTTTGCCAATTAGCCTGTTTGTCAGGATTTCTGGACAAACGGGCAGATTGCTAGCCTCCCCTCCCCTTACTTACTACTGCTCTGGTGGTCTAGTGACCTCTTCCGCCTTCGGGGCAGGAAAGAGCCCCCTCTTTCCTGCCCAGAGCACTGCCCTGCATGCATCCTTCCTGTTCCTCATCTCGGCGCCGATTCAAAATGGCCGTCGAGAGTTGAAATGACCTCGTGAGACTTCAACTCCCGTCGGCCATTTTGAATCGGCGCCGAGATGAGGAACAGGAAGGATGCATGCAGGGCAGCGCTCTGGGCAGGAAAGAGGGGGCTCTTTCCTGCCCCAAAGAGGTCACTAGACCACCAGGGCAGTAGTAAGGTAAGGGGAGGGGGTGACGGGGAGGGGGAGTGACGGGGTGTGTGACGGGGGGAGGGAAAAATGTGACAGGGGCGGAGCGAGGGTGTGAAAGAGGGCGGGGGGTGTGATGGGGGTGGGGCATGTGTCCTCCTTTTTGGGGGTAACTCTAGGCACAGCTGAAAGTACCCAAGCTTCTAACCAGAGTGAGGGAGTATAATTTTCAGCTGGCCCTTTTACATGGGTAAGTAGCTGTTTACCTATGTAACAGGGGCATAGGCAGATGCCCAATTTTGGGTGGGCCCGGGCCCAAGATGGGTGAGCAGAAGAATTCTACCCTGTCTCACAAGTGACTTGGTCTCTCCCTCTCTCACCTAGATGCCATATGGTCTCTCAAACATCCCACTCCCCCGCATACCTTTTAAATAGCAGACTTTCACCGGTAGCAAGTAGCAGCTAATACACACTACTCATGTTGGCCCCACAGCCTTCCCTCTGATGCAACTTCCTGTTTCCACATAGGCGGGAATACATCAGAGGGAAGGCTGTGGGGCCAGTGCGAACAATATGTATCAGTTGCTGCTCGCTGCAGGTGAAGATCTGCTATATACAAGGTATGCAGGAGGTACAGTTGTTGAGAGTTTTCGGCTGGTGGGGCTTGGGGATCCCTGCCAGCCACATCATAGGTGTGCTGCTACTGGGTGGGCCTGAGCCCAAAGTGGGTGGGCTCGGGCCCACCCTTGGCTACGCCACTGCTATGTAAAAGGCTTTGAAAATGACCCTTTCCATGTACAGCGCATAGGCAATCCACTGATTGAATTATGTTACAAAAGGCTATTTACTCCTGATGCTAGCAGAATGGCTATGGGTTATACCAGAGGCATCCACAAAAATGGGTAATGAATTAATGGGTTCAACTCATGCAAACATGGGAGGTAGGAAATTAGACTTGCCAATAAAAAAGTACATACCGTATTTTTCGGACTATAAGACGCACCGGACCATAAGACGCACCTAGGTTTTAGAGGAGGGAAATAGGAAAAAAAAAATTTTCCTTTTGCCCTCCTCTAAAACCTAGGTGCTCCGGTGTGTCTTGTCCGAGTTCGGGATCACCCTCCCCTACTCACATCAGCGATGTTCCCTGGTGGTCTAGTGACGTCGGGGCAGGAAAGAGCCCCCTCTTTCCTGCCCAGCGCGCTGCTCTCCGTCCTCCTCCGTCCTCCTGTATGCTGCCTGACGGTCTCGGCGATATTCAAAATGGCCGCCGAGAGTCTCGGCGGCCATTTTGAATCTCGCCGAGACCGTCAGGCAGCATACAGGAGGACGGAGAGCAGCGCGCTGGGCAGGAAAGAGGGGGCTCTTTCCTGCCCTGACGTCACTAGACCACCAGGGAACATCGCTGATGTGAGTAGGGGAGGGCGATTCGGGGGGGGAGGGCGATTCGGGGGGGGAGGGCGATCCGGAATCGCTACCTTCGGACTATAAGACGCACCCCCCATTTTCCTCCCAAATTTTTGGGGAAAAAAGTGTGTCTTCTAGTCCAAAAAATACGGTATATATTTTAATCTCTGCACTGGCATGAGGACCATTCAGGGAAATATTCAGTTCAAGAATCAAGGGGCGAGGGTCATTTCCAATTTATCATATTAAACGTATAGGGCCCAATATTCAGCTGGTGGGGATCAGTGTTTTGCCGACTGCCTCCAGCATCATCCCTGGAAATTCAATGCCTAGCCATGTCCAGGCTCTGGCATTAAATTTCCGGGTATATGGGAGCAGCAAAAACATAGCTGTTTAAAGGGCCCTTTTACAAAGGTGAGGGAGGGTCTACGCGCATACAGTGAGTGCCAAATTGGCACTACCATCCGGCTAGCATGTGAGCCGGGCAGTAATTCTTAATTTGGCGCACGCCGAATCCCGCAGTCGAAAATAATTCTCCATTTTCTACCGTGGGCCGCTTAGCCAGCAGTAAACAGCAGTAGGCATGCTGAATGCTTACTGCGTAGGTAGCCCGTGAGATCTTACCACTAGGTGAATGGGTGGTGGTAAGGTCTCAGGCCGAAAATGGGCGCACGCTGGCTTCAATTTTAGTGTACGTCCATTTTCCAGCCCTTTAAAAAAAAAAGCCCTTTTTCCTCAGACTTGGTAAAAGATGGCACAGCACGCCCAAAGGACATGCTCGCACTACCACAGGCCACGTTTTACCGCAGTTTAGTAAAAGGACCCCTAAATGTGATATTCAGCACTTAGCTGACGATTTTTGAATGCCATTTGCTGAATCTGGCCCCAAGCCTTTAATGAAATTTTCACCTGGGTAAAATAATCATGAGAAAGCTTAATAATATTTCATTTAACTAGACCACGTCCAAACTGTGCACCACAGTATGAAACCGCAATCACTTTAAGGAATGAAAGTCTTGTTAATTCATTTAACTCACTGTTTGCCTGTTTGGGACCCGACGCTAATTGAAAAAAAACTCTCGGAGGAGCTTGATCCTACCCTGGAGTCTGTGATGCTGAGACAGGCATTTAAAGAAAATGGAGCAGAATACGTACGACGGAGGGAGAATGCTATTCATTACAGCAGGGATTTCAGACTCTACATGACCACCCGTCTTCAGAATCCTCATTATCTGCCTGAAGTGTCTGTCAAAGTATGTTTTCCCTGCACCCTCTTCTGAGCAAGAAAATTCTAGGAGTTAACGGAACGGTTATTAATGCAAGCAATTTCTGAAGAACGTATGGAATATTGTGAAAATCTAATTGGGTCCTAGGATTATGTTTTTCGTCGTTCTATTGGTTACAGTTTTGATTTTGTTAGGACATTTAAATTGTTCGGTTATGAAACAGAAGGGGATAAGGAAGGGATGGGAGGGGGTGGAAGAAGAGAGACCCAGCCAGCAAGGAGGAAAATATTTTTAATGAGATCTTATAGCTTGCATCAGTCAAGTCAATTGATTTTACAGTTAATTTTATTTTTTGCTTTCTAACTCTTCTATGAAAGCTGTTTTAAATAAAAGCAGTACAGCACGACACTCACTGCAGCAGAGAGGAAGAGAATACTGATATATGTAAATTTGACTAAGACTTATCATGACACACTTTGGGAATACCAGAGCTCCATCTAGCCCAGTATCTTGTTCCCAGCATCGGCCAATTCAGGTCAGAAATACCTGACTGACTCCCAGAAAGTAGCACGATTCATGCTACTCATCCCAGGGACAAGCAGTGGCTTTTCCCATGTCTATCTCAATAACAGACTATGGACTTTTCCTCCAGGAACTTGTCCAAACTTTTTTTTAAAACCTAGATACACTAACCGCTTATACCACGTCTTCAGGCAATGAGTTACAGAACTTAACTATACACACATTTTGCAAAATACCAACTAAGGGCAGTTATGTGCATAACTGCTAATTACTGCCAATTAGCCCCAATTAATGCCAATTATAGTCAATAATTGGTTGTTAAATCAAATTAGCATCTAATTATTCTCAGTAACTTCTACTTAATGTGCAACCGTGTGAAACAAAAATAATGCTAAATGTCTTTCTTAAAAATGTTCAGCCCAATATTCAAAGCAATTTAAGCCAGCAAGAGAGGCCCCTGCCCACTTAACTCATGCTTAACCAGGCAGTGCCATTGAATATCAACACTAACTGGCCACACTGAATCTGAGCATGAAAAGGATCATCCAGGAGTCGAGAGTTATGCGGGTACTGGCGATATTCGATGCCCTTGCCCTCATAGCTAACTGGGTAGATAGGACCATGTAGAAAGCAGTTCCATCTTTGCCTGGTAGCCTATCTGGTCATTGGCACTGAATACTGGGCAGTGCCCAAATAACTTCTAGGTAATGGCCTGAATTCCTGTGGGCTCCCTTCCCTCCCAACCCCCTCCTGAAAAGGCGATATTCGATGCCCTTGCCCTCATAGCTAACTGGGTAGATAGGACCATGTAGAAAGCAGTTCCATCTTTGCCTGGTAGCCTATCTGGTCATTGGCACTGAATACTGGGCAGTGCCCAAATAACTTCTAGGTAATGGCCTGAATTCCTGTGGGCTCCCTTCCCTCCCAACCCCCTCCTGAAAAGGATCAGCATCCCCTTCCTCCCACCACATCTGGGCTCCCCATCCCCTTCTTCCATCTGGGCTCCCCATCCCCATTCCCCATCTGGGCCCCCCGACCCGCCTCGCCTACCAGCTCTGTCGAGACGACAGCCCTCTTCTCCTGCTCCCACCCTACCTTTAAAAAAAAGTCAGTGAAGCGGCGTAGCAGGCAGCGCCTCGCGTCTGCCCTGCTTGTAAAAGAAGTAAATCTCCTCCTCGTCGAGCCTTCCCTCACTGTGTCCCGCCCTCGCAGAAATAGGAAGTTACTTCAGAGGAGGGTGGGACACAGTGAGGGAAGGCTCAACGAGGAGATTTACTTCTTTTACAAGCAGGGCAGACGCGAGGCACTGCCTGCCACGCCGCTTCACTGACTTTTTTTTAAAGGTAGGGTGGGAGCAGTGGGAGCGGAGCACACCTGCTGACACCCGGGGCGGACCGCCCCCACCGCCCCGCCCTTGCTACGCCACTGCACCCAACCCTCCTGAGGAGGATCAGCACCCCCCTTCCTCCCATCCAAACACCCCCTCCGCCGAAGAGGATCAGCATCCTACTTCTGACCACTCCTCCCAAAGAGGATCATCATTCCACTTCCTCTCATCCAACCCCTTCCCCCGAACAGGATCAGCATCTCACTCCTGACCCTCCCCCCCCCCCCAAGAGGATCAGCTGTCTTCTTCCTCCCTTCTAACCCACCAAAGAGGACCACATCCCCGTCTCTATCTCTCTCCCTCACTCCCCTATCCAGATCCCTTACCCATCAGTAGACCCCTTAGGCCTACCTTTCAAATCCCTGATGTTTTATGGGTCACAGATGGGCAGGAACATGTGGGGATTGCTTCTGCTTCAGTGACCTCTAGACCACCAGGGATTTAAATTGAAAGGTGGACCTGAAGGGACCTTACCCATCAGTAGACCCCTTAGGCCTACCTTTCAAATCCCTGATGTTTTATGGGTCACAGATGGGCAGGAACATGTGGGGATTGCTTCTGCTTCAGTGACCTCTAGACCACCAGGGATTTAAATTGAAAGGTGGACCTGAAGGGACCTTACCCATCAGTAGACCCCTTAGGCCTACCTTTCAAATCCCTGATGTTTTATGGGTCACAGATGGGCAGGAACATGTGGGGATTGCTTCTGCTTCAGTGACCTCTAGACCACCAGGGATTTAAATTGAAAGGTGGACCTGAAGGGACCTTACCCATCAGTAGACCCCTTAGGCCTACCTTTCAAACCCCTGATGTTTTATGGGTCACAGATGGGCAGGAACATGTAGGGATTGCTTCTGCTTCAGTGACCCCTAGACCACCAGGGATTTAAATTGAAAGGTGGACCTGAAGGGACCTACAAGGGGCTGGGCAGTCCTGAATAGGGCCTGTTCATGGGAGGGAGTTTGGGAGGAGAATACCCTGTTCATGGGTGGATTGCCAATTCTCCTCAGGATGGGTTGGAAAGGACGAGGGAGGGAGATGATGGGGGAGGAAGGTCATGTGAGAGGGAAAATGATGTCAATCTTCTTCAGGGGATCAGAAGGGAGATAGGATGGAATGGGGTAAACATCTTTTGGAGGTAGGGTCAGGAGGAAAGACTAGCTTATGTGGGGGAAGGGGAATAGTTAGTAGCTAACCCACTATTTGTCCATTTACTCAGTTAGTTACCTGTGCAGGAGGCTGGATATCTGACCTGGTTGGTTGCATTCTGGCCATGGCCAGAGCCCACACAAAGCTCTAATATTTAGTGCGAGAACTGGATATCGGGACCTAATTCAGCCCATGGTGGTCAATGTTTATTTTTTTTAAACACTGACCGTGGCTGGCTGAATATTGCTCGGGTTGTTCGAATACTATTTTCAAATAGTTTTTGAGCCCTGGTTAATTGTGATCCATGAATTCATTATGTATTTTGTTAAAACTGTTTTACATATACAAAATCATTAACCAATTAACAGCCTTATTAATGATTTAAGTTGTGCATGCAAATGACGATATTCTATAAAATTTGTGCACTAAGTGTAAAGCTGAATACACTACTTTATAGAATTAGGGGGATTGAGATATACATGGAGGTTTTCCTGGGGGTGCAGTGAGGATGCAGCAGGGTTGGAGATGTGATCTGTGCGTGTGTTGTACAAAATACATGTGTACACATATTTGCAATTACCTCAGGTCTTGTATAAATTTGTGTGAGATCATTTGTATACAACTAGAGATACCGCTGGACGCCTGTTTTATAAAGCATCTTTGTTGTCTTCATTTAAAAAAAAATCATTTTTGGGGAAATTGTGAAGGTGCCCTGTAAATAAAATAACTCCCCGCATTTATCATGGGCTGTACTGGATGACAGTAAGAATGAAGTCATGAAAAACAATATAGCTTTAACGCATATGTAGAACATTCAGCCTAGAGACTGAAAGATAAGGAGAGCAACGAGATTAAGCAGGATCTTTGCTTATGTGATTTTTAAAAAAAGATTTTTAAACATCGAATAACCTCTCTGATTACACAGAAAGCAGGTAAAAGAGAAAGAAGACCAGATTCTGGAAGTCTTATCCTTATCGGAGGGAAACATCCCGGGGATGAATGGACCACTGATATTCTCGCTTCTTGCAAGAAGCTCTCCCATGAGATCCTGCGAAGACAAGAAATAACAACCAAGACCCAGAAACAAATTGATGAAACCAGAGATTGCTACAGACCTGTAAATAGTTTGTCACACTATTACAGTGTATTTATTTATTTATTTATTTGTTGCATTTGTAGGTTGAACTGTTTAGGTTTGCAAATATAAGTTTTGGAATGTAGCCTGATATTTGGCTGTAAAAGAATTGACTTCTGTGTTGAAGAGCAACTATCGGATGATGGATGATGTAATTTATGGGGTCACTATTTTTAATATTTTGCCGGGGATGCATTGTTTGATTTTTCATTATGTTGACTTTCATTGTGTCTTATCGAACTAGGTTGCAAACCATTCAAGCATGCTATTTGTTGTCACCTCTAAGCTGGCATACATTGAATCCATGTATCAATGCTCCTCGGCTTGGTTTATTAATCTATACATCAATTCAATCAACAATAGTGAACCCTCTCATTTATTACATGAAAGGTAGCCGACTTGAATGACCATTTCACGTACAGGTTTTGGATTCCATGTTTTTGGAATCCATATAGCCAAACTTTCATTCCTAAATTTTGCAAGAGTTTATTCCACTTCTCTGATGGCCTCTATTATTAAAAAATGTCATTAAACAAAGATACTGTTCTTCTTCTCCAGTGTTCTCATAAATCATAGGTAGGGTGCAATTATTTTCTGTCTCCCGTTCTATAAAATTGAAAATTAGTCTGGGCATATTCCCCAAACACACCAGCTGCCAGCTGATGTGAGAAGCCTGTGATGAAAGGAATGGAATCGAGTTTTGTATATAATTCATTTCATAGAAACTCTATCTCTCACAGCACTCAAATAGAGTCACTAATAGAGCAGAAACAAGGCGATGGTTTTGTATTCACAAGCACATTCCACTGCACTGGAAGGTTAAGACGAGAATGATTGCATAAAACACGGGGAACTGTTCAGCCTCAGAAAGGTTCAGTTAATGACATGGAAGGGGTATAAATATGGGATCCTGAGATTCTAAAGAGCCGGGTGTGCATTTAGTCCTAAATTCCTGTTTCTAGGGTCTTTCCATTAGTTAGTTAGGGGCCCTTTTACTAAAACAGCACAGACTAACAGCCACGTGGCCCTTTAGGTATAAACTAGAGCACGTAGCATTACTGCATGTGCTAAGCTTTATTAAAAGAGCCTATTATTTATTTGTTATCTCTTGTTTGTCCTGTTTGTCTGTCCTAATTAGATTGTAAGCTCTGTCGAGCAGGGACTGGTTCTTCATGTTCAAGTGTACAGCGCTGCGTACGTCTAGTAGCGCTTTAGAAATGATAAGTAGTAGTAGTAGTCTTTGGGATTCTGGAATCTTTGCTATTCTTTGGGATTCTAGAATCTTGCTACTCTTTGGGATTCTGCACGGAATCTTGCTATTCTTTGGGATTCCAGAATCTTGCTTCTCTATGTCCTTATCCCTTAATTGTCCTGTTTGTCTGTCCTAATTAGATTGTAAGCTCTGTCAAGCAGGGACTATCTCTTCATCTTCAAGTGTACAGTGCTGCGTATGTCTAGTAGTGCTATAGAAATGATAAGTAGTAGTAGTCTTTGGGATTCCGGAATCTTGCTTCTCTATTTCCTTAACCCTTAATTGTCCTGTTTGTCCTAATTAGACTGTAAGCTCTGTCAAGCAGGGACTGTCTCTTCATCTTCAAGTGTACAGCGCTGCATACATCTAGTAGCACTATAGAAATCATAAGTAGTAGTAGTAGTATTTATTTATGTATTAGGATTTATTTACAGCCTTTTTGAAAAAATTCACTCAAGGCAGTGTAGAGTAAAAATAAATCAAACATAAGCAACTGACAATTATGCCTATGTTTACTAAGGTGCGCTATGGGTGCATTAACGTTTTTAACACGCATTACACGCGTTAAACGTTAACGCGCCCATAGAAATGTATAGGAACATTAGCATTTAATACACCTTAAATTTAAAGGTGCATTAGAAACGGTAATGCACCTTAGCAAACATACCCCTTAGTTAGTTAGTTGGTTAGTTTGTTTATTTGGATTTAACTCACAGCTTTTTCAATAGCTCAAGATGAGTTACATTCAGGTCCCTAAGGGGCGTGTTTAATAAAGTGTCAGGGGTTCTTTTACCAAGCTGTGGGGAAAAGCAGCAGGGGTCGTTTTTCCTGTGTACCATGGCCCTTTTTACTGCAGGGGGTAAAAAGCCCCCAGACACAAATGACCATGTGGGAAAAGAACTCTTTCCACGTGGCCATGCAACATGGAGCCCTTACCGCTACCCACTGAGATGGCGATAAGAGCTCCCGTGCTAACCCGACAGTAACCGGGCACCCCACAGCGATGCCCGATTACCGCCATGCAAGCCATTTCCAGGAGTTTTCTTTTTCCCCCAAGAAATGGCGCATGCTCAGGGCAGGACTACCGCCGGCAGCTGCATTGGGCCAGCGGTAGTCCTGGAAGAGCGAGCGGTAAGCCCATGTTGGGCTTACCGCCGCTCTGTAAAAGGCCTCTCAGATTCTTGGGCTTAATGCGAGTTAATAGCGAAAAGCAATGCACATTTCCCCAAATTCTATAAATGGCTCATACAAATTTGGACACGCCCTGTTTGCACATGCAATTTAATTGAATAATAAGCCAGTTAGCACCAGTAATTGAGCACTAACAATCAATTATTGGCGCTAATTGGCATGAATTTGAATTTACATACGCATCTTCCTAGTCAGTATGTTATCAAGATATGTGTGTAAATTTTTAAGTATGTCTACAAAAAGGGGGCGTAACCATGGGAGGGGCATGTATGGGTCAGGGACGTTCGCTTCATCTGCGCACCTTATTATAGAATGTGGGAGATGCGCACCTAATTTAGGTGCAAGCATTTACACCTGGTTTCAGTTGGTGTAAACCCTCCCACCCAAAACTGGGTGCCAATCCCAGTGCTAAGCTCTATTCAATAATCAGTGTCCCAACTCAGAGCGCTATTTATAGAATAGCGCTTGGTGCTCATTTTTTTTTCAGCGTTCATATTTGGGTACCATTTACTGAATTTAGTCCCTGTAGTGCAAAGGCCCCGCAGTAACTGTTGGGAGCATGTACAGGATTCTCCGTGTAGGTTCTGCACAGATTATGTTCCCTAACATGCTTTACTTTCAGCAGCTAAGAGCACAGATGCACCTTATGCCACCCTCTGAGGTGGCGTTACCCGTATCCACATTAACTGTACATTGAACACATTTATTTATTTATTTATTAGGATTTATTTACCACCTTTTTGAATGAATTCATTCAAGGCGGTGTACAGTAAGAATAGAACAAACATGAGCAATAGGCAATTACAGCAGTAAACGTATTCAGATAATAATACAAAATATGGCATGATGTACTACTTACAATGTCTACCCTTCCGAAAGCTGCTGAAAACATACCTCTTCAAACGAGCCTATTCGAACGACCCAACTTAATCTAATTACCTAAACCACACCTCTAAAACAAACCACTAGCATTAACCACACCTTATCCTGCCCCCATATCCCTTCGTCTTCTCACTCCCTATACAATTTGTATCTCTGTAAAATGATGTATCCATATCCTATGTTCTCTCTGATACACCTTATTCCCATTTATTGTAAGCCGCACTGAGCCTGCCATCGAGCGGGAAAGAGCGGGGTATAAATGCTACAAATAAATAAATAAACACGATACGTAATAGAACATTTTAATTGATAATGAACAGTAAAGCAAAGATGAAACATATAGATAGGTAGGAGAGTAAGAAGAGTTAGAAAGTAAGGTAACTGATTTAAAGACAGTTTCTCACGAGGTCAGAGAGTTGGTTAAATATTATCTCGGCAAGTGTAGGAGTTGATGAACATGTCCTGGTGCAGTATGTGCATCCCGAGTCACTCCTTGTGTGTGTGAATGAGACTAACAAGTTAGTTACTTCTTTCATTAAAGGCTTGGTTGAAGAGCCAAGCTTTCACCAGCTTCCTGAAGTAGAGATAGTCTTCTGTTAAGCAGAGCCTTCCATGCATTATTTACCATGGGCTGACGCAATATGCAGTCCAAACCCAATCTGTGCCCATACCCTGCCCAGTCCCTACCAAATCCTGTGCAAGGCAGTTACCATACAAAGTTTACCATATAGGCTGTTTTAATGTGTGCTAGGTGTTAGCACAGGCTAGCGCTTAAGGTTAGTGCATGCTAAACCCATGCCAATTGCTTATCACACCTTATTAAACATACCCCTAACTTTGTTCAGGAGAGGAACTTTGTAGTATACCTGATTACTAATTTCAATCTCATGCTAAGGATGTAAAAAGAATTGAAGCAGTGCAAAGAAAAGCTACAAAAATGGTATGGAATTTGCATTACAAGAGACGTATGAGGAGAGGCTTGATGACCTGAACATGTATACCCTGGAGGAAAGGAGAAACAGGGGTGATATGATACAGACGTTCGAATATTTGAAAGGTATTAATCCACAAATGAACCTTTTCCGTAGATGGGAAGGCGGTAGAACTAGAGGACATTAAATGAGATTGAAGGGAGGCAGACTCAGGCAAAATGTCAGGAAGTATTTTTTCACAGAGAGAGTGGTGGATACTTGGAATGCCTTCCCGAGGGAGGTGGTGGAGATAAACACAGTAACAGAATTAAAAAATGCATGGGATAAACATAAAGGAATCCTGTTCAGAAGGAATGGATCTCAGAAGCTTAGCGGAGATTGGTGGGAGGCGGGGTTAGTGGTTGGAAGGCGGGGCTAGTGCTGGGCAGACTTCTACGGTCTGTGCCCGTACAAATCAAAGTCAGGTATACACATAAAGTAGCACATATGAGTTTATCTTGTTGGGCAGATTGGATGGACAGTACAGGTCTTTCTCTGCCATCATCTACTATGTTACCATCCTGCTTATTTTTGAAAAAGGAGGACGGCCATCTTCCAACACAAATCGAGAGATGGCTGGCCTTCTCCTAAGGCCGGCCACAATCGGTATAATCAAAAGCCGATTTTGGCTGGCTTCAACTGCTTTCTGTAACAGGGCCAGCCAAAGTTCAAGGGGGTGTGTCGGAAATGAACCGAAGGCGGGATGGGGGCATGGTTAAGAGATGGTCGGCCTCAGCCGATAATGGAAAAAAGAAGCCCGGCTCTGACGAGCATTTGGCCGACTTTACTTGGTCCTTTTTTGTTCACGACCAAGCCTCAAAAATGTGCCCTAAATGACCAGATGACCACCAGAGGGAATCGGGAATGACCTCCACTTACTCCCCCAGTGGTCACCAACACCCTCCCACCCAAAAAAAAAAAAACACAACATTTTTTGCCAGCCTCTATGCCAGCCTCAAATGTCATACCCAGCTCCATCACAGCACTATGCAGGTCCCTGGAGCAGTTTTTAGTGGGTACTGCAGTGCACTTCAGGCAGGCGGACCCAGGCCCATCCCCCCCCCCCCCACCTGTTACACTTGTGGTGGTAAATGGGAGCCCTCCAAAACCCACAACAAACCCACTGTACCCACATCTAGGTGCCCCCCTTCACCCGTAAGGGTTATGGTAGTAGTGTACAGTTGTGGGTAGTGGGTTTTGGGGGGGGGTTGGGGGGCTCAGCACAAACGGTAAGGGAGCTATGCACCTGGGATCAATTTGTGAAGTCCACTGCAGAGCCCCCTAGGGTGCCCAGCTGGTGTCCTGGCATGTGAGGGGGACCAGTGCACTACAAATGCTGGCTCTTCCCATGACCAAATGCCTTGGATTTGGCCGGGTTTGAGATGGCCGCCATTAGTATCCATTATCGGCAAAAACCAATGGCGGCCATCTCTAACGCCGGCAATCTCTAAGGGCAGGCCAAATGTTGAGATTTAGCCGGCCCCGACCGTATTATCGAAACGAAAGTTGGTCGGCCATCTTGTTTCGATAATACAGTCGGGTACGCCGCTTGATGGGGCTGGCGTTAGAGATGGCTGCCCTTATAGATGGCCGGTCCCGTTCGATTATGCCCTACCGTGTTACTAAGAGTAATATGAATGGAAGATAGATGGTTGTTTGCAAGCTGCATTTTTTCTGGACAAATAACACCAGATCAAAGAATAATAAAGGGGCTGTCGGTAAGTAACAGACACCCTGAAGGGAAGAGCGTTCCCCCCCCCCCCCCACTAACATTGCACCCCCACCCCCAAATATAAAAGGAACCCCTCCCACCATTGTACCCCACCCCCTCTGACAGGATTACCCCTCCCCCAATGGAGGGGGATTCCCTGGTATCTAGGGTTAGTGGCAGGAGTGATCATTAGTCACTCCTGCCACTTCCAGCACCAGATTCAAAATGGCGCCAGCTGACACCTAGTGGTAGTTTCATGGCACTACTGCTAAGGGGGTCAGTCTCCTGGCCTGATTAGTGATGTTTTTCCAACTGTATCTACAGCACCACAAATGTCTCAAAATCAGACTTATATAACAAAGTGATCAGTATGAAAACTCACTTGTAAACTGGCTTTCAGTGGCTGAGTCCCGGAGCCTAGTTATGCCTGTCTGTTTGCTTGCTTCTCCTGTCTCTTTGAGAATGGAAGCTTGTCACCTCTCCTATCTAATACTGGCTTTCTTTTCTGATGTTTTATTTTATACTGTGCACTGCCTAGACCTGTTCACCAGATAAGGCAATATAGTAAATGGCTAATAAATATAAGCATAGGGCCTGATGTTCAGCCAGCGATGAACAGAGTTTTGCTGACTTGTTATCCCCAGAAATTTAATGCTGGGCCATGTCCTTTAGATTGTAAGCTCCTTTGAGCAGGGACCGTCCTTCCTTGTTAATTTGTACAGCGCTGCGTAACCCTAGTAGCGCTCTAGAAATGTTAAGTAGTAGTAGTAGGTTCCAGCACTGAGAATCTGAGAGGCCTTTTACAGAGCCAGTGAAACCATGGCTGGTTAAGTGCAAAATGCGTGGAATAAACACAAAGGAATCCTGTTTAGAAGGAATGGATTCAAAGAAGCTTAGCGAAGATTTGAAAGCAACACTGGTCATTGGGAAGCAAAGCCAGTACTGGGCAAACTTTTACAGTCTGTGCTCTGACCATGGCTGGCCAGATTCAGCTTCAGAAGTTGGAGAACGAAGCCAGCGCTGGGCAGACTTCTACCGTCGTTGCCCTGATCGTGGCTGAATAGATTTGGATGGGCTGGAGAGCAGCTTTTCAGGGGCTTCAACGTTAACTTCAGAAATTTTAGAACAAGAACAGTGCCGGGCAGATTTTTACAGTCTATGCCCTGAAAATGGCAAGGACAAGTCAAGACTAGGTATACATATGAAGTACCACATATCATATGTAATGAGTTTAGCTTGTTGGACAGACTAGATGGCCCTTACAGGTCTTCATCTGCCATCATCTACTATGTTACTATCCCTTAACCAGCCATGGTATAACCACGTAAAGGTAGGACTGACTTTTATGCAGGTACCTTGGTGGGTTAAGTGTTAAATATTGGCACTTAACCAACCAAATGCTGACTCCACCCCCAAAGAAGCTGGTTTCTCATTGGGTGCTAACTGGACATTTTCAGCAATGCTATCCAATTAAGTGTCACTGAATATGACCGAAAAAGCAATTTAACTGGCCGGGAGCTGTTTCTAGCTTGGTGATTCCATGATTGCTAGTATTAGAACATAAGATTAGCCATACTGGGTCAGACCCAATGGTCCATCTAGCCCAGTATCCTGTTTTCCAAACGGTAGCCAAGCCAGGTCACAAGTACCTTGCAGAAACCCATTTAGCAGCAACATTCCATGCTACCAATCCTAGGGCAAGCAGTTGCTTCCCCGTGCCTGTCTCAATAGCAGACTATGGACTTTTCCTCCAGGAATTTATCCAAACCTTTTTTAAATCCAGATATGCTAACCGCTGTTACCTCATCCTCCAGCAATAGTTCCAGAACTTAACTATTCGTTGAGTGAAAAAATATTTCCTCCTATTTGTTTTAAAAGTATTTCCATGTAACTTCCTCGAGTGTCCCCTAGTCTTGGTACTTGTGGAACGAGGAAAAAATCGATTTACTTCTACTCGTTCTGCACCACTCAGGATTTTGTAGACCTCAATCATATTTCCCCTCATATGTCTCTTTTCGAAGCAGAAGAGCCCTAACCTATTTAGCTTTTCCTCATACGAGAGACGTTCCATCCCCTTTATCATTTTGGTCGCTCTTCTTTGAAACTTTTGTAATTCCGCTATATCTTTTTTGACATATGGCGACCAGAACTGAACGCAATACTCAAGGTGCAGTTACACCATGGAGCAATACAAAGGCATTAGGGTATTTTCGGTCTTATTCGCCATCCTTTTCCTAATAATTCCTAGCATCCTGTTTGCTTTTTTGGCTGCTGCCGCACACTGAGCAGAAGATTTCAGCGGATTATCTACAACGAAACCTAGATCCTTTTCTTGAGTGCTGACCCCCAAGGTGGACCCTAGCATCAGGTAACTACGATTCGGATTAGTCTTTCCAATGTGCATCACCTTGCATTTGTCCTAATAAATTTCATCTGCCATTTGGATGCCCAGTCTTCCAATTTCCTAAGGTCTTTCTGCAATATTTCACAGTCTGCATGTGTTATAACAACCTTGAATAGTTTTGTATCATCTGCAAATGTAATTATATTACCCCATCTACACTGTGAGGAAAGGCTAAAGCGGCTGGGGCTCTTCAGCTTTGAGAAAAGGTGGCTGAGGGGTGATATGATAGAGGTATATAAAATAATGAGTGGAGTGGAAAAGATAGATATGGAGCGTCTGTTTAAGCTTTCCAATAATACTAGGACAAGGGGGCATGCGATGAAGCTGGAGTGCAGTAAGTTTAAAACAAATAAGAGAAAATTTTTCTTTACTCAGCGCGTAATTCGACTCTGGAATTCGTTGTTGAAGAATGTGGTTAAGGCGGTTAGCTTAGCAGAGTTTAAGAAAGGTTTGGACGGCTTCCTGAAGGAAAAGTCCATAGAATGTTATTAAAGGAACGTAGGGAAAAATCCACTATTCCTGGGACAACCAGTACAAAATGCTTTGCTCCGTGGATCTTGTCGGGTGATTGTGACCTGCATTGGCCACTGTCGGAGACAGGGTACTGACCTGGATGGACCTTTGGTCTGTCCCAGTGTGGCGATGCTTATGTCTTATGTTCTCATTTCCATATCATTTATAAATATGTAAAAAAGGCCCATTTCCAAAACCAATGAAACGGGCGCTAGCATGTGGCTTTTTTTTGTGTGTGTATGTGTCACAGAGTTATTTTGTGTGTGTGTGAGTGTGTGAGGGTGGGGTGTGTGTGCAGGTTGTTGATGTGTGTCTTTTTTTTTGTTTTGTTTTTTGCTTGGGGGGTTGGGGGATATGCTGTGCTGTGCTGGCAAAGTGGGATGGATTGGTGTGTGGCTTTGAGGGTGTGTTTCTGTTGTATTGTGTGTGTGTGGTTTTGTCTGTCAAGGAGGTTTGTGGAGGGGGGTCTTTCTGTTGATGAAATATAAATGTGGTTGTAGGGGGGTCAGCCTTTGCTGAGTGGTGGATTGTTTTTTCCGGGGTTTTTTTTTTGTGTTGTGCTGAGGCAGCAGTGTTGTTTTAGATAGGCGGAAGGTAGAGGAACATGTTCTTGGTCTTTCAGTATTTTTTGGCCATTTCAGGGCTGCTGTAGGGGAACGCTGGAAGAGAAATGTGCTGTGGGAAGCAGCGCCGTCTTTTTCCGTTGGGCTGGGGTTCTGGGCATCCTGGAGGTGGGAGACGGCTGGCCTGAGGATGGGGATGGTTGTTTTAAGTTGGCCGTCGGGGGGGTGATCCGGTATGTTCGGGCCATTTCATGCCGGCTGCAGGGGAATGCTGGAACATTTATGCGCTGCGGGAAGCAGCGCCGTCTTTTTCTGGGTGCTCGGGGAATCCCCGAGGTGGGAGACATCTTGCCTGATGGTGGGGATGGTTGGCCACGTCCTTGGCCGCTTCGGCAAAAGGGGAAGAGGAAGGGGGTGGGGAGTTACCTGCAGCCGTGTGAGAAACCGGGTATTCTTTGTTTGTTTGTTTTTTATTATTAGTTTGCATTTCTGTTGAAGAAAGAGTGGATGCCTTTCGAATGATGGAGGTGGTGCGTCAGTGTGTGGTTGTTTCGTTAGTTTGGCAGCCAGTCTCCAGCGATTCCTAGGCAGGGAAGGAGTAGGGAAACACGCTCCCCCTTCCTTGGTTGCTGTTTGCTGCTGGCTGGGTCTTGGGTAATCCTTCCAGCTGGGCCGCAGCTTCTCCTGTTCGCCCACGTCCCAGATGGTGAGGGGCACGCTGTTCTCTGGCTCCACCGACTCCACGTCAAGCGATCCCAAATATAGTCTGTGCTATAGGCCCTCCGGCACTCTTCAGTACCGGCATTAGGCATTTAAAATTTTCTTTACCCCCCCCCCCCCGGTCTATTTTTGCACATACCCACAGCAGGAATATTCTTCTCTCGTTCCAGCGGTGGTTCTGTGCTCTCCGTGCTGCACAGATAATGAGCCGTTCTGCTGGTGAATGCTCCTCCCTTATTGCCATGTAGTTTCCTCTGATAGGTCCGTCGTACGTCGCCTAGCATTGCCTGGGAACAGTTTTGTGATGGTCCTTTGTGTTTCAGAACGTTGAGGGTGTTTTTTCTGATTGGTCCGTCATGCGAGGGCGGGGCAGAGAGACATGGTCAGTGTTGTGGCTTCACCACCATGAACTGATGAACCCTTCAGGGAGTGACTGAGTGACTTCAGAATGTTGTCTTCAGAACGTTGAGGGTGAGTTTTATTATAGTAGATAGTATCGGTCCCCCCTGCGGCACTCCACTGTTCACCCTCCTCCATTGAAAGAAATGACCATTTAACCCTACCCTCTGTTTTCTGTCCAATAATCAATTCCTAAACCACTTATGTATACAATTGTGACCATCTCTGGGGAAAATATAACTTTAGTCATGTTTTCCCAGAGAAGGTCACAATTGGTGCTTATCTTTCTGTGACCTATTGTAGAATAATGGGGCATATGGGAGAAAGCGTTAATAAATAAGCCCCTTACTTCTATGTGCCTGCCCTTTCCCCTTGACACAACTTTTATGATGAGGTTTCACAATTTTCTGTATGTTGTGAAATTCCCTGCCAATTCCCTGCACAAATCATGACCAAAGTTCTTTTCAGATAATAAGAATGTTTCCCCAATGTTCATATGTGAACGATTTACTGATCATCAGTTCACCACCATCCTATTACACAACCCATTACTTTATTGAGTTTCCTTTACAAATCATGGATAAAATAAAATCCTTGCCACACAAACATCTATTTCTTTAGCCTGCTGCCACATAAAAGCTCTACAACTATAATTTACTTTCTCACTCTCTTATATCAATCAAGAGTTAAGGTCCTGTTCAATAAGGTTCTGAGAGGCACAAAATCAAGTCTCTTCCTAATAGCTTTAGGAAAGCCAATCCTTTTGTCTTCAATTTTAGTTTTTCATTATTACCTCTTGAAAAGTTACATGAAAATATCTATCACATATTTACCGTGTTCTGGTCTTCACACAGGGACTCTTTTGCTAAGGAGTGCCCAAAAGTGGCCTGCGCTGGTGTAGGCGTGTGTTTTGGACGCGTGCTGGTCCATTTCCTGAGTGCGCCTGGAAAAAAAGGGGATTTTTTTTAATGTGCTGGAAAATGGAAGTGCAGCAAAATGAAAACCAGCGTGTGTCCATTTTCAGCCTGGGACCTTAATGCAGTGGCGTACCAAGGGGGGGGCGGTGGGGGCGGTCCGCCCCGGGTGTCAGTGGGTGGGGGGGTGTTCCATCAGCACTGCAGGCAGCCCGCGTCTCCTGCCTCCATCCTGCTGTGCCTTAAAGAAAAATCTGAAAAGCGGCATGGCAGGCATGCTTCGTGTCTGCCCTGCCTGCTTGTAAAAGAAAGCGCCGGCAAACCTCCTCGTCGACGTCACGACGTCGCGTTGGGTTTTCCCTCATTGGGTCCCGCCTTTCAGATTTTTCTTTAAGGCACAGCAGGATGGAGGCAGGAGACGAGGGCTGTCGTCTCTCCACAAAGGTGGCAGGTGGGTTGAGTTGGGGGGGGGGCTTAGATGGGAGAGGAGGACTGGGGAGGGGGTTTTCAAATGGGAGAAGGGGACTGGGGAGGGAGGCCTCAGATTGGAGAAGGGGACTGGGGTGGGGAGGGGGTCTCAGATGGGAGAAAAGGGGAGAAGGGGACTGGGGTGGGGAGGGGGATCTCAGATGGGAAAGGGGGTGGGGGTCTAAGATGGGAGAAGAGGGGAGAAGGGGGTGGGGGGTCTCAGATGGAAGAAGGGGACATGGGGAGGGGAGTCTCAGATGGGAGAAGGGGACTGGGGTGAGGAGGGGGTCTCAGATGGGAGAAGAGGGGTGAAGGGGACTGGGGTGGGGAGGGGGATCTCAGATGGGAGGAGAGAAGGGGACAGGTGGGGAGAAGGGGGGGTGGGGAAGGGGCCATGCGAGAAAATGGGAGCCATGCCTGGGGCTGGTGGGAAAATGGGTCTGGGGCTGAAAAGGAGGGTAGGTGGGATAAGGGGGCTAGTACTGGAACTGGGGGCTGAAAGGGGGCAGGGGCAAAAATTGGGGGGACTGGGGGCTGAAAAGGGGACAGGGAGAAGTGGCTGGGGCTGAAGCTCAGGACTGGTGAGAGAAAAGGGCTGGGGCTGAAACTGCGGACTGGTGGGATAGTGGGGCTGAAAAGGGGGGCAAAGTGGGAGATGTGGGCTGGGGCTAGAACTAGGGGCAGGTAGGATAAGAGGGCTGGAACTGGGGGCTGAAAAAAGGGGCAGAGAGAGAGAGAGGGGACAGACAATGGATGGATGGGGGGAGAGGGAGGGCAGACCCTGGATGGATGGGGGGAGAGGGGAGGGCAGACCCTGGATGGATGGAAGGGGGTGAGGGAGGGCAGACCCTGGATGGATGGGGGGAGGAGAGGGAGGGCAGACCCTGGATGGATGGAAGGGGATGAGGGAGGGCAGACCCTGGATGGAAAGGGCAGGGAGAGAGGGCAGACATTGGATGGCGGGGACAGCAGAGAGGGCAGACACTGGATGGCAGAGAAAGAATGAAGACGGATGCTGGATGGAAGGAAGACAGTGAAAAGAAGATGAGGAAAGCAGAAACCAGAGACAACAAACTGTAAATAAAATATATATTTTTATTTTTTTTTGCTTTAGGATATAGTATTGTAGCTGTGTTAATAAATGTTTATAATAGAACGTGTAAATAAGGTAATCTTTTTATTGGACTAATTTTAATAAATTTTGACTAACTTTCGGAGAACAAAACCCCCTTCCTCAGGTCAGGTTAGGACACTGTAACACACTATACTGTATTGACCTGAGGAAGAAGGTTTTGGCCTCTGACAGCTAAATGTATTAGTCCAATAAAATGGTATTTTATTTTCTATATTTGTTTTATTTCTATTTGTTAATTTGTAAAGTGGTGATTGGTATTTGTTAGTTTTTTTTCAAATTTACATCTGCTGTCTTTATATTTTGCACAGTACTAGGGGACATTTTCTGTTTCTGTGGCATTGCATTGTATGCAGAGTCTGGCATCTTGGGGGTTCAGTTTAATTTTTGTCTAAATAGAAAGTTTATGATTACTTATTCTATAGTGGATTAGGGTGTATCTGTGTTTTTGAAAAAGACATGGCTTTCAGTTGGCATTGACTGTGCAGGATCGACGATCTGTACTATTCTGTCTGGTTTCGTTTTACAATAGGTGAATTGATGTTCTAGTGCTCACTGTAGTGTTTAAGATGCTTTCCTTTTCCTTGTGTGACTCGTAGAAATGACTGCTTATGGTATGGTAGAATTGCTCTATAGGTCCTGAGTGTTTTGTATTCTTGGTATGCCTAGTACTGGATTTTGGAGGGGGGTGTTAAAAAATGACCGGCCCCGGGTGTCAACTACCCTAGGTATGCCACTGCCTTAATGCCACCCGTTGACTTAGCGGTAAGGTCTCATGCGCTAACCAGGCAGTAAGCTCACTGGCTCCCTGTCCGCTTCCGCATTCAGTTTAAACTTCTCGTACTGACCTTTAAATGCATCCACTCTGCAGCCCCCCATTACCTCTCCACTCTCATCTCTCCCTACATTCCTCCCCATGAACTCCGCTCACTGGACAAATCTTTCTTGTCGTCCCCCTTCTCCTCCATTGCTAACTCCAGGCTTCGCTCCTTTTCTCTCGCGGCACCTTATGCCTGGAATAGACTTCCTGAGCCTGTACGTCTAGCTCCATCTCTACCTGTTTTCAAATCTATGCTGAAAACCCACCTTTTCACTGCTGCTTTTTAACTCCCATTACTCCCTCACCCGTAACTGTCTGTCTGTATTATTTAGATTGTAAGCTCTTTTGAGCAGGGTCTGTCTCTTTGTATCAGGTGCTCAGCACTGCGTGCGTCTGGTAGTGCTATACAAATGCTAATAATAATAGTAAGCGGGCAGCGTGCACCAACTCCCAATGACCACCGGGTAAGGGCCCCGCGGTAGAAAATAGAAACTATTTTGGGTGCGGTAGCCACGTGGTAGCGCCAATTTGACGTATGCTGGACACATGCGGGTGCCTACACATTTTTGTAAAGGGGCCCCGTAATTCCCCTCCAAAAATATATTGATTTATTTACTTGGGTTTAGCTCACACCTTTTCAGCAGTAGCTCAATATAAGTTCCATTCAGATATACCAGCCCCCACCCCGATATTCAGCTGGCAGCAGGCCAGTTGGTAGTAGCAAGCAAAGATAGGACCACTATCCTATGCAGTTTGATTTTCCCGCTAAACTTAGCAGGCCAGTGCGTGAATATTCACAGATAGCCAGCAATATCGTGTGATATGATCAGTTAGTCGCTATTCCCCCTGATTCTATAAAAAATTGTGTGGGCATATTTAGGTGCACTCTCGAGCTGCGTGTTCAATTTAATAGAATAACTAACCAATTAGTGCCAATAATTGGCTTTCAATAAGCAATTATTGGCATGAATTAGATTTACTTGGGACTAAAATACGTAAATTTAGGCATGGGATCCACACCTAAAATTTACACGTGGCCCAGAAAAGAGGTGCAGAAATGGGAGGGTCATGGGCGTTTCCAGGACAATTGGGGGCGTGGTTTTGAGTTACGTACATAATTATAGAATATGGGCACTCAGCGCATAAATTTAGGTAAAGACATATACACCACGTTTTCATTGGTGCAAATGGCAGTGCCTAAATGTATGGAAGACCTCTCTGCTTATGCGTTATTCTATAAACCGCTCCAAACTTTAGGCACAGCTTATAAAATATTGCTTTCAGCACCAATTTTTTTTCAGCACCAATAATCTAGCCCTATGCATGAAATTCTGTGGAGAAAACTGTCTCCCTCACACTGGATATTAGCACTTTAAGGGAAAGGGAAATGGGACTTGATATACCGCCTTTCTGAGGTTTTTGAAACTACATTCAAAGCGGTTTACATATATTCAGGTACTTATTTTGTACCTGGGGCAATGGAGGGTTAAGTGACTAGCCCAGGGTCACAAGGAGCTGCAGTGGGAATTGAACTCAGTTCCTCGGGATCAAAGTCCACTGCACTAACCACTAGGCTACTCCTCCAACTAAGTGCTATTTAACCAGCTAGGAGTTGTTTCTGGTCGATTAAATAGCGCTGAATATCGGGCCCCAGGTATTTTTCTGTCCCCAGATGGCTTACAATCTAAGGGGCCCTTTTACTTTGCCACATTAGACGCTAATCCACACCTAACACAGTTTAAAACGGTGTACCGTGAGACACATTCAAGTATCCTGCGGTAACTGCCAAATATGTTAACTGCACACTAAAAAATATTTTTGAGGTGGCATGTCTGAGGGCAGAGAGTGGGCATTCCTGTGTTAATCAGTTTGCGCATCTACAGTACTGCATGCTAACTGATCAGTGCAGGAATAGCACGTTAGCCTTTATCAGCTACAAAATGGGTGGTGGTAAGTGAACAACTGCTAATTTTATTTTACTGGCCACATGCTAATGGCAATATTAGCCAATGGCCATTAACACAGGAAATAGAAAAATGCCACTTTTACAGCTGTGGTTAAAATGGCCTTGGCATATGGGCAAAACCTATGCAAGGGTGCACTGAGGCCACTTTTTAACGTAACTTAGTACAAGGACTCCTAAATATTTACCTGAAGCAATGGAGAGTTAAAGGGCCCCTTTAGTAAGCTGTGGCAAAAAGTGGCCTGCGGCAGCGTGAATGCATCTTTTGGGCGACACACCGGGCTAGTTTTTACTCTGTCCTGGAAAAGGGCCTTTTTTTAAGGGGTCGGAAAATGGACATGCGGCAAAATAAAAAACCAGCATGCATCCATTTCGGCCTGAGACCTTACTGACACCCATTGACTTAGCGGTAAGGTCTCACGCTCTACCCGGGTGGTAGGCATATAGCACGTGCCCACTGCTGTTTATTGCCAGGTAAGCACCAAGTGGTAGAAAATAGAAAATATTTTCTACCACATGTTTTAGGTGCATGACAAATTCAGAATTACCGCTCGGGGCACACGGTAGCCGGGCAGTAATGCCAATTTGGTACTCGCTGGAAACGCGTAGTCCCCTTTGCGCCTTTGTAAAAGGGCCCCAAGTGACTCGCTCAAGATCACAAGCAGCAGCAGTGAGTGGGGTGTGAACTGGGCTTCCCTGGTTGACTCTCCAGTGCTCTAACTACTAGGACTGCTCCGACATGGAAATTCAGAAGTTTGCATTTGTTTTTGTGTATTTGAATCTGATCGCCAAAGAACTAGGTCAGGATAGACATACTGTAGAAAAATACATATGTGATCTGTTATTACTATCAAAATCTTTGCTGGTATATTTCCTTTCTAGAACACTAGATGCACTTCTGTTTTAAATCATTCTTAGTAACATAGTAGATGATGGTAGATAAAGACCTATACGGTCCATACAGTCAGCCCATCAAGACAACTCATAGTATTTATTTATTTATTTATTTATTTATGTATTTGCTGCATTTGTATCCCACATTTTCCCACCTATTTGCAGGCTCACTGTGGCTTACATTGTTCCGTCATGGCGATCGCCATTCCAGAGTGAGAGATACAAGTGGTATTACATAAAGATCATGAGTGACGTGGAGGGGCATAATTGAACGAAAACGCCTATCTCCATGGGCGTTTATCTCCGAGAACGGGTCCGTGAAGGGGCGGACCGAACCGTATTTTGGGAAAAAAATAGACGCCCATGTTTTATTCAACAATGTGTGAGCTGGGCGTTTTTGTTTTTCAGCGATAATGGAAAATGAAAGCGCCCAGCTCAAAAACGAATAAATCCAAGGCATTTGTTCGTGGGAGGGGCCAGGATTCGTAGTGCACTGGTCCCCCTCACATGCCAGGACATCAACCGGGCACCCTAGGGGGCACTTTTACAAAAACAAAAAAAAAGGTAAAAGAGCTCCCAGGTGCATAGCACCCTTCCCTTGTGTGTTGAGCCCCCCAAATCCCCCTCAAAACCCACTGCCCACAAGTCTACACCATTACTATAGCCCTAAGGGGTGAAGGGGGGCACCTACATGTGGGTACAGTGGGTTTGGGGGGGTTGGACGACTAATAAGCATTAAGCAGCACAATTGTAACAGGTAGGGGGGATGGGCCTGGGTCCACCTGCCTGAAGTCCACTGCACCCCCTAACAACTCCTCCAGTGACCTGCATACTGCTGTCAGGGAGCTGGGTATGACATTTGAGGGTGAAAATAAAAAGTTGAGAAACTTCATTTTTTGTGGTGGGAGGGGGTTAGTGACCACTGGGGGAATCAGGGGAGGTCATCCCCGATTCCCTCCAGTGGTCATCTGGTCATTTAGGGCACTTTTTGGGGCCTTATTCGTGAAAAAACAGGGTCCAGGAAAAGTGTCCTAAATTCTAGCTAAAAACGCATACTTTTTTCCCATTATCGGTGAAATGCGCCCATCTCTGTTCGGCAGATAACCACGCCCCAGTTCCGCCTTCGCCACACCTCTGACACGCCCCCATCAACTTTGTCCACATCCGCGACGGATTGCAGTTGAAAACGTCCAAAAATCGGCTTTCGATTATACCGCTTTATTCGTTTTTGTGAGATAAACGTCCATCTCCCGATTTAGGTCGGAACTTGGGCGTTTTTCTCGTTCGATTATAAGCAGGATAGTAGATTAATCAAACAAGTATAAAGAGATCACAATTCGGGATAAGAGAAAGTAGTATTGCATTAAAGATCATATGATGGGTCGTTGCGGTATGCCTTGTTGAAGAGGTAGGTCTTCAGTGATTTCCAAAAGTTGGTTAAGTCGCGCATTTTTTTCACGTCAAGTGGTAGTGCATTCCATAGCTGCGTGCTTACGTAGGAAACGCTGGAATGCATGTGTTAATTTGTATTTTAGTCCTTTGAAGCTGGGGAAATGGAGATTCAGGAATGTGCGTGCCAATCTTTTGTGTTCCTAGGTGGTAAGTCTATGAGGTCTGACATGTAGACTGGGGCCTCTCCGTAAATGATTTTATGAACCATGGTGCAGACTTTGAACGTAATACGTTCTTTGAGTGGAAGCCAGTGTAGTTTCTCTCTTAGGGGGATGGCACTTTCGTATTTTGTTTTACCAAATATAAGTACAAGGTATGATGTGATATTACATATGCATACTTGATCTTGATTTGCCTTTGCCATGTTCAGGGCACAGATCATAGAAATCTGCCCGGTACTGGCCTTGTTCTCCAACTACTGAAGTTGTCATTGAAGCCCCACTCCAGCCCATTCCTCAGTTACTGGTGTTGCCATCTAATCTCCGCTAAGTTTGTTTGGCTCCATGCCTCCCATACAGGATTCCTTTGTTTATCCCATATATTTCTGAAATTCCGGTACCATTTTCATCTACCACCCTCTCCATGAAAAAGTACTTCCTGACATTATTCCTGAGTCAGGCCTCCTGCAACTGCAATCCATGTCTTGCAATATATTCTTCTTCTGGAAAAGATTCATCAGGATTACAACAGAATTACACCTGTCTAAGTTTGAGGATTCAGTTCATATGGGAGTGGAGGAGTGGCCTAGTGGTTAGGGTGGTGGACTTTGGTCCTGGAGAACTGAGGAACTGAGTTCAATTCCCACTTCAGGCACAGGCAGCTCCTTGTGACTCTGGGCAAGTCACTTAACCCTCATTGCCCCATGTAAGCCGCATTGAGCCTGCCATGAGTGGGAAAGCGCGGGGGTACAAATGTAACAAAAAAAAAAAATAATAATAATCGAACAGGGCCGGCCATCTATATGGGTGGCCATCTCTAAAGCCGGCCCTGGAAAGCAGCTTACCCGACCATATTATCGAAACAAGATGGCCGGCCATCTTTCATTTCGATAATACGGTCGGGGCCAGTTAAATCTCAACATTTGGGCCAGCGTTAGAGATCGCCGGTGTTAGAGATCGCTGCCATTGGTTTCCCACCAATAATGGAAACTAATGGCGACCATCTCAAACCCGGCCAAATCCAAACCATTTGGTCATGGGAGGAGCCAGCATTTATAGTGCAGTGGTCCCCCTCACATGGCAGGACACCAACTGGGCACCCTAGGAGGCACTGCAGTGGACTTCACAAATTGATCCCAGGTGCATAGCTCCCTTACCTTCGGTGCTGAGCCGCCCAAACCCCTCCAAAACCCACTACCCACAACTGTACACCACTACCATAGCCTTTAAAGGGTAAACGGGGCACCTACATGTGGGTACAGTGGGTTTTGGGTGAGTTTTGGAGAACTCACATTTATCACCACAAGTGTAACAGGTAGGGGAGTATGGGCCTAGGTCCACCTGCCTGAAGTGCACTGCACCCACTACAAACTGCTCCAGAGACCTGCATACTGCTGTCAGGGAGCTGGGTATGACATTTGAGGCTGGCATAGATGCTGGCAAAAAATGTTTAAAAATTTTTTATTTTGGGTGGGAGGGGGTTGGTGACCACTGGGGGAGTAAGGGGAGGTGATCCCTGATTCCCTCCGGTGGTCATCTGGTCAGTTGAGGCACTTTTTGGAGGCTTGGTCCTAAAAATAAATGGACCAAGTAAAGCCGGCGAAGTGCTTGTCAAAGCCGGCCTTTTTTTCCCCATTATCGGCCGAAGCTGGCCATCTCGTAACCACGCCCCCATCCCACCTTCCGTACCCTGCCGAAACACCCCCTTTAACTTTGGCCGGCCCTGCGACAGAATGCAGTTGAAGCCGACCAAAATCGGCTTTCTATTATACCGACTTGGCCGTGATCAGGAGATGGCCGGCCATCTCCCGATTTGTGTCGGAGGATGGCCGCCCTTCTCCTTCGAAAAAAAGCAGGATGGTGGTTTAAGAGTGAGATTCATTCTATCCATGTTATATTCAAAACAAACCCATTTACAGACATTGGTCTGAGAGAATATGAACGTAATATAACAAGTAACTACGAAGGTCTTTTACTAAAGTGCATTTAAGTGCCTATCTAGAACCTATTCTATAAAGAAAAGTAGGTTTACAGTTTAACACTTTCTATACTGCCCTTACTGACAGGCAGAGTTGAGCCGTGCACAGTCTAACAATGTGGAAATAGAAAAGAACTACAAAAAAATATATAAAGGACAGAAGTAGATCCACACAAAGGGCTAGAGTAAACCATAAAAAAGTTGTCAGCAAATTTTAAAACGTAAATATCTTACTAAAGATACAACTCTTGAGAGAGAAAAAACAATCATTCAATTACCAAAAGCTTGACAGAAAAGCCAGGTTTTGATGGCTATTTTAAACGTCTTCAGAGAAGAGGTACTATAGATATGCAATGGCAGGTTATTCCAGGTCACAGGAGCTAAAAAAAACATAAAAAGCACTCTGCCTTGTTGCTTCCAGTTCTGCTTGTTTTGGAACTGGAAGTACCAAGCGAAAATCATTTATGGAACGAAGCGCATGAGACAATGTAAGCAGAATCATAGAAATAGAGTCCACAGCGAACAGGAAAACACCTCTATGAAAAGTCCAAGGAAAGCAGAAGAGTAGAAAGTGCAACATGAGCTTTAACGCAGGAAGTATTGATCAAAACACCTTTATTGCACCAAACAGAGACCCGACATGGGCCATGTTTCGGCGGGAGAAACCGGCTGCCTCAGGGGTCAAATCATGGACACAGCCAGATAATCCAAGGAACCCATTTTAAATGCCTTGAAAGTGGCAAATAGAACCTTATAATTAATCCTTTGTTCTCTAGGAAGCCAATGGTTCATTTTAAGCAAAGGAGTAACATAATCGAACCTCTTTGTTAGAAATAAGAATCTAACTGCTATACTTCGCATTGATTGTAGGTTTTTCAATGTTGAATGTGGGAGACCAGAATAAATTATATTACAGTAGTCCAATTCCGTAATGAGAAGGGAAAGAATAAGTTGATGAAAAATATTGGAGTCGAAATGCCTAACCAAATGTAATTGACAAAGAACACTAAAACTCAACCTCACATAAATGTGAAATCAATAACTAGATATTTGAAAGAGTCAACTGGCATGATACTAGTTCCAAACAAGGAATTTGTATAAGATGGTTGGGGAAGACAGCTGATAATCCAACATACAACAGTTTTTTCCTTATTTAAGACCATCTATTTATTTATTTATTTATTTATTTTGTAACATTTGTATCCTGCATTTTCCCACTTATTAGCAGGCTCAATGTGGCTTACAAAATACCGTAATGGTGAACGCCAAATACAGTAGGTATTAAACAAATACAATTAGAAAAAGGGTCAGGTAAGGTAGGGGTAAATGGGTACAATAAGGGACAAGGAAATAAGAAATAAAATGTCCATTGCAATGTATGTATAGATGCATTGTAGAGTTGAGGTTTTTAAGTAGAATCAATAGGGTAGGCCTTGCAAAACAGATAAGTCTTTAAAGTTCGCTTGAAGTTTTGATGATTGTGCATTGTTTTCACACTCTTTGGTAATGCATTCCACATTTGCGTATTTGAGTATGAAAAATTGGATCCATAGGTTGGATCCATCCATCTATGGTCAAACAACCTACTTTCCTTTAGAATACTAGCATAGCTGGGCAAATATGCTTGTAGATTTTAAGCACAAACATTTATGGCAGCCATAGAGCTGGTGTGAATCCTTGTGCCTAGATTTCTGAAAAAACACACATGTAAATTATAGTTTTCTATCACTGATGAGTGCAACTGTGTGCACTGTCCACACTCTACCAAGACTCTGCCCACCTTCAAACTATGTGCCATTGCATTAAGGTGCCTTTTTATGGATTAGCATATAGCCAGAATACAGACATTTGTGGTCACACACTTAGCAAATAGGGCTGGATTCAGTAAATGGAGCCCAAAGTCAGGCAACAGAAAGATCAGCACTAAACTAGCATTCTATAAAGAGGGCTTCATGCTGAGCGTCCTTTTTAAATTACTATTTTAGTGTGGATTTTGCACCTAACTTTAGACGTCAGCATGTATGTCTGCTGAAACCTAGTATAAATGTTAAAACGAATCAGAGAAACTTTTTCTTCACTCATCGTGTAATTAAACTCTGGAATTCGTTGCCAGAGAGTGTGGTAAAGGCGGTTAGCTTAGCGGGGTTTTAAAAAGGTTTGGGCGGCTTCCTAAAGCAAAAGTCCATAGACCATTATTAAAATGGACTTGGGGAAAATCCACTGCTTTCTGGGATAAGCAGCATAAAATGTTTTGTACTTTTTGGGGATCTTGCCAGGTATTTGTGACCTGGATTGGCCACTGTTGGAAACAGGATGCTGGGCTTGATGGACCTTTGGTCTGTCCCAGTATGACAATACTTATGTATTTGGCACCTACTTTTCGGGATTTGGGTGTGCAAATAATAGTGTCCTTAACTTCTTGGAATGCCCCCTGATCTGCCCATACCCCTCTGATGGCCATACCCCTTTTGAGTTGCATGCTAGAAAATTTAGGCGTAGATGTTATAGATTGGTGACTAGGGCAGATGTGAGTGCAAATGCAAATTGTTGCCAATTATCTCCAATTATTGATTGTTAATGCCTCGTTAATTAATTTGCATGCAAATCTGCACTTTGTGCCCTAATTTGGGTGCCCAACCTTTGACAACCTCTATAGAATTTGGGAGATAGTAATAATATAACATAGTAAATGTTGGCAGATAAAGACCCGCACAGCCCATCCACTCTGCACAACAAGGTGGCCAGAGTTGAATCTGGCACCCTACACTGGTTCTACATCTTCATGATTAAACACTTGCATACTTAAGCTCTATCTCTCCCTGCCAATTTTGGGGCCCTGGCTGTAGAAGTCTGCACGGGACTGGTTCTACTTCTCAGCTAGTGAAGCTGCCATCGAAGCCCACTCCAACTTTGATCCTGATCTGTCTTTGCCATTTACAGACCCAGACCCTAGAAGTCTGCCTGACATTAGTCTTACTTCCTAACCTCTGAAGCAGCTGTCACTCCAACTATGATGTCATTTAAATTTTGTTTTAATTAAGTTCCTCCTTTTCCTATATAGTGTTCCTCTGTTTTTGTCCCACGCATTCTTGATTTCCTTCACCATTTCTGTCTTCACAGTGAGGATACTCCAGGCATCCACCACGCTTTCTGTGAAAAAATATTTCATGACATTGCTCCTAAGTCTCTCATTTTAAACAGCACATCTTTGAAGTAGGGTAAGATCTAGGTTTTTCAGTGTGGCAGCTCTTGATCATTCAATACCCACTAGCCAGTTTGACTTTCAGGATATGCAGAATAAATATGCATAAGACAGATTTTCATGTGGTGCTTCCATCGAATGCAAATTGTTCTCATGTATATTCATTTTGGATATCCTGAAAACCAGGGCTGGTAAGGGACTATTCAAGGACTAGGTTAAAAAAAAAACAATGAGCTACAGCAGTGCTTCTCAATCCTCTCCTGGAGGCACATCTAGCCAGTTGGGTTTTCAGGATTGCTATAATAAATATGTATGAAATAAATTTGCCTATACTGGAGACCTATTATGTGTAAATCTGTCTTATGCGTACTCATTGTGGTAATCCTGAAAACCCAACTGGCTCAGTATGCTTCATACAAAAAGAGTCCAAGCAAAACAAAACAGCACAGAGGGCCTTTAAAAACACAGGGAACACAGTTCTTTCATATAAAAAATCCTTTAATAGTAGAATTTGATTGGAGGACGACCCGACACGGGCCGTGTTTCGGCGCCACCGCACCTGCGTCAGGGGTCACACCAATGACTAAAAAACTTCAACAGACTAGTTTCAACTGTCTGATGTTTTCCAGAGTTTTCCTCCAAATGACATGCAGTAAAAGACTCACACA
The DNA here is from genome assembly GCF_901765095.1 of Microcaecilia unicolor. Lineage (NCBI taxonomy): Eukaryota > Metazoa > Chordata > Amphibia > Gymnophiona > Siphonopidae > Microcaecilia > Microcaecilia unicolor. The sequence goes on from NC_044039.1 coordinate 26,245,482, forward strand.
CACCATTAGTGTGAGTCACAATGAGATAATGGTGTGCGTGAGTCTTTTACTGCATGTCATTTGGAGGAAAACTCTGGAAAACATCAGACAGTTGAAACTAGTCTGTTGAAGTTTTTTAGTCATTGGTGTGACCCCTGACGCAGGTGCGGTGGCACCGAAACACGGCCCGTGTCGGGTTTTCCTCCAATCAAATTCTACTATTAAAGGATTTTTTTATATGAAAGAACTGTGTTCCCTGTGTTTTTAAAGGCCCTTTGTGCTGTTTTTTATTTTTTTTTTTTGCTCGGTATGCTTCAAGGACAGAGCTCAGCAGCAATGACATTCATTTCAGAACATAATTTCCTGGATTCTATATAGTTGCTCTAACTTTGAGCACTATTTACTAAATCCAGCCCAATAAGCCCCTCCCCCAGACAGGGGTGGGGGGGGGTCATTGCAGAGGGGTGGGAGGGAGATACTTATATTTGCAAGTTGGCCACATCGCCTACACAACGTCGCCAACGCCCAGCAATTATTGTCATGATACACGCAGATGTCATTTTGTTTTAAACAAACACCACGGTTTTCCATCAGGTGACTGGAACAAAAACAGTGACAAAATTAAAAAAAAAAGGCAAGGTATAGACACGGTGGATCTCTATGTGGCAAGAGAATAAAATAATAGAACCTTACCACCCAAAGGAAAAACAACGTTCCCGTTGTATCTCTGGATTTTCTCAAGTATGAGTAAGTGCTTCACAGCTCGGTGATGTTTGTAACTCAGTTCATGCTGTACGTGATAATCCGCGGGATCGATCAATCAAAATCAATCTCTCACCGTGTGGTATGCTTCCTAAAATGAGACAAATCTTTTTTAATTGATTTTTTTCCCCTCATATTTTAAAAAATAAAAACAACAAGCTCCTACAAATTTAGTTGACAGAAGAAAAACCAAATTCTTCACTAAATGCATAATTTCTATATTAGAGCCTAATCGCTCTAAAAGCAGCCAGGCTAATGTCCTAATTTATCATTTACAGTAACTGTCAGATTGGGTTAGATTTACCCTTAATAACTGAAGCTTTAAACAGATTTTTATTTTGAGAACAAATTAGTTATGGAATGTGCTCCTGCAGCCTCTGATCCACTCTGGGTGGGTTATTTGGGATTGTCAACCCCAGAGGGCACACAAAGGTGTAAAAACTCGGGAAAGAGTGAGTGTGGTGAGTGGAAGGAAAAGATGCCCCAAAACACTGAGAGAGTAATTCTACACTGGGCAAATTTACCATTGAGGCACCTTGAGGATGTGCAGTAGGATTCTATTCTACACTGTGCTTCAAAAGACTCTACAACAGTGACAATCCTAGGTCGGCTGCCACCTGGGGCGGATCGCTGATGCGCAACCCCCCCCCCCTCCCCGGGTGCAGCACCACCACCACCCTGGCGCAATGACCCCCCCCCCCCCCCCCCCCCGGGTGCATTGGAGGAGCCGAGCAGCTCTCGGCTCCGCTGGCTCCCTGCTCCCTCTGCCCCGGAACAGAGGGGCAGAGGGAGCAGGGAAGCAGCTGAGCCAATAGGCGAGCAGCTGCTCTCTGCACCCCTCCAGCGGTGTGCACCCAGGGCGGACCGCCCCGCCCTTGGTACGCTACTGCTCTACAAAGCTTGTTTTCTACATAACTCTGTCCAAACTTGAGCAAGTTCAATAACATTTTGGAAATATCATCCTGAATAAATTTGCAGTAAGGCTATTCTCACACGGGCCATCTCACCTAAATGACGTCACTTTGCTGCCTGGTTCTTCAACTGTCGCAATGGTTTCTTCAGTGTGAACTGATCAAGCCCTGCTGCTTCCTGACCGGCAATTGGTTGAGCTCTTTTCTCATAATTTCTTCAAAATATATCCTACGCTTACCCTCTTCCACCTCTTTTTTGGAAACTCTTGCACCATTCTGTGAGAATGATATCCTTTCTCTAGATATACATTTTTAATAAGGATCAGATCCTCCTGAAAGAAAACCATCATAAATGTTTTTTTAAAGCAAAATGGCGTCTGTACACATCATGACAATTATTACTAGGTGGTAGCGATGTTGTTCAGGTGAGATGGCCAGTATGAGTGTAGGCTTAATGCAAATTTATTCAGGATGATATATCCCAAATTTTGTTCAAATTGGTCAAGCTTTCACAGAGTTATGCAGAAAACAAGCTTTGCATAGTTTTGTTTTTGTTTATTGTTTTTTTTTTAACCCAGAGCCTGATATTCAAAACGCTTTAAGCGGAGACCCCTGACCACTTAAATTGCTCAGAGTTGTCCAATCGCTGATATTCATTGGCACTTAACCAGTCAGTGCACTGAATATCAGCTCTGACTGGTCCCAAAAAAGTGGGCAGATACGGGGCAGAACTGGAGGCGGCTTTGGGGAGGTGCTAACAGGTATGCGGGTGCCAGAAGTATTCAGTCCCGGCACCCGCATAGCTAAGCAGGTGAATTTAGGAAAGCTTAAAAACTGTTCTAAATTTACCTGCTTAGCCATGCGGGCCCCCGGCACCTAATATTGGTCGGGACCTGCAAAGCTTTTTAAACGCTTTTTTAAGGCCTTCCAAGCCCCCTCGGGCCCCCTCCTTCCAAGCCCCCTCCCCCTGACTCATGACCTTAAGTACCTCCCTCTCCCCATCTCGGTAGCTCCCCTCCCCGGGTCTACCTTCAATCCCTGGTAGTTTAGTGTGGGCGAAGGAGGCAGGAGCAAACCCCCATCGCTCCTGCCCCTAGTGGTGGCATCCTGAAAGTGGCTGTCATGACCTCTCATAGCAGCCTCACATTATTATTGTGGATAAGTCTACACATATGTGTAAATGCTAATATTCTAGACATTTATGCATGCATAAATTCAGGTGGATAGATTATAGAACTGCCCTTTGACTGCCTGATAACCTCAGACAAAACTCTTCATATAATTTAACACTCAAAAGCTCCCTTATTAGGTGAGTCCCCAAAACGTATGTATGTATGTGTATATATATATATATATATATATATATATATATATATATATACCCAACAATAAAGATTTACTGCTTATATATGCTGCAATTTTGAACTTTTTTTTATAAAAGTTTACTTAACAAATTTTTTTAGAAGGACCTCAGTATGGGCATCAAGCAGCCAATTAATTCAATACCGTATATGACATTCCCAATATCGTCACCTGTCCTTGAATACTTTATACTTAATCTCTAAATATTCAGTCACATCTTTCATCAGTGGCAATCTTTAAACTTCTCCAATTTTTATAATAATCTGTTACTTAGCTTGTGATAAGCAAGGTCGGCTTTGGAGGATTCTTCAATCCGACATGTCACGTGTTTCGCCATCTAGCGGCTTCTTCAAGGATGACACCCCCGATTTCAAATGCCTGCCATACATGCTGACATAGTTACTGAAACTGCCAGAGTTGCTTACAGGCCTGTGCAGAGAAGGGAAAGGGAAAAAAACAGTGGAAATAGCTGCATTAATTACATTAAAATTAAAGCTTACAACAGCAAAGATGCAAAGAAATAGAATTTTAACCAGATCCAAGAGTTTTTAGGCAGTCATAAAGAGGAAATTGAGGAGAAAAGCGAATCTAAGTAGTTAAATAGTATCCATGAGGATAGAGAATTGTGGACTGAGGGGTCCTTTTACTAAGGTGCGCTGAAAAATGGCTTGCGATGGTGTAGGCGTGGGTTTTGGGTGCGCGCTGATCCATTTTTTAGCGTGCCTGTAAAAAAGACCCTTTTTTAAATCAAAAATGGACGTGCGGCAACATTTAAATTGCCACACATCCATTTTAGGTCTGAGACCTTACCAACAGCCATTGACCTAGCGGTAAAGACTCACGTGGTAACCGGGTGGTAATGACCTATGCGCACCAAATGCCACTTGGCGAGCGTCCGTTATGCACCTGAAAATAAAAAAATATTTTTCGGATGCACAGTCGGACGCACACCAAAAACGAAATTCCTGCAGCAGCCACATGATAGACGGGTGGTAACTCCCTTTTGGCGTGCATTGGGCACGCGTAGAAGTTTACGCGACTTAGTGAAAGGGCCCCTGAATTCTCTATCCTCATGGATACTATTTAATTATGTTGATTCTCTTTTCTCCTTAATTTCCTCTCTCCTATTCTGAAGGCTGTTCCTTTCCTATTCAAGTTTTTTCTTTTCTCATTGTAAACCACCTTGCTATGTGCCCAGGAAAAGAGGTACATTAAATGCGATAAACCATGAGGTATTCACAAGACAACAAGTAAAATGACAAAAGCGACAGAAATCACATTAATACAGTTCCCAAAAACATCAGGATAGAATTTAGCAAAATGGCAACTTGCTTTTGGATCCTCTAGTAACTAGGGATGGGCTGTCATTTACAACAACTAGAATATGTCAATGATATATCCAATAGTATATACGTCAATAGTAGGAGGGGAATTTAAAAGGAAGAGTAGGACGCCGTCGCCATCTTAGCAGGAGGGAATCCAAGAATAAACATAGCGAGGCTGGTACTAAGAACGGCTGAGGGTAGGTTGAAATTATATTGTAGAAAAGATATGGGATGTAAATGGGGGGGGGGGGTCAGTAAGGGATTTGTAATGTACAGGACCCATGCTGCCTTTATTAAGACGATGTATTTCTAATTTTGTAGGGGAGCCCTTGACACAGCCTTTATGGCAAAACATGCACGTCGGGCATTGTTGAACCCTTGGTCCGACCGTTCAGTGCAAGCTAAGTATTACTTGAGCTAAATATTTATCACAAGTGACTAAGATATGAATAAATAAATTAAACAGTGAAGAAATAAAGAAGAAGTTTATTAAAATTGAATCGCCGGTGACGATTCAGGTGCTGTTTGAGTGCCCAACAGAAAATTGGAGTTGGTCACGAGCACCGCTGAGGCGATAAATAATATATGAAGGCTATTAATATAGTATTAATATAGCGGAGCAGGTGGGGGAAGAGAGGTTGGTGGTTGGGAGGTGAGGATAGTGGAGGGCAGACTTATACAGTCTATACCAGAGCCGGTGATGGGAGGCGGGACTGGTGGTTGGGAGGCGGGAAATACTGCTGGGCAAACTTGTACGGTCTGTGCCCTGAAAAAGGCAGGTACAAATCAAGGTAAGGTATACACATATGACTTTATCTTGTTGGACAGACTGGATGGACCATGCAGGTCTTTTTCTGCCGTCATCTACTATGTTACTATGTATATTGTTAGAGTGGAGCTTACAATATATTAGAGCCTTGTTAAGTGAATGGTAATGATATATCCATGTCATTAACAAACAAGAATGAGGAGAAAAAAAAACACATTTTGTATTTTTTTTTTCATTTGTTGATAATAGTGCACACTATTGTGCAATGACATTGTACCTAAAAACTAAAAAAAAAAACAAAAGCAAGCAATGCTTTAAAAACACAGGAAACAAAAGAAAAACTTTAGGGCTGCCCATCCATTCCTTCTCGCTGTTGTGGTACTGAACAGATCTCTCCTCTGGAGCCCTTGGGTGGACAACCTGTGTTCTTTTTTTAATGTCATAATCTCACAACAATTTCTCATTGTCTCAATAGGCTTTCTCCAGTAGCATTTAACTTAAATATTACTGCAGAGAGGGTATATTATCTATTCTGTATTCTGACTTATACTGTCATCGTCTATTGTTCTAAATTGATATTATATATTTTAATTATGGATGTGTGATTGTTACCCACTCAGTACTGTGGAAGCCTCATTGTTTAGACAGGCATTTTGATGCTTGAAATTCTTGTGTGGTTAACGGGGGAAGGTATCAATGTGGGCTACCACTAAGACAAACTTATGTGCGTGTTATTTTACAGTTAACCTATTATTATTAACTAGGTCTCACTACACAAAATGGGGCCTGTGCTATAATTGTACAAGTTACTGGAAAAATAACACTTCTTAATGGTAGCCCACTTTGATAATTACACACTTAAGGGGGGAAGATGAAATTAGAATGTGGTAGGTTTAAAACAAATTGGAGAAAGTTTTTTTTTACTCAGCGCGTAGTTAGACTCTGGAACTCATTGCCGGAGAAGGTAGTGACGGCAGCTGGCCTTGCTGAGTTCAAAGGGGGTCTGGACAGATTCCTGACGGAAAAGTCCATTGATCGTTATTAAATTTGGGGGGGGGGGGGGGTTGTCAGGTTCTTGGGGCCTGGATTGGCCGCTGTCAGAGACAGAGTGCTGGGCTTGATGGGCCTTCGGTCTTTTCCCAGCGTGGTGGGAAGCATATGCTTATATGCTTATGAAGTTAACATGGAGGGGCATAATCGAACGTCGATGGCGAAATAGGTCGCCGGCGATCTATTTTGGCGGCAGCGCAACAGCTGGCCGTAACCGTATTATCAAAAAAGATGGCCGGCCATCTTTTCTTTTGATAATACGGTTTGGCCTGGCCAAATGCCAGTGTTCACCGGGTTTGAGATGGCCGGTTTTGTTGTTCAGCAATAATGGGAAAAAATGCCGGCGATCTCAAATCCGGCGAAATCCAAGGCATTTGGTCATGGGAGGAGCCAGCATTTGTAGTGCACTGGTCCCCCTCACATGCCAGGACACCAACCGGGCACCCTAGGGGGCACTTCTAAAAATAAAAAAATATATATACAAATACCTCCCAGGTGCATAGCTCCCTTACCTTGGGTGCTGAGCCCCCCCAAATCCCCCCCCAAAACCTACTCCACACAACTCTACACCACTACCATAGTCCTTATGGGTGAAGGGGGGCACCTACATGTGGGTACAGTGGGGGGGGGGGGGGTTGGAAGGCTCAACACTTACCACCACAAGTGTAACAGGTAGGGGTGGATGGGCCTGGGTCCACCTGCCTGAAGTCCACTGCAACCAACAAAAACTGTTCCAGGGACCTGCATACTGCTGTCAGGGAGCTGGGTATGACATTTCAGGCTGGCATACAGGCTGGCAAAAAAGGTTTTTATTTTTTTAGTGTGGGAGGGGGTTGGTGACCATTGGGGGAGTACGGGGAGGTCATCCCCCATTCCCTCCAGTGGTCATCTGGTCAGTTGGGGCACCTTTTTGAGGCTTGGTCGTGAAAATAACAGGACCAAGTGAAGCCGGCCATCTGGTAGCCATGCCCATGCCTGCCCATGTCCCGCCTTCGCTACGCCGCCGACACAACCCCTTGAACGTTCGCCGGCTCGGCGACAGGAAAGCGGCGATGGTGTCAAAAAAAGCAGCTTTCGATTATACCGATTTCGCCGCTTTTGAGAGATCGCCGGCCATCTCCCGATTTATGTCGGAAGATGCCCGGCGATCACTTTTGAAAATAAGCCTGATTGTGGGCTATTGTTAGGACAAGTTATTTTACCACAATTCATATTATTTTAGCACAGGCCCCATTTTATGCAATGAGACCAAGGAGCCTACTACTAAGGTGCACCAAAAACTGGGCTGCACTAGTGTAGGCACGTGTTTTGGGTGTGCACAGATCCATTTTTCAGCACGCCTGTAAAAAAGGTCTTTTTTTTACATTTTTGCCCAAAATGGACGTGCAGCAAAATAAAAATTGGCTTGCGTCCATTTTGGGTCTGAGACCTTACCACCAGCCATTGACTTAGCGGTAAGGTCTCACACGTTAACCGTGCGGTAATCATCTACATGCGTAGAATGACAATTACCGCCCAGTTTCTGCCACACGTCTGAAAATAAAAAATTATTTTCCGGTACGTATAGCGGACTTGCGTCAAAAACGAAATTACTGCAATGGCCATGCGATAGCCAGGTGGTAACTCCAAATTGATGTGCGTTGGGCATGCAAAGGCACCTGCGCGACTTAGTAAAAGGCCCCCCTAGTTACTAATAATCCAGTTTAACAGTAAAATAACCCATCGTAATGGTAGCCCACTTTGATAACTTCCCCTCTAAATGCTACTGTAAAGAGGGTGTATTGCTTACTTTATTTATTTTTTGTCTATTAGATTGTAAGCTCTTTGAGCAGGGACTGTCTTTCTTCTATGTTTGTGCAGCGCTGCGTATGCCTTGTAGCGCTATAGAAATGCTAAATAGTAGTAGTAGTAGTAGTAGTATCTGTACTGTACTCTGATTTGTACTGTCATTGTATTGTGTTTATTGTTCTAATTTAATGTGTGGTTGTTATTTATTTGTTACATTTGTATCCCACATTTTCCCACCTTTTTGCAGGCTCAATGTAGCTTACATCGTGTCGTAATGATGATCACCATTTCCAGCATGAGAAATACAAAAACAGTTTAACATTAAAGTTATCCATTCACTACTGTGGATGGTGGAAACTATATAATAATAGTACTTGAGTTAAGGTCAATATTGTGTTGTGACCTGGATTTTACACAAAAATTCAAAACAACTCTCAAAAACAACACCTTAAGAAGGTACAAAACAGGGAAAAGCATACCACTTCCCCAAAGACAAAATCTATCCAAAAATCTCCAAAACTCTCACTAGTAAAAACACTATAAAATACTCAAAAATCCTTCTTACTGGGTAATCGGGATTCGTCAGGGTTTGTTTCCTCATATCACAGACTGGACTTCCTAGTGCAAAAAGTGGAATGTACTGTATTGGTCCTGCTGGCCTCCTTAGGAATACCCAAAAAAATCACTCCAGCAGTTGAACTCCTGCAGGGACTCTTTTCTCAGTCCCCTTCCAACTTCTTCAAAGGCTAATTCCCACTGCCTTTGCACTTTGCACAGAAGCTTGTTTGGGGGAAATTTTTTCCTAACCTTCATTGATTTTTTTTTGTTTGTTTGTTACATACATTCATTTTTTAATGCCTGGTAGAACTTGTGAATGCACACAAATTGATTGTACATGTAATAATTCATGGGTTAAAGCATATTAAATCAATCTTGTGTGCACTAGATTTTTTTTTAAAGATGCATTAATGAATTCAATGTCATACCTACCCTCTGATATTCAGTTGAATTTGACTGGCCAGGATTGGCACCTGTCTAGTTAAATGTGGGAAAACTGGCTATCTGCTGACATTCAGAGGTACATGGCCCGGCATTGAATATCGGCTCTCAGCGTTGATTGCGGGAATTAGCCGATCTAACTCACGCAGTCTACTACTACTACTACTACTTAACATTTCTAGAGCGCTACTAGGGTTACGCAGCGCTGTACAATTTAACAAAGAGAGACAGTCCCTGCTCAAAGAGCTTACAATCTAATAGACAAGTGAACGGTCGGTCCGATAGGGGCAGTCAAATTGGGGCAGTCTGGATTCACTGAACGGTAAGGGTTAGGTGCCGAACACAGCATTGAAGAGGTGGGCTTTAAGCAAAGACTTGAAGACGGGCATGGAGGGGGCTTGGCGTAAGGGCTCAGGAAGGTTGTTCCAAGCATAGGGTGAGGCGAGGCAGAATGAGCGGAGCCTGGAGTTGGCGGTGGTGGAGAAGGGTACTGAGAGGAGGGATTTATCCTGTGAACGGAGGTTACGGGCGGGAACGTAAGGGGAGATGAGGGTAGAAAGATAGTGAGGGGCAGCAGACTGAGTGCATTTGTAGGTAAGTCTGCAAATCTGCCTCCATAGGTCTCCATCTCTTCTTGGTTAGACCTATTCAGAGAAAGGAGAAGCTATTTTTGCACCCCTGAGTAACTCTAGAGCTCTCCTGGACTCCCTGAGCATGCCTCTTGTTCCGGCAGTTTCTGCCTCCCTCTCCCCCCCCCCCCCCCCCCCCACCCCCAGCCTCTTACTCTACAAGTCATTATATAGTTCCTTCTAAAACACAGGATAGGAAACACCCACTGACAGTGATGGACACACTCGCTCACTTTTCAAGACATTCCTTCAAATACAGGTCACCATAGCTTCAGGAACTCTACAAATGTCCTTACTCGGTAAACAATTGAAAATTTGGGAGCTCTGCTACACTCAGATATACAATCTGCTAGCAAATTAATCATTTCAGGCTACTCCAATATATATGGCTGAGTCTGATATGTTCTGATACAATAGAGGCGTGGAACAGGTAAATGCTAATTGATTGTTTACTCTTTCAAAGAGTACAAAGACTAGGAGACATGCCATGAAGTTAGTTGCATAGTAATACACTTAAAACAATAGGTTGAGTTCTAGGAGGACATGGCAAAAGCATTGGTGTAGCTGGATTTAAAAAAAAGGTTTGAACAAAATAAATTCCTAGAGGCAAACTCCATAAACCATTATTAAGGTAGACCTGGGGATAGCCACGTCTTATTCCTGTGGGTAAGTAGCATGAAATCTTGCTACATTTTGGGACTCTGGCAGGTATTTGTGACCTGCTTTGGCCTCTGTTAGAAAGAGGATACTTGGGGGCCCTTTTACTACGCCGCGTAGGTGCCTATGCATGCCGAACGTGCGTCAAATTGGAGTTACCGCATGGCCCTTGCGGTAATTTCAATTTTGGCACGCATCTGCTACGCGCATCTGAAAAATATTATTTATTTTCTGGCGCACGTAACAGACGCACGCCACATGGCATTTGACGCACGTAGGTCATTACCACCCAGATTCTTTACCACTAGGTCTATGGCTGGCGGTAAGATCTCAGACCCAAAATGGACGTGCGGCCATTTTGATTTTGCCGCACGTCCATTTTCGGCAAAAAAAAGGCCCTTTTTACAGGCGCGCTAAAAAATGGATCGGCATGCACCCAAAACCCGCGCCTACACTACCGCAAGCCATTTTTCAGCGCGCTTTTGGAAAAGGACCTCTTGGGTAGTTGAAGCTTTGCCTGACCCAGTATAGCAATTCTTACGTTCTGATTTGTTTTGTAATCATCTCCTGGTTGTGGGGGGAGGGGGGGGCAGGAATAAATCTTTTATTTGAAAGAACTTAAATCTGTCTCTAAGTTTGGTTAATTGAACATGTTACATGTGGAATATCTTTTAATTTATGGCAATTTACAAGAACATATATCATTCTCTGAGAAGCACAAATTGCTCATTTCTTTCCTGCTCTGCTCAGGATTTGCAGAATAGCAAAGGCCTGGGAGAAAACGAGAAGTAACACTTCCTACTGTGGGGTTTGGGGGGGTGGTTTTGGAGATCCCCAATGCCAACCTTGCTCCTGAAAGACATACCATGGAGATGAAATTATTCAACTTTTCACTCTACTGGTTTTCTCTGGTTTAAAAAGATCAATTTAGTACAAATGTAAGTTTGATAAAATACGATTATACTTTTCGTTCCACCAGCTAATTTCCTGCCCTTGCAGGGAGTCAATTTACAACTAGAATAGGCTTTTATTGTGAAATGAAGTGAAAATCTTGAGATTAAATTTTGCAAACATTTGAGTAGCACGGTAAGCCCCATTTAACAGACAGTGTAACAGGTTGCATGTTTCTTGTTTGTTTCATTGAAACACAGTTAATAGTTATATTACTGCCACTCCAGGATACTTAGATTTTCATCAGGCGTTTATTGCATTGCAATATTATTTCAAATGAATTGAAGTCATTTTAATTTCTGACATTATTAGGTAGATTCATTGGGTCAACACATACAGTTTCTGACTGCCCAATGAGCTATAAATTAACTAAATTATTTGAGACTTTGTTAAAGGTGAAGAATGGGTTTGCTCTGCTTTTCTTGCAAATTGAACTAAAATATAAAAGTTAGGGGTCCTTTTACAAAGACTTTTTTTTAGCTTTTTTAGTGCACACTAAAAATAAGCATGTGCTAAACGCTAGAGACACACATTTATTCCTATGGGTGTCTCTAGTGTTTAGCAAACAAGGGAGATAGTCCACCTAGGTGGAAAAACACAAAATCCCACAGAGTCTGAAGTACAAGTAAAGAAGTGGGAAGTGGACCAATAACTCCAGGAAGCTGTGGTTGTGATGGTATGTGATGAATAAATGTTATTGTAGACTCGACACAGTACTGTGTTTCGGCCACAGGCCTGCCTCAGGAGTCTAAAAAGGACATATTAGATAAATGTTTAGTAGTAAGACCAGAAAATAAAATGAACATAACTCACATTGATTAGAAAATTAAAATCAAGTGTTCAAATATAATATCAAGATCCGTATAAACATAGAAATGATAAGCATACGCTAAAAACGATGGCTTGCCTTTGTAAAAGACCCCCTTAGTGACCAGTTCTGTCCACTAGAGATTAACCATGTGAAGTTCAAATGGAACCAGGTGAATTTCAGCCTGGTGGGATTTCAGTGGAATGTTTGGACAGGACTGGAAAGCCTGAGGGATTGCCCCAGGTGCTGTATATTTTCAGGGCCTCAAACTCCGTCCCGTGAGGATGGAATGGTCACTGTGCCATCGTGTTTTGTGCAGTGGTACAAAAGGCGCCGCACACCTAGTTCATTCACTCTGGATTTTTCTCTAGGGAAGCTCATCAAAATCCTTTTCCCGTGCAATCTGGAAGAAACTCAATAGATTTGACACAGATTGACAGATTTGTAGAATTCCCCATACAGCAGTGGTTCCCAATCCTGGTCCTGGAGGTACCCCGGCCAGTCAGGTTTTCAGGGTACCCACAATGAATATTCATGAGAGAGATTTGCAAGCACTGCTTCCATTGCATGCAAATTTCTCTCATGAATGTTCTTTATGGTTATCCTGAATGCCTGATTGGCTGGAGTGCCTCCAGGACCAGGTTTGGGAACCACTGCCATAAAATAAGACCACTGTGGACTCCATTAAGCAGATGAGCTACTCAAACTTCAATGCAGGTTGAAGACATGTACGTCAGACTTTAAAAAAATCATAATAATTGCTGAGTTAATTTGATGAACTATCAACTTTTTAAAATGTTCTAACACCTCTAATATAAGTTACTCTTTAGGATTTGAATTGTTAAAACCTGCCATCTGTGTGCTGCCTAAATCCTATATAATAAAACTCACCCTCAACGTTCTGAGGACACTGACGTCACTGTCAGGTCCTCCGGGCACTTCCTTCCGGTTCGAAGCCTTCGTGGTGGTGAAGTCACCGAAAACACTGTGTTGGGGCCCCGCCCTCGCGTCAAACGTGATGAAGTCGAGGGCGGAGCAATGGCGTCAGTGGCTTCACAACCGACTCAGCAGATTGAAGGTGGCGTGCTGAGGTCCGCAACAATGGCGGTCAGTGCCTTCAGAACACCGAAGGGGTGAGTAGGGAGGGGGGGAGGTTCGGAAGGAAAGCATGCTAGCGCCCGTTTCATTTGCGCAACAAACGGGCATGTTTTACTAGTCATTTTATAAGTGCTTATAACAGTATGATACTGGTGTGAACTGTTATAAGCACTTTTATTGAGTTGGTGGCTATTAGTCCTGGTTTGAGTTATTTGCGATCAGATGTTACCAGAGACATTGATATTGTAAAATCGCCTAAATCATTTTAGCATGAATTCTAAATAACCCCTTCTATTGGTAAAACATTGTCCTTGAACATGGGTAAATGTCTGCATGTAGAGCAACAATATGTAAATTTCTATCCGCAAGCCTCAGGAGAAAAGCCCAGAGCAGGGTAGGTTGAGAGAGGAAAGTACATGCATAATTTATGCCTAAAGAAGCCATAAATTTGTATGGGTACATCTGCTACGGCAACAATCAATGATAATCTAATAGAGTAATTTTACAACAAGGTGTCTAGGATAAAAGAAATCAAACAAAATAAAACATGGAAAAGAAAATAAGATGATACCTTTTTTATTGGACATAACTTAATACATTTCTTGATTAGCTTTCGAAGGTTGCCCTTCTTCCTCAGATCGGAAATAAGCAAAATTCCGATCTGAGGAAGAAGGGCAACCTTCGAAAGCTAATCAAGAAATGTATTAAGTTATGTCCAATAAAAAAGGTATCATCTTATTTTCTTTTCCATGTTTTATTTTGTTTGATTTCTATTGATAACCTTAAGAGTGGACTAACACGGCTACCACACTCCTCTACTTAGGATAAAAGAGTAAGCAGGTACATATTTCAAGCCTGGAGGGGATTGTAAGTGGTTTGTGAATCATGGGCTAGGGGGAGAGGGAAGAAAGTAGGGGGAGGCTTTACTGGGGGATTGGAGAGCTAAAAATGAAAGCTATGCGGGTCCCAGACCAATATTCATTGCCGGGATCCTGCATAGCTAAGCTAAGTTACATAGAAATACTTTTAAAACAAATAGGAGGAAATATTTTTTCACTCAATGAATAGTTAAGCTCTGGAACTCTTTGCCTGAGAATGTGTAACAGCAGTTAGTGTATCTGAGTTTAAAAAAGGTTTGGACAAATTCCTGGAGGAAAAGTCCATAGTCCACTATTGAGACAGACATGGGAAGCAACTGCTTCACCTGAAATTTGTAGTGTGGAGTGTTGCCACAATTTGGGTTTCTGCCAGATACTTGTGAGCTGGCTTGGCCACTGTTTGGAAAACAGGATACTGGGCTAGATGGACCATTGGTCTGACCCAGTATGGCTACTCTTATGTAATTCTGCAAAGAGTCCCTAGTTGAAGCCTATTCTATAAAGCAGGGGTTCTCAATCCAGTCCTCGGGACATACCCAGCTAGTCCATGTTTTCAGGATATCCACAATAAATATGAATGAGGTATATCTACATACAATGGAAGCAGTGTATGCAAATCTGTCTCATGCATATTCATTGTGGATATCTTGAAAACCAGTCTGGCTTGGTGGCTCGCAAACCCCTGCTATAAAGCAAAGTAGACACCTACTTTCCTTTATAGAATTCTAGCAGAACCAGATCTGTACCCTTGTATGCACTTAGACAAGAGCAATTAAGCCAGCCACAGAGCTTTGTAGATGTACTTAGATTCAGGAGCATTCTATATATTACGTGTACAACCGTGAGCCCTGCCCACATTCTGCCCATGTGAAAACCCACCTGTAAAATACGCACTAAGATGTACATAATTACAGAATAGAGGATAGCTGGATTTTTGGCATTTACAGATAGATGTGTTCACATATGTGTGAACACATATGTGCTGAGGCAATTCCATTGCTCATCTGTTCAGTTCAGAATGCAGTTTAAAGTGTTATCATTGATCCACCGGGCTTTGTATGCGGTGGATCCTTGGTATATGGTTCAGATTCTGATGCCCATATTGGTAGTTACAATGTAAGATAACTATGTGCTTGTTGACTCGAGATGCACATGATGTGCACTATGCATTTTCTGTGGCTGGTCCATGGATGTGGAGTGCGCTGCCTGGGGCTTTATGGTTATGTACAGATGCTAGCCAGTTTAAGAAGTTATTGAAAATATATCTGTGCAGCATTCTTTTAACTAACTTTATATGTGAGTAAGTGTTGGTAAGTGATGTTGGACAACTGATGGATTATTTTTTTATGTGTTGGTCTTATGTTTTATTGGTAATTTTGAATTATATATATTTTTTCTTTTTTGTAATTCATCTAAGCTTAGGCAGAATATGTTTTTAAAATAATTAAATAATAAATATATGTCAGTATACACATTGTAGCAGTTTGCAGTCATCCATCAATTGAAAGGGACCATTCAGGGATCCCCTAGGCCATCGCATTCACAGCACTCTCCACCACAATGGCCCAGTTGGACCTAACCTGAAAAATCCTCTTCTGACCCTGCAAGGTATTGATTCTTACTACCCTTTTCGCTTAGGGTGAATAAAGTACATAAATTAGAATGCCACACACATGCTATGTATTGGTGAATGAAACTTGTATCAGTCTATAATGTCCATTCCAGTCTGGATCACTCTTGAAAATACTTATAAACTAAGGATTTGAGTAACATATACAACATATGCAAATGAGGCAATAGAAAAAAATACAGTATAATCATCTGATGCCTAGCTCAGTCTAGGCTTCTTTGAGCTCTGTCATTCCCAACATATGCAGAAATAAAGTCTCTGCTGTTATTTTACTTTGATGGAACACTTTATACTCCTCTCAATCCTTATCATAGGTCAGCCTCTTCTCAATTGGAGCAGTTTTGAGACCCCTCTAACAGCACTCCCTTTGGGATAGCTTTTCTCACTTATTAAGCACTATCCCCTACCCTCTAGCTATCAGCAACACAGTAGCAAATACGTCTTTATCCACAACTAGGTTTCAGTCTATTCCTTTCAAATCTCCATACCTGGTATTTCCACTAGAGATCCTGCTCAGTGTAGTCCATGTCCTCAGAATCAGATAATGGCTGATCAGCAGGCTCTTCAGTCATTGCTCCTTCCATAGACTGTTCAGGGAAAATGGCCTCAGATTGCTCTCCATCTTTCTGGTTGAAGTTTTTTTTTTCTCAGGGTGCATAGCGGGATGCCCCTCCTCCTCCCAGCTTCACTTTGATTCTAGAGCATATTGCTTGGTAAACCAGGGAAAATGGGCTTCATCAGAACTCCTCCCCCGGCCAGGAAACTAACAGATAGGCTTCCTGGGAGCCCTGACCTTCTGCTTTTAGCAACTTTCTCTGAGGGTAGCCTGCATTTGGGGTACAATAGTGCTCTCCCTACTTTGAAAGTTTTATCTCGCTGGTTATTACAACATCTGTTTGTAAATGTTAATACCTTTTTTATAGTATTACCTCCTGTGTGTCTTACCCCCCTTAATCCTTAAATTCCTTTATAAATGTGTTTTTACATCTGATCATTTTCGAAAAAAATCTTTCCTAGCAAAGATTTCCTTCATTCTTCATTTGAAGACAACTCCGCTGTCTGCACTGAACCCAGGTGGGTTTATATCACTTGGTAACTTATAAGCCAAGAATGAATTTCTCTGTGGGGTCCCAGTATGGGAACTCATTAAAGCCCCTGATTAAATAGTTAGAGCCTTGTGTTCAGCAGATGTCAATAAGACATCCAGAGAGAATGTGTGCATTAACTTTTTTTTTTTTTTTACTCCTAATGACTGCTTCAAATTGTTTTTATTATCTAGTCTGGTGCTGGGGGTTACAAGCAATTCATGTCAAACCTTTGAACAATTACTGAAGAATAAGTGACATTTCAGTGCGCAAATTAAATGCAATAGTGCTGAAGAAGGCTGCCTTGCTACATTAACAGTCTCACAGCAAACTCCCCAGAACACAAGTTGATTATGTTTTCTGATAAGAATGTTTTAGCTGGTCCATGATAAATTTATCTGAGCCACAATAACTGTTTATCATGCACATATCTATAGGATATCGCAATGTTCCCTCTGCTACTTTCCCTCACATCAGAACCTCATTTCTATGTCACAGCCTAGTGATACTGTAGGCCATAGGGTAGTAGGGTTGGCGTCAACAGGTTAGAAGTCCACAGAAATGAATTGGGTTGGTGCCATCAGGTTTGAGGTGATATATTGAACTAGTGAGCACAGTGATAAGGAGAAAGTCCAAAACGCAGCAGTAAGGCTAATCTATGCAGCACATGGAGTGGAGGAGTGGTTAGAGCACCAATCCTGCAATCCAGAGGTGGCCAGTTCAAATCCCACTGCTGTTCCCTGTGATCTTGAGCAAGTCACCTAACCTTCCATTGCCTCAGGTACAAACTTAGATTGTGAGCCCTCCTGGGACAGAGAAATATCCAGAGTACCTGAATGTAACTCACCTTGAGCTACTACTGAAAAAGGTGTGAGCAAAATCTAAAATAATAATAACATAAAAATAGTCATACAGGGTCAGACCAATGGTTCATCTAACCCAGTATCCTGCTTCCAACAGTGGTCAATCCAGATCACAAGTACCTGACAGAAACCCAAATAGTAGCAAAATTCCTTGCTACCAATCCCAGGACAAGCAGTGGCTTTTCTCCATGTCCATCTCAATAGCAGCCTATAGACTTCTCCTCCAGGAACTTGTCCAAACCTTTTTTAAACCCAGATACACTAACTGCTGTTACCACATTCTCTTCCAAAAGCAATAAGAATGCAGAGGAATTTATTTGATTTTTTTTTCAGAAAGTTAAAAACTTTCTTATTCTCTAAATTTGTACTTTCTAAGCAGGAATGTGATTATATTGCTAGTGTAATTATTGTTTCTCCTACGAATGTCCTAGTTTTCTTATTATTGTGATCCACAATGAACTGAGGTATTTGCAGGCAATAAGTAAAGTAAATAAAGTAAATTAAAATATAAATGAGACACAGCTTTGTGAGGCTGTCAGTACCAGCAGGCTTCAACTCCAGAGAAATCAACTACAAGGTCAGGATAAGCAAGTTGATCTTGGTCAGGTACTGTCCAGTAAGGTACAGAGAGCTCAGAGGCTGAATGATAGGGTGAGAGCTTCACTAGTTGTGGTAGCTCTTTAGATTATTACAAAGCTTGGTAGGAAGACTGGGGAGGCTGGGCTGGTTGTTGGATTAAGAATTAGATTTTATATACCTACTAGTAAAAAAGGTCCGTTTCTGACACAAATTTAATGGGCGCTAGCAAGGTTTTCCTTAGCTCCCCTGCAGCCACCCATGTCTAGCGACCCTCCTCTCCCCCTGCAGCCACCCATGTCCAGTGAACCTCCTCTCTCCCCTGCCCCCCCTCCTGCCACCCATGTCCAGCGACCCTCCTCTCTCCCCTGCCCCCCTCCAGCCACTCATGTCCAGTGACCCTCCTCTCTCCCCTGCCCCCCCTCAAGCCACCTATGTCCAGCAACCGTCCTCTCTCCCCTGGCCCCCCTCCAGCCACCCATGTCTAGCGATCATCCTCTGGACATGGATCAGCTGTGAGGCATGTCCCCCCCCCCCCCCCCCCCCCCCCCCGGGTTCTGAAGTTGACATCGTAATGGCTAAGGTGATGTCAGCCTGATCTACAGAGCCTAGCAGACCAACTCGGAAGTCAGGCAAGTCAGAACGTTGGAGGTGAGAATTATTATATAGGATGTCCAGAAGGTGTTAGAGAACTCATGAATAAGAACAAAAATTGACTTGAACAAGGAGCAATGTGCACTCCAGCTTCTTCAGCTGAGATGTATCACTGCTGTGTGGACATAAATAAGTATGTAGACTACATCAATTAATTAATGTTTGAGGGGTTTTCTGTCAACCATATGCAAATAAAGTTACCTAGACAACTTCATCCAGTTATTCATCATGAATACATTGACTACCCACTCTGTAGTTATCTAATTTTAGACCTGCAGCTTGTCTGACCAGGGTTATCCAGTTAACTTCAGCTGGCAATTGTTTAACCATACTCCAGGAATGCCCCAGTGTAGCCTCTCTTTGGATAAGGTTTATGAAGGCCGCAGTTTGCCCAGACAAAATTGAGACAGTCAGCAGGAAAGTACATTTTAAAATGCAAAGTTTCACTGGCTAGATGTCAAAGTTAGCCAGATATTTACTATTTCTTGTCCCTCCCCTACTCTCTAATCAGACACAAGGACTTTTGGGAGACATCAGGGGCCATCAACACTGTTCCCTCTAAGCTGAGCAGAAGTCCTCCAACGGCACTGCTGACAGTAGAGGGCAGTGCTTCATTATTGTGTTTTCAATTGCTAGGGAAAGGTATTTATTTGTTACATTTGTATCCCACATTTTCCCACCTATTTGTAGGCTCAATGTGGCTTACATAGTACCGGAGAGGCCTTTGCAGGCTCCAGTGTGAACAAATACAGGGTGATGTTGTGGTAAGATCAAGTTCATGTGGCACAACCACATTAGGGAATCGGAGAACAGAAGAGTTCTGTTATGTCCATTACGTGCTTTAGTTTGGTTGTGTTGCAGAGATTAGGTAGATTCCCTGGGGTCCTGCACAGCTTGCCTCTCCATCACTACTGAAAATGTGATAGTGAAACAGCATCCCCCATTGACAGGACTGTAGGTATAGGACTCCTGCTCAGCTTAGAAGAAACAATGGCCACCAAACATCTCCTGTTCCCCACAATACTTTCCTGGCAGGGAAGATGGAAGGAGAAAGTAAATCTTTCAAGGCTCCTAGGCTTCTGGAGAATTTTGGGGGGGGAATTAAGCACAAACAAATTTCAAGTTTAATGGAGCCTGATATACCACCCAAAAGACAGCTTTCAGAGTGGTTTATATTACTACACAAACAGTTTACAAGACTCAGACCTGGCAAGTCTCCTGATTTTGTGAGTCATCTCCCACTGAACAGTTCCATTTCCAGGGACAGCAGGAAATTCCTTCATTAAACGTCATGTCCTGTTGCCACTGGTCTCGCGGCAGCAGGAAATGATGTTTTACAAGCTGTCTCCTGCTGTCGCTGGAAAGGGAGGCTGTGCCAGGGCAGAACTGTGGGTGGTTCTGAGAGGAGCTGTGGTCGGTTCTGGGTGGAGCTGTGGGCAGTTCTAGGCGGAGCTATGGGCAGGTTGGGTGGAGCTATGGGCAGGTTGGGGAGGAGTTATGGGCGGGCCCTAAATCTCCCGCTCTGTAGGTTGACCCCCTTGGCAGTTCTGCTAGATTATTTAATACAGATAAACTGTTTAGGGGTCCTTTTACTAAAGCACACTAACAGATTTACCCCCTGTTTACAAAGCTGCGCTAGCGGCTGTCAGTGTGCTAATGCCAACATAGCCCATTTTAGGTGCGTAAATAGGTGGTGGTAAGGGCTCACACGCTAATTGGGAAATTAGCAAATGGCCATTAAGGGAAGAATAGAAATTGCGGCCATTTTGCTGCCGCACTAAAAGTGGCTTCTGCACATGGAAACCCATATGCTAAAAACAGCGCAGGCCACTTTTTAGCACTGCCTAGTAAAAGAGCCCCTTAGCAACCAGTAGCAGACACTACTGCCTTAATTTAGACACTCAGGGCTAGATTTTGCCTCGTATGAGGAAAGGCTAAAGAGCTGATGGAGAAGGATGAAGCATATGTGCATTTAGGCGCAGAGGGCCATATTCTATAACAATGCGTGTAAATTTTGGAATGCCCACAAAATGCCCTATTTCCCCACCTATAACCACACCCCTTTTTACCTGTGTGCATTAAAATGTAGGCACTATGCATTACAGAATACACTTAGCGATTTGCACGCATAAATGTTAATTATTGTCAATTGGTGCTCATTATTACTTGTTAAGTGCTATAACAACACACGTTGTTATAGAATATGCTTGGATTTCGGTGCAGAATGCTAAGCGCACTATAGAGAATCCGGGGGATTACGCATCAAAATTGTACTTAGCTTTTGAAAAAAATAGCCATTCTGTAATATCTGCCGCAACTGCCTGATAACGGCCAGCATTTCATTCACCTGCTTCAGGGACATGCAGTATTTATGGTGCTTGAATGCTCAGCTTACAATCATTTACATGGGTAAGTGAACCCTTATATGCATAAGTGACAGTATTCTGTATCTTTATGCACCCATATGGTTCATACATGTGGGCACCCTGTTGTAGACTTGACGTTCCTATGTCACCATATACGACAACCAGTAAGAAACTATACTGATCAGCCATGAAGTTTCATAGTAGAATTTACAACAAAGAAAATGAAATGCACATCTAAATCTTTAACAGTAAGTCCAGTAGGGATAACGATATACGAGCAAGGTGGTGGGGCGGATTTCCCTCTGTCCAGATAGCTCTAATCTAGCCATTCCCAACCCGGTCCTCAGGGTACACCTAGTGCCATCGGGTTTTCAGCATATCCACAATGAATATTCATAAGTTAGATTTGCATGCAATTGAGGCAGTGCATGCAAACCTATCTCATGCATATTCATTATGGATATCCTGAAAGCCCAACGGTGTGCCCTGATGATGGGGTTAGGAATGGCTGCTCTAATCAATGAACTCAGACCAACATAGCTAATTGCGTTTCTAAGTAATAAGACCTTGGTTGATCTATTACTGGCTCAGTTCTAAATTCTTCATAAAAGTGCACTCGATTTTTCATTATCTTGTAGTTTATTCTATATTTTTTCCTCTTTTTCTTTTGGATTGTGTCTTGGATCCTTCCTACATTGTGTATTTGCAGGACCTGCCAGTCGAATTTATGTATTAGTTTTTGAATTGATCTTTTTTTTTTTTTTTTTGCCTTTGGCTTTTCTCTTTCAGTTCCAAGTGCATAATTTTGTTTTTATTATTTGTAAACTTGAAAAACAGATATTAAAAAAAAAAAGATCCATCGTGGCACCACGAATGCATCTCATAGAAACATATCACAGTTTCTTAGCAATTCTGCATACTGAAACTCATTGAAAAATCAAACATTTTCAAAATGCTTTTTCAGGCTTGTATACTGTGCCTAAAGCTCAAGGTCTTTTCAATGAGCAATACCCCCTTGAGAAATGTAGGTTTTCACTGGAAGGGAATATCTGGGCTTAACTTGAATCATTATATAAATAAACAAGTATCATGTGTCTCAAACCAACCTATGTCTGCAATTTTAATCCTCTGACAGTAATGCAAGCTAATGTGCTATTTAGAGTATTAACTACAGGTGTTTTATAGAAAAATTATAGCCCATGTGTAGCTTATAAAGCAATAATTCATACATAGCATAAGTCTGTTCTGCAAAACTCCCTGTTCTTTCTTATTTGAAAAATTCAATGGGAACTGCCTTAAGTGTTTTTCCCTATTAAACAGTCTTTTAAAATCTATAATTCAGTGAGACATTAAGTACTTATTTCCATACCATTCAATTCCATAAGCCCCACTGTGAATTCAGCAGGGCATTCTTGTGTTAGCCGGTTTATGCTATCAGTAGCTCCGCATGAATGAAGATTATATTTTCTTGCTAATGGAACAAACCATGGCAAAAGAGTTTATTATTATCCAAAAAAAAATAAATTATGTGCCGTTTTAGCATTGCAATTAGAAGAATAAAGATGTGGAGGCGGACTTTAGGAAGGACATACAAACTGGAATTGAAATGTCCAGTTTGGGATATGTCAACTTCCACTAGGGTGGTAATATAGAGAGAGCTTTGAATTGTCGAGAACAATACTGGTTTTATTGGTTAGATCCATGAACCACTAAGGGACTGAAATTAGATCTTGAATGGACGATGCTAATCTACTCCTACTCTAGTATTGGTTAATATTGGTCATGTGATTGCCTTCTGAAGCTTTTAGAAAGATGCTGAAGCCATTTTGGATAAGCTTTGGAGAAGCTGCTTGAGAGAGACCATCAGGTATCAAGAAGGAGGTATGCTCAATATATAACAAATATAGGTCCCTGTTTACTAAGCCACTCTAGAGGCACGCTAGCGTTTTCAGCATGCGCTATGCATTAGTGTGCACTACCTTTGGTAAAACCATGTTGTCTCGGATCTTGCAACTTATTGGCTTCCAGAAAATTCACTATCCTTTCCTTCAGCATCGCTTCCATTACTTTTCCAATAACCAAAGTGAGGCTTAGCGGCCTGTAGTTTCCAGCTTCGTCCCTATCACCACTTTTGTGAAGAGGGACCACATCCGCTCTTCTCCATTCCCACGGAACCTCTCCCGTCTCCAAGGATTTTTTAAACAAATCTTTAAGAGGACCCGCCAGAACCTCTCTGAGCTCCCTTAATATCCTGGGGTGGATCCCGTCCGGTCCCACGGCTTTGTCCACCTTTAGATTTTTCAAGTTGTTCATACACACTCTCTTCCGTGAACGGTGTTATATCCACTCCATTCTCATATGTACTTTTGCCAGTCAATTGTAGCCCTTCTCCAGGATTTTCTTCAGTGAAAACAGAACAAAAGTATCTGTTTAGCAAATTTGCTTTTTCTTCATCATTATCTACATAGCGCTTCGTAGCATCTTTCAGTCTCACAATTCCCTTTTTAGTCTTCCTCCTTTCACTGACATACCTATAATATTCCATTTAGATGCCCATAATATTCCTATGGGTGTTAGCATGCTCTAAAATGCTAGTGCGGAAGTGTAGGCGCGGGTTATGGGCACGCGCCGATCCATTTTTTAGTGTGCCTGTAAAAAAAGGCCTCTCGGGAGTTTTTTGCCGAAAATGGACGTGCGGCAAAATCAAAATTGCCGCGCGTCCATTTTGGGTCTGAGACCTTACCGCCAGCCATAGTGGTAAAGAATCTGGGCGGTAATGACCTACGCGCGTCAAATGCCACTTGGCGCGCATTTAAAAATATATATATTTTTCAGACATGCATGGCGGACACACGCCAAAATTGAAATTACCGCAAGGGCCATGTGGTAACCGGGCGGTAACTCCAATTTGGCGCCTACACGGCTTAGTAAAAGGAGCCCGTGAAAAACAACAAAAGAAATCATGAGTTAAAGATGAAAGAGACATGAGAGAAGTCAAGGTGGGTTTTTGCAGTGCAGACCCCTGACCCTGCATTTTTTAGCATTAAGGGGCCCTTTTACTAAGCCACAGTAAAAAGTGACCTGTGCTAGTTTTCATGAGTGAAATTGGTACGCACTGGTCCATTTTTTTTACCACGGTAGGAAAAAGGCCTTTTTTTTAAATGGGCCAGTAAATGGCCATGTGGTAATATTAAAATTAGCACGCAGCTATTTACGGCCTGAGCTCTTACCGCTACCTATTTAGAAGGTGGTAAGGGCTTACGCGCTACTCATGCAGTAATCAGGCAGTGCATAGCAATGTGGCCACACTGCCCATTACTGCCAGGAACGCCCCCAGTGGTAGTAAATAGAAAACTATGTTCTCCTGTGGGAAACTGCGTGCGCCAACTTCGGAACTACTGCCAGGTGCCCATGCTACCCCGGCGGTAGGGTCAGTCAGCTTAGCAAAAGGGCCTTTAGATCTTTGCTGTCAAATGCTAGACCATTAGATAAGTACACAAGCATCACCATACTAGAAGAGATCGAAGGTCCGTCAAGCCCAGTACCCTGTTTCCAACAGTAGCCAATCCAGGTGATAAAATCTGGCAACAAATTCCACCTCTTAATTACGTGTAGAGGGAAGACATATTTTCTCCAATTTATTTTAAATGTACTTTATTGCATGCCCCCTAATCCTTTTATTTTTTGAAAGAGTAAACAAGCAATTTACATCTACCCATTTCACACCACTCAAGATTTTATAGACCCCTATCGTATCTCCCCTTAGCCGTCCCTTCTCCAAACTTAAGAGCTCCGGCCTCTTTAGCCGTTCCTGACAGGGAAGTCATCCCATCCCCTTTACCATTCTCATTGCCCTTCTCTGTACCTTTCCTAATTCCACGATATCTTTTGCAGCTCTTTTGCAATATTGCTTACAAATACGTTAAAAAGAATCAGACCAAGAACCAACCCTTGTGGCACACCACTAGTATTATGCTTTTCCTCAGGACTAGGGGACATGCGATGAAACTACAGTGTAGTAAATTTAAAACAAATCGGAGACAATTTTTCTTCACCCAACGTGTAATTAAACTCTGGAATTCGTTGCCGGAGAAAGTGGTGAAGGCGGTTAACTTAGCAGAGTTTAAAAAGGGGTTGGACGGTTTCCTAAAGGACAAGTCCATAAACCGCTACTAAACGGACTTGGAAAACTCCAAAATTCCAGGAATAACATGTATAGAATGTTTGTACGTTTGGGAAGCTTGCCAGGTGCCCTTGGCCTGGATTGGCCGCTGTCGTGGACAGGATGCTGGGCTCAATGGACCCTTGGTCTTTTCCCAGTGTGGCATTACTTATGTACTTATGTCCTCTACTTGGCTCACTTTTATTACATAGAGCAGTGATTTAACCTATTGTGATGTCATAGTGGCTCATTCCACCAATAAGAGCCAACCTCATTAGTGATGTCACAATGGCTTGATTGTATAGAATGTTTGTACGTTTGGGAAGCTTGCCAGGTGCCCTTGGCCTGGATTGGCCGCTGTCGTGGACAGGATGCTGGGCTCAATGGACCCTTGGTCTTTTCCCAGTATGGCATTACTTATGTACTTATGTACTTATATAACTCCATTTACCAGTACTCTTTGTTGCTTTCTACTCAACCAATTTCTAACCCAATCAGTCACATTAGGGCAGATATCGAGGGCATTCAGGGGTCCTTTTACCGAGCTGCAGTAAAATGGTCTCTGTGGTAGCGGCGGGGGATGTTTTTACCACACGCCAGGGCCCTTTTTACCATAGCGAGTTAAAAGCCTCCCCCCCCCCCAAAAAAAAAATGGCCATGCGGCAGGGAACAATTACAGCCACCCATTGAGGTGGCGGTAAGAGCTCCCATGGTAACCTGGTGGTAACCGCTGCCCAATTACTGCTGGGTTAGAGCCATGGTAAAAATTCTAAAAATATTTTCTGGTATGCTGGAAATGGCGCGCACTTGAGCTGGAAATATGACCGGCAGCTGCACTGGGCCAGCAGTAGTTCCAGGTTGCCACACGGCAAATCTGTTGCTGTGTGGTAACCCTTTTGTAAAAGGGCCCCTCAGTCTATTTATGTCACCTATGTGGAACTGTTTCAAATACTTTGGTAAAATCTAACTACACCACCTCTATCACTCTCCATCAATACAACTTTCTGGACACCCAGTCAAAGAAATTAATCCAATTTTGTCTGACAAGACATACTTCCAGTAAAGCATGGAATCCATTGTTTTCTAGAAACCTCACTATACTCTGTTTTAGAAGTATTTCCATAGATGTCAGATTAAATTGGCCTGTATTCCCCAGCTTCCCTCTTACTTCTGCTTTTGTGGATAACTGCATCCTCCCTTCTCCAGTTCTCTGGGACCACTCCCACCTCCAACCAAGCACTGAAAAGGTCAGACAGTAGAGCTGCCAAACCTCCCTCAGTACCCTCAGATCCCATCTAGCCCCATTGTTTTGTCTACCTATATTTTCTCTAGCTCCTCACGAACACAGCTTTTTTGAAAATCATTCAAGGTCTATCATACTTCTGTTCCTGTATGTGTTTGCCTTCTGCAGTCCTAATCCCAGCCCTCCTCTGTGAACACTAGTATAAACAATGGCATAGAGGGGTAAATTGTCCAGAATGGCAGGTGCAGTTCTTAGTGGGCAGACTAGATGGACCATGATGGTCTTTATCTGATTCACTTCAAGCTTGTCTACTTTGCAGAAGTCCAAAAACATCAACTCTTCAAAGCATATATTTCGGGCTTGTGATATTAGAACTTAAAATTTTTTTTTTTTAGAAGACCTCAGCTTGGCGAAATCGTGGGACACTCTTTGGTTCTGACCTCCACTCTCCTAACGTCACTGGTCTTCAAATGTAAGAAACATAGTAACATAGTAGATGACGGCAGAAAAAAGACCTGCGCGGTCCATCCAGTCTGCCCAACAAGATAAACTCACATGTGCTACATTTTGTGTATACCTTACCTTGATTTGTACCTGTCCTTTTCCGGGCACAGACCGTATAAGTCTGCCCAGCACTATCCCCGCCTCCCAACCACCAGCCCCGCCTCCCACCACCGGTTCTGGCACAGACCGTATAAGTCTGCCCAGCACTATCCCTGCCTCCAAACCATCAGTCCCGCCTCCCACCATCGGCTCTGGCACACACCGTATAAGTCTGCCCAGCACCATCTCTGTTTCCCGCCACCGGCTTTGCCACCCAATCTCGTCTAAGCTCCTTAGGATCCATTCCTTCTGAGCAGGATTCCTTTATGTTTATCTCACGCATGTTTGAATTCCGTTACCGTTTTCGTTTCCACCACCTCCCGCAGGAGGGCATTCCAAGCATCCACTACTCTCTCCGTGAAAAAATACTTCCTGACATTTTTCTTGAGTCTGCCCCCCTTCAATCTCATTTCATGTCCTCTCGTTCTACTGCCTTCGCATCTCCAGAAAAGGTTCGTTTGCAGAAAGCTATATATAAGATTTAAAAAATACATTTGAAGACCGGTGACGATAGGAGAGTGGAGGCCAGAGCCAAAGAGGGTCCCACGATTCCGCCAAGCTGAGGTCTTCTCAAAAAATATTTAAGTTCTAATATCACAGTGCCAAAATATATGCTTTGAAGAGATATTTATCTGATGTCATTTGCTATGTTACTATGTAAGAGTATCACCCACTGTAAAATCCACTACCTTAGATTTTCAGAGATGTCCCCATGTGTCCTTCAGATTTATAGGTTAGGAATTATTGTACCTCATTAAAAATTGTAAAGGAAAATACAGTGTCTTGTGGTAATTTAAAACCACTTAATGCAGGTTTTCTAGAGGTACAGTAATTATGAGTCATCTGTTTTCACTATAGGACCTGAATGTTATATATCCATGGAGGTTTCATTATAATTAATGTGCAATTATTATTGTAAAGTGTGTCATAGCGGCAGATTCCTACTGAAAACATTTTTCAAAGAAGAGAAATGCTACTCCCACCTTGGTATAAAATAAAAATAGATACTTAGTTGTTTAGGAGTCATTAAAAATTACTCCTTCACAAGCTTTTTCTTCTACTTCTCCCGGATCACAGCAGGGGGTTCAATCACAGGTCATCTAGCACAATATACCACAAATTCAGCACTGCATTTTAGATAAAGGCAATCATTAGGTGGCATTGGAGCAAAAGGACTCAAGTTGTCTTTTTCTGGGGAGGGGGATATTTTTGATGTGTCTCAGACCAAGTTAGTCTGCTGATTTGTATTGCAAGCAATGCTAGTGCAAACGTTGCTTGATCTTCAAACCACCTTTATTTCAACACTATTGAGAATACTTTCCGGCTGATATTCATAACCATTTAACCGGCAGGAACAGCACCTGGCCGGTGAAATCGTAGTTAGCCGATATTCAGTGGGAGATAGAGCTTAGCGGATAGCCGGCTTTTCAGCTTGGAGAAAAGGCGGCTGAGGGGAGATATGATAGAGGTCTATAAGATAATGAGTGGAATGGAACGGGTCGATGTGGAGCGTCTGTTTACGCTTTCCAAAAATACTAGGACAAGGGGGCGTGCGATGAAGCTGCAGTGCGGTAAATTTAAAACGAATCGGAGGAAATGTTTCTTCACTCAACGCGTAGTTACACTCTGGAATTCGCTGCCGGAAAAGGTGGTTAAGGCGGTTAACTTAGCGGACTTCAAAAAGGGTTGGACGGCTTCCTGGAGGAAAAAGCCATAGAATGTCATTGAATGGACGAGGGAATACAGTATTTCTAGGATGGGCGGGACAAATTGCTTGTTCTTTTGGCCGCTGTCGGTGACAGGGTGCTGGACTTGATGGACCCTTGGTCTGTCCCAGCATGGCGATGCTTATGTACTTAGATTGTAAGCTCTTTTGAGCAGGGACGGTCCTTCCCCATCTTAAACTTGTACAGCGCTGCGTAACCCTGGCAGCGCTATAGAAATGCTAAGTAGTAGTAGTAGTTATGTATTTATCAGGCGATATAACTGGCTATCTGTTGATTTTCAGCACATTGCCATCAAGAAGGCCCTTTTACTAAGGCGCATAGGCGCCTATGTGCATACAACATGCATCACATTGGAACTACCGCCCGGGGTATGCTGTAGCCGGGCGGTAATTCCATTTTTGACGCGCGTCCAAAACACGTGATAGAAATTTTCTACTGTGTGGCGCTTACCCGGCGGTAATTGGCAGTGTACGCATGCTGGCGATTACCACCTAGTTAATGCATGAGACCTTACTGCTAAGTCAATGGGTGGTGGTAAAGTCTCAGACCGAAAATGGATTCGTGCTGTTTTTAATTTTGCCGCACGTCCATTTTCGGGCCCCCCCCCCCAAAAAAAAGGTCTTTATTCCAAGGGAGCTGAAAAATGGACCTGTGCATGTCCAAAAACACGTGCCTACACCAGCGCAGGCCATTTTTTGGTGCGCCTCAGTAAAATGGACTCTTAGTTTGGTGGCCAAATCTGGCCATGTCAATAGTAGGTCTATCTTTGGCCACTATGAACTTAGCCGGCCAGCATGAATATCGGCTTGGCTGGCTATTTGTTAGTGGTCAAAAATAAATTGGATATTCGATGCTGGTCACCGGAAAAGGCCCGGCATTGAATATCCGGGCTGAGAACTGTATTAAACTAGTTTGAAATGCTGGTCAATGTGGATGTCAGTTTGGAATGAAATGTAGGACTAACCAAACAGTGGCGTACCAAGGGGGGGCGGTGGGGGCGGTCCGCCCCGGGTGCATGCCGCTAGGGGGTGCTGCGGTGCGTGCCTGCTCCGAGTTCGCTAACTTTGCTCGTTCGCTGAAGCTCCCTCTGCCCCGGAACAGGTTACTTCCTGTTCCGGGACAGAGGGAGCTGCAGCGAACGAGCAAAGTTAGCGAACTCGGAGCAGGCGCTCGCCGCGGCACCCCCCCCCAGCGGCGTGCACCCGGGGGGGTGTCACTTCGCCGGAGGGGGGAGGTGTCATTTAGCAGGGGGGGGGCGCGCTGCACCCGGGGGGGGGGGGCACATAGGCGATCCGCCCCGGGTGCCAGCCAGGCTAGGAACGCTACTGTAACCAAACTTTATGAGACACTTAAGAGTCCTACCCATGATGCTCAAGGTGTACCCAACACTGTACAGGCACATATAAGAGATAATCCTTACACTGACCAGAATAATAATGGGTTTCCGTAAAGCAGTCATTAGAAAGCAAAACATAAGGAATGGAGTTGATATAAGGTGATTTTGTACCTATATTATCCTAAAATTCAGCCAGGACTAATAAATATAAATCTCTGCCCTCTAAAAGTCTATATGTAGAAAAAGAAAAGCCAGTGAGCTGGGTAGGACTCCGAAGTGTTCCATAAAGTTTGATTAGTCCTACATTTCATTCTAAACTGACATCCACACTGACCAGCATTTCAAACTAGCTTAATACAGTTCTGTGCAATGGTAAACAACCCACTAGAACAGAGGTTCCCAAACTTTTTCGGTTCATGGGTGTCGTCGTCGATAACACACTGAAACCTTCTGCTCAGTGTGCTGCTGCGGCTAAGAAAGCGAATAGAATGTTGGGTATTATTAGGAAAGGTATGGAAAACAGGTGTGAGGATGTTATAATGCCGTTGTATCGCTCCATGGTGCGACCGCACCTTGAGTATTGTGTTCAATTCTGGTCGCCGCATCTCAAGAAAGATATAGTAGAATTGGAAAAGGTGCAGCGAAGGGCGACTAAAATGATAGCGGGGATGGGACGACTTCCCTATGAAGAAAGACTAAGGAGGCTAGGGCTATACAGCTTGGAGAAGAGACGGCTGAGGGGAGACATGATAGAGGTATATAAAATAATGAGTGGAGTGGAACAGGTGGATGTGAAGCGTCTGTTCACGCTTTCCAAAAATACTAGGACTAGGGGGCATGCGATGAAACTACAGTGTAGTAAATTTAAAACAAATCGGAGAAAATTTTTCTTCACCCAACGTGTAATTAAACTCTGGAATTCGTTGCCGGAGAAAGTGGTGAAGGCGGTTAGCTTAGCAGAGTTTAAAAAGGGGTTGGACGGATTCCTAAAGGACAAGTCCATAAACCGCTACTAAACGGACTTGGAAAAATCCAAAATTCCAGGAATAACATGTATAGAATGTTTGCACGTTTGGGAAGCTTGCCAGGTGCCCTTGGCCTGGATTGGCCGCTGTCGTGGACAGGATGCTGGGCTCGATGGTCTTTTCCCAGTATGGCATTACTTATGTACTTATGTACTTATGGCACCCTTAGTGTCCGAACAATTCTTCGCAGCATCCCCCCCCCCCCCGACACACATGGGTCTCCGCACCTCCCTCAGCCAAATGGGTCTCCACACCCCACCCCACCCCTCCGGCCACATGAGTCTCCGCACCCCCAACCCCCAGCCACATAGGTCTCCCTTTCCCTGTAGCTCCCTCTTCTCAGAAAGTCCAGCACACCATTCCCTGCAGCCCCTCTCCTCCCATAAATGTAGCACAACTCTGCTTTCCCCAAATCCAGCATCGCTCGCTACCTTCCTTTCTGCTGGTCCAGGATCGCTACCGCTTCCTTCTCCTTCCCCCGCCGCCGCTGCAGTGCTTGCAGCTTACATTTTCGGTCGTCTGCAATTCACACAGGCAGTCACTCCAGGGCCTTCCCAGTCTGACGCATCCGGCCCACTCTGATGCAACTTCCTGTTGCGAGGGCCGGACGTGGCAGAGGGAAGTCCCCGCAGTGCCTTTGTGAATCACGGACGGACCAAAAATGTAAGCTGCAAGCACTGCAGCGGCGGCGGGGGAAGAAGCAGGAAGCGGCAGATTCCAGACCTGTGGGAGGGGAAAGATGGGAGCAATGCTGGATTTTGTGTGGCGGGAGGGAGGTCAAGATTTGCCTGTGGCACCCCTGAGATTTTGCTGTAGCGCATCAGGCTGCCATGGTGCACAGTTTGGGAAGCACTGCAGTAGAAATTGAAGAGTTGAACTGCAAAACCTGCTAAGCACATTTCGTGTCGAGTCCCGGATGATTAATAAAGTGCAAGTTTTAACATTGTCTACTGTCCCTCCTTCCTTCCGTCATCCCTGTAAATATGCTTGAGAGGAGAAGTGACAAAGAAGTTCCCCTGAGGAACACCAGAAGGACTGGATCTAAGTTGGAGTTTATATTCATTTATTTATTTATTTTGTTACATTTGTACCCCGCGCTTTCCCACTTATGGCAGGCTCAATGCGGCTTACATATACAGGTACTTATTTGTACCTGGGGCAATGGAGGGTTAAGTGACTTGCCCAGAGTCACAAGGATATATAATTAAGGTTTAAAGTATTGCCTGCTGCAGAGTTGGAAGAAATAAACAGTTTATGTGTGCTCTAAATCAATTTAATGTACATTAATCTACAAATTAATACCTGTTAAATCTATTAGCATGCACTAGAAAATTCTAATGCACATCTGAAACTTTTATTAAAACCAATACGTGGAACAGCCCCAAAGTACAAATATTGAGAGAAAAAAGCCCAAATGAACCCAACATTTTTCCTGTGCCCATCCTTAATAAAAACAAAAGACTTTTACACTATATTTGCATATTTACACATGTAAAGAACCAGTTGGTTGATATTCAAAATGATTTAGCCTGCCAGAAATGGCCGCTGACAGATTAAATCAATTCTTTGGGGCTATCCGCTAATTTTCAGCGGCACTTTATCAGTTATCATCGAGGCATGGGTAGGGGAGGGATTTGATAGGCATATTAGACTTTTATTCCTGTAGAATGTTGGGGTTCTATTTGCTACGTTTTGCACTTCTTGCTTATTTTGAAATAAAGATTAGACATTTTGAAAATTAGTGGTTAATACCTAAGTGAAAACCAGCTATTTTTAGGGCAATCTGGGGCAGTGGCATTCCTTGGTCGGCTGCCACCCGTAACGGATCACCACTGCGCACCCCCCCCCCCCCCCCCCCCCCGGGTGCAGCGTCATCCCCGGACCTGTTACTTGTCCCTTAGTCCTTGAATCTTTGCTCCTTTAGCAAGTGCCTATTAATGTCAACTCATAGGAGAAGGACAGGCTGATTCTGCACTCAGAATTTCTGCCTAGACATGGGTCAAAGGCAGGAGATGAAACCCATAGGGGGGAGGAAACTGGTTCCACCAGACCCTTCCCCAAATTATTATAAAGCCTTCTTTTGTTTTATCAATTTCCAGAAGCTTCTACCCTCTCTGGAAACTTCTAGTGTGGAAACAAAAAGAAGTAGTAGCTCTGGGAGTAATGGTCCATCCTGGACAATTACCTGTGTGGGATTTTTTCCCCATATACTCCCAGAGCTGCTACTCTTGTCTCCTAGGGTTACCATATTTGCCCTAAGAAAAAAGAGGACACATGCCCCGCCCCCTGGCACACCTCTTCTCCGCCCCTGTCCCACCTATGCCCCACCCCTTGCCCCGCCCCCTATACAAGACTTCAATGGAAGTCTCGGGAAGCTGCCGCTTCAATCGTATTAGCATACATTCACCATCCACCTTTTTGCCAGCTACCTTTTGCCAGCTCTTTCCCCCCCCCCCCCCCCCCGCCCCCCTTACACGCTTCTAGGTTCCCTTCCCTTCCCCCAGGCCAGGCGGGCCCCAGTTTTCTTCTACTTCTCCCCCCTTCCTTCCCCCACCTAGACTAGTTTACAAATCTCCAGTACAGCCTTTGCTGTCCATATAAAAATGTATTGAGTGTTTTTAAAACTGTCGATGTAAGGAAATTTTCATTTTGAACCCCGCTTTGATGCTGTTATTAGGACAGGAGACTTTTAATAAGTATATAATCACAAATGAATGTATTTGTGATGCTTTACTATGAGTTTGCATTAGATCTAGGCACAACAAAAAAAAACCCAACCCTAATTCTTGTTTAATGTGGGATATAACTGCCATAAATATGTAAATAAATAATTAGAAAGAAACTCTGAATGTTGAGCACCTGATTTTTATACCTTGATGTCTGTTTAGTGGTCCTTTACCAAGTCCTTTACCAGGAGAAACAAAAATCTCTGCAGTGCATGAATATAACACATGCTAAGGTGTCCTTATAACCAGCCCCTCCAAATAACACACCGTTTATGATTTATAACAAATTCCTACTCTACCTATGAAAAGTTATTCCGTTATTTATACTTCCATCTGTGTACATCCGTGTGTTGCACAAGGCAGCATGCATGGGCCACATGGCAGCCTACCAAGTTACCTACCAGCTCCAGACCAGTACCATCCGAAAGAAAGTGGCTCCGACCCCGGACTCAGACAGGGAGGCCTTGGAGGAGAGACAAGTCGGAATCAGGATAAAAAAAAATTGACCTCGTCGTCGTCGATATGGCAGCGGCTGTGCAGGCGGCAGGCACTAGAACTGAAGCACTGCACTGCGCGCCTGCCTGTTTGCTCGTGCAGGAGGACGGACGGAGGGCGGATCATTGTAATCAGCTGACTGGGGCGGGCGGGCTGGGCTGGCTAGCGCACACGCACGGACGCTGCACGTCGGCGTCGGACGACGGGAGGAGTCGAGTCAGGAGGAGGAGAAACCCGGACAAAGCCAACAAATGAGGAAATCCGCCCGGACTCCCCACGGCACCCTCAAAAAGAGGACATGTCCGGGGAAATCCGGACGAATGGTAACCCTATTGTCTCCTCTACTTTGTTTTATTGCCTTTATGTCCCCATAGAGGTGGTTTCCTGTTCTCCCACCAACTTCTAGTGTGAACATGTGACTTCCTGGCCAGTGCTGGAACAGGAAAAAAACAATAGGTTCACAGAAACAAGGAGGTTTAATAGATAGGAGTGGAAGTGAGCCTATCTAGTCCATTGTAAGCAAGGAAGCCAATTAGGACTGTCTGAGTTTTCCCTTCCCAGTGCAGCCGTCATCCCTGTTCACCCAAAACAAAGCAAGCAAACCTATGAGCTGCTGCATCCACGTTGTCGTTTTTTTTATTGTTGGTCCATCTGTAACAAGTCTAAAGCTATTTCAATTGGATAGGCAGTGCCTCAAAAGGTGGAGGACAAAAGTTTGTTTTATTGGACAGCTTTTTAATTTATTTGAAAGCTTCCGAGTGAGGCACAGTGAAGCAGATCTGTGACCGTTCAAAAAGTAGCCCCGCCACCAAGACCCTGAAGCAGCAGCACAAAACGCTGGCCATCGTCAGCTTGGGGTGAGGGGCTGAAGAAAACACAGTCCAGCACAGGATCTTCCAGTGCCAACAACAGGTAGTACTGACAAAGAAAGATAAGTGTCTGCACAGTACTACCAATGTTACCGTAGCGTATCAATGTAGTCCCTCTTTGTTTCTTTTTTGGTGAACACTTTGATATGCACCATTCCAGTAAAATCTTTTTTAAAAAGTAAGAAAAATTATCTAAAAAAATTGCATGAAGGATTTAGCAATTGGAAGGTTTTTTTCTGGCCAGTGATGAAGAGAAGATCGTTGTGATCTGGTTACCTCGAGTAGATTTTTACGATCTATGAGCTCTGTGAGGCCTTTTTCCTTCTATGATAATTCATGATTTAAAGAATCAGCACTTTAGTATCCGTGTCATAAGATTTATGCATGATGCCTATAACATAGTTTAAGACATTTT
This sequence comes from Microcaecilia unicolor, assembly GCF_901765095.1. Lineage (NCBI taxonomy): Eukaryota > Metazoa > Chordata > Amphibia > Gymnophiona > Siphonopidae > Microcaecilia > Microcaecilia unicolor. The sequence goes on from NC_044039.1 coordinate 26,281,223, forward strand.
CATTTGGTGGAAATTATTGGTGTTTGTATTCCAACAATAAAAACTTTTACTACTACTACTATAAATCATTTCTATAGCGCTACCAGTCGTACGCAGCGCTTCACAATTGAACATGAAGAAAAGACAGTCCCTGCTCAAAAGAGCTTACAATCTAAATCAGGACAGACAGATAGGACCAATAAGGGATAAGGGTAGGACAGACACATAGGGAAAGGGACTATTGAAGAGAGGAAGACAAGATAAAGGTTATGAACAAGTGACAAGTTAGGAGTCAAAAGCAGCATCAAACAGGTAGGTCTTTAGCCAGGATTTGAAGGCGGCCCGGGATGGAGCTAGACGTAACGGCTCAGGAAGCCTATTCCAGGCATAAGATGCGGCGAGATAAAAGGAACGGAGTCTGGAGTTAGCGATGGAGGAAAAGGGTGCAATTAGGAGAGATTTGCCTAGTGAACGGAGTTTCTGGGATAGGTTCTCTTTTAGAACCTTTATCGAAATTCACTGACGTGTTCCTCAGACCCCTCATCCCCTCCTATGTAAGAGACTCAGCACGTATGAATTGTTGATGATCAGGCAGAGAGTGATAAGAATTTTGATAGGTTATTAAGTGGGATTAGCGATACTTTGTATTTAGCATTTTAACATTGTCTAATACCTGAAATGCAACAGTTCTTCTGTGTATGTTTATATAGAAACATATAGAAGAGCACACATATGATAACTTTTTGGAGTTGATATTGATTTTTATAGTTCATGTAGTGTCATTTCAGTTTAGTATTTTGTCGTTCTATTGAGCATTTTATGTGTCATATTTCTTATTCTTATTTTATTTGTATCTTTCATTTTTAGGTTTTTATTATACATTTTTCAAGGGGTGCATTTTTAATACTCCCCCCTTTTTTAGATATGTATATACTATCTGTAAAAATATATATATTTAAACACGCTTGAGCAAGTGCATGCCAGACCATTTGACTTACATATGTTGCATTTTTTTGAACAATACTTTATCCACCTCTCCTTATGTAAGTTTTGATTTTTAAATTATAGATTTTCTGTTGATGTATGTAACTGTGTCAGGTTTATATTATGATGATTTTTATACTTTAATTGAATTAAGTTCAAATTGTATTGAATTCTATTATTATCATTTTAATAATGTTTTAATATGGTTTAAGTATTGTATGATCATTTAGTATTTATTTTATAGAGTGTCTAAATATGTTTTGACTTTTTATTTGTTCTTATATATGTAATTGAGTTTTATATAATGTTATTTTGTATATGTTTTGATTTTATTTTATAGTATTACCCCTGACGCAGCCTGAGGGCGAAACATGGCCACGTCGGGTATTGTTGTTTGATTTTTGACCTTTGGGTCTTCCATTAAACTTCATTGTTTCATCATTCTGCTTTTTTAGTTCGTATCTGGAGTGGCCTAGTGGTTAGGGTGGTGGACTTTGGTCCTGGGGAGCTGAGGAACTGAGTTTGATTCCCACTTCAGGCACAGGCAGCTCCTTGTGACTCTGGGTAAGTCACTTAACCCTACATTGCCCCATGCAAGCCGCATTGAGCCTACCACGAGTGGGAAAGCGCAGGGTACAAATGTAACAAAAAATATATATATATCTGTTCAACACTAAAACAGATGTAAGGATTATATATTCCATACAATATGCTTGACAGAATTATCATGGTAGGCTTATTGATTTGAGTAGATACTGTATGTGCTGAGCTGATCAGGATGAAATCAAAGATGTGTCCTGTCATCGGGTCATTGTCTTGCTGGAGCATCTCTGCTTCCAAAGGTTTTGCTGTAATTATAATACAACTATCCCCGGGCCTTGTGAGTTTCCTTTTAATTAGAAACAACCACTGACTACTGCTTCTACCTTATTAAACATGCATCATTTTCTGCCGGATTACATTTCTTTTTGACTGTGCTGATGCTTTGCTTCCATTGTTTCTGACAGATTTTGTGTCCTTGTCTTCATGGTAATGTAAAGTCTTGCTGATGGGGCATGTCTGTGCCCTCTCATCCTTTTCACTAGATTATAGTAATAAGACTAAAAGCGCACTTAGCAGGGAAAGTCTTCGTTAATAATGTTGTTTTGATTTCACAGGAGTGCAGAAATATACTAAAGCCAGCAGAAATACATCAGATAATTAATATATTTGAATGGGATTATGGTTGCTTGAAACTTGCAGTTTTGAGATACGCAGATATAAAGATCTGGGTATAAATTGATATAGATAAAGATAGATATAATTGGTCTTGTGATTCATGTGCATCATGGAAAAAGTGTTAAAAGCTGAATTCCCCACTGCAAAAGCCAATGTAAAGAGCCAAGAAGCCTGGCAACTGTAGGATGGTATTTTCTACTCTTGGGTAGTTGTCATCTCTTGACTTGTTATCTGAAAATCTGAGGCATTTTAGCTCTAGTGCATTTACTATTGAAAACTGTGAAAAAAAACTTTCAGCTTGTGAACTGAGAAGAATTTCATTCTCAAGTGTTGTGTAGGAGCGTGAACGAGGACAGGGACTGGAGCCTTGATAGGCATAGCCACACAGAGGGTTAATTGGGAAATAAAGCAATTTACGTGCAGGAACTGGATGACCTGTTTCTTTCACAGGTCAGGAGAAAATAAACACACCCAAAATTAGTTCTTGGTTCCATAAGGTTCTCTCCCGTGGCCTGCTCCTGCAGGGCCAGTGCCATAGTCGGTCTCTGAAAAGGCAACACATACAGCTTGTGTCTTGCCTCGAGTACCAGAGTTAAAGGTTTGTCCTTCAGTATTCAGCACAGTTGGGCCTAGCTTATCCCTACGTTCCAAAGTTACAACTTCCAGCAGGGTTCCAAGATAACCTTGGCCTACCTTAATAGAGTTTCTGCTTCTTGCAAGGTTTTAGTAAAGGCTTATGCTTGAGGACTGCATTTCTTTTCCCAAGACTTCTCTTCAGGTACCGCAGCCCAGCTTCTAGCAATCTTGGAAGAGTCCTTACCTGAGACCTCTCTAACTGAACTGTGCTGAGGGTTTTTATCCTACCTTGACCACGCCCTCCCTGCTCAGTAGCCTGACTTTTAAGGTACCTCTGTGACTGTGAGGGAGCAATACAGTGGTGTAGCCACAGGTGGATCTGGGTGGGCCAGGGCCCACCCACTTAGGGTTCAGGCCCACCCAACAGTAGCACACGTTTAGTGGTAGCTGGTGGGGATCCCCAGCTCCACCAGCTGAAGACCTCCCCCTGATGGTAATGAAAACGCTACTTTCCTTGATACTGGCACCTGCGCATGCTCAGTCTTCAGCGCATGCCTGCTGCAGATTGTCAAGGGGGAAAGAAGCGTTTTCTTGCCAGCTGAGATTTTGTTTTTTGGTGGTGGTGTGGGGGGGGGGGGGGAACACTTGGTGCCCACCCACTTCTTGCCTAAGCCCACCCAAAATCTGTTGTCTGGCTACGCCCCTGGAGGAATAGTAACTTCCTATGGATTCTCTCATATGGGGAAAATGGGGGTTTGAAGTGCAATGATTTTGACGCAGTGTTAAATGGCACCCAGAGGCTACCAGAAATCAGAAGCACATATGACAACATTATATGCTAGCTGAGAGTTGGAAATACTTCTTTTATTTCTCATCTAGGTCAAAAGTGATATAAAGCCTGCTAACATTTGTAAGAGCATATGGTTTTCACATGGACAATATCCCCCCTATTCTACATAGAGGGATATGTTCGAAACCAAAACGTCCAAATCCAGGGGCGGGGAAATCTGTATGTTCGAAAAAAGATGGACATCCATCTTTCGTTTTGAAAATACTGTCAGAGACATCCATATCCTTAAATTTGAACGTCCCTAGATTTGGACGTCCTTGGATCTGGACATTTCTGACTTTCAGCGAATTTTGAAACCAAAGACGTCCATGTCAAAAACATCCAAATGCAAGCCATTTGGACGTGGGAGGAGCCAGCATTTGTAGAGCACTGGTCCCCATGACATGCCAGGACACCAACCGGGCACCCTAGGGGGCACTGCAGTGGGCTTCATAAAATGCTCCCAGGAACATAGCTCCCTTACCTTGTGTGCAGAGCCCCCCAAAAACCACTACCCACAACTGTACACCACTACCATAGCCCTTACGGGTGAAGGGGGCACCTATGTATGGGTACAGTGAGTTTGTGGTGGGTTCTGGAGAGCTCGCTGTTTCCTCCACAAATGTAACAGGTAGGGAGGGTATGGGCCTGGGATTGCCTGTCTGAAGTGCATTGCAGTACCCAATAAAACTGCTCCTGGGACCTTCTTTCGCTGTCACGGACCTGAGTATGACATCTGAGGCTGGCATAGAGGCTGGCACGAAATATTTTTAAAGATGTTTTTTGAGGGTGGGAGGAGGTTAGTGACCAATTGGGGAGTAAGGCGCGCTCACGTTTCTGACATGCGCTAAAATTGGTGTGCTAATCGTTAGAGATGCCAATGCATTCCTATGGGCTTCCCTAAAGTTTAGCGCGCCCATAATTTTAGCGTGCGCTAAAAACGTGAGCGCGCCTTAGTAAAAGATGCCCTTTTTTTAATGATCCCAAGCAACTATTAGAGTTTGTGGTTTCTAAGAAAGAGTTGAAAGTACAAACTTAACTTTCCTGCAGCTGAGTTGGGAGCATTGTTATAGCTGGCTGTGGGTTTTCTTTTTACTTTGGCGTCTTTTCTTTAATGTTAATTTTTTCCTATGAAAGAAAAATTTCCATATCTTGGCCATATTACCTGGAATTGTGGACATAAGGGTGTATACGTTTCTTTATTTAAGTACATAAGTATTGCTATACTGGGAAAGACCAAAGGTCCATCGAGCCCAGCATCCTGTTTCCAACAGTGGCCAATCCAGGTCACAAATACCCGGCAAGATCCCAAAAATGTACAAAACATTTTATACTGCTTATCCCAGAAATAGTGGATTTTCCCCAAGTCCGTTTAATAACGGTCTATGGACTTTTCCTTTAGGAAGCCGTCCAAACCTTTTTAAAACTCTGCTAAGCTAACCGCCTTTACCACATTCTCTGGCAATGAATTCCAGAGTTTAATTACACGTTGAGTGAAGAAAAATTTTCTTCGATTTGTTTTAATTTTACTACATTGTAGCTTCATCGCATGCCCCCTAGTCCTAGACGCTTCACATCTACCCGTTCCACTTCACTCATTATTTTATAGACCTCTATCATATCTCCCCTCAGCCGCCTTTTCTCCAAGCTGAAGAGCCCTAGCCGCTTTAGCCTTTCCTCAAGGGGAAGTCGTCCCAAACCCCTTTATCATTTTTGTCGCCCTTCTCTGCACCTTTTCTAATTCCTCTATATCTTTTTTGAGCTGCAGCGACCAGAATTGAACACAATATTCGAGGTGCGGTCGCACCATGGAGCGATACAAAGGCATTATAACATCCTCATTTTTGTTTTCCATTCCTTTCCTAATAATACCTAACGTTCTGTTTATTTATTTTTAGAAATGTGCTTGTTTCCTCAGTTGCATTCACTTGATGTTGATGTGACTGTATAATTTGAAATATGTAAAAATAAAAGTTAAAAAAAAAAAAGATGAGCATATTGATACCAGCTTCTGAAAAAGGAAAGTTAATTAGGAGATGACTTGCTTCCACATTCAAGGAGAAAATACCTTTGAAAAGAGAACTTTTAGAGTTCACCATAATAGCTAGAAATAGCATTTTTCTAATTAGGAATAAATACATGACATCAAGGACCTCAACAGAGACAGGGGTGATACAATATAGACATATAATTACTTGAAAGGTATTAATGAGCAAGCTAATCTTTTTCAAAGATGGAGAAGCTATAGAATTAGAAGGTATGAAATGAAAAAGAGAAAAATGAAGGCAGATAAAGAGCATATGGTCTATCCAGTCTGCCCATCCAGGCCATCTATAATCCATTCCACTCCCTCGGAGATCCTATGTACTTGTCCAAAGCTTTCCTGAAATTAGATATAGTCTTAGTCTCCACCATCTTCACCAGGAGGTCCTTCCATGAATTCACCACCATTTCCACTAAGAAGTATTTCCTTAGGTTACTCCTTGAAGCTGCAAGGAGAAAAGCTTAAAAGCAACATCAAGAAATAATCTTTCATGAAAAGGTGGTGGATTCCTGGAACACCCTCCTGATGGAGGTGGTTGGGACGAAAACAGTGGCTAAATTCAGAAAAGCATGAATAAACATGTATGTAGGAAGTGGAAGTGATCAAAGCAAAATAAATGACGTAGAGAGGTGTAAACTGCATGGAGAAGCAGGTCCAATCCACAACAAGGCATAGAGGAGGTAACCTGAATGTGTTCTGCAAAGAGCGGCAGGTACGATTCTAGCCACCTTGCTAGGTGGGAAAGGGGACCTTGTGCTGGATCCTTGTGTTATTGGGGGTCCATAGCATGGGACATGGTGGATGTCAGAGGGTCCAGGAATGGGAGATCTTGATCTCATCACTGACCTCTTTACTAGATAGCAGGCCTGATTTGAGGTCCACTGTTCCAGGGCCACCGAGAGGGGGCAGGGGGGCAAGATTCCCTAGGCCCGGCCTCCAAGAAGGACCCAGTGCCAGCTATCAAGAGAGACTGCTCTGCCAGCCATGGGTCCTTCTTTCTGTTTCTTTTGCGGAAACACGAAGTTATTTCACAGGAGACATGACGCAGCGGGAAGAAGGACCCATGGCCGGCAGAGCAGTCTCTCTCGATCACTGCTATGGGGGAGGGGGGCAGCGGCGGCAGAGTCCTGAAGATTGTTTTCCCCAGGCCCAGTTTTGTCTCTCGGTAGCTCTGCACTGTCCTTGTTGCTGCAGCAACACAAAGGTGAGAAAGAGATGCTCTTTTTTCAGTATCTCCATTTCTTAAAATCTCTGCTCCTGTTGGCCGTATCAGCAAATGGACGTGAACGCTTCCACATCTTCTACTGTAAGCATTTTACAAAAAGCTCAGCTTTTAACAGATCCTTTTACAAAAAACAAGGAATATGTCCTGACCTTCATATATCAATGCCAATCTCAACATTGTATGTAAAGTGAGGCTTTTAATATCTAACTTTAAGAAGAATTTATTATGAATAAATGTTGTGTAATTTGTATGATTTCCACTTAAAGGTGCAGAATATACCAACCTCAGAATAATTACAGCATACACCTTGAAAGTTTGCACACACACACACAAAGACATACAGACATAGAGTATGATTGGGGCATGCCACAGTAGCAGACAGGTGATGGCCACTGGTCTACCCGTCTCACTTGTGATTTCAGTAATGATGGTGATTTTTAGTTGGAATCAAATAGCAGGATTTATGGAGTATGTGGTGCATCTAAGAGCCTTGACAGGATCTGGGCTGATCAGAAGATTGACTGATGGTGAAAAATAGGCCATTTAACTCTGTTTTTGTAACATCTCTCCTCTACGGCCTTGAAACTGTCAAGGGCTGATCAGAAGCAGCTTATGAATTTAGAGTGAGGTGCATTTGTAAGAGCAAGGAGGTTTAGTGGCAGGGCTGGCTGACAAATGAGTACATTCTTAGCAGACGATAGCAGGAGCACTTCAATAGAAAGGTGCATTGTTTGAGATAGTTTGCTAATCTTGAGGAACCAAAGAAGAGTATTAACCCCACCGATAATCAGCGCTATTTAACTGGCCAGGAACAGCTCCTGGCCGGTTAAATAGCATTTAGCCAGCTAACCGCTAATATTCAGCGGGAGATAGCTGGTTATCTCCGCTGAATAGTCAAGGTTAGTGCGTTGGACTAGATTCTATATATCACACCTAAAAAATCAGCGCTGAAATTAAATATGCCTAAGCTTATTCTTTAAAGTATGCCTTAATTTAGGTGTACTATATAGAAGGGGCATAGCCAGGCTTCGGCAGGAGGGGGGTCAAGAGCTTGAGGTGAGGCGGCACATTTTAGCCCCCCCCCCAGTGCCGCTGACCCCCCCCCCCGCCATTGCCGACCCCCCCCCCCCGCCGCCACCACCAACAACAACTTTGACCCTCCCCTGCCGATGACCCTCTCGACCCCTCTCCCACCGCCAACCCTCCCCCGCCGCCGCCGCCATCGTCTACCATTGCTGGCGGGGGACCCCAACCCCCACCAGCCAAGGTCCTCTTCTTCTGGTGCAAGGCTTCGTTCTGTTTCTGTGAGTCTGACGTCTTGCACATGCAGGACGTCAGACTCACAGAAACAGAACGAAGCCTTGCGCCGGAAGAGGAGGACCTCAGTTGGTGGGGGTTGGGGTCCCCTGCCAGCAAAGGTAAGCGGTGGCGGCGGCGGGGGAGGGGGAGGGTTGTCGGCGGGAGGGGGGGTCAAGAGGGTTGTCGGCAGGGGGGTCCAGGGCCAAATCTATGGGGACCCAGGCCCCCATGGCCCCATGTAGCTACGCCACTGCTTTATAGAATAAGCCTAAATTTCTGTGCAGTTTAAAGAATACGCTGAGTGCCTGTCCGCACAACTAAACTTAGTTACAGGCAGTCATGCCAAATAAAACTTGGTGTAAATCCCGATGCCTAAATTACATGCGGACTGGCTTTATTCTATAACAATATGCATAGATTTTAGAAACACCCATGATCCGCCCATTCCACGCCCCCTTTTCAACTATGCAACTTTGAATTTATGTGCATCGCATTATAAAATACACTTTAGACAGTTGTGTGTGTAAATTCGAATGAATGCCTACTAGTCTAAATATTTGCTTGTTGACTGGCAATTATCAGCGCTGATTGGCTTGTTAACTAATTAAGTTGCATATGCAAATGCAGAATACAACTGGATTTGCGCAAGCAAACTTAAGTCGCGCTATAAAGAATTTGGGGGATAGCAGCTAACTCGTAATATTGCATGATATTGCCAGCTGTCTATGAACATTCAAGCGCTGGCTGGCTAAGTTTAGCGGACAAATTGGACTGCATAAATAGCAGTCCTCTCTTTGCCCGCTATTAACTTCACTGGCCAGTGCTGAATATTGACATAGTCGGTTAAGTTAGAGCCGGCCAAAAAAAAAAAAAAAACAGATATTCAATGCCGGTCACTGCAAACAGCCCGGCATTGAATATCTGGGGTCACCACTGACTGCGGAACTTATGCTGGCTGAATATCGGGCCTTAAGTAAGTAAATACAAGTCATAATACAAGACTTAAATACAAGTCTGTACATACATCCAGTTTCTCATACACCTGCACACAACTATGGAATGAATTACTGATTGCCATAAAAACAACACACGATCTGACAACCTTCCAAAAGTTATTAAAGACCTACTTATTCATAAAGGCGTACAATAAAGATTCCCCATAACGATCTGACTTCCTAATTATTCCAATCACAACTATTAAGGAACCCTCCTATCTGTCCATCCTAATTACATCCTCACGACTGAATATTATATCGTCCTGATATCATTATGTTATATTATGCTGATCTTTCAATCCACTTCCAATCCAATACGATTTACTTATGCACTCTTATTTGTAATAATTGTAAAATTATTATTCCGTTAATATGATTGATTTGATATTCTATGTACCCATCTGTATCTATATTTTGAAATTCTTATCCTATAATGTGTACATGTTGCTATAACATTTTGTAAGCCACATTGAGCCTGCAAATAGGTGGGAAAATATGGGATACAAGTGCAGCAAATAAATAAATAAATTGCAATTTTCAAAGCATTTGACAGGGGTTAAAAGCAATGTTTACCATCTGCCGCAAAACCTAATTGCCCTCCCTCAGTGTATGTTGATTCATAATGCATGTACTTTCAGCTATATTGACAGGAAGCATTCCTGTGGGTGTGTTTAGGTTTGGTGGGGGGGATTATGTGCATTTTCAAATCCTCACACATACTTTTCCCACAAAATTGTACTTGCAGAAAAAGGTGCAGGTGACATTGCATACTTTGAACCAATGACAAGTTTTGCTCAAGAAGAAAGTGCATTGCAAACAGGTTGAAAATTGTCCCTAGTAGAAAAGATATTCTTTTCTTCAAGTTGGCCCACTTTGCCTGTAGGGGGAGCTCTAAGTAGCTTGCTGAAGGTCAAACAGGAAGTGAGGTCACACGAGTAGAGCATCTAAGGGATATGTAATTGTAACACGGGTCTCAGTGACTAGCTCAGTTCTTTCTCCAATCTGATCCTGGCCACAAAAAAAAAAAGAAACCAATCACTTACTCTACTTAGTCCTTTCACCGACTCTTTCTTCTCAATTCAGTTGTTACAACTCAAGCTTGGGTGCAGGCCAGGGCCAAATAAAGATCCAGAAAGCCTTTGGTTGTTAATCTGGGCATGTTTTCTGAGTATCCTTTAGAAGTCCAGGAGCCGCTTCTTTCTCTGTCTCTCAAAAGAATACTCAGCACACCAAGGAATTGTGATTTTATGCAAAACTTTACTAAACTCTGCAACGGCAGTAAAATAAAATTCAAACTCTTGTCCTCATTTGGTTTAAGAACGTCTTCTGTTCAGCCAAGACTGTTCAGTACAGTCTTAAACGACTCCTGAAACAGCTCAGAGATATATACAAAATATACAACTCTTCCAGTCCATCACCCATCCCTTTAGACTGAATAATCCAAGGCTGTGCTGATAGTGTTGGTTGTTACCAGCAAATTCCTCCAGGATCAGACTCTTGTGTCTGTCCTCACTTCCAGAGTTGCACCTCGCCAGGCTGCCCCTTCTGGCTTTGAACAGTCTCTTCCATGCTCCTGCTCTCAAGCTGTGCTCCCCTTGCCCACCCGGAGCACTCCTCTCAATCAGTTACTGTCTCTGGCCGACAATAACTCCCCCCTAAACTCAGCCTTAGGTTATCTGGCCTTTCTAGTATACTCTCTCTCCTCCTAGGGTTCTGGCAGGGGTGAAGGCAGCCAAAGACTATGTGCTACTGCTTAACCAAACAAGAATTTTTATTACCTTCGAACTCCACTTTTACTGTCAATCAATTACTAGAAACCAGTGGAGTAGCTACAGAGGGCCACAGGGGCTCAGCCTCCCCAAAATGGATCCAGGGCCCTTGGTTTGTCTGGAAGGTCCCCAACCTCGCCAGCTGAAGCGTTTCTCCAGCGTTGCTTTCCTTACATTGTCTGCCCTACTTCCCTCTTGTCGTGTGCAGGTTAGTTTTTAGTAAAACTAAGCATGCACGACATTTCGCACGTGCTCAATTTCATTAAAATCGAACATGCGCAACGTGAGGGTAAGCAGGGCAGGCAATGTAAGGAGAGCATCGCTGGAGAAATGCTTCAGCTGGCGGGGCTGTGGATCCCTGCCAGCCAATGTATGTGTCATTGCGGTATGGAGGGGAATGGAGGGGATGCATGCCAAAATGTGCCCCCTCACACACACTTTGAGGTCTGACTATGCCCCTGCTAGAAACATTTCCCTCTGCAACTTGTTCCACAAACACTCCCCTTGGGCTGGGCTTCCCTCCCACCTAGGGACATCCTACTCACTCCCCTCAGTGACTCCGTATAATGGGGGATTACATCATCTTCCAAAGTTCTGAGCTGAGAAGCCAGCTGAAGACAAGAGTTTTATACCTTGGTTAATTAAAAAGTCAAACTGTTAGAGCTAAAGAGAGAAAAAGGTGCTTGGGAACATCAGGAGATCATAGTCCTGAGCCTGGCCTATAACTGTGAATTTAACTCTCTATTTAAAATACCCTTCTGTGTTAATCCTCAAATAGGGTACGCTCCAGGAGCCCTGCCACCACCTGCACCACCTCACCTGTACTCAAACACACAGGCTCAATCTCAGGTGTGTGGAGGAGTGACATATTACAATACAGTACATCAGTAGGTGCAGCCTAAACCCTCCACCCCCCCCCCCCCCCAAAGATCATCTCACCCAGTCACTATCAAGCCACCACCTCCTGAGATCTTTGAAATCCAGAAATAGTTAAGTTGCCGTTGGGTCATCTTGGAGGGTGCTGCCCTGCCGATCCCAGCTGCGAAGGTGGCCTGATTTGAATGTTCTCGGTTTCCGCTTTTCTCTCAGCTGTTTATCGTTGGAAGAGGTCGGAGAATGTGTGGGTCACTGCGCCAGTTGCCATTGGAGCAGGAGTGGCGGTTAATGGACTCCATTTCCATCAAGCAGGGTCATCTTGGTGTATCCAGTTGCTTTACCTCTCTTCCAGCCAGAAGAGGCTCAGCCTACTCCTCGGATTCAACTTATGACCTGCAGTTCTTCCTACCAGCATATCTACGGACCATTTTAGACTCATTTACCCTTTCCCTATTAACTACTTTCCCTGTTTCCACTATTCTATCTAATTTGATTGCAACCATATCATCTCTGATCTGGCAATAGCCATTCAGTGCATTGAAGACACTTTGAGCCTGCAAAATTGTGGGGAAAAAAACGTGGGGTATAAATGTGCAAAATAAATAAATAGAGTAGAAACGTATCTAATTGAAAGTGTGATCCTGGGTTCAAGTATCACCTGCAGAATTTCTTCTTCATTGGGACCAGGGCTGTGACTGGTTTACACCAGGAGGCCAAATAGGCAGGTCTCAGATTTTTAAGATAATCCACTATATCAATAATTCAGCTGACTCCAATTAGTATATTCTGAATCAACCATTTACTTGATCACTTAGGGGCCTTTTTACTATGATGCAATAAAAGGTGGCCTTAGCTTGTGCCTATACGGGTCATTCCTGCGCACTAAGGCCATTTTTACTGCATGGGTAAAATGGGCGATTTATCTATTTCCTGCATTAATGCCCATGTGCTAATTTTCTCATTAGTGCATGGTCATTAGCACATGAGCCCTTAACTATACATTAGGCACTAATCTCATGCTAAGCACATAAGCACACAAGCACCGCCATACTGGGAAAAGACCAAGGGTCCATAAAGCCCAGCATCCTGTCTCCAACAGCGGCCAATCCAGGCTTCAAGAACCCGGCAACCCCCCCCCCCCCCCCCCCCCCAAAAAAAAAAAATAATAATTTTTTAATAATGTTCAATGGACTTTTCCCTCAGCGATCTGTCCAAACCCCCTTTAAACTCCGTAAGGCCAGCTGCTGCCACTACATTTTCCGGCAAAGAGTTCCAGAGTCCAACTACACGCTGAGTAAAGAAAAACTTTCTCCTATTTGTTTTAAATCTACCATATTCTAGCGTCATCTTGTGTCCCCTGGTTCTATTATTGTTTGAAAGTGTAAACAAACGCTTCACATCTGTCCGCTCTACTCCGCTCATTATCTTGTAGACTTCTATCATATCACCCCTCAGCCGCCTTTTCTCCAAGCTGAAGAGCCCTAACCTTCTCAGCCTTTCCTCATAGGGAAGTCGTTCCATTCCCTTTATCATTTTCGTCGCCCTTCTCTGCACCTTCTCCAATTCCTTTATATCTTTTTTGAGATGCTAATCAGTTAACATGTGACAATGTAGCTACACTAACCAATTAGCGCAGAACATGACTATTCTCTACCTTCGATCCGCCCAAGCACTAAAACATAAAGTTTATTTTTTAGCGTGTGGGAAGCACGTACACTTTTGAAAATTACCACAGTATGCCTCAGCACTTCTTTGCTGTGCTAAGCACATTTTAATGCTTACCACGGCTTAGTAAAAGAGTCCCTTAGTCAGGGCCGCCAAGAGACAAAGCTGGCCCAGGGCAAACAATCTCCTGGGCCCCACCGCCACCACACCACACCCCCTCCCCCACCGCTGGGGAAGGGAGAATGCAGAAGACAGGGTGTTCCACCAAAATGACAGGCCCATAATCAATGCTACTGAATGGAAGAAAGAGTTCAGTTCATTTTGGTTCCGATGCCGTTGATTGTTAAAACAGAAAAACAATTCCTTCTTGCTATTCTTTAGCTCTTTTGGAAGTTAGGACTCAGTGTTCAAAATGAAAAGGAATTTTCTTCAAATTTACTGTCATTCTCATAAACCGTATCTGAAAGCTACCCAACTTTGGGAAACCTGTTATCCCTCCTGAGCTTCTAGTGGCAAATAGAAACAGAATAAAAAAAAGAAAAAAAGAAAACAGAACAAGACACGACACTGTGGTTCAATCTGAAAGAACAATGACAAATAATAATGTTGCCTCAAAGCAGCAATTTGCATTTCAAAAGCCCTAGACAGATGCTTCATGTGCATGCTTTACATCTCCCAACCCTAGACGTCCTCTCCTTCCACTGGGACCCCATCACCAAAACGCAAGCACCATAGCATCAAAACTTGATTGCCCGTGACACTGGAAATTCTAATGACCCTATTAAAAATATTGATCACACAGTTGTCTCAGATACATAGTTTTGGTCAGTTGCCTAGGATATCATTAAATGTGTAATAAACTCAATCAGATCAAATGAAGGCCCTAATGTTGTAAACATTTCTGAATCATATAAATGTATGAACATCTGGAGACATTCAGCAGGCAACATTTTTCTTCATGCTGCAAAAAAGATATTCAGATTATCTCTGTGGATATTAAGCTTTGTCTTGGCCATCAATTTTGTTATGTTTTATTTTATGGGAGAGGAATTTTGGGCCTAGAAGTTTGTTCTTGCTCCTTTGAGCTTCCTTCTTAGCCAAAACCGTGAAACCGTGCCTTAAATTTTGGAACAAGAGCCTTCACCAACAAGGAGTGGCCTAGTGGTTAGGGTGGGGGACTTTGGTCCTGAGGAACTGAGTTCAATTCTCACTTCAGGCACAGGCAGCTCCTTGTGACTCTGGGCAAGTCACTTAACCCTCCAATGCCCCAGGTACAAATAAGTACCTGTATACAATATGTAAACCGCATTGAGCCTGCCATGAGTGGGAAAGCGTGGGGTACAAATGTAACAAAAATAAACTACCCAAGAATTTTCCCTTGTTTTATGTGTCCTCTCAATTCACTTTTGAGTTTGCTCTTCACCATAGTGGGACTCATGCCCTGAACAAAAGAAAAATTCAGAGAATCTATGAACAACAGTAACTGCTCCTCATCTGGACAGGGTTGCAAGAATATTTCTACTCATTTGGGCCTCTATCTATCCACTGTCAGATAGAGTTTATGAACGGAAAAAGCTGAAGTGACTCTGCTCTGGAATGATCATCCTGTCAAGATCACCCAAAGAACAAACCAGAAAACAATCCATAAAGTCACAGTGAACTCCAGACCAACATCTAATGATCTGCAGGCTTCTCTTGTTGCAGCTGTTGTGATAGTCCATGCATCAGCTATCACTAGAAAAAAAACTGAATGCTTTTGAGAAAAAAAGAAACTTGCTGCTTACCTCAGGTTCAACAAAGAACACCTGGATGACTCACAAAATTTCTAAAATAATGTTCTGTAGACAGGTGAGTGAAAACAATTTACTTCTCAAACACAAAACATTTTGTTTGATGATAACCAAAACGCTGCCTTCCAATGCAAGAACCGCTGGTGTGGAACTGCTTTGCTGCATCAGGATATGAACGGCGTGAAATCTGTTTATACAGAAAATACTAGAAGACAATGTCAGGATATCCAGCAATAAGCAGAAACGGGGTCATGTGGCAAGACAACAATCCTAAACATTAACATAGATTTACCAAATGATAGAAGCAATTTTGTGTTTTGGGTTGGCCAAGTAAAAGTTCCAATCTAAACTCTATTGGGTCCTATGGGCCTATCTTCTGTTTTGATATTAGCTCTGTTTCCTCAGTACTTTCCTAAATGAATTCAAACACCTTAGTAATGTTTCAGGAAAGTTTGTAAAGCTAGAAACCAGGCATTATTACAACATCAGAATGCACAGTTTCAAAACAATCAGGTCGATTTTCAACAGCGCAAGACATCGAATTTTGTTTAAACACTGACTACTTCTAGGGAGATTTAGCCACCACTTTCAACCGAGTTCCGATGGAACTAGGATCACTCTTAGGGTCTTTGAGTATGGAGCGAGAAGTATTTGTGTTATATATAAGTTAATGTAACTCAATGGGATCTTCTGCCCCATTTTTATTTTGATCTGCCTAGAGCCTATTTAGGTAAAGCGGAATAAAAACATCTAGATTAGATTAGATTTTCACCCACACAGGGCTCTCTATAAGAGGCTCCCTGTGAGTATCAAATCAGACCATGCATTAGCTGCCCAGCATCCTGGGGAGGAAAGTTAACACCAGCTCAAAGTTGGTGTTATCTTTGCATGGATAACGCAACTGTGTTATTCATTTTCTATAATAAAGTGATCTGCATACATTTTCATGCTTTGCATCTAACTACACAGGTAGCTCATGTTGTGGCAAGACAACAGGCACGAAGGGCAAATAATGCCCTTTAATGCACATTGTTTTACCACAGATAACCTTATTCAATGCTGAGAAAACACACTGCCTTGTCCTCTCCTCTCCCTATAACAAGTTCACGACCTCCACATTAATCACACCTGAGCTTGTCTTATCGATCTCTGAGTCTCTAAAAATATTAGGTGTAATTGTTGATAGACACTTAACTCTGGAGCAGCAAGCAAACTCTACCACCAGACAAATGTTCTTTCTCTTTGGAAGCTAAAACGCATCAAACCTTATTTCCCTAGGGAAGTAATTCATAGTTTAACTCAGTCACTAGTCCTTAGCCGCCTTGATTACTGTAATGGAATATATGCAGGGTGCAAAGACATGCTTCTGAAAAAAAGTACAAACTGCCCAGAACACAGCTGCTAGGCTTATTTATGGCAAATCGAGGTTTGAAAGTTCAAGACCATTGCGTGAGAAACTGCACTGGCTCCCTGTCAAGGACCGAATAACATTTAAAATTTGCGCTCTGGTGCATAAAATTCTCTATGGTGAAGCCCCTGCGTGTATGGACACCCTTGTCAGCTTACCGCCTCGAAACTCTCACAGATCAGCTCGCTTGTACTTAAGTCTGCATTACCCAATCTATAGTGGCCTCAAGCATAGGCGCCCGTTATAAGAGGCTTGGAGAGGCTAAGCCTCCCCCCTGCTGCAGCAGAATGGATCAGCTGTGGAGTCCAGCTGCTCTGAGGGGATTAAATTGTTGATTTACCTCCATCCTCACAGTAGGAGCTGCAGTGAAAGCCCTCTAGCAGTTGTAGAAATTGGTTTATGGTTTCTTTACCTTACTGCTGGGAAAGCAGGGGTGGTTGGCTGGAGGTGTCCAGGGTTGCCAGGGAGATATTTAAGGAGGATGACTTCCTGACCTGCACTGAGGACAGATAGCAGCAGAATGGATACTGGGCCAGCATGATCAGAAAAAGTCACAAGACAACAAAGGTAGAAAAGATCATTTTATTTTCATTATAGCGTTTGAAATATGTCCACTTTGAGAATCAGGTGCTCAACATTAAAAGTTTATATTTATTTACTTATTTATGGCATTTTTATCCCACATTAAACATGAATTAGGGTGTTTTGTGGCTCTACATAAGAATTGTGATGATATGATCCCTTGTTTCATATTGTTGACAGTCTGCATTTTCCGTATGGGTGGTATATTGGTGTATTAGGTTCTGCCCAGTGTAATATTTATGGTACAGTAAGGTTCTGAGTGTGTTTTTGCACAAAGTTGTGCATAGTGTTTTGCAATTGAGCGATTGTGCTTAGAATATGCTTTGAGCAACCACTTTATTCTTTGACATATGATACATATCTAATATCTAAATTTAATAAAAGGTATTAATTGTGACTTTTATTTTTATTTATTTATTTTTTCTATGTGTTATCAGACAATTATGGATTTAAGCTCCACCCCTGGCCCCACCCCTAACCCCACCCCCTTTAGCCTCCCCAAACAGTTGGGCCACCGACCGCCTGTGGCCTCAAGTATAAAACCACCTACACCTCGACCTTTTCCTATATTAGCGCACAACTGTGGAATGGTCTACCTAAATTTGTGAAAATTACCCCTAATCATCCGACCTTCAAAAAATATCTTAAGACCTTCTTATTTGGAAAAGCTTACGCTCAAGATGCGCCCCGCATCTCTTCCTATTGAATTGAATTTCTCTTTCCGCATTTCCCCACCTTTGCTATTACTCTCGTCTCTTTCACTTCAATGTCGTTGACTGTTTGTTGTAGAATTGATGTATGATTTCTGTAGATTACTGTAAGCCACATTGAGCCTGCTCGTGGGTGGGAAAATGTGGGATATAAATGCTATAAATAAATAAATAATGCAGCTTAGTCACTGTCCTTCTAAAATGAATACGTGGCAGCTGACTCACCTCTTAAGTACTTATACCACTAAAATATTCAACTTTCAAATACTCTGATCCAGAAAAAAATTCCGATCATGGGAATTTATTAAAGGTTTCCACCAGTGGTTTCCAGAATCATGTTTTGTTGATTGGACTGGTGCTGTTTTTATACCGGTGCAAAATGGCACACACTCTGGTGTCTAAAGAAATGTCCCCATCTAATGATACAATAGCAGACACATTATTTTTTATAAATAATGTTGAAATGCTAAAACATGTATGTGGTTTCTCTGCATACAGTAAAAATATATTCTGGCACCATAACTATAATATATTCTGCACAGATTGTATCTCCTTATTAGAGAAACACAGAAATTGCAGTTGTCCGGCATGATTCTGCATCCGAGGGAAATGTTTCTATCCATTGCTTCAAAATTCATCAAATTATCTAAGCATTTTATACCTGCAACAAACTTAAATGTATACGATAAGGGCCAGACATTTTTAGAAACCAGCATTTTCCTTTCTCTCCTGATCTGGCAACTCCACTGATGGGGATGGAAGGGTAGTTTATCTTCCGAACCAATCATAAATGTCTTTCCTGAGATTGTCAACAGATGTGAAATTTATTGCCAGTGATAATGGATGTCTCAGTAGTCTGGGCACCTGTCCACAGGAACTGCCTCAAGTCCATCAGTTCATTGCGCACAAGTCACTGAATGGCCATCTGATTGCTGTAGCCCAGAGGTCATTGTTCATCCCAGTTGAACAGCACTAAAATCTCTCCAGTTATGTAAAGTATTAAGCTGGTGCGCTTAAACTCTCTGTATATACCGTTTCCTTAAACCATGTCTGGAGTTAAGGAGAAAAGCTAATTTGACACCAAGATATCATTTGTACTATTGGAATCAATGCAACTGGATATATTTGTTAAAGAAGTGGGGGGGAGGGTAAAAGTTTGAGTACCCTGTGCAATGCAATGTATAATATTTCTTTAAACTTAGATGTTCTTTTACTAAAATGGTGTCGTTTTCTGCTTACTGCATGGTAAATGACCAAATTACTGTGCAGTCAATTCAAAGCCTATGTTCTAACTGTTTGGGAGATTCCTACACATTTCCCAAGTTGCCATATCACAGAGAAAAATACTTTCCCCACCAACTAACCCATTGAATTCCAGGGCTGTTAAATGTGTCCGATATGTTTGGTCCTGATTCGTGGTGGTCCTATTATTAGGTCTCAATTTGCTGCGTTCAAGTTTTCCTCTTTCATTCTGTCTCTATCTTGTTCATTTTACTATTGTTATGCTGTTAACAAAATTGTAAGTGGTGGACTTTGGTCCTGGGGAACTGGGTTCGATTCCCACTGCAGGCACAGGCAGCTCCTTGTGACTCTGGGCAAATCACTTAACCCTCCATTGCTCCAGATACAAATAAGTACCTAAGCCGCATTGAGCCTGCCATGAGTGGGAAGGTGCGGGGTACAAATAAAAAAATATATATATATATACTGTGCACTGCCTTGGGTGAATCTCTTCATAAATGTGGTTAATACATCCCAATAAATAAAAAAGAAAAGATTCCCAGAATCATCTCTATCCACTACACAACCCCACATAATCAATCCTCATTAATCGATCCACTCTCCACCCACCAACCCACCTACCTATTTTAGGAGCCCTTTTAGAAAGACATGCTAAAAAGTGGCTACTTTTAGTGCGTGATTTTCCCGTGTGCTCAGGCCACCTCTTAGTGCATCTGCAAAAAATGCCAAAATTCTATTTACATAAAAAGGATAGATCACCCACAAATAAATACACTTCAAAAAGCTATACTTCAATTGTTTAAATAATTCTATTTATGGCATTAATGGCCAGGTGCTAAGTTTCAAATTTGCGCCTGGCCATTTACCACGTGAGTCCTTACCACCTCCTATTTACTTGGCAGTAAGGGCTCTTGTTCTGACTCCACTCTAATTGAGCAGCATGGCCAAGCTGCCGATTACCACTGGGAACGCACCCCATGGTAGAAAATAGAAAATTATTTTCTACTTCAGGAAACTGCTTGTGCTAACTTCTGAACTACCGCCAGGCTCCTGTGGTACCCCGGCAGTACATAAGTACATAAGCATCGCCATGCTGGGACAGACCAAGGGTTCATCGAGCCCAGCACCCTGTCACCGACAGCGGCCAAAAGAACAAGCAATTTGTCCCGCCCATCCTAGAAATACTGTATTCCCTCGTCTATTCAATAACATTCTATGGCTCTTTCCTCCAGGAAGCCGTCCAACCCTTTTTTGAAGTCCGCTAAGTTAACCGTCTTAACCACCTTTTCTGGCAGCGAATTCCAGAGTTTAACTACGCGTTGAGTGAAGAAAAATGTCCTCCGATTCGTTTTAAATTTACCGCACTGCAGCTTCATCGCACGCCCCCTTGTCCTAGTATTTTTGGAAAGCGTAAACAGACGCTCCACATCGACCCTTTCCATTCCACTCATTATCTTATAGACCTCTATCATATCTCCCCTCAGCCGCCTTTTCTCCAAGCTGAAGAGCCCCAGCCTCTTCAGCCTATCCTGATAGGGAAGCCGCCCCATCCCCTGCATCATCTTTGTCGCCCTTCTATGCACCTTTTCCAATTCCACTATGTCTTTTTTGAGGTGCGGCGACCAGAGCTGAACACAATACTCGAGGTGAGGTCGCACCATGGAGTGATACAACAGCAGAATAAGATCCTTATTTTTGTTTTCCATCCCTTTCCTAATGATACCCAACATTGTATTTGCTTTCCTGGCCACAGCAGCACATTGAGCAGAAGTTCTCAATGTGTCATCAATGACGACACCTAGATCCCTTTCTCGGTCCGTGACTCCATTTGGCCCATTTGGCGCACACTACCTGTGTGGTAGCCTTACCACGCCTTTGAAAAAAACTTGCTAGCAGCATTTACTGATTTCAACTTAATTATCCCAAGTTGAGATATAAACAACAATTGCAGCAATTAAAGAGACTCCTGAGACAGGCCCTTTGGCCGAAACACGACTGTGTCAAGTCTGTTGATTGAGCAATAAACTCTATGTTTAAGAGCATTGGCCAATACTTCTCTTTTGAGTCACCTTCGCTGTTTCCTGTGTGACTGCAAGTCTGCGAGGTTTTTGTTCTTCTGTGCACACATCGCCTAACTTGGGGTACCATCTATAGAATTTCTCCCTTAGCGTGCAAAGATGCACAAGTTAGAGAATAGGGCCAGTTGCACACATGTTAATTGTTAAATTAGATGCTACTTGGCTTTAACAACCAATAATTGGCTGTCATTGGTGTTAATTGGTGCCACTTGGGCATTAATTTACAGTAATGTATGTAACTGCCCTTAGTCAGTATTCTACAAGTTGAGCACACATAGGGCCAAATTCTATACATGGCGCCTGAAAAATTGGCACCAATTAAAGACACGCTTAGCGTGATTCCATAAAGAGTGCGCACAACTGAGCACTGATAATTGGGAGATAACGATCAATTATGAGCACTAATTGGCAATAATTTGTATATCCAATTCTATAATGGATTGCGCCTAAATCCTATCACTCATAACAATTTAGGGGTGTGATTAGGAGCATTCCTGGGGGTATTCCTGGATTTTATGCACGTTGATACAGAGTCACCCATAAGTGCACCTAACTTAGGCACCAGTATTTCAGCCTCCTTATAACAGGCCTAATTGCAGCCGCCTACAGTTAGGGCAACTGCACCTCGAATATTGTGTCCAATTCTGGTCCCGCATCTCAAAAAAGATATAAAGGAATTGGAGAAGGTGCAGAGAAGGGCGACGAAAATGATAAAAGGGATGGAACGACTTCCCTATGAGGAAAGGCTGAGAAGGTTAGGGCTCTTCAGCTTGGAGAAAAGGTGGCTGAGGGGTGATATGATAGAAGTCTACAAGATAATGAGTGGAGTAGAACGGACAGATGTGAAGCCTTTGTTTGCACTTTCAAACAATAATAGAACCAGGGGACACAAGATGAAGCTAGAATATGGTAGATTTAAAACAAATAGGAGAAAGTTTTCTTTACTCAGCGTGTAGTTGGACTCTGGAACTCGTTGTCGGAAAATGTAGTGGCAGCAGCTGGCCTTATGGAGTTTAAAGGGGGTTTGGACAGATTCCTAAGGGAAATGTCCATTGAACATTATTAAAAATTATTTTTTAATGGGTTTTGCCAGGTTCTTGAGGCCTGGATTGGCCACTGTCAGAGACAGGATGCTGGGCTTGATGGACCCTTGGTCTTTTCCCAGTATGGTGGTGCTTATGGCACCTTAGTGCTAAGTGCGAACCTATAAAAGGAGCATACTCGTAGAATCGAGCTAAGCACATCAGTATTGACACCGATTTTTAGGCGCTACTTATAGTATTTACCCCATAATTCATAGCACGCAACTGAAGGGGCATGTGGACCTGGTTGGGGCATGGGCGGGTCAGTGACATGCCTAGCACATATGCACTCAGGTAATAGAATACTATCAATTATGCACCAGTTAGGCGCGCGTATCGAGCTAGCGTAAGTACTCACACTTAAAATGAGTTACGTAACTATGACCGTATGCTAGTATTCTATACTAGTAATTATACACACAATTGGAAATATAGAATCTACACTTAGCATGCATCATCCCAGTGCTTCAGTTTAGGCGACCTGTAGAGAAAAGGGCTTAGAAAAATAGCAAGGTTTATCCAAACCGTAAATTTAGAGTGTAACTGGCAGAGGTCCCAACCCAGAAGCCTGAAAAAATACAACTATTAACAAGCTTCTTTGATATCGCTCCATCCTCCACAGAGAGGACTATTCCTTACTGTGATCATGACCCACTGCCAGAACGACATGATGTAATGCAATTACTGATTATGCCAGAGCGAGGATATTAATATAGGTGTTTGTTGCTAAGATTCAAGTGCAGGATCTGGGCTGGGAACTGTGGATTGGCTAATCTCAGCCTTTTAATCGAGAATGACAAACACATACAGTATAGGGGTTAGCGCCCTGCTGGCTGGACTCACTGGGGTCATCATGATATAATGATCATTGCCAACACAGAAAGATTAAACACCCTGCTAACAGATTAATGAAGTAATTAAAAAGTGTAAGCTGAACTTTCTGAAGTACAGTAAATGACACAGCTGTATAGATTGCTCATCTTGCCATAATATTCCCCTTACAAAATCTGAAAAATCTTCAAAAAAATACCAACTTGCTAACACTAGCAAACCTTTTGCTCCCATGATTTTACAAATAAAATGACTTTATTTTATAAATGATTGAAGAACAATTTGAATAAAGAGCCATTGGACCAAGAAAGAAAACATATCTCTCTCCTGCTTTATGGAACTTGTTCCTCAAGCATATCCAGGGGCCCTTTTACTAAGCCGTATAAGCGTCTACGTGTGCCCACCATGTGCCAGAATGGAGTTACCGCCCAACTTCTGCATGGCTCGTGCGGTAATTTCAATTTTGGCACACGTCCGATACATATTTTTTATTTTCGGACGTACGCCAAATGGCATTTGACGTGTGTAGGTCATTACCACCCGGTTACCGCGTGAGTCTTTACCACTAGGTCAATGGCTGGTGGTAAGGTCTCAGACCCAAAATGGATGCGCAACAATTTTCATTTTGCCACACATCCATTTTTGGCAATAATTTTAAGAAGGCATTTTTTACAGGCGTGCTGAAAAATGGATCGGTGCTCACCCAAAACCAGCGCCTACACTACCACAAGTCATCTTTCAGCGCGTCTTTGTAAAAGGACCTCCCAGTTAGCAAGTTCTTATACTCTATTTCGTGCTGCTTTGAAAACATACTTTTTTGAGTTAGCATTTCGAACGCTTTGAGTCCTCTTTCTTTCCTCAGTTGTTCCAGATCCTGCAGTGGAAAGCTATACAACCAGTCTCCCATAGGGTTGTGAGTGTTGTTGAGAATGATTGTTGTCTTGTCTTGCCTTGGGTATGGCTGTGATGATTGACTTTGTTTTTTGTTGATGTATTGTGCTCATTTCTTTCTTTTAATGGAGTTCTTTTATGTTACTTGTTTTATTTTATACATTGTTAACTGATTTGACTTGCTGTGCAATTAATGTTGGTATAGAAAAATTCAGTAAACGATAAACGATAACCTAACAATAGATAGTTAAGAATCATATTAATGGGTATGTTCCATTTGAATAAGTTCATTTTCTTAACAGAGAAAAATGGCAGCAAATAAAGTCCATATAGCCTATCCAGTCTGCCCTTCCACACCAGCTACTAAACTCTTCAATCCCTACCTCTCCCTCTTCCACAAAAAAAAAAGTTATCTTATATACCTGGCTGTAAAAAGAAGAAACAGACATGAAATCCTCACTAACATGACCACAGAAGAATGAGCTAACCTTTTACCCCTCTTCAGACCATGCGTTAAAGCCGCGGCATTACACTTAGAGGCATATTTTCAAAGCACTTAGCCTCCCAAAGTTCCATAGAAACCTATGGAACTTAGCCTCCCAAAGTGCTTTGAAAATATGCCTGTAATTAAGGTCCTATATTCAGATCATGGGAGACAACCCGACTAACTTCCACAGTCAGCAGCAAACCCGGAAATTCAATGCTGATCCATATCTGGTGATCGGCATTGAATTTCATCAGCTGACCGGCAAAGTTATAGTGGCCAAATATAGACCTGCTATTTATGTGGGTCTATCTGGCCACTAAACTTAACCAGTCAGCTGATGAATATTGGCACTTACTGGCATGACATAGCCAGTGACTGGGTTAGCCACTAAAAGGGGGGGGGGGGGGGAGAATCTATATATGGTGCCTAAGCGTATTCTATAAGCAGTACCTAGATTTAGGTGCAGCATATAGAATACTAGTGGAACCATGCCAGTTTCCAAAACAATGAAACGAACCCTAGGAAGGCTGTCAACAATGAAATGGGCCCTAGGAAGGCTGTCATGTGAGCTTTTTTTTTCTCTCTCCCCTGCCCTCCCCTTCATGTCCAGCAATTCTTCCCGCCCCTCCCCTCCATGTCCAGCGATTCTCTTCTTCCCTGCCCACCCATCCGTGTCCCGCAATTCTCTCCTCTACTGTCCTCCCATCCCATCCATGTCCATCAATTCTCCTCTGCCCCTCTAAACTGAGCAGGACTCTTCCAACTGCATTGCTTCAATATTGTGTTTTCAATCATTAGGGACATACAGGTTCCTTGGGGTCCTGCACAGCTTCCCTGTCCCTCACTATTCAAAATGTGATAGTGAAGCAGCACCCCCTCCCCCATTGGCAGGGCCGTAGGTGGAGGACTTCCGCTCAGCTTAGAAAGAACAGTGCACCACACAACCCCTGGCCATCCAATTGGAGACCCCTTTTGTGTCTGTGGGACTTCAAACTCATTTTCCAAGGAAAACTCTTCCTGCAGTTTCCCTTGTTAAAACATGGCCAGTGTACACAGTGTGGGTACTTTTGTGTGTATATATTTCACACCTGCTGAGAAAATGGAGGTGCAAAGAATAGGCATGAAAGTACATGTAGAGATTTCAAAATGAAATATTTGTTCATACTGTCACTCCCTTAGCCTAACTGTGCCCTCTTTTCCTACTGAAAATCTTTCAAAATACACTTGTATATGGGTATGCATATGTTTGCCCACATAAAATCCTTTGAATATTGTCCCCATGCTGTTTTATTTCAAGTTACATTATATTTGTGTAAAGTCAACTTTATGTTGTGGAAAGTAAGCCCACCTTGGGCAACAAATCCACTCTGCCCGTGAAACTGAATAAAAGAAGGTTCAGGACACAAAAGATATATCTCACTGACACTCAAAATGCCAGGCAGCAAGGCATAAACAGAGAAAGTTAGGAGGGCAGGAACTTGCTTTAATTTCTAAATTTCAACAACCATAACGAGTAGCCAGCAGGCAGGGTCTCGGCTGAGCAAAAATGGCCCAGATGGTGCTTTAGTGCTGCTGTGCATTTCCTCAGAGGGGGGACACAAAAATATGATGATTTATTGTGGTGACTTTTAGATACACTTGTCTGTTCACTGAAATGTGTTTCCTTGATTTTATTTTTCAGAATGACTGGTAGAGTATCCCTGTTCCTCAAAAGGAGGCACAGCCAGTTGTCATCAGTGCTTCCACTCTCCATTATATTTATCCTTCCTGGCTGGCTGTGTGGCTTGCATGGCTGCCTTCAGATTGGGGCAGTCTTGGCCACTGTTGGCAAGCCTGGGAGTGTGCATATACATTTGAGTGAGTGGGGGTGATTATGGAGAGGGCTAGGCTTGTGTAGCTTACCCAACTTACCATACAAGGAATAGGAAGAAGGCTTCTGTAGGAAGTCAAGCCTGAAAAAAACAGCAGTCACATACCAAGGAGAGGAAAGGAACAACCAAGGAGTCCAAATTCATGCAATCACAAATTTATTGCAAAGCACGTGGTATTTCTGATGACCCAACACAGCCGTGTTTCAGCAGATGTTGCCTGCGTTAGGGATCTACTGTCTCACAAAACTGTTGCACATATGGTTGGAATAAAGCCTCAAAACAAGCTAATGGGCCAGGGAGTCTGAAGAGAGTGGAACAAGAAGGAGTAAGCCCATTAATGTGGTTTGAGTCTTTTTTTTTTCAGCCATATGTACAAAAGTTTTGTGAGTGCCAATTAACATCAGTAACTGATTGTTAACAGCTCATTAACTAATTAGTTTGCGCACAAACCTGGGATCCGTGTCCCATTTTGGGGGCCCAGATTTGGGCAACCTTTATAGAATCCGGGGGATACAGTACAATAATAAGAAAAACAAAATCAGTGAAAGACACCTTCTCCCACTACAGAACGCCAAGCCAGCCTACAATGTGTCACTACCCTTGTAACATCATACCTGACTCTTCGCCTCTTCTTTAGCCTTAATAAAGTCTAGTAAAACCAAAAACTCTGGGTGCTATTTCTGTGTAGCCTTTAACAAATCAGGAAACATATCTTTCAACCTATAAACAATTCATTCATAGTACGAAAATACAACCATAGGGCTGCATTATGCTCTGGCTGCAAGGTGAAAGTCACTACTAAGAGCTTCTTTTATCAAGTCGTGCTAGCGGTCCCAGTGCGGCAATGCCAACAAAGCTCATTCACTTTGAATGGGTTCCGTTGCCAATGTTGCACGGGAACTGCTAGCGCGACTTGATAAAAGTGGCTCTAAGCTAGTCCTTTGTGTAACAACCAGTACAGATGACGCCAAAAAGTATGTTAACTGTTGACTCAACTCCGATGGAACTCCCAGCTGTGGGTTCACAGATCCAGAACGACCCACTGATGATAAATATTTCTGTTGCAAAATGTCATGCAAATACTTGTGCACCATATCCATAAGAGAAACCAACAAGGACTTTGGAAGATTCAGAAACCTCAAAGTATTTCTCCTTTTCTGATTTTCCAAAAACTCCAGTCTCCTATGCAAAAAGGTCTCATCTTTCATCATGGCTCCATTAAGTTCTTGCTTCTCCATCAGTTTCACTTCCAAGGACCCCCAACTTAGCAGTACATTGATCCAACACTCGGGCCTAAATGACAGCAATTCTAGTAACCACAGTCAGTGCACACACACTTAGATGATAGCTTCAACAAAGAGCAATTTATTTATTTATTTATTTGTTACATTTGTATCCCACATTTTCCCACCTATTTGTAGGCTCAATGTGGCTTACATGGTACCGTAAGGGTGTTCGCCCAGTCCGATAAAGAACAAATACAGTGTGATGTGTGGTAGGATACGGTTTATGTGTTACAGACACATTTGGGAATCGTAGGATAAGGTTCAAGTTTTACAAACACATTTGGAATCATAGAGAGGAAGAGTTATGTTATGCTCCATTGCTAGCTTTGGTTTCGTTGTGTAGCAGGATCCAGGCATTTAAGTTGGGTCCATAGAGTATGCTTTTTTGAACAGGTTGGTTTTTAGTGATCTCCGGAAGTCTAGGTGGTCATAATGGCATCCAAAAGTAACTCTGTAGTAACCAGGTCCTCCACCACAACTTTGGAACCACCAGCTTTCTTCACCCATTCTAACCCACTCACTGTTTGCCGCATCAGTTATCTTCTTTCAGTTTGGGAAATACTGATCTTGGGCAAAGAAATCACCATCAGGGATCCATCCATCAGTGGCAAAAAAGGCAAAGTGTCCTCACCACTCACCATATACTGTTGCCCAGCACAGCTAGTGCATCCAGGTTACAGTGGTGATGACCTCTGAAAGGGCCCAAGGAAACCCCCTTTATATTGCCACAAGACACCACTTCCTCCAATGTGGTTGAAGGAGAAACAACAACAAAAAATAAGATCTATTACACCAATAAAAATAGAGAATATCTAAAATATGCCTTGGTGTATTGATAGAAAATTACAGGAAATATTACATTCACTTTTTTTCTTCTTTTTGTATTTTCATTCAAAAATAAGGATGAAAAGACTTCAGTGATACTGAGGATCAGGTTTAGATGTAGCCACTCAACATTGTACTCGGTCAGAATGTAATTATAGGTCTAAAAACCTCCAAAAATGTTTGATAGCTTCAAAAACATCAAAATTTTAATCCACATCTGTAGGAACTACTAAACTATAACGTATAAAAAATATAAAACTCACACTTAGCTTTGGATGCTGATTTCTGCTATGTGTAAAGTTGGCAGGCACTATCAACTCTTCAAACAGTGATATCTGTTGTATTCATTGTAATAAGTATACAGTGTACAATTCCTTCTTAAAGGTCGGCTGAGCAGAAACAACCACAGGACTGGCAGAAATCCCCAAAACTCTCCAGTGTATACTCCCTCAATGTCAGGACCATCACTAACATCAACGGAACTTGCCAGGTCTTCTCCTTTCTTTTCCCTACATTAAACACCAGGTCAGAGCAGTGAAGAAGCACAGCCATTGGAAGATGTAGAGAGTTCATACTAGGATGTCTATTCACCCCAGCAGTGTGTCTGTTCACTATTTTTATGTTGTTTAATCCAGGACTTTCTATACCGCCCCTCATAAAGACTGCCAAAGCTGTAAACAATACAGATGATCTGTACATGAAGATAAAGAGATAGGGTGTTCCACAGTAGGGGGAGCTACAGCATTAAACGCCAACTGACATGCACTTTCCAGCTGGGCCCTTTATGAAGAGGGGATAACAATAAGGTTTTTGTTTTGATATTGCAGGGTTCTAAAGGGAATATATAGACGTGGAGGGGCATTTTCGATATGATGTCTAAATCTGATTTTGGACATTTTACGGAAAACGTCCAAAAATCCAGTAGCAAACATGGCCATTTTCAAAATAGAAAAGCATCCAACTTTTTGTTTCAAAAATGGACATTCGCTAGATGTTTTTGTGCTCAATGCGTCTATCTTATTGGACCATTAAAAAAAAAAGTCCAAAGGAAAAATGCAGAAAACAAGCCATTGGGATGTATGGGGGGGGGGGGGCAGCATTCTAAGCAGACTGGCCACACAGACATCTCAGCAGAGCAGTAGGACACCCTAGGGGACACTGCAGTGCACTTCACATAAGAGGGCCCAGGTATACATCTCACCATTACCCCCCTTAAATTATATGGGAAGCCCTCCAAACCCAGCAAAAATCTACTGTACACCACAACAATAGCCTTTAGGTCTACAGGTGACACCTATATATGGGTACAGTAGGCTTTGGGTGGGTTTTGGAGGGCTCACACTTTCCACCACAGGTGTAACAGTTAGAATGGGCCTGGGTCCCCTTCTCTACAGTGCACTGCACCCACTATTAGGCTACTCAAGGGACATGTTTGCCGCTCTAATAGGACTGGCCATAATTTCCGAAGCCAACATAGAGGCTGGTATGTGCTGTTTCTTTTACATCTTTGGGGCGTGGGAGAGGGTCAGTGAGCACTGGAGGAGTAAAGGGGTCCTCCTGCCTTAATCCCTTCAGTGGTCATTTGGTCATTTAGGGCACCTTTTTGTGACTTAGTTGTGATTGAAACAGGTCTAGACCAAATGCTTTAAGGTGTAGCTCCAGAAGATTTTGTTTTGTTCCATTATGGCAAAAAAAAAAGTGCAAGTTTGGGGAACACCCAAATCCCTCCCCCAACACGGCCCTTTGTGACTTGGACGCACTGCATATGAACCGCATAGAAAACTGTTTAACAAGTGATTTCAAAAATAGTGATGTGGACGTTTTGGCAAAAGAAAACGTCCATCTATCACTTTGTGCCGCATTTTGGAAGTGTTTCTGTTTTGAAAATGAGCCCCTTAACAAGTTTGAGAGGTAGGCAGGCTTTCCTCAGTAAGAGCCCTAGGTATTAGGGCAATAATCTTAAGCTTTGGAACAAAATTTCTTCCTGTAGGCTGCTTAGTAATTTAAGGAATTTAGAGAAGCTATTGAAACCTTCCTTTTTAGATAGAGGGTTTTAAGAATTGAAGGACATCCTTTGCATTTTATCATTATAACTAGGAAAAAAGGCCCATTTCTGAACCAATGAAATGGGCGCTAGCAAGGTATTGGCTTCCTGCAATTAATGTTTTGAAAGGGATTGTTAGGAGAAATGTGTTGTCATGCTAATGAATAATTTACATTGTTGTATTATGTGTAATATATTTTTTGTCGTTTTTCTGGGGGGGTTTCTTTGTGTTGGTTGTGTGTGTGTGTGAGTGAGTGAGTGAGAGATGCTGATTCTGCATGTTAGAGCTTGTGTATTTAATGGGGGGGGGGGGAGTGTGTGGGTGTGAGTGAGAGACAGAGATCTTTATTCACCATGGCAGAGTTTGTGTATGATGTTGTGGTGGTGGTTGGGGGGAATGTGTGTGTGTGTGTGTGTGTGTGTGTGTGTGTGTGTGTGTGTGTGTGTGTGTGTCTTAGTGAGAGAGAGAGATCTTGATTTTCCATTTTACAGTTTGTGTATTAAGGGGGGTGGGAGGGGAGTGTGTGGGTGTGAGTGAGAGAGAGAGAGATGATGTTTCTCCATGGCACAGTGTGTGTATGATGTTTGGGGGGGGGGGGGTGGAAGGAATGTGTGTCTGTGTCAGAGAGAAAGATGGTGATTGTCCCTTGGAGAGTTTGTGTATGATGTGGGGGGGGGGGGGTGGAGAGGGTAGCGGTGTCTGTGTGTGAGAGTGTTTGGAGGGGGGACAATTGTTGGCGTGCGGGGTGGCGAGCTGCAGGTCTACTCGCGCTGCTGTTGCTTGGGCTCTCTGGATGACATCATCCGAGGCTTCAGTCCCAGGCACAGCCAATCAGAATGTAGGCAGCTTCATGGAATGTTCATAGTGCAAATTATTATATAGGATTATTTGTGCGATTTTGTTTTGTGTTATTTTATGTGGTATTATATTTTATTATGCTATTCATTTTGTGTATCTGCAGGACAGTCTAAATATTGAATCAAACAAATAAATAAATAAATAAATTTGACTGTATAAGCAATCAGGAGCCAATGTTTTCCCAGAAGAAGAAGAAATACATGGTAACATTTCTTTGCATGACAACGAAGCCTACCTATGGTATTTTGACCATTTTGATTTTTTTTTTTTTGAGGGAGGTATGTGTCAGGCCATTTTAAAAGAATTACAGTAGTCAAGACATATGAGGAGGACATCTAGGGGGGGGGGGGGCGAGTGTGTTATATGTGCTATGTATTATATTATGCCTGCATACTGCTTTTGTTAAACCAAAGTTCAAATCACAACAATTTACAAGGTAATGACACAAAAACAAAATACTATAAAATTCCATGAATAATCTAAAACTACATCAACTCAATCTCTCTTCCTTTGAAAAATGTCTTGTTTTCTACAGCTGCCGCTTTTCTTATCTTTTTATGCTTTTAGGAATGTGCGGTTCAGATCTGCAGACAATCTCTCTTGGCCCTCTCGCTAGAAAAATGATTGAAATTGTACGTTTCCGTCACGGTTATTAAAAAGAATAGCCTTTGGGCAGACTGCTTGGGCCAAGAGGTCCTTAGCTGGCAATAGCTACAGTGTGACTATGTTATGTCACTGGGATGGTTTAATTTCATTGTATTTCTCTCTTGTTATTACTATGCAGCCATCTCTGTAATCACTTTTGTACTTCTAGCTATCAGTCCACACCTTACAATGACATTTGATGCTTTTTTTTAAATTTTGGCTCACTTTCTTGTGCTTCCCGTGCCTTTGTGATGGCTTTATATGGTGAATGCGTGTGGGGAAATAAAACTTTTATTTCTTCACCAGTGTTTCCTAATCTCCTGCATCACATTTAAATACTGTAGGAAGAACTTGTATCAAAAGGCCATGGAGTCATTATTTCTTCCTGATGACACTCATTTAAGAGCCATTAAAATGCAAATAGAACTATGATTTTTAGATCAGAAAATTAACTTTAACAGTTGGATGATTGATTAAAGGTCACAGCAACTGTATAACTTAATTTCCTGGATAATAATTGTGCTCAGTTTTCTCTAGATTGTTTAGGTTTCGGAATTAATTTTTATCTGTTGCCGAGCACTGACAGGTGCAGTAATTGCTGATAGATCTTCATTGTTCATTTTTTTATGTATTTTTCCTTCCAGGCAACAGAGGAAGTTGCATGAAGTGATACACCAGAATTGTCATCTTGCAACAAGCTGGTATGAGGACCTGGAGCCGAACTAGAAGAAGGTCAATACAGATCCCGAAAGCCCCAAAGGTTAATTTTGTTTGCAGCGGACAAGTTACCTTTGCGAGAACTTTCTGGTTCCTCTTTTACAAAATGGAGTCAAAATGACCAACGAACCTCCTGAGGGACTGAGAACCAACCTGTGGAAGTTATACCTAAATGATTCAATTTCTGATCTGATTTTCTTTCATGGATGCAGTCAAGCACAGCTAACGCTGCCATCATTATCCAGATGTATGCTGGTAACTGAGCATGATATGTAGTGACTTTTAAAAAAATGAAGTAGAGAGGGGGAAAAAAGGATATAATGCAAATGAGTTTTAGTTTTAATTAAATACTGTAAATGAAAGGCAACGCAAATTAAGGGGAGTGTAAAGTTTTTAAATCTGGGGCAATAAAGACTATTTGACAACTCACAGCAGTGCTAGACAAGCTATACAAAATGCATGCCTTCTGTATATGGATTATACATTGTATATGCATAACAGCAGCAATATTCAAAACAATTTAGCTGCATTAAAAGAGATTAACGAGTCTAGACTGCCCTATCAGAAAACTACCCTCCTTGACCCAAGTGTATGCACATTTAGTTGGGTACTGCATGCATCAAACTTCTCTTATATGAGCACGCAATTCTGGAATACACTACCACGCAACCTGAAAACGATCTACGAACTAACCGACTTCTGCAAACTATTGAAGATTCATCTCTTTGAGAAAATTTATTGCAAGGATCAAAACACGACTTCTGCAAACTATTAAAGACTCATCTCTTTTAGAAAATGTATTGCAAGGATCAAAACACATGAAGTCCATACACACTAAAAGAAATGCATCAATACACTCTCTTCTGAGTTCTCGTCCCCCGTATTTTCACCACACTTAAAACTCTACCCACAGATAAAATTGTTATACCCTAATGTTCTCTTGCTATTGTTCTATCGCCCTATCTTTTCCCCATTGTTACATTCCACTGTTCTATTCCCCAAATGATATTTTGACTTTGACTTTGTCTTCCCACAACTCTTCACAATGTAACCCATAATCGTACTGTAACAAATTGTATTTCCATCATTCACAATGTATTGTAAGCCACACTGAGCCCGCAAATAGGTGGGAAAATGTGGGATACAAATGCAATAAATAAATAAATAAATATGTCAGACCTGATAGACTTACCACCCAGGAATGCTAAAAAATCATCCCGCACGTTCCTTAATCTTCACTTCCCCAACTGCAAAGGTTTCAAATACAAACTAACGCATGCGTCTACCTTTTCCTACTTGAGCACACAATTCTGGAACGCGTTGCCGCGCAACTTAAAAACGATCTATGAACTAACTAGCTTCCGCAAATTACTGAAGACCCATCTCGTTAACAAGGCATACCACAAAGAGCATAGTAACATAGTAAATGACGGCAGAAAAAGACCTGCACGGTCCATCCAGTCTGCCCAACAAGATAACTCATATTTGCTGCTTTTTGTGTATACCCTACTTTGATTTGTACCTGTGCTCTTCAGGGCACAGACCATATAAGTCTGCCCCGCACTATCCCTGCCTCCCAACCACCGCCTCTGGCACAGACCGTATAAGTCTGCCCAGCACTATCCCCACCTCCCAACCACCAGCCCCGCCTCCCACCACCGGCTCTGGCACAGACCGTATAAGTCTGCCCAGCACTATCCCCGCCTCCCAACCACCAGCCCCACCTCCCAACCACCGGCTCTGGCACAGGCACAGACCGTATAAGTCTGCCCAGCACTATCCTCACCTCCCCAGCCCTGTCTCCCAACCCCGGCTCTGGCACAGACTGTACAAGTCTGTCCAGCACTATCCCCGCCTCCCAACCACCAGTCCTGCTTCCCACCACCGGCTCTGGCACAGACCATATAAGTCTGCCCAGCCCTATCCCCACCTCCCAACCACCAGCCCCGCCTCCCGATCTTGACTAAGCTCCTGAGGATCCATTCCTTTGGCACAGGATTCCTTTATGCTTATCCCACGCATGTTTGAATTCCGTTACCGTTTTCATTTCCACCACCTCCCGCGGGAGAGCAACAAATGTGAACTCCTCCACGTATATCCAGAACTGTCTTACAATATCTGCTTGTTATGCTACTATCATGTTTTATCATTATCATACTACCCAAGATCCTTCTGTAATACTAAATGTCTATTTTCTTGTTAAACTACAATCATGTTTTATTCCTAGAGGCATGGTTAGGTCAGGCAGGAAAATAGGACAAGTACAGTTATTTTGAAAAGTGCATGCTCTGCGTTACTTTTCAGGACCACCCATACAGAACAGCAGCTACAAAGTGCAAACATTATTCTAATTTTCAAAGAGAAACAACCTGCATTGTTTCTTTTTGAGAAGTAGCATAAAGTATCCACATACTTTACAACGATGTGGGTTGTTTGAATATTTTGCTCCCACTATGTCTGGATTTTAAATTTATTATTTGCCTTTTGCAAATTTCACTTCTCCGTGCAAGTGGGTTTGTCAGCTACATTCTACCTGAGATAATGGAGAAAAAAGTGGCAAAAGTGGCAAACAGGGAAGAAACAGGTCTTGAACCCTCATTTCTCTGATTCACAGTATTCATCTTGAATGACTAAACTACTCTCCACTCTAAAAATGTAGTCAGGGAGGGAGCATTATCAACAGCAAAGATGGACATGTAGGGAGAAATCGTTTTACTGATAGGCTTGACAATTCAGAGAAGATACCAGAAAAATATGCTATTATAACCCAACCACCAATTTCTCTATGAATATTGAAACCACCCTGATGATTACCAGAATAGATAATTGCTTGAAGAAATGGAGTTTTCTTAAACATTAAGTACCATATTCTGTCTAAGAGGGTTACCTTTTTGCAGATGACATAAAAATTTGCAAAATTTAGAAGTGATCTATAAAAATTAGAAAAATGGTCTAATATTTGGCAGCTAAGCTTTAATATGAAGAAATGCAGAGCGATGCATTTGAGGTATAGAAATCCTAAGTAGCTGGTGTGCATGAACAAGGAAAGACACCTCAAAGTGATAGTATCTGATAATCTCAAGGCAGGCGCCAAAGCCAGAAAGATAGTAGGTTGCATAGGAGCCCTGAGCTAGCGGCAACACGTGTTTTAGCTGCACGCTGAGGCCCCTTTTACCGCAGAGGGTAAGAAGGTCAAAAAAAAGAATTGGCCGTGCGGTACGTTTGCACTTGCCTTGCAGCCATTTCAGGGGGAAGCACTTATTGCCACCCATTAAGGTAGCAGTAAGGGCTCCCGCGCTAATCCAGCAGTAAAAATATGGAAATAAATTTCCATAGCACCGGAAATGGTGCACTCTAGGGGCAGAATTACCACCGGGCTGCTGTGGTAGCCCTGCAGTTGTTCCAGATTGGCATGCAGCAACCCTATTGCCATGCGCCAACCCTTTAGTAAAAGAGCCTCATAGAGAGGAGCAGAAGGGAGCAGGTGATTATTATCTATGGTGAAGCCCCAGGATACATGACAGACTTGATCGACCTACCAACTAGAAACACATCCAAATCAACACGAACATATCTAAATCTGCACTACCCAAGCTGCAAAGGACTTAAATACAAATCAACTTACGCATCCAGTTTCTCCTACATAAGCACACAACTGTGGAACGCATTACCGAAAGCCTTGAAAACGACATACAACCTCCTAAACTTCCGGAAAACACTAAAAACTAACCTGTTTTAAAAGGCACATCCTACCGCTCCAACATAAATGCCTGATCTCTGCAACACAACAAAACTAAAGAATGTAATGAGCATAACACAACTCTTCCACTGTACGATTCCCTAATATGGCTGTGCCACATGAACTTTATCTTACCACAACATCACTTTGTATTTGTTCACACTGGAGTCAGCAAACGCCTCTCCGGTACTATGTAAGCCACATTGAGCCTACAAATAGGTGGGAAAATGTGGGATACAAATGTATGTAACAAATAAATAAATTATTCCCCTGTAAAGGTAATTGATCAAGCCTCATTTTGGAGTGCTGTGTTTGGTTTTGGAGGTTATACATATATTTTTTTTTTGTTACATTTGTACCCTGTGCTTTCCCACTCATGGCAGGCTCAATGCGGCTTACATGGGGCAATGGAGGGTTAAGTGACTTGGCCAGAGTCACAAGGAGCTGCCTGTGCCTGAAGTGGGAATTGAACTCAGTTCCTCAGGACCAAAGTCCACCACCCTAACCACTAGGCCACTCCTCCACTCTGGGCCCTGTTTACTAAGCCACTCTGTAGACATGCTAACTTTTTATATTCCTATGGGTGTCTCTAGAGTTAGCGTGTGCTAAAAGGTTTGCGTGCCTACAATACAGCTTAGTAAACAGGGCCCTAAGGATATAAAAAGATTTGAAACAGTTCAGAGGAAAGTCCCGAAAATGGCATGGGTCTGTGCCAGAAATATGAGCTGAGACATGAAGACTTGATATGTATACCGTAAAGGAGAGGAGGGGCAGGGAAGATATGATACAGATGTTTATTTAATTTATTTATTTCGAAAATTTATAGATCGCTTTTTCTAAAAGTCAAACTTACATACATAAACATTAAGAACTAAAAATTTCAAAATGTACATAGAAATTATTAAGGTGCCAAAAAAAAGGATCTTGCCGGGACTACCAGCATATAATCTCTCTCACCACAATCAACCTGCTCTTTTCCTTCTCCTTCTCCTTTCGCTGCCATAGGAGTTGCCCCTTTCATGTCATAATGATGCCGGAGACTGACCTCTCTCACTGCCAGCCTTGTAGGAAGCACCTGAGCTCCAGATTATAGCAATTTCAGGGGAGGAACCTTGGCTATCCACTTTACCTTCCATCCTCTTCAAGGCTTCAGTCAAGGTTCCTGGAGCTGTGCCATGGACCACAAAGGCTTCTATATGACCAAACTGGGAATCTTTTCAACCACTAACAGTTGAGGATGTAAGATCACTGCTGTTGAAATGCTCCCGAGCCAACTGCTCCCTGGATGAATGCCCAAAATACCTACTCAATCCATCCCCATGGAAGCAGTAAACTGGTTACTTGATTATCTCAATGAGCTGTTGAAAACTGGCTCTCTTCCTCCTGATATGGGCAAAATTGTTCTCACTCTGCTGTTGAAGGGATCTGGTCTAGACGTAACATTGCATGCAAACTAACGTGCAGTGGC
The DNA here is from genome assembly GCF_901765095.1 of Microcaecilia unicolor. NCBI lineage: Eukaryota > Metazoa > Chordata > Amphibia > Gymnophiona > Siphonopidae > Microcaecilia > Microcaecilia unicolor. Next base: position 26,319,237 of record NC_044039.1, read on the forward strand.
AAGCATACCTGTTTTTACTAAAGTATTAGAAACCTACGTCAGTAAACAACTCTCTTTATATCTGGAACAATTTTCTATATTACACTGGTCACAATTTGGCTTCAGATCATCACATAGTATGGAATCATTGCTGCTAGTTCTAACTATATATGTCAAACAACACCTATACAAAGTCAACCAAGTAATTCATCTCCAATTTGATATATCGGCGGCGTTCAATGTGGTTGATCACACATTGCTACTCGAATGGCTGGATCAGATAGGAATAACAGGCACTGTGATCAAATGGTTGAGTGAATTCCTTTCAAATCGAAGCTATTCTGTCAAGCAAAACAACCAACCCCAACTACTGGTCTCCTAACTGTGGGGTCCCACAGGGATCTCCCTTCTCACCTATCCTGTTCAATCTCTTTTGGTCATCCCTTGCCTCAATACACATGGGTCTTAATGAACTACTATTATCCTAGGCAGATGAGATCCTGCTTCTCTTACCAGTGACAGCATCAACAAAGATACAGCTCAGTGTGTAGCGAATGGCATGACTGATGTTGGCTCTGGCCAATAAACTGAAATTGAATGCGCAAAAAAACAAGGTCCTGCGGTTCGGAAAGCAGGGAGTTGAGATTCCAACGGTCAAAGCTTTACAGTCGAATATGAAACCAGAATACTAGGGATCTTGCTTGATTCTTTACTCACCTTCTCTTCCCATAGTAACCAGCAATGGAAGAAACACTATTCAAAATGAGACAGCTACGTCTAGTTAGATCATTCTTCAACCAACAAGCCTTTGCACTGCTAGTCCAAATGTTAGTCCTACCTCACTTAGATTACTGTAACATTCTATTTCTTGATATTAAGTGTCAATATCAGAAAAAAAATGCAAATCATACAGAATACAGCTGCTAGACTAATATACAAATTGAATAAATATACTAGTATTTCAGTTCATCTTAAACTACACTGGCTTCCCATAGCAGAAGGACTCAGGTTCAAAGCTGCCTGTTTAGTTTTTCAAATTTTACAGGGTTTCACCTCTGAACTGCTGACTAAGACCGCTTCACTATGTTTGGTCCAGTCTAACAGACTGAAACAACAACTGATGCTAGTGTCACCCGTTTCAAAAGACAGTTTGAAATCAGAAGATTTTCAGCTCTGGATTCCCTGCACCTGGAGTTAAAAAATGGAACTCTCTACCTATTGTCATCAGAACACAAAACAGCTACCTTAGCTTCAGGAAGAGGCTAAAAACCTTTCTCTTCCCAAAGACTGCTTCATAACAATCCATGGACTTCTACCTCCTAGTATCATCCATTATCTTTTCCTATAATGTTTTTGGTCTTATGCATTACACCAATGGTCTCTAATTGTTCTCATACCTCACACTAACATTATCGGCTTCTGTCTCACCTAGAATCAGGGCTTTTTTTGAGGGGGTACTCGGGGGTACTGAGTACCGGCACCTTTTATTTATTTATTGCATTTGTATCCCACATTATCCCACCTATTTGCAGGCTCAATGTGGCTTACATAGTTTTGTTATGACATTGTCATTCCAGAATATCAGATACAGAGTTAGTAGTGTGTAGGGATTAAGTAGGGAAGAAAGAGGAAGTGATTAGGCGGGTGATAGTAGATGTAGATTTTCATAACTGGTTAGGTTGGGAAAGTGAATTAGTGAGGCTGTTGGTTCTCGTTGTCTGCTAAAATTGACCCGTGGTCTCCAAGTTTTAATGAAAGAGCTCAGGCTCTACACACCAATTGTACCTTGTCATACATTCTGTGACTGGTTGCAGGGGGCCTGGCTATTGTGGGGTGGGTCCCTCAGTAATCACCCCACCCCTGAAGGGTGGCCTGGCATTTGATTACCAGCACCTTTTTTGCTAGAAAAAAAACACACTGCCTAGAATGTAAACCTCACTGATCCCTGGCAAGGGGATGTTAGCGGTATACAAAAATTGATTTGATGTGTGACTAGTTTTCATTTCTTTTGAGTATTTTTCCTGACATTTAGGTGTTTTCTATTGGTTTCACACAAAATTGATTTAAAGCACACTAACTGAAGAATTAAGGTGCTGAAGTACATTTTCTGTTTTATTTTTGTCCTTCTTTCCTTTTTGGTACTCCTCTGGAATTGCGCTATCTAATACTCACAGCCATCCCTTCTTAATGTAGAAGCTTTTAATCCTTTGGTTTTTACTTCTATTTTTATTTTTGTCACTCAAGCACAGCTCATGAGTCACCATATCTGTTCTTTAACCCTTTCCTGCCCAAGGACAAAGCTTTTATCGTATGTTTTTTATGCTATTCCTCCAGGTCATCTTGGATGGTTAGTTTTACTACCAGGGCTAAGTCTTGTGTGTCCCTGGTTAGGTATGTCTTTTGTTTTATTTGCTAAATACAATTGAATAAGGTGTGGAGATATGAAATCGTAAGATAATAACAACTAAAAGATATCCCCACTGAATGAAAAAAACACACACGTATCCAGTAGTTTGGCAGCTGTGAGTGTAATGATGATTTTTTTTTAGGAAAAAAGGCCTCACAGAGCTCCTCAATGATACACATCTAACAGAGCTGAAACGGGTCTTGAAAAAGATCCTCTGTTCATCATTGGCCAAAAACCTAAAGTGTGTTGCGGTAACTGTAACGTTCTTCGTACACTGGTCTAAACAAATCGAACACTTGTGAAAACATACCACAGCAACAACACTGTGAATCAGGGCTGCGGAGAGCCAGAGCCGAGCCCGGGACAAGGCCACCCCCAGGCCCCCCCACCCACCCCACCCAAGGTCATCGTTGCCGCCGGGCCCCCCCCCCTCCCTCCACCCGCTACCGGGCCCTGAACTAACCTTAAACACCTCCTTCCTATCCTTTCACCACCTTCGCGGCAAGCAGCAGCAGGGCAGACCTCTCCTTCCTTCCGTGCTCCGCCCTCGCGGACGTTACGTCATGCGAGGGCGGGACACGGAAGGAAGGAGTGGCCTGCCCTGCTGCTGCTTGCTGCGAAGGTGGTGAAAGGAAAGGAAGGAGGCGTTTAAGGTTAGTTAGTTCGGGAGCGACAGCGGGCGGGCCTGACTGAGGTGGCGCCAGGCCCCCTCCGGAGGCCCGGGCCCGGGGACTTTTGTCCCCCCTGTCCCCCCCTCTCGGCGGCCCTGCTGTGAATATGCGTATGAAGTTTGAAAGAGATACTTAGCTTTCAAACAAACAGCACTAAGGTGCTCCACGGTGCGCTTTCATTCTTTCGCGCTCTTGCCCCAAGCCAACGATGGCCAGCGTTTTGTTTTAGCTGCGTCAGGGTCTTGGTGGCAGAACTGCTTTGGTAACAGAGACGGAACGAAGATACAATGTAACGTCTCTGTTACCAAAGCAGTTCCGCCACCAAGACCCAAAACGAAACGCTGGCCATCGTTGGCTTGGGGCGAGTGAGTGAGGCTTGGGGCAAGAGCGCGAAAGAATGACAGCGCACCGTGGAGCACCTTAGTGCTGTTTGTTTGAAAGCTAAGTATCTCTTTCAAACTTCATACACATATTCACAGCAGGGCCGCCGAGAGGGGGGGACAGGGGGGACAAAAGTCCTCGGGCCCGGGCCTCCAGAGGGGGCCCGGCGCCACCGCAGTCAAGCCCGCCCGCCGTCGCTCCTGAACTAACTAACCTTAAACGCCTCCTTCCTTTCCTTTCACCACCTTCACGGCAAGCAGCAGCAGGGCAGGCCACTCCTTCCTTCCGTGTCCCGCCCTCGCATGACGTAACGTCCGCGAGGGCGGAGCACGGAAGGAAGGAGAGGTCTGCCCTGCTGCTGCTTGCCGCGAAGGTGGTGAAAGGATATGAAGGAGGTGTTTAAGGTTAGTTCAGGGCCCGGTAGCGGGTGGAGGGAGGGGGGGGCCCGGCGGCAACGATGACCTTGGGTGGGGTGGGTGGGGGGGCCTGGGGGCGGCCTTGTCCTGGGCCCGGCTCTGGCTCTCCGCAGCCCTGATTCACAGTGTTGTTGCTGTGGTATGTTTTCACAAGTGTTCGATTTGTTTAGACCAGTGTACGAAGAACGTTACAGTTACCGCAACACACTTTAGGTTTGTGGCCAATGATGAACAGAGGATCTTTTTCAAGACCCGTTTCAGCTCTGTTAGATGTGTATCATTGAGGAGCTCTGTGAGGCCTTTTTTCCTAAGAAAAAATCATCATTACACTCACAGCTGCCACACTACTGGTCATGTGTGTGTTTTTTCATTCAGAGGGGATATTTGTTTTGTTTTATTTGAACATTTGTTTTAGTGATTTGTGCTGCATTGGACATTTTTATGTTTCTTATATATACATGTGTTTTTTATTAGTTGTTTTTATGAAGTTCTTTTTATTTATTAAAGAATGTTGTTATATAGATGTTTTTACTTTAGAAATATACAGTTTAATGTGTATGTTTTAAGTTGTATGTTCTAATTGTTTTTCATATTTATATTTTTCGTTAGCTGTTAATGTTTTACCCCTGATGCAGCCTATTTGGCGAAACATGGCCATGTCGGGATTGTTTGAATAAAGATACTTTGGACTTTACAGTGTCTAAATTGATTAGTACATGTTAAATTAATTTAGCATGCAATAATTGTATTAAGGCACAGTAATGAACTGAATGAGTACTAACAGAATGCACATTCCTATGAGACACTGCTGCCATCAATGCATCCAGCCTAGGTTCCGGAGGAAAACCTGAACTTTGCCCTTGTGTTAAACCATCAGAAAGGTCAGAGTGTGCAACAAGTGATTAGCTAAATGATCCAGCTATATCAATTGCACATTTACATGGCCCAATCAGGGTTGAATATTTTTTTAAATGAAATATTGATCTGAACTATTATTACTATACACTATTTTTAATTAAAGGCTTTTAAAATAAAGTTTGAAAAAATAGTGAACCCAATTAAAGCTGATTCTGGCTTTCAAAACAACTAAGCCTATGGTACCATTTAAGGAGGAAACAAGCTTCATTTTATTAAAGAGATGACTTCCCGATCTAAGCTTTTTTTTTCAAAATGACAAGAAAGAGCACAGAAAAAAAAATCACAATGCAAGTCATGGGAAATAGTTGCAATAACATGGAATTAAGAGAGAAAACTGCTGCGAATAAACTTCTGGGAAGTAGCAACGTACTGAACTCAGAGAAAATATAAAACCTCCTTCGTGCTCCGCGTGTGAAACAGATACAGCCATGATCAGAAGGCAAAAAACATCATAAAAATCTCCATGCCATTGCCCAATCACACCTGCCAGCCTGAATGACAGCTGCAGCAACAAGACAGAGATTTTTTTTATCCCTACGGGAAGACTGGGCTGTTTCTTGACACACATCAGCAAAACGTCTCTCATTCGCTCATCCTTATTTTCTGCTCTGTTCATTTTGCTCTGGCTTCCATTGTGCAACTTTCATTTCTCCTGCAGGGTTGAACAGCAGCTGGACATTAGCATGTGTCTTCTGCTCTATAAAGGCTTGATCTGTGCTTTTCACTTTCTGCCCTCCTCCCCTCACCCCCATGTCACTGACATGTTTATATCTCAGATTTCTATCTCCCCAATATCCAGAACATGGCGGTCAGTGGTTTCAAAGCAACTGACCGATTGGTGCTAATGAAACACCCAGTCAGACAGTGCCATGGAAGTCAGAGAATATTCAGCAACACTGTGTGCGTGGTTAGGTGGCAATGAACATCTAGGGATGGAACACTAATCAGGGTTAAGCAGGCAGGTGCCTCTCTGTTGTGAGTGGAGGAGTAGCCTAGTGCAGCGGACTCTGATCCTGGGGAACTGGGTTTGATTCCCACTGCAGCTCCTTGTGACTCTGAGCAAGTCACTTAACCCTCCATTGTCCCAGGTACAAATAAGTACCTGTATATAATATGTAAACCACTTTGAATGTAGTTGGAAAACACGCAGAAAGGCTATATATCAAGTCCCATTTCCCTTTCCCTATTTGAGATTCTACATGGAATGTTGCTACTATTTGAGATTCTAGATGGAATGTTGATAATGGAGGAGCAGCCTAGTGGTTAGTGCAGTGGAACATGGAATGTTGCTACTATCTGAGATTCTACAGCGCTATAGAAATGATAAGTAGTAGTAGTACTATCTGAGATTCTACATGGAATGTTGCTACTATCTGAGATTCTACATGGAATGTTACTACTATTTGAGATTCTACATGTATTATTTATTTATTTTAGCACATTTATACCCCACTTTATCCCACTAGTGTGCAGGCTCAAAGTGACTTACAATGCACCGAAAAGGCTAACGCCTGACCAGTGGTTACATAAATACAGTAAAAGTTGTAGCAATCAGATAGGATAGAAGGAACAAGGTAAGAAGGAAAAAGGGTAAAGGTATCAGAGTCGCTGGTCTGAAGGACTATAGGATGCATGTGAAGTCTTGGGTTTGAGTGGTGAAACAGTTTTCGGCAAAGCAATCCGTAAGTGGGTGCTGTTGTAGTAACCCATCCTAAATAGATTGTAAGCTCTTTGAGCAGGGACTGTCTTTCTTCTGTGTTTGTACAGCGCTGCGTACACTTTGTAGCGCTCTAGAAATGTTAAATAGTAGTAGTAGTAGTAGTAAATAGATGATAAAAGCTTGCCGCGAGAGAAAACTTTGCAGGAAGAAAGATGATTTTTGGCAGGAAGTGATGGGCAACGACTTAGCAGACCAGAATGATGTTGTATGGAAGGAAAGTAGTTGAAATCCGCTCTTTCCAGCCGTCTACACCAGCCCCCGAGACAACTGCTGCAGCGAACAGGTCACTCTCTGGAATTAACGATAAACAGCTGGTTGAAAGATGGAAGCCAACGAACAGTGGCAGCTAAATCCGGATGTCTGCGTCAGTTGGGAACTGCAAGGTAGGAGGAAGCGAGGCTCCCATCTATGAGTGGTATTGTCAAAGTGGCCCCAACGGGTTGCTGCAAAGATCAACGAGTGGAGATCGGGGGCCAAAGCGACCAAGCAGCAAGGCTGAGTGGCAGCAGGCGCAGATGGAGTCCATTGGGAGGAGACCCGCAGTGCAGAAGAAGCTGGCAGCCAGGAGGATCAAATAGTTACCAGCAGTCATAGGCCCGAACAAGCTTCCTGGAATGTCTTGGACCCGACTGGGTGCACGAAAGCTGGCCCGGCGCCTTTCACAACACCCTCAATGCAAGTGCGCCAATTCTCTGTTAGATGCTGGCGGTGTAGGTCGGATGAGTGTGAAATGAATGAGAGACAGGGGCACGGGTGCTAGTGGAGGAGTAACCTAGTGGTTAGTGCAGCAGACTTTGATCCTGGGGAACTGGGTTTGAGTCCCACTGCAGCTCCTTGTGACTCTGGGCAAGTCACCTAATCCTTCATTGCCCCAGGTACAAATAAGTACCTGTATATACTATGTAAACCGCTTTGAATGTAGTTGCAAAAACCACATAAAGGCAGTATATCAAGTCCCATTTCCCTTTCCCTATTTGAGATTCTTCATGGAATGTTGCTACTATTTGAGATTCTACATGGCATGGTGCTAGTGGAGGAGTAGCCTAGTGGTTAGTGTAGCAGACTTTGATCCTGGGGAACTGGGTTCAATTTATACTGTAGCTCCTTGTGACTCTGGGCAAGTCACTTAACCCTCCATTGCCCCAGGTACAAAATAAGTACCTGTATATAATATGTAAACCGCTTTGAATGTAGTTGGAAAAACCACAGAAAGGTGGTATATAAGTCCCATTCCCTTTTCCCCTTTCCAATGAAAATCTAACCCTTTGAGTTTATGAACTTTCTCTAATGCTGCAGACATTGCACTGTTTAGTGCTGCTACCTCTTCCTGTTAGTCTTAAGCTCACACCATCCAAGCTGTAGTTCACGGTGAGTTACATTCAGATACACTAGGGGGCCCTTCCTAGGGAGCCTACCGCTCGTTCTTTCAGGACTACCGCTGGCCCAATGCAGCCACTGGCAGTAGTCCAGCCCTGAGCGAGCGCCATTTCCGGGGGAAAAAGAAAACCCCTAGAAATGGCTTGCACAGCAGTAACCCGGCAGTGATCGGGCATTGCCACATGCTGCCTGGTTACCGCCAGATTAGCGTGGGAGCCCTTATCGCCACCTCAATGGGTGGCAGTAAGGGCTCCCTGTCACATGGCCATGTAGTAAGAGTTCTCTTACCGCATGGTCATGTGTGCCTGCGGTAAAAAGGGCCCTGGCACACAACAAAAGCAGCCCCTGCTGCCAGCGTAGGGCCCCTTTTCTCGCAGATTGGTAAAAGGGCCCCTAGATATTTCTCTATTCAAAAGGGGCTCACAATGTAAGTGTCAGAATGGTATTCAATGCCAATGACCTATAAAAACTGAAACAAATCTGAAAGATTTAATAGGGCAGTTTGACAAATTGAAGAGTAGCAAATCACTTGGACCAGTTGGTATACATCCCAGAGTACTGATAGAATTGAAAAATGAACTTGCAAAGCTGTTGTTAGTAATATGTAATTTACCTTTAAAATCAAGCACGGTACTGGAAGATTGGAGGGTAGCCAATGTAATGCTAATTTTTAGAAAGGGTTCCAGAGGTGATCTGCGAAATTACAGACCAGTGAGTACGCATTCAGTTCATTACTGTGCCTTAAAAAATTTATTGACGTCAATGCTGGGCAAAATGGCAGAGACTATTACAAAGAACAAAATTACAGAGCATATATATAAGTATAGATTAATGAGACAAAGCCAACATTTAATCTTGCCTCACCAATCTACTACATTTCTTTGAAGGGGTGAATAAAGGTGAGCTGGTAGATATTGTATAGCTGGATTTCAAAAGGTATTTGTTGCATCCCTACCTTGTTCTTCTGGCAGTGGCCATATTGGCAGGATCATCTGAGCAGCAACCATTTTGGGAAGATCATCTGAGGAGCAGCCATCTTGGAAGGATCATTTGAGGAGCAGCCATCTTAGGTAGCTCATCAAGGAGGCAGCCATTTTGAATGTCTTTTGGGTGTGCCCTATGTGATCTCTCGCCTCTCAGCTGAGACCAGGATCCTCTGATTGGAGGCCTATTTAAGAGCTGGCCTAGGACACCATCTTTGCTTCGGCTTCTATCTTGTTAGAGGTTTGGTGCTTGTATCGTGTGCTTCCCTACTCCTCATCTGCTTTGACCTTTGGACCGTTCCTAACTACCCGCTGTTTTGCTGTCTGCTTTGACCTTTGGACCGTTCCTGACTACCCGCTGTTTTGCTGCCTGCCTTGACCTTTGGACCGAACCTGACTACCCACTGTTAGGGTTACCATATGGCTCCAGAAAAAGGAGGACGGATTGAGCCAGCCGGGTTTTACTTCCATTGCTTTCAATGGAAAGCAATTGCTTTCAATGGAAGTAATTGTGCCAGCCGGGTTTTATTTCCTTTGCTTTCAATGGAAAGCAATGGAAGTAAAACCCGGCTGGCTCAATCTGTCCTCCTTTTTCTGGAGCCATATGGTAACCCTACCCACTGTATCGCTGCCTGCCTTGACCTTTGGACCGGACCTGATTACCCGCTGTGTTGCTGCCTGCCTTGACCTTTGGACCAGACCTGATTACCCGCTGTGTTGCTGCCTGCCTTGATCTCTGGACTGTACCTGCCTACCCGCCAAGTTACACCCGCTCTTACCACTAGCCAGGTCAGTGGCTGCCCAACCCCGTCTGGATCCTGAAGTCCTGGTGGCCACCTGCACCTGGGGGCTCAACTCCTAGGGAACGGTGGTCGCTTCCCAGGTGAAGCTAGGGGTTGTCTGGCTGCCTGACCGAGTGCGGCGCTGCTCTTCATCCACCGTGCTCAGTCGTGGCACAAGGGCTCACTACCCAGTCTTAACAGCATTTGATAAGTACCTCATGAAAGACTCCTGAGGAAATTAGAAAGTCATAGGATAGGAGGTGATGTCCTATTGTGGATTAAAAACTGGTTAAATGATAGAAAACAAAGAGTAGGGTTAAATGGTCAGTATTCTCAATGGAGAAGGGTAGGTAGTGGGGTTCCCCAGCTGGGACAGTTCTTTTAATATATTTTTAAATGCTCTAGAGATGGGAATAGCTAGTGAGGTAATTAAATTTGCTGATGAAGCAAAGTTATCCAAAGTTGTTAAATCGCAAGAGGATTGTGAAAAATTGCAAGAGGATCTTACGTTTAATGTGAGCAAGTGTAAAGTGATGCATGTGGGAAAGAGGAACCCAAACCAAAGGTACATGATGCAAGGTTCGAGTTTATTAAAAGATTTGCTATCCTGCCTATCAACCTTTGTGTGTCTAGGCAGCTTACAAACTAAGAAAGGGGAAAAATAAGACAAGAAAACACGCACACACACACAAGACAGACTATCTAGACAAACTGGCACAAAAGGAGTAGAGGAAGAACTACAATGTGCACTTCTCAAGGTTCGAAAAACCTCAGGTGGTTGCTCAAACTATCAGAGCGAACCCGCCTGAAAACCAGACTCTAGTTCAGTGGTTCTGAAACCTTCCTTAATGAATATGCACAAAACAGAGCAGAGTGGAGGAGTAGCCTAATGGCTAATGCAGTAGGCTTAGAGCCAAGGGAAGTGGGTTCAATTCCCACTGCAGCCCCCTAGTGACCCTGGGCAAGTCACCTAGCCCTCCAGTACCCCAGGTACAAATTTAGATTGTGAGCCCACCAGGGAAAGAAAAAAAATACCTGCATATATAGTATAGGTAAACTGCTTTGGTTGTACCCACAGAAAGGCCAAAATATCATATCCATGACCTTTTACTTCCATTATAGGCAAATCTCTCTCGTGCATATTCATTAAGGACGGTTTGAGAACAACTGAACTAAAGTATGTGTAATAAGCAGGTCCTGCTGTAGCTGATGTTAGCCCTTTTGCATGTAACTAGCTAGTTAGTTATCTCTTCCATTAAAGGCTAAAGAGAAAAGCCAGGCCTTCGCCTAATTATTATTGTTAAGTTGCAGCTTATTTGTAAGGGGGAAAGGGGATCCGGCTCCTGGAACAATAATAATAAGTTCCAGTATGACAGGAAATCTATAGTTCAGGAGTGAGTCACAGTTTTTAATATCACCAAAAGGATGATTTGAACATAACTTTTCTTTTTACCATTATCCTGTTTCTGGAATGGAGAGGTCTATGATTTGTTCTCACATTTTCTACAGTATATCCTGCTACACTTTAGCAGCAGCGGGGAGCCCCAAGTGAAGGGAGGCATCCATGACATAGCATAGGACCCAGGGCTCTCCGGCAGCAATTCTTAAAGGGCAAGAACAGAGAACGTCTGAAGCGCTGTTAATTAAATGCTTGACAGGATCTGAAATTTGTACAAAAAAAGGAAGGCAGTTGAAGAGGGGAAAGAAGGGAATAAAGTCAATTACAGAAGCCATTTTCCCAGAGTGCAGGAACTAATGAGGCATGGCCATCTCTGGAAAAAAAATAATGGCCTATATTCCAGTCAGGGCTGGCTCTTCCACAAGGGAAATAGGCAGTTGTCTAGAATACCAGCATTGGGGGGGGGGGGCTAAATTCTGGATTTCTTCAAGTGCCATCCATCCATTTTTAAGGAAGGCAAGGCACTGACCACAAACTCGCAACCAATTGCTGAGCTCAAAGATGATGTCAGATGTGCCTGCCCATGAGTTTTCAAAACGTGTGTGATTACAACATTAAGCTGTTGGTAGAGCCCAGCCAGCCAGCCATCAATAGCTGTGAGAGCTCCCTGAAGTCATTGATGGAGTGTATTCCACCAGCAATCATAAACCGCAGAAAAGGGCAGAGACCACTGGCATAGCCCATCCAGCCAACAACCAGAGAGACCCCTGTAATCAGTAGCAGCCAGTGCTGGCTCAAGGAACTGAGTCATATAAAATAATGAGTGGAGTGGAACAGGTGGATGTGAAGTGTCTGTTCACGCTTTCCAAAAATACTAGGACTAGGGGGCATGCGATGAAACTACAGTGTAGTAAATTTAAAACAAATCGGAGAAAGTTTTTCTTTACCCAACGTATAATTAAACTCTGGAATTCGTTGCCGGAGAAAGTGGTGAAGGCGGTTAGCTTAGCAGAGTTTAAAAAGGGGTTGGACGGTTTCCTAAAGGACAAGTCCATAAACCGCTACTAAATGGACTTGGGAAAAATCCACAATTCCGGGAATAACATGTATAGAATGTTTGTACATTGGGAAGCTTGCCAGGTGTCCTTGGCCTGGATTGGCCGCTGTCGTGGACAGGATGCTGGGCTCGATGGACCCTTGGTCTTTTCCCAGTATGGCATTACTTATGTAACTTTTGCTTTTGCACTCCATCTTGGTGTCCACATCAGCCCCTTTCCCACCAGCTCCTTTTCAGCCAGCACACACCTGCCCAGATCATCTCCCTTCCTGCCAATACCCCCACCCACCCACCCACATCAGCTTCCTTCTAGCCAGCTCTCTACCCTCTTGCATGCCTATATGTGTTTAAACCTGTAATTGTACTAACAGTGTCACAGAGAGGAAGGCAAAGCAGCATGCTAAGCCAGAGGCAGGTGCCTCACCTGGCTCATGACTTAAGCCGGCACTGAGTAGCAGATACCCTACATAAGTACATAAATATTGCCATACTGGGAAAGACCAAAGGTCCATCGAGCCCAGCATCCTGTTTCCAACAGTGGCCAATCCAGGTCACAAATACCCGGCAAGATCCCAAAAATGTACAAAACATTTTATACTGCTTATCCCAGAAACAGTGGATTTTCCCCAAGTCTATTTAATAACGGTCTATGGACTTTTCCTTTAGGAAGCTGTCCAAACCTTTTTTAAACTCTGCTAAGCTAACCACCTTTACCACATTCTCTGGCAACGAATTCCAGAGTTTAATTACACATTGAGTGAAGAAACATTTTCTCCGATCCGTTTTAAATTTACTACATTGTAGCTTCATCGCATGCCCCCTAGTCCTAGTATTTTTGGAAAGCGTGAACAGACGCTTCACATCTACCAGTTCAACTCCACTCATTATTTTATAGACCTCTATCATATCTCCCCTCAGCCGCCTTTTCTCCAAGCTGAAGAGCCCTAGCCGCTTTAGCCTTTCCTCATAGGGAAGCCATCCCATCCCCTTTATCACCTGTCCCCTCACAGCCAAAGGCTTCAGGAGGGGACAGGTGCTGCTGGTGGAACCCATCCTACAAGTGTCTGAAGATTACAGGAGGCCACAGACCACCCTGTGGAGCCCATCATGCCAACAGCTGAAGATTGGCTTCTTTGATTGAATCATTTGGATTAGTGTGTTATATTTAAGAAGATGACATATATGTTGGGCAGATCAAGGAGAGGTGATGACAAGATCCGATGCATGTTTGAAATAACAAGTTGAGGCTCAATCTGGACAATACAGAGGCCATGTGGTTATTGAAGACTCATAGGCCTTTGTTCAGAACGCCTAATATGGCTGGTCTGATTCTTCCTTTTCTACCTAAGTGAAATCCTTAGGTGTTTGGCTAGATGCAAATTTAAGAAAACAAGAAGGCAATCAGTCCACAATAGAACAAAAAACAAAGATCAGACCTAAAGAACAAATCTATACTACACTCCACCAACATAGATCAGTGTGTATCCTCCTGAGTCCGTTTGGAACAGTAAAAACCAGTGTTTAGATTTGTACTAACTGGAATTTTATGCCCCCCGATGCAGCCTGTGTTCTAGGTGAAACATGACTATGTCAGGCATTTCAGAGTGTGAATCCTGGGAACATCAATATAACTTATTAAAGAGTATATTTCCTTCATCAAGGTCTGCTAGATCCAAATTTATCCATGCAATTTCAGATTTCCATGGTGATTCAGTCATCATTTGGTATATTTTAGTTTCTGAGGCATATTCAGGAATGGATGGGTTTGGATACTCTCCTTACCTTACCTCATGCCTTGAAATTTGATTATCGCAGTGTTTTGTATTCTGGGTTGCCTCAATATCAACTTTTAACTCTTCAGTTAGTCCAGATTATGGCTAAGCGTTTTATCATGGGTAAAAAGGGTTCAGACCATATTAAGTTTATCAATTAAGTGTATCAATTATACCTTTACATGAAAATTTGCATTGGTTCCCGGTCATCTTTAGAATTCAATTTAATCCTCTTTCATTTCTAAGATGCTCTTTCACAAGTGGCCTTGTATTTTGCTTCCCTCTTAAAGCTGTATGTTGCCGGTCACACATTTCATCCCTTTGAACAGTCTGATTGATCCCTTCCTGGTGAGATGAAACTGCAGCAGATTTGAACTCAGGTTGTTGCCTACTTTGGGCCTCATCTTTAGAATTGTTTGCCTCAGGATTGTAGGTAGGATCAGCATTTGCTTTCGTTCCGTAGCAATGTGAAGACTTGGCTGTGTGGCCAATCCTTTCCTAAGTCATAACTGGAGTCCAGAGGAGCGAAGAAATATCAGTCTGTTTTTAATGTTGTCCATGTCTATTTTTTTTACGCAGGTTTATCAGATAATTATGGGGAGGTGTGTTCTCAAATACTGCGAAATAAATAAACAGGCCAAGCCCCTAGTGAAGCTCAACCTACTAGCGGCCACAAATCACAAGAAGTCTGAAGCTACTACAGTTGGGAGGAGGACAGGATGGAAATGATTGTTGTGCAGTGGTACAGGATGGAAAGAGAAAATAATATTCTGCAAGACAGGTCAGACAGAGGATACTAGGTGGATGAGCAGTGGTAAAAAATGCATTTATTCATTTAAAAAATGTGTTATACTGCTTATAGCCAAGGTGGTATGCAATTCAAGAATACGCAACTCATTATACGCAGGCTGCAAAGAGCAAATACTGAGGAAACTTCAAACAGCCCAGAACACAGCAGCCAGGCTCATCTTCGGAAAACCTAAATATGAAAGGGCAAAACCACTGCGTGAGAAACTACATTGGCTTCCACTCAAGGACCGCGTTACTTTTAAAATTTGCACATTAGTCCATAAGATCATTTACGGTGAAGCCCCAGCATACATGACTGATTTAATAGACCTACCACCCAGAAACGCCAAAAGATCATCCCGAACTCACCTCAACCTTCACTACCCAACTTGCAAGGGCTTGAAGTACAAGGCGATACACGCGTCAACCTTTTCCTACATGAGCACGAAGTCTTGGAATACATTACCGCGCAACCTAAGAACGATTAACGAACAAGCCTCCTTCCATAAACTACTGAAGACTCACCTGTTTGAACAAACTTACGGAAAGAGCCAAAACACATAGAAACCACACTCACTGTTCACCAATTCAATACACATCCACTTCTGATCCCTCATCCCTTTATCCAGTCAATCATTCATTTACTCACGGAACTATGTACATTATATTCCTAGGCTTCTAACAATGCCCTTTTTTCCCACTGTCTCCTTCTAATGTTTCTATGTTGATGTCCCATTGTTATACTCCCATTGATATTCGAATGTCTAGCACAACTCTGTTCAATGTAATCCATAACCTAGTCGTAACAAATGTATTTCTATTATTCATGTCTTATTGTAAGCCACACTGAGCCCGCAAATAGGTGGGAAAATGTGGGATACAAATGCAATAAATAAATAAATAAGAAGGATAATCAGCACATGCAAAATTCAAGAATATACAGAATACAATAGGATCAAATTATGATTCACCAAGAAGAAATGACACATAAGGTAGAAATATTTGCAGTTGCAGTATTACCAGGCTGTCCGTCTCAGCCATCCACTACCACAACCATGTCTTTAAGGCATGTTATAATTTATGCAAATTGCCCTCATTCTTTATTTGATGAGGCAATGCATTCCATAGTAAGGGAGTCACACAGAAGAAAGCCAGTCTCCCAGTAGCTTCATATCCCATCCCTACTGCAGAAAGTAACATTAGTAGTTTATCCTCTGAGGATCTCAAAGTCCTAATCAGATGGTTAGATTAGGATACATTAGTTGATCTGCAGATTACAATCTATAATGATATTATATATTATACTAGCCATTGACCCCGTAAAAACGGGCTGGTATTGAGGTTTTCCTCCCCCCGCGGTCACCACCGTTCCCCTCCCCCCCGCGAAGTCGCCACCGCTCCCCTCCCCCCGCGAAGTCGCCACCGCTCCCCCCCCCCTCGAAGTCGCCGCCGCCGCCACCCCTCCACCTGGCCCGGGCCCTCTCTTCACTTCTGAACTTACACATCCATTCGCCGAACGCAGCAACGCACATCAGCTGAGCTGCCCCTTCCTTCTCTGCCTGTGTGTGTCCCGCCCTCGCTGACGTTACGTCACAGGAGGGCGGGGCCACAGGCAAAGAAGGAAGGGCTCACTGCAGCTCAGCTGATGTGCGTGCCGGGTTCAGCGAATGGATGTGTAAGTTCAGAAGGGAAGAGAGGGCCCGGGCCGGGTGGAGGGGTGGCGGCGGCGACTCCGAGTGGGGGGGGAGCGGTAGCAACCTCGGCGGCGCAGTTTCCCTCTCTGTCCCGCCCCCCCCCCCCCCCCGTCATCACGTATTGACGCGGGGGCGAGACAGAGAGGGAAGTCTCTACTGCGCATTTGCGAGTGAATCGGTCACTCGCCATTTATATGTTTGATGTTGGTCTGATTGATTCTTGGAATATTTGTTTGAGACTTTTGTATTATGTTATGTTATGTTATGCTATACAAGGCTTTTTGTCCGCAAATACCTATACATAGCTCACTGTAGATTACAAATAAACAGTGGCATTCCTAGGGGGGCGGTGGGTGCAGTCCGCCCCGGGTGCAAGCCGCTGGGGGTGTGCCACGCGCACCTGTCCATCGTTCGTTCCATGCTCCCTCTGCCCCGGAACAGGTTGTTCCAGGGCAGAGGGAGCATGGCACGAATGACGGACAGGCGTGCGCGGCACCCCCCCAGCGGCATGCACCCGGGCAGGGGGTTCATTCGTGGGGGGGTGTCCTTTCACCAGGGGGGGGGTCACGCTGCATCCGGGGGGGCGCTGCACCCGGGGGGTGTGGCGCAACGGTGATCCGCCCCGGGTGTCAGCCCCCCCTAGGAACGCCACTGCAAATAAAAGAAAAGAATATTGAGACATAACCTCAGGAATTATATTATGTCGTATATCACTCACCATAAAAATTATTTAAAACATATAATACGCATACCTAGTGATATCAAATATTCATGAAACATGTTTTAAGAACTTTAGGAAATAACTGATAATTCCTGAGCATACTCGTTTCTAAAGGTAGAGAATTCCACAAAGACGCAACTAAATAATGAAGAAAAGAGTTACGCGTCTTCTTAAATCTTGTTAAGTGAACTGGTGGAAACTTTAATAGAACACGATCACGAGTTATCATGTTAGTAATCAAATTACCGAGTAAAAACTGCACAAGATCAAATAGATACAGCGAAGAATCGCCGTAGATAATTTTAAACACAACTGTAAGCAGGTTAAACCTAATCCTGGCTTCAACCAGTAGCCAGTGCAGATTGACCAGCAAAGGAGCGGCTGGTATAAACCTGCCAGCCGAATGGAAATTCTCGAGGAGGTTATATGGAAATACTTTTAAAACAAACAGGAGGACATATTTTTTCACTCAGCAAATAGTTAAGCTCTGGAACACTTTGCCGGAGGATGTGGTAACAGCGGTTAGCGTATCTGGGTTTTAAAAAGGTTTGGACAAATTCCTGGAGGAAAAGTCCAAAGTCTGCTATTGAGACAGACATGGGAAGCTAATGCTTGCCCTGGGATTTGTAGTATGGAGTGTTGCCATGATTTGGGATTCTGCCAGGCACTTGTGACCTGACTTGGCCACTGTTTGGAAAACAGGATACTGGGCTAGATGGACCATTGTTCTGACCCAGTATGGCTACTCTTATGTTGTTTCCCCTGGATTCTATATATTGCACCAAAAGTTGTACACCTAATTTTGGGTGTGTGCCCAAGATGTGTGCGCAACTGAATTGATTAACAAGCCCTTAACTGGCAATAATTGGGCACTAGCGACCAATTATTGCCGTCAATTGGCTGCGATTGGCAGTTGCGAATGCATCTTGCTGCGTGCCGTTCTATAAAGACCTGCACACAACTTCTATAGCATGTATCTGAAAAGAGGGAATGGCCAGGGGTGTATTGGAGGTGTTCCCAAAACTTGGGCATGGAATTGCAGAATTAGGTGGATCCATACCTAAGTTAGGCGCAGGCGTTTACACATCCGCGCCTAAGTGCGATTCTATAATGTGTGCATGCCCTTTATAGAATCGTGCTTAGTACCGATTTTGGGGGGCATGGAATTTTGAGCTCCATTTACTATATTGTCTCCATTACATACTGTTTTGTCTGTTTTTATTGTTAATTTTTAAAGTAAACCACTAGAAGTCAAGCGATATATATCAAATATTAATAAAGATAGGCATCATATGGAATCAACAGTGATAAACAATAGCAGTGTAATCACCCCCCCCCCCCCCCCCCCCCCCCCCCCCCCGCGCTATTCTAACATTTAATGCTTTCCAACTTGGACTTCTCAATTACCTTGTCTGCCTCACTATCCCATATTCTCCCTTTCGACTTTTTTGTTCCTTAAATGACCATCGTTTGGTCCTTCCTAGTCCCAAAGCAGCACTTTATGAATCTACTAGACACAGTAATTTTTCTTTTCTCACCCCCCACATTTGGAATAAACTCCCCCTCTCTCTCTGCTCTGAATCTCCCATTAAAAATTTGAAGCCTTCTTTAAAAGACTTGGCTTTTTAAACAAGCATTCAAGGGACCAGACTGATCAGTTGTTTTGGATTCCTCAGTAGTGGGACTCCTACTGCCCCCCCCCCCCCCATCTTTCTTGGTGTAGCTGATAAACTTTCCTGTTTGAAATGGAGTTCCTTTTCTTTTAATTTTTAGTCTGTACACCGCTCTGTACTATCTTGCCAGCTAGGGGTATAAGGGGAGGAGGTTTTACTAATACAGTGAACTGTGCAATGTCTGTCCTTAAGATAAGCAATATAAAATCTGTTTACCTTTCTGGGATCTTGCCAGGTACTTGTGACCTTGATTGGCCACTGTTGAAAACTGGTTGCTGGGCTTGATGGACCTTCGGTCTGTCCCAGTATGGCAACACTTATGTTATGTTCTTATGTTATGTTAACTACAATATGTTTGGAACGTCATTAACAGAATCTGAAATCTAATTCCTCAATATTATGGCAAGCTAAACCTCCTCCCGAAGCAATGGTGTAACATAATCCCAATGTGTTGCACCTAAGAAAAGCTTAACCACTAGATTTTGTATCAATTGCAATGTTTTCAGATTCACCATCGTCATTCCTACATAAACTGAGTTGCAATAATTTAACCGTGACGATATAAAGGCATGTTATCAATATTCACATTGATTTTTTTTATCTAAATAAAGACCAACGGTACAAATAATCCAAAAGTAGATCATGCATTTCTTAATAATTGTGGCCACCTGAGCAGAAAAGGATAGTCAGTTATCAATAACACCCAAGGCAATAATGATGTCTTTAAGAGGCACAGCATGGGATAAATGGAGGAGGTACCAGTGTCCTTGAAATGCAAACAGCCTGATTTCATAGGATTCAATTTCAGACATTGTGTTAGTAATCCCTCTTCAATAGCTTTTAAACATGAATGCAAATTAGCTACAGTTTGTGTTTTAAGAGGATGAAAACGATATAGAAATGCCATATCATCCGTGTATATAAAAGAATTAAACCATAGCTCTGCATGAATGACATTAATAGGACAATGAAAATATTAACACATGGGGAAAGCTTGTAGGGAGCATGGCTTATAGAATTCTTTCTATCCCCTCTGCATATGAATCCACATGTGTATAGATTGGGGGAAGGGTTGTTGGTGAGTGTTCAATGGTTAATGTTCAATAAGAACATTTCTATACCATCTTTTCTGATGAACAGGCCAAAGTGGTTTACAATCAATCATTTCTGAAATCAGAAAATGAGACAGGACAGTTGCAATCAACAAGACCCAAGTACATATCAAACTTGTGTGAATTCCTCACTGAGACCTGCAGTCCCAGGAAAGTATGTATCGAAGGCCAACCCAAAAAAAGTATGCTTTCAGGGCAGAATTAAACTTCGTAGGAGACAACTCTTTACATAAAGGATCCACAATATAATTCCACAAACTAGAAGCTCCAGTAGATTCTAAATGATCCTGGGCAGGGAGCAGAAGAATTAACCGTTGTAAATGTAATGATTTAAGCGATTGATCAGATATTTGTGGTAAAGTTAATACAGATAAATACTGAGAGATACCTTCTTATATAGGCTAGCATCAAAATCTTGGTAGCCAATTCAACCTTATAATAGGAAAATGAGGTCAAATTTGTGGGCACTGCAGAGTTGAGGCCGACTGAATTTTGATTTCAGTTTTGAATTCGGCACCGAAACTGACCCAAAATCCGGGTTCAGGTTTCAGCTGAAGATGCCATTGCATTTTCAGTAGAAACTGAAACTCTTTCCCTCATCCCCCACACACCCCACCCACAATCACTGTCCGCTACTGCCACACCCTCCTGTAGGAAACGGGATGTGGCGCCTCTACCGCCCCACACACTTACACACACCTGGCCCCACAGGGGCTACCCCACCACCCTGCATGCTCTCCCCAGGCCTTAAATAGCAAATCCTGATGGTCTAGTGGCCTCTTCAGGGGCAGGAACAGAGCCCACTCATTCCTGCCTGATGCCATCATTGCCACTGAATCAAAATGGCTGCCAAGACTGCCGTAAGAGGTCCTGGCTGCCATATTGAGATTGGCATCCAGCATATGAGGGAGCAACCAGTCTGTTACCTCATTTGAACAATGTTGCAATGCAGTGCAAAATGGGCACACTCTTTTTCCTATAGTGCACACATGCATGCATTACTACTACTACTACTATTTAACATTTCTAGAGCGCTACTATGGTTACGCAGCGCTGTACAATTTAATAAAGAAGGACAGTCCCTGCTCAAAGGAGCTTACAATCTAAAGGACGAAATGTCAAGTTGGGGCAGTCTAGATTTCCTGAATAGAGGTATGGTGATTAGGTGCCGAAGGCGACATTGAAGAGGTGGGCTTTGAACAAGGATTTGAAGATGGGCAGGGAGGGGGCCTGGCGAATGGGCTCAGGGAGTTTATTCCAAGCATTATTCATGCAAGTGCAGTGGTTCACACATGCACTATAGCTTGTGAATGTGCAATGATTTGAATGGGCACACTATCAGGAGAAGAGTGTGTTTTCTTTCCAAAAGAGTGAGCCCTCTTTGAACATAATCCCCCCCCCCCCCCCGGATTCTATATAAGGTGCAGCAACTAGCACGCATTAAATTGTGCACACAGCCAATTTATGCATGCTACTCAATTGAGCAACGAGCCAATTAGTGATGATAATTGTCTGATAATAACCAATTATCATCATTAATTGGCAATAATTGGAATTTACAAGCTCTTCTTTTTAGGCATATTCTAAAAAGAGGTGCAGGTAAATTCCAACGTGCATAGCTGAAAAGGGGGCGTATACATGGGAGGAATGTAGACATTTTGGGGGTGTCAATCACATTTACATGCATTGTTATAGAATTCGGAGGAAAGCATTTAGACGCAGGTATTTACACCAGGTTTTCATTGGCATAAATGGCCACTCCTAAATGTACGCACGTTCACCCGGCCTATAAGCTATTCTGTAAACCAAGTGTTACTGCAGACACGATTTATAAAATAGCACTATGCACATTATTCCAATGCGCCTATATTTTAGACATCATTTACAGAATCTGGCCAGTGTGCACTTTTTCTAAAGAATACATTCTATTTTTGCAAGCGAAATAAACAGGAATTGTTATGTGTTTTTCTGCTCCTTTCATTCAGTAACGATGTGAAATGACATAGGATTTGTCATTAACGTTTCCCATGTCATTGCAAACAACAGCCCATCCCTTTTTGTGTTGGTATATGTGTTTGCCTTTGTCTTCGTGTCTGTGATCAGGAGAGGAGATGAGAGGGGGAGGCAGTTAGAAAGGTGCAATTCCTTAATCGTAATGTAACAGTGCATCAGTAGAAGTGTATCAGGGCATTTTTGGAGAAGGTTCATTTATCTTCTACCTCCTGCCCAGTGGCGTAGCCAAGGGTGGGCCTGGATGGGCCTAGGCCCACCCACTTTGGGCTCAAGCCCACCCAGTAGCAGCACACCTATGGTGTCTGGCAGGGATCCCCAAGCCCCACCAGCCAAAAACTCCCGTCCCTCCTGCATACCAGCCTTCCCTCTGATGTATTCCTGCCTATGTAGAAACAGGAAGTTGCATCACAGGGAAGACTGTGGGGCCAACATGAGCACTGTGTATTAGTTGCTGCTCGCTGCCGGTGAAAATCTGCTATTTAAAAGGTATGCGGAGTAGGGGGGATGTTTGAGAGACCATATGGCGTGCAGGCACTTGTAGGACAGGGCGGAGTTCTTCTGCCCACCCATCTTGGGCCCAGGCCCACCCAAAGGTAGGTGTCTGGCTACGCCCATGCTCCTGCCAGATGCAGAGTCTTCACTTTTACAGCACAGAAACTTCCTCTCTATCACCTCCGCCCCAGTGGTGTAGCCACAGGTGGGCCTGGGTGGGCCAGGGCCCACCTACTTAGGGCTCAGGCCCACCCAACAGTAGTACACATTTAGCGGTAGCTGGTGGGGATCCAAAGCTCCGTCAGCTGAAGACTTCCGCCTAATGGTAACAAAAACGCTACTCTCAACGATACCGGAACCTGCGCATTCTCAGTTTTCAGCGCATGCCTTCTGCAGACTGCCAAGGTGGAAAGACGCGTGTTCCTGCCAGCTTAGATATTTTTTTGGTGGTGGTGGTGGTGTGGAGAACACTTGGTGCCCACCCACTTCTTGCCTAGGCCCACCCAAAATCTGTTGTCTGGCTACGCCCCTGCTCCGCCCTTCCTTTAACTAGAGGTGCCTTCTAGTTGCTCCCACCATCTTCCCATTGACCGGATCCTGCCTACTGTCTCTGTTGCCGGTTACATTGGAAATAGGCAGGACAGGCTCACTCCAAAAGGGAGGGAGAGGAGAGAATAGTGAACTGCAGATTGAGGTTTAAATTCTGAAATACGTCAACACATTTTATCTATCATTTTACCATCTGGGGCATAAACATACAATTCTGCTGACTTCTGGAAAAAAAAATGTCAGATTGTTTTGTCCCAAACACTTCAACTTATATGTAGTACACAGTCCGATTTAACACAATCATCATCTTTAGCTTCATAAACGATTTTTTTTGTACGGGGATCATCAGAATATTTAACAGCAAGACCCATTCGGATGCAGCAGTCCCATAGTTCATGGCACTGCGTACATCTTACATAGTAACATAGTAACATAGTAGATGACGGCAGAGAAAGACCTGCACGGTCCATCCAGTCTGCCCAACAAGATAACTCATATGTGCTGCCTTTTGTGTATACCCTACTTTGATTTGTACCTGTGCTCTTCAGGGCACAGACCGTATAAGTCTGCCCCGCACTATCCCCGCCTCCCAACCACCAGTCCCTCCTCCCACCACCAGCTCTGGCACAGACCGTATAAGTCTGCCCAGCATTATCCCCGCCTCCCAACCACCTGCCCCGCCTCCCAACCACCGCCTCTGGCACAGACCGTATAAGTCTGCCCAGCACTATCCTCACCTCCCCACCACCAGCCCTGCCTCCCAACCACCGGCTCTGGCATAGACCGTACAAGTCTGTCCAGCACTATCCCCGCCTCCCAACCACCAGTCCCGCCTCCCACCACCGGCTCTGGTACAGACCGTATAAGTCTGCCCAGCCCTATCCCGCCTCCCAACCACCAGCCCCCGCCTCCCGATCTTGACTAAGCTCCTGAGGATCCATTCCTTCGGCACAGGATTCCTTTATGCTTATCCCACGCATGTTTGAATTCCGTTACCGTTTTCCTTTCCACCACCTCCCGCGGGAGGGCATTCCAAGCATCCACTACTCTCTCCGTGAAAAAATACTTCCTGACATTTTTCTTGAGTCTGCCCCCCTTCAATCTCATGTCATGTCCTCTCGTTCTACCACCTTCCCATCTCCGGAAAAGGTTCGTTTGCGGATTAATACCTTTCAAATATTTGAACGTCTGTATCATATCACCCCTGTTTCTCCTTTCCTCCAGAGTATACATGTTTAGTTCAGCAAGTCTCTCCTCATACGTCTTGTAACGCAAATCCCATACCATTCTCGTAGCTTTTCTTTGCATCGCTTCAATTCTTTTTACATCCTTAACAAGATACGGCCTCCAAAACTGAACACAATATTCCAGGTGGGGCCTCACCAACGACTTATACAGGGGCATCAACACCCCCTTTCTTCTGCTGGTCACACCTCTCTTTATACAGCCTAACAACCTTCTAGCTACGGCCACCGTTTCGTCGCCTTCAAATCCTCAGATACTATCACCCCAAGATCCCTCTCTCCGTCCGTACCTATCAGACTCTCCCCGCCTAACACATACGTCTCCCGTGGATTTCTACTTCCTAAGTGCATCACTTTGCATTTCTTCGCATTGAATTTTAATTGCCAAACCTTAGACCATTCTTCTAGCTTCCGTAGGTCCTTTTTCATGTTTTCCACTCCCTCTGGGGTGTCCACTCTGTTACAGACCTTAGTATCATCCGCAAATAGGCAAACTTTACCTTCTAACCCTTAGACAATGTCACTCACAAATATATTGAACAGAATCGGCCCCAGCACCGATCCTTGAGGCACTCCACTACTTACCTTTCGCTCCTCCAAGCGAATTCCATTCACCTCCACCCTCTGGCGTCTGTCCGTCAACCAGTTCCTAATCCAGTTCACCACTTCGGGTCCTATCTTCAGCCCATCCAGTTTATTTAAGAGCCTCCTGTGGGGATCCATCTTCATGGATCACCCGATTTATTTTAAATCTCTTTTTTTCTTTTATCCATATTCCTCAGTCTCTCCTTATGCTTAATTTAAAATTTCGAGATGCTTATATATAGTACTTAGTTGTAGTAAAAGTACTTAACTTTGGCAGCACTTTTCCATCCACGCTAAACCTCCCCTTAAATTGATTGACGTCTGAAAAAAGACAGATAGGGAGTCTTTTACTAAAGATTAGCTCAAGTTATCTGCAGCAGGGCCCATAGGAATAAAATGGGCCCTGCTGCAGATAACTCATGCTAAACTTTAGTAAAAGACCCCCTTAGTTGGCAATCTTAACCTCCTCAGTCCTGAGCACATCTCACAGTGCCCCCTAAACATGGGAACACAAAGTATGTACAAAGTTTGTCAGTGGTCCCAGTAAACAAGTAGGGCAGTCCGTCTGCAAAATCCGGACTGGCAGAAAGATGAGCAGACCAAAGAACAGACCAAGTAGTCCAAAGTGCTTGATATAGAGGGAGAGAGATGTTTCTATCAAATTTGGTGCAAGCCTCTTTATTATACTGGTCTGGTACTATTGGCTCCTGAGGCAGCCCACGAAGGGCGAAATTTGGCCAAGTTGGGCACTGTGCTAACCCCTCCAGTGTTGTTGCTAATAAACAATAACTTGGATTATTTTGCATTACATGGTCTGTTCTTCGGTATGCTCACCTTTCTGCCGGTCAAAGTTTGCCAATGGCTTAATCAAGCCCTGCCCACGGAAACAAATGTAACTTGTCAATACATAAGAACATAAGAATAGCCATACTGAGTCAGACCAATGGTCCATCTAGCCCAGTATCCTGTTTCCGGCAGTGGCTAATCCTGGTCACAAGTACCTGGTAGAAACCCAATTAGTAGCAACATTCCATGATACTTATCCCAGGGCAAGCAGTGGCTTCCTCATGTCTGTCTCAATAGCAGACTATGGACTTTTCCTCCAGGAACATGTCCAGACCTTTTTTAAACCCAGATACACTAACCGCTGTTACTGTATCCACCAGCAATGAGTTCCAAAACGTAACTATTCGTTGAGTGAAAAATATTTCTTCCTATTTGTTTTTTAAATATTTCCATGTAACTTCATTGAGTGTTTCCCAGTCTAAAAAAGGCCCTGCTGTGCCTTCTAGAGGTTACCTGTTAATGCTGTAGGCTGTGGCAGAAAGTTCAAGTTTAAAACTTTGGGGGAAAGGGTTTTACACTATGGAAACTAGTTAATAAAGTTTGCTTTTTTTAAATTCAAACTATTTTTACCAATAAACCTACAATTTCTTTTTTTATCCCCAATCTTTAAATCACCAAAGATCACTTACCAAGAGAAATGTCCTCTTCTCTCAGAACTTCTCAGAGAGAAGGTTACCTAGTACCATTCCTCTCTATATGGTTTTGATTCTAAAGGGACTTCTTCAAACAGATCCTTTGAAAGTTAACACAGTAATCAGATTGCCCTAGCCAGGGGTGGTCCGAGGCAATCTGCCACCTGAGACAAGGATGAAATGGTGCCTTCTGGGCCCCCTGCCCCCCCCCAAGCCCAACATCTCTCCCTTCACACTCTCTCTCTCTCCCAACTCCCTCCCCCCCCCCCCCTCCCAGCCATAGTCTGGCATCTTCCCCCTTCCTTCGTCAACCCCCTTTCCTGAGTGTACCTTCTTTTTTGGTTTTCCAAAGGTCGGCGGCAGCAGCGATTCTCATATGCTGCCCTGCCGTGTCACCCGTAGCGATGTCTATGCCTGTGTGAGGCCATTACGTCTTAGTAAGACAGTCTTAGTGGTGGAGTATGTGTGCAGCATATGGCATGAAAATATCTCCTTGTGCTAAATCAAATCACAGGATGCTTATTATGCATCCAAATCACAAGGAAGTCTAGATGACATTGTGGAGGATTAGAGAGCCCTTCTTCTAAAAAGAGCATGTAATGAGGTGTAACGTTATGAAATGGCACCTATAAAAATGGTCAAAAAGGTGACTCTTTTATCAAATAGGCTCCTACAGTAACCCCAACTGCTCCCAAATGCTCTCACACAAATTTACAGCTGCTTTAAGGGGGTCTTTTACTAAGGCATGCTGGCTTTTTTAGCTCGCATTAAAAATAGGCAGTGCGCTAAACGCTAAAGACACCAATGTATTCCTATGGGCGTCTTTTGTGTTTAGCGCGCGCCTATTTTTAACGTGCACTAAAAATGCCAGCACGCCTAAGTAAAAGACCCCCTAAGTAAGCTAAGGTTGTCAATTGGATCCAGAGTCACAGGATGGGGCAGACCCAGTCCTGGGTTTACCCCAGTGCATGTTGGGATTGTAGTCTCGCTTTTCTGAGGGCATGCAATAGGGAAATCAGAACTACAAGTCCCTGCATGCAACAGGGTAAACCCAGGACTGGATCAACCCTGCCCTGCGAATCTGACTCCAGTCGGCAGCCTTATATATAAGTGTGTGCTTGTACTCATGTGTTTTATAAAGGGTGCAAGCACATTGTGACTCTGTTCATGTCCAGCCCAAAACTGCACTCCCGGTTTGCATAAAGGTGCATGATGTGCTCCTGTCGGCAAATGTATTTGTACGAGAGTTTACACTCGCACGATTTTATAAGAGTCCTCTTGCGTGCTTCATGCTGGAAACGGCATTATCAAATTACCCCCTAACTGTGTTCTTTATTATTAAATTTCCCTGATTAAGATCAACAGCCGGTATCTTTCTAGGCTCCTTCGGGTGACTGAAATTGTAACATATTCGTTGCTTCCAAGCAGCCTGAAAAAAAAAATCCCTTCCGACAAAGGCAGAATATATGAAGAGCAGAGCCAGTTTGGAAGGTCACAAAGGAGCCCTGGTGTGTAACCTGTGCTTTCATTTTGGAAGTATTACTATCTCATAATTACCCACAAGCAGACTTCGAGACTGTGATGGCCTTTAAGCATTATAGTGTGGAAAGAGAGATAATTTGTTTCTTTTCTGCAGGCATGGTGGGAATTCCCATTTCTCCTGTTACATTGCCAACAAGCTAGATATTATTTGATGTTACGAAATCTTGCAATTGTCAAAGGACAACAGACTGCTCTCCCTGCGGCCAAGAAAGGGAAGCAGGCAACATCAGAAGAAGAATGAAGTCTCTGTGTTAGGTCACTTGCTTTTTTAAATCCAACTATAAAGCTACTCCCATTTCAGAGACTGCTGTCATTGGGCTGCTGTGGCTGAATGATCTTTTGACCCACATAGTACATTTTACTTCTGCTTTACTAACGTGCAAAAGGAGAGGACAATTTTCAAAGCTCTTTGCGTGTTGTTGGACTAGGTGCATATTTTCAGGCACGTTTAGGGGAGCTTTTCCTGGCAATGTATGAAGTATTTTGGGTGGAATTGGAAGATAATGTTTGTAAATTCTAGGGTAAATTTTCAGACTGCAGCACTAACGCCAGGGCTTTTTTTGAGGGGGTACTTGGGGGTACTGAGTACCGGCACCTTTTCCATTGTGTGCTAAAATTGACCCATGGACCCTAAGTTTTAATGAAAGAGCTCAGGCTCCACACACCAATTCTGCCTTGTCATAGGTTCTGTGATTGGTTGCAGGGGACCTGGCCATTGTGGGGTGGGTCCGTCAGTGATCACCCCATCCCTGAAGGGTGGCCTAGCATTTGAGTACCTGCACCTTTTTTGCTAGAAAAAATACACTGAGTAACGCTGGCCTCTACAGGCTGAATTAAGACCCAGAGACTCAGTGCCAGACTATTTCTGAGTACTGGCATCAACGTTCTCTCTAATTTTTGCTGGCCCGTGTGCACATGAAAAA
Organism: Microcaecilia unicolor; assembly: GCF_901765095.1. NCBI lineage: Eukaryota > Metazoa > Chordata > Amphibia > Gymnophiona > Siphonopidae > Microcaecilia > Microcaecilia unicolor. The sequence goes on from NC_044039.1 coordinate 26,347,914, forward strand.
CATAAGTTAGCCAGCCAGGAACAGCCGCCGACTGGTTAGCTTACTTCTCAGCACCTAACCAGTCATTTTCAGCAGCACTTAACACATTATCGCTGCTGAAAAAGACCAGTTAGCGCTGATCTTTAAGGGGCGTTCTGGGGAAGAGCCGCCAAGAGACTGAGCCGGGCCCGGGGCAGAACTGCCGCTGCCACCCCCCAGGATGCCACGTAGCCAGACTTCAGATTGGGGGAGGCCAGAACCCAAAGGGGGGGGGGGAGAACATTTTGCCCCACCTCCCTGCCTCCTGCCGCAACTCCACATACCTTGGCTGGCGGGAGTCCCCAAGGAGGTTTAAAACAGCGCATCTCTGATACTAAGAATAGCCTCCAACAGGTCCACCAAACAGAAGTTTCTATAATTAAAGATATATCTGACCTGCATTGTAGTTGGAAGCAAATAGAAGATATATAAACTTTCCACATATACATAAGTACATAAATACATAAGTATTGCCATACTGTGAAAGACCAAAGTCCATCAGGCCCAGTATCCTGTTTCCAACAGTGGCCAATCCAGATCACACATACCTGGCAAGATCCCAAAAAAGTACAAAACATTTTATACTGCTTATCCCAGAAACAGTGGATTTTCCCCAAGTCCATTTAATAACGGTCTATGGACTTTTCCTTTAGGAAGCCGTCCAAACCTTTTTTAAACTCCGCTAAACTAACCGCCTTTACCACATTCTCTAGCCACGAATTCCAGAGTGAAGAAACATTTTCTCCAATTCATTTTAAATTTACTACATTGTAGCTTCATCGCATGCCCCCTAGTCCTTGTATTTTTGGAAAGCGTGAACAGACGCTTCACATCTACCTGTTCAACTCCACTCATTATTTTATAGACCTCTATCATATCTCCCCTCAGCTGCCTTTTCTCCAAGCTGAAGAGCCCTAGCCGCTTTAGCCTTTCCTCATAGGGAAGTCGTCCCATCCCCTTTATCATTTTCGTCGCCCTTCTCTGCACGTTTTCTAATTCCATTATATCTTTTTTGAGATATGGCGACCAGAATTGAACACAATATTCAAGGTGCGGTCGCACCATGGAGCGATACAAAGGCATTATAACATCCTCATTTTTGTTTTCCATTCCTTTCCTAATAATACCTAACATTCTATATACCTGCAATATTTTTTATTTATTGGTTACATTTGTATCCCACAATTTCACACCTATTTGCAGGCTCAATGTGGCTTACATGGTACTGTATCGGCGTACGCCAATTCCGGTATGAACAAATACAAGGTGATATTATAGTAGAATAAGGATCGTACATGATATACACATTGGTGATCTTAGAGGCGAAGAGTTAAGTATGTCCGTTACGTGCTTTGGTTTCGTTGTGTTGCAGGTGTTCAGTCTTTATGTTGGGTTGGTGGGATATGCCTTTTTGAACAGGTTTATCAGCTTTACAGATGTACAAAACGTTTGTTATAACTGTTTTGAGTGTGCACCTGTTTCTAGAGCCTACTATCTACCACAGGCAAAGAGGAAGGAGGGAGTTGAAAGAGTCTCTTCTTTAGAGATAGACAGTTCGGACCTAACTGATTTTTGTAAAGATCCAACTCTGCCTGAGTGCCTGGGTCTGAGTTTTAGAGTTAACTCATATTTAAGAAAAAAATAAGTCTCTAGGTCAACCGCTCATTGAGGCTTTGCTGGCGCTCTTGCCACTGCTTGCTGGCTTGCTAAATTGCTTTCTCACTCAGTAAACCAGTGATGTACTAGAAGTATAATCTTGATTATAATTTAATTTAATTACAGAATTTATATTCCACCCCACAAAGTCAAAGCCATTCCAAGGTGGATTGCAGCATTAAATGAAACATCCAGAAGCATTTACATTTTTCTTGGACAATAAAACCTAAACTAACATCCGAAATCTGCAGTTCCTATCGGCAGAGAGAATTATTTATTTATTCTTTTATTTGAAATAAAATATGTCATCATAGCAGTTTGCAAAGGTAATAAAACACCAAGAAACATGGCAAAAAAAAAAAACCCAAAAGAGATCAACAAACAAAAACAAGAAAGTCAAGAAAAGGAGGGGAATTGCACAGGACAACATCAATCACCTATAGAAAATGTCGCATATCAGAAGTGGGAGAGGAAAGACAGTTAGCTCCTTTTTCAATCACAGGTTACCTATTAGGTCAAACCAAGAAGCCATCAAGTCCAGTATCCTTTTACCAGCAGTGGTGAGTAAGAGTCATACGAAAGAATCCCCTATAGATCATAGTAACATAGTAACATTGTAGATGACGGCAGAAAAAGACCTGCACGGTCCATCCAGTCTGCCCAACAAGACAACTCATGTGTGCTACTTTTTGTGTATACCCTACTTTGATTTGTACCTATGCTCTTCAGGGCACAGACCGCATAAGTCTGCCCAGAACTATCCCCGCCTCCCAACCACCAGCCCCGCCTCCCAACCACCGGCTCTGACACAGACCGTATAAGTCTGCCCAGCACTATCCCCGCCTCCCACCACCGGCTCTGGCACTGACCGTATAAGTCTGCCCAGCACTATCCCTGCCTCCCAACCTCCAGTCCCGCCTCCCACCACTGGCTCTGGCACAGACCGTATAAGTCTACCCCGCACTATCCCCGCCTCCCAACCTCCAGCCCTGCCTCCCACTACCGGCTCTGCTATCCAATCTCGGTTAAGCTCCTGAGGATCCATTCCTTCATTGGGAAATCTCTTTCCTGTTGTTTATTTATTTATTTAAATAATTTCTACTCAACATTGCTATGCGGGTTTCATTCAGAACCTAAAGCTTATCATTTTAAGCAGGTTCCACACATCATACACATTATTATTAAAACAAACTGAAAACAGACAACGTACTGACCATATGAAATACCGGCTCCCGCAAATATCAGGAGCCTCCACAAAACATTGTTCACACCCAACTCTTGACAGTAAGAGGTGGTTTTCCCAAAGTTTACCCAGTTAATGGTTGTAAATGAACAACCACAACCGTCCCCAGTGCTAAAAATAAAGGGGCCCTTTTACAAAGGCACGGTAGGGCTACCGAATGGGTAGCATCCACCAAAACAGAACTTCCACCGGGCGCTCCCAGGCACCCTCCAGTTGTTCTGATTTTGTCATGCACTGTTTCCCATGGTAGAAAATAATTTTCTATTTTCTACTGGGGGGGGGGGGGGGGGTTCCCAGCAGTAATTGGCAGCACGGCCACATTGGTGTGGGCTGCCCTACTACTACCAGGTTAGTGAGTGAGCCCTTACCGCCTACTAAATAGAAAACAGTAAGGGGAAGGAGAAATGGGACTTGATATACTGCCTTTCTGTGGTATTTTGCAACTATATCCAAAGCGGTTTACATATATTCAGGTACTTATTTTGTACCCGGGGCAATGGAGGGTTAAGTGACTTACCCAGTCACGAGGAGCTGCAGTGGGAATCGAACCCAATTCCCCAGGATCAAAGTCCACTGCACTAAGCACTAGGCTACTCCTCCACTCATACAGTAAATGACCAAGCCCTAATTTCAAACTTAGCTCCTGGCCCTTATTGTCGTAAATGTAAAATCAGCTTTTTTGCAGCCATGCTAAGAGGTAGCCTGAATGCATGGGAAAACCACGTGCTACAGCTACCACTGGCCATCTTTTAGTACGACTTCATAAAAGGGCCCCTAACGTTTATTTTTTAGTGCGTGGGTAGCACGCAACATGCAAAGATTACAGTGAGATGCCTGAGCGCACCTCATGGTAAGCCCTTTTTTGCTACAGTAGGTAAACATTGGTGCTTATTGCAGCTTGGTAAAAGGATCTCTAAATGTCATCTGCCATTTGCATGCTCTGGTCCCCTGCCATGCAGGGTCCTCTTGTTACTCTCACAGTGTGCCCGTGTTTTCACATCTAAATAAGCCAGTGTCCTTTGCAGATATCATTATCTCACTCTTTTCTCCTTTTTCTATATTATTAATGACTGCATTGAACTCTACTGGTCCCTGTAGTGATTCCTAAGGCTTGCCACTATTTACTTCTCCCTACTGGGAAAACTGACCATTTAGACCGACTCTTTGTTCCTTATCCTTTAACCAGTTATCAATCCACTGTACAACATTGTTTCCTATCCCATGACCTTTAAGGTCTTCAGGAGTCTCTAATGATAGATGTTATCAAATGCCTTCTGCAAATCCAGATACGCTCTATCGACCGGCTCATCCTTATCTCTGTGCTTATTTGCATCTTTGACGAATTCTAATAGATTAATAAAGTGCAACTTCCTTTGCTAAATCCATGCTGGCTCTTCCCCAAATCGTGTTCATCCATATGTCCTGTAATTCTGTTCGGTACAATCCTTTCCACAGTATTCAGTGGTCATTTATCTACCTGTCAGTTTGGGCCAAAAATAAAACTGTATTAAAAAAAAAATACTCCAAACACATGTGGAAGTCATGTAGAAGTTTTACATATGAACAGGCAGGTATAGATAAATGTAGTTTTCAAACTCTTACATGCTAAACCACGTTAGACCCTTTCTAGATTCTATATAGTGCGACTTGGGTTGTGCATGTAATTCAGGTCATACTCTGTATTGTGCGTGCAACTTAATTATCTTAACAAGCCAATCAGTGCTGATAATTGCCAATGAACAGGCAATTATTGGCACTAATTGGCTTTAATTAGAATTTAAGCGCACAACTTGCTAAGCGTATTCTATAAAGTGAAGCGTGTAAATTCTAATGTGCACTGCCAGAAAGGGGCATGGTCAAGGGTCATGGAAAGGGCAGGTCATGGGCATTATTAAAATTTATGCGCTGTTATAGAATATACCTACTCCATGCCTAACCTTGAGGGGCATAATCGAAAAGGGCGCCCAAGGTTTCCTGAGGACGTCCTCGCAGGATGTCCTGGCAAAGGGGTGGGGAAACCCTTATTATCAAAACAAGATGGGCATCCATCTTTTGTTTCAATAATACGGTCGGGGACGCCCAAATCTTGACATTTAGGTCACCCCTAGAGATGGTGGTTTCTGATTTTCGGCGATAAAGGAAACTAAGGATGCCCATCTCAGAAACGACCAAGTGCAAGCCCTTTGGTCGTGGGAGGAGCCAGCATTCATAGTGCACTGGTCCCCCTGACATGCCAGGACACCAATCTGGCACCCTAGGGGGCACTGCAGTGGACTAACTGATGCACTAACTGAACGTAAAAAGTCCTTCCCTTACTGATCCTTTAGCGATTTGGAAAGGAACAGCATGCAAATGAGCTGCTCACTGTTAACTCATTTGCACACGTTTCTTTCCTAAGGAAGAGCAGCCAGTCGTCCAAAATGTGGATGTTTGTGTGAGAAGGCCATCCATGCCTTTGCTATGCCTCTGACACTTTGGATCACAAGCAGCAGCAGTGGGATTTGAACTGGCCACCTCTGGATTACCAGTGCTCTAACCACTAGGCCACTCCTTGCCACTCCCTTGAAATTTGACTGTCCCTGTGGGGGGGGGGGGGGTCAGTTCAGGATGTCCAAAATGTTTGAAAGAAGGATGCCCACGCCTTCGCTATGCCTCCGCTGACACACACATACCTCTCCCCCCAGGGACCTGCATACTGCTGCGATGGACCCGAGTATGACATTTCAGGCTGGCAAAAAATGTTTTTAAAGTTGCTTTTTTCGGGTAGGAGGTGGTTAGTGACCACTGGGGGAGTCAGGGGAGGTCATCCCCAATTCCCTCCAGTGGTCATCTGGTCAGTTCTGGCACCTTTTTGAGGCATGGCCGTAAGAAAAAATGGTCCAAGTAAAGTCGGCCAAGTGCTCCTCAGGGACGCCCTTCTTTTCTCCATTATTGCTCAAGGACACCCATCTGTTAGGCACGCCCCAGTCCTGCCTTCGCTACGCCTCCGACAAGCCCCCGGGAACTTCGGTCATCCCTGCGACGGGAAGCAGTTGGGGACGCCCAAAATCGGCTTTCGATTATGCCGATTTGGGCGACCCTGAGAGAATTACAGCCATCTCCCGATTAGTGTCGAAAGATGGGCGCCCTTCTCTTTCGAAAATAAGCCTGTTAGTCACTGGCATTTACGCCAAGTTTTACTTGGTGTAATACAGAATAAACGAGCAATTATAGAATAGCTGTTAGTGTGGTGTATACTGGTAATATTAAGTACAGCTATTAATATTAAAACTTTACCCAGTATTGATTAGTGTAAATATATATTCATTAAGGATATCCGGAAAACCTGATTTGTTGGTAGCCTCAAGGACTGGGAGTGCAGACTAAGGAGACAATTTGCATTAAAGACCCATTGCATTAAAGTTTAACATGTGTACAAAATTGCGTAAAATGCATTAACCCCTTTGCATGCATGCCAAACTCAGCTGCAATCCATTAGTACGCTCACACTAAAATGAACACGCATACATATGCAAATGCCCATAAGGAGTGCTCATTATCATTCTATGCACTAAACCTCTTGCAGATGACCATTAATTAACACTGTGAGGTGGCCCTGCCTTTGGACCATCCCTGACACCCACTGTCAAGAGAAAGGCCCAAGTCTCTCCAGATCTCCAATCCCCAATGATGTGAAAACTACAACCTGCTGACCACAACCACTACCTTTCCGGAATGTTCCTTTACCATTTTAGAGGGATTCTGTCTTCAACTAGCAGAAGACAAGGGGGGGGCTCTTCTGCCAGTACTACTGCATGCCATCAAGTGATGCTGCCTCACAACATCTTACCGTATATGAAAGGGCAGGGGGGAATCTACTCATCATCGAATGGTTTACAGGGATCTACTCTTCAATGCACTGGTTAGATGGCACATAGACTGGGTCTTCATTGGGGGGGCTCAAAGGAAACCGTACCTTCATCAGTGTTTCCTAGGGGTCTACTTCTCATAGGAGATAAAGGGTCACTTAGGGCCCCTTTTGTCATGCACTAATCTGGCAGTACCACCAGGCCACTGCAAGAGCCCAGCGGTAGTGCCTGTCCCCAATGTGCGCCATTTCCGGCGCTGAAAAAAAATATTTTAATTTTTTTAGCACCAGGGGCTTACCCGACGGTAATCGGGCAGTCCCCGTGTGCTGCCTGGTTACCACCGGGTTAGCATGGGAGCCCTTACCACCTCCTAAATAGGTGACGGTAAGGGCTCCCCTGGGAAATGGCCACGTGGCGGTTAGCTTGGCACAGTTTAAAAAGGGGTTAGACGGTTTCCTAAAGGACAAGTCCATAAACCACTACTAAATGGACTTGGGAAAAATCCACAATTCCAGGAATAACATGTATAGAATGTTTGTACATTTGGGAAGCCTGCCAGGTGCCCTTGGCCTGGATTGGTCGCTGTCGTGGACAGGATGCTGGGCTCGATGGACCCTTGGTCTTTTCCCAGTGTGGCATTACTTATGTACTTATGTCCTCTACTTGGCTCACTTTTATTACATAGAGCAGTGATTTAACCTATTGTGATGTCATAGTGGCTCATTCCACCAATAAGAGCCAACCTCATTAGTGATGTCACAATGGCTTGATTGTATAGAATGTTTGTACGTTTGGGAAGCTTGCCAGGTGCCCTTGGCCTGGATTGGCCGCTGTCGTGGACAGGATGCTGGGCTCAATGAACCCTTGGTCTTTTCCCAGTGTGGCATTACTTATGTACTTATGTCCTCTACTTGGCTCACTTTTATTACATAGAGCAGTGATTTAACCTATTGTGATGTCATAGTGGCTCATTCCACCAATAAGAGCCAACCTCATTAGTGATGTCACAATGGCTTGATTGTATAGAATGTTTGTACGTTTGGGAAGCTCGCCAGGTGCCCTTGGCCTGGATTGGCCGCTGTCGTGGACAGGATGCTGGGCTCAATGAACCCTTGGTCTTTTCCCAGTGTGGCATTACTTATGTACTTATGTCCTCTACTTGGCTCACTTTTATTACATAGAGCAGTGATTTAACCTATTGTGATGTCATAGTGGCTCATTCCACCAATAAGAGCCAACCTCATTAGTGATGTCACAATGGCTTGATTGTATAGAATGTTTGTACGTTTGGGAAGCTTGCCAGGTGCCCTTGGCCTGGATTGGCCGCTGTCGTGGACAGGATGCTGGGCTCGATGAACCCTTGGTCTTTTCCCAGTGTGGCATTACTTATGTACTTATTTTCTTTTTAAAAAAAAAAGCCTTTTAGCCATTGCGGTAAAAGTGGGTCTTGGCACATGGCAAATCCACACACCGACACTACCGCAGAGCCCCCTTTCACTGCAGCTTTGTAAAAGGGGCCCTTAGTGTTGGAAGGTTTCAATATTTGTTTGGGGGGGGGGAGTTGCTCATAATTGGGGGTGGTGGGAATGAAATGCCTTTTCCTTTTCAACTTGAGCCGGTAAGCACTCTGATTAGCATGTACCTTTCAGCATGTGCATGGTTTTTAGTCCACATGAGATTTAAAAAAAAAAAAAAGCATGCATTTTATTACACAGACCCCCAAATCCATAAAACGCAAATACTAGGACATTCTCATCAAATTATTAGCAGAGGGAGAAATGTTCCTTTCTGATCTTGCTGGCACTGAGTGTCCCAGGTTGCCTATAGAAATCTACTACACTTTAGTAAAACTGTTCTGTGGAAGCAACAAAGAAGAATTTCTCTAATGCCTGCATCAGAATTCAGAATTAAAAATGGTGGAAGTTGCTGCCCTCTGCATTACTCAGGATTTGTGCATTGTAAGGGCAATATTCAGCTCACTGCAGTCACCATGTTTTAAAATATTGGCCAACAAGGTGTTCCACCGGAGTGGAGGAACACTGGAATCCCACACGGAGCACAAGGATAAAAAGGACAGTGGGACGTGGGCGATGGCTCTCCGAGGACAAACCAATGATGCTTCAAGGATTCAGAAAAGCAATGTTTATTGGTGACTAGTAAAAAAGCCCCGTTTCTGATGCAAATGAAACGGGGGCTAGCAAGGTTTTCTTCTGTGTGCATGTGGGAGTGTGTGTGTCCCTGCCAGGGTTGCCAGGTGGAAAAAATTTTTCCCACCCAATCGAGCCCAAATCCAGCCCAAAACCCGCCCAAAGTCAAACCCCGCCCCTGACACCCCCACCCCCGCGTCATCACCCCGCCCCCGCCGTCATCAATCCCGCCCCCGCCGTCATTGGCCCCGCCCAAAAAGTCACTAACCCCGCCCAAAACGTCACTAACCCCGCCCCCGCGGCCGAAAAAAACACTTTTAAAACCGCCCAAAAGACCCAAAAGGAGCCCAAAAAACCGCAACCCGCCACAGGCAAAAATTTTCCGTGGCGGGTCACAGAAAACCGCCCAATTGGGCGGTAAAACCGCCCACCTGGCAACACTGGTCCCTGCCCTCTGCCCTCTCTCCCCTCCCCCCTCTGAGTTCTTCACTGCTTTGCTGTATTTTCCTTCACTGACTGTTTGTGTTACAGAGAGGGCGGGGCAGACACTCATGGGGAAACCGGATATCTCTCCCCCTTCACACTTCCGGCTGGAGGCTTCATAGAACGTTGGTGTTGCCTTTTATATAGAGAGATTGTTTTTTCTGAACCCTTGAAGTATCTTTGGTTTGTCCTTGGAGAGCCATCGTCTACTTCCCACTGTCTTTTTATCCTTAATATAATGGCTGCCAAGGGCCTTTTTTTCTGAGGTATTCAGCACCAGCCATACCCAGATACCATCACTGAATATCCGGGTATAACATGACCGCAGGTATTTATCCGGGTACCAGGGGCATAGCTAGACACCCAATTTTGGGTGGGCCTGGGCCCAAGATGGGTGGGCAGAAGAACTCTGCCTTGTCCCACAAGTGATTTGCTGTCTCCCTCTCTCGCCTGCATGCCATATGGTCTCTCAAACATCCCCCCTCCCCTGCATACCTTTTAAATATTAGATTTTCACCAGCAGCAAGCAGCAACTAATGCACACTGCTCGTGCTGGCCTCACAACCTTCCCTCTGATGCAACTTCTTGTTTCCGGGAATACATCAGAGGGAAGGCTGTGGGGTCAGTGCAAGCAGTATGTATCAGTCGCTGTTCACTGCAGGTGAAGATCTGCTATTTACAAGGTCTGCAGGAGGGACAGTTGTTGGGAGTTTTCAGCTGATGGGGCTTGGAGATCTCTGCCAGCCACATCATAGGTGTGCTGCTACTGGGTGGGTCTGAGCCCAAAGTGGAGGGGCCAGGGCCCACCCGGGTCCAGCCTTGGCTACGCCACTGCCGGGTACCAGTGATATTCAGACTAGTATCTGGATAACTCAGGATGAGGCAAAAACACTAACTCCCTAGGTTTTTTTTGCTGTTTTCTCAGCAACCGTTCGGAATTTGAATGTGAAATTTTACAGCTTTTGCTATCTATGTTTATGTACTAAGCGGAATGAGATTTTCTTTAAATACAGTGAAGTTACAGACTTTTTTTAGTATAACCACCCAGCAATTTTCAGTCATTCAAAAATGTTTGCACTGTAAAACTATTATTTTTTTAATGGGGTACCAGTATACTGTTAATGATATCGCAGTGATGTAGACTTTTGTAAGCAATAATTTGTATTTGATAATATGATAATTCACAGATATTTAAAAACATTTTGGATCAGAACGGCAGTCATGGGCAAGTTATCGGAGGCGGACAAAATGAGAATCCAGACACTGCATGAACAAAGTTTCAGAGCAAAGCGATAGCGACTGTGCATCATCTCAAGAAGTGGAAGATCAGCACTGCGAAGAAAATTTGTTGGCATGACTGCAAAATTCTGACACATTATTAATTGTATCTTTTGAATTACATTATTGTGTTCGCTTGTACATTTTTAACACGCAAAAGTCACTAGGTAGTAATGCTAAAATGTCAGTAACATCAACATAGCTTAAGATGATTAAATGTTGTTTAATATTAATATGTAAGTATGATGATTAAATAAGTATGTAAAATTTCTTGTTGAAATTCAAAGCTGTTGCTGAGAAAATGGCAAAAAAAAATCTGTAGAAAAAAATCTGTAGAGAGTTACTTTTTTTTTTTTTTGCCTCATCCTGTAGATGACACATTCCGGAACCTAGTACAATCCACTGTACTCACACACGCTGATTACTGCAACAGTGTTTTTGGGGGTTGTAAGTCCCTAATATTGAAAAAGCTCAGTGGCGTAGCCAAGGGTGGGCCTGGGTGGGCCCAGGCCCACCCACTTTGGGCTCAGGCCCAACCAGTAGCAGCACACCTATGATGTGGCTGGCAGAGATCTCCAAGCCCCATCAGCCGAAAACTCCCAATAACTGTTCCTCCTGCATACCTTGTAAATAGCAGATCTTTGCCTGCAGCGAGCAGCGACTGTTACATACTGCTCGCACTGGCCCCACAGCCTTCCCTCTGATGTATTCCCGCCTATGCGGAAACAGGAAGTTGCATTGGAGGGAAGGCTGTGGGGCCAATATGAGCAGTATGTATTTGTTGCTGCTCGCTGAAAGTGAAAATCTGCTATTTAAAAGGTATACGTGGGTGGAGGGATGTTTGAGAGACCACATGGCATGCAGGCGAGAGAGGGAGAGACCAAATCATTTGTGGGACAAGCTGGAGTTCTTCTGCCTACCCATCTTGGGCCCAGGCCCACCCAAAATTAGGTGTCTGGCTACGCCCCTGCTCCAGACTTCCCAAAACACAGCAGCCAGACTTATTTTTGGCAAGTCAAGATTCGATAGCGCAACACCTCTTCGAAAGAAACTTCACTGGCTCCCCATCACAGAAAGAATTAATTTTAAAGTCCACACAATGATTTACAGGATATTACACGGAGAAGGCCCCCACCTACATGAATCACCTTATTGACCTCCCAACCAGGAACAGCTTGACATCTTCCCGCACTTACCTTAATCTGCACCTCCCCAGCTGCAAAGGTATCAAGTACAAATCCTTCTACACATCCAATTTTTCCTTTTCAGGTAGCCAGCTTTGGAATGCTTTACCAAAATCCATCCGTACAATCAACGGCCTTTTGCCCTTCAGAAAAGCTCTGAAGACCCATCTCTTCAAGATAGCCTACCCTAACGATTCAACCTAACCAAAGCCTGACCACATGATTCTTACCGACGATTGTTATACATTGACCATGTTTCCCATTATCCTTATTGCTATCCCATATCCATTCCTTTCCATCTTCCTACGCCTACCTCCTTACGCTCATTTCCTTCTGCACCCAATTCTCCTATGCTCAATTTACTTATCCTTTAACTCCATTAATATTGTGTTTACTACAAATTGTATATTCTTTTTTACGACTTTGTAATTCTTTATATTGTTACTATGTAAGCCGCACTGAGCCTGCCGTATATGGGAAAGCGCGGGGTACAAATGTAATAAATAAATAAATAAAGTTGGGACAGCCATTTTGCTGTCCAAAATTTATCCAGATAGTTACCTACTTAGCAAACTGAATAGTAATGTTAACTGAGAAATTTCTGACTCCATCCAGACTCCACCCCAGCACTTTCAAGATAGTACTGAGGTTATCTGCCTAAATTTTCAACTGCACTAATCTGTTCTGTGCATCTGAAAATCCAGATATGACCCAGTTAGAGGTCGACCAAATTTCGCTCTTGCCCGTGCTGGTTCCAAATGCAAAATAGCTGCGCAGACCTCCTTTGGCAGTCTCACATGGCCTGCCACTGGAAGTCTCAGCAACCATTTCCACTGGAGCAGTCCCGCCTTTGCTACGCCTCCGACACGCCCCCAGGAACTTTGATCATCCCTGCGACGGGAAGCAGTTGGGGATGCCCAGAATCGGCATTCGATTATGCCGGTTTGGGCGACCCTGAGAGAAGGACGGCCAGCTCCCGATTTGTTGGCATGGCGCAGGAAAGTGTGGGATTTGTTCCTGCCCCCAAATAAACCATTAGATCATCAGGGTTTTCTATGATAGACCTAGGGAGGGCCCACCGATGTCAGACAAGGGGAGGGGACCAAGGGTAATCATGGGGGGGCCACCTGGGAGTAATTCTGTGTTGCTGCTGACACTGGCTTTTTTAGTTAGGTGTGGGGGGCATTTTTATTTACAGTTTCGGTTTCTACTGAAACAGAGCAGCGAATTTCAGTTGCAAATTCATTTTCAGCAGAATCCAAATATTCTGGGTTCAGTCGGGCTCCAGAACCCGTCAGTGCTACTTACCACCTCGGATCCTGTTTACGTAGTGCTGAACATTGGGCCTGTACTGTAACTTGCTAAGAACGGACCTGTGCTTCTGTGAGAAATTAAAGTAACTCTACAACAGTCTTCTTACATAATGCTCCTTCTTTTTGGTCATTTCTCCATTTCCAATACAACTGGACTGAGCAAACTAGATTGCAGCAGTGTTTTCCTCGCTTTCCCAGGAGAAGTAAATGAAATGAGGTTTAGACATAGAATATTAACTGCCTCCTGTGGTCTAGCTATTCTGTTTTATGCCTTTTGCCTACTTCCCCCTGAGCCATTTTTAAAGACAGCCGAGCAAAGAATTGTCTCCTAGGGACTGACCTTTCCACTAGTATTTATTTCTTCCAGAGTGAGACTTCCCTGTTATTAAACTCTTTATTAGGGTTTCCTCGAATGCTCAGTTTTTTTAACCAGACCATTTTAGAGATAATTTTATGAAGTTTTTTTCTGAGTATGAAGCTTGCTTTACACATGGGAAAGGGCCAAATACGCTCAAATGATTAAGCCTATCAACAAGATTCCATAGACTTGTGGGCACACAATGCATAGGCATTCCGGGGGGGGGGTGGAGGGGCAGAGTTTGGGCTGATTTGCAAAGTGTACATTTTATAAAATACACAAGCACATGTATAGAGCACACAACTCATGTCTGCACCTTCTTCTGAGCAGGCATAAATTTGTGTGTGAGCATTTGTGTGCTATTAGGGTTAATTCTGGGTGCATAGTTTATAAAGGCACAAAAGCATAAAATTCCCATTTAAATTAAATCAGTTTTTAGTCCAAGGCCAAGCATAAATGCAATTGTTGTTAGAGGCTTTCCTTACATCTTAAACCGGAGTATCCTAGCGGTTAGTGCGGTGGATTTTGATCCTTAGGAACTGGGTTCAATTCCCACTGCAGCTCCTTGTGACTCTGGGCAAGTCACTTAACCCTCCATTGTCCCAGGTACAAATAAGTGTCTGTACATACTATGTAAACTGCTTTGAATGTAGTTGCAAAAACCACAGAAAGGTGGTATATCAAGTTCCCTTCCCTTTATCTAGTTTGCAAAAGAGTAATTCCATCATGCAGGGCTGGACCACTACTATATTGGGCCCTAGGTAAACATACACTTGTCGACTCCCGTTCACTTGCAATGCCTGCCCTTGGGATTTCCATTCATGGTCTTCCTTCCCCTCTACCTCTAAGTTCACCTCTCCTGAAGAGCCTAAGCATAACTGCTGGGGCTGGTTCCAGGTGCAGTGACAGTAGCAGGAAGCTATAAGGATAGCAATGACATGATCACAGGCCTACCCTCCCCCCCCCTTCTTGCACAGAACTGGACAACTGAACTATATATATATAGTCAACAGGTCTGATGTTAACCTCTGCTTGTTAAAACCTTGTTTTATAATACTGAATTGTGTGTTACATTATTCTTGGTCTAGATAAGGAAGAAGCTTCCATTTGGGCTCTGCTTTCTCCATCCAAAAAGGAGTTAATTAGATTTAAAAAGAATTAAAAACCCCACGTTTCAGCACTGTTATGGTTGAGGGCTTGGTGTTTGGGGGTATGAGGAGATGAAGTATAGCTATGATATTTGTTCGTTGTGATTGCTTAATGTTTGTCTACTGTACACTACCAAATGCAAATGCAGATCAGTGGTACATAAATTTGATTAAATACGTATCTGGTTTACTCAATTTGAAACAAACCACAAGGAATTAGCTACTCTTATCTGAAAATCAGTGCCAAGTGGCTTGAGGTGTGATACCTTTCCCCTGATTGCCAATCTCTTGTGTTAGAAATGACACTACACAATTGTAGGCTCTTGAAAGCAACAACCCACTTTAAGTAACTCACATTGCCATCATGACAATCTTGTAGTATGACAACCAAGAGGACACAGTCTGACACTAGATCTTACCAGAAACCAGTGGTGCAGCTACGGGGGAGGGCCATGGGGGCCTGGGCCCCCCCCCAAATTGGCTCTGGGTCTCCCAGTTTGGCTGGCGGGTGTCCCCAATCCCTGCCAGCTAAAGCGTTTGTCCCATGCTGGTCTCACATTGCCTGGCACCCTGGCACCAGGCAATGTGAGACCAATGCAGGACTAATACTTTAGCTGGCAGGGGTTGGGGACCCCAGCCAGCAAAGGTACCTTCGCAGTGGCGGTGGGGGGGGAAGCAGAAGCAACAGCAGGAGGGCGGTGGCGGGGAGGCAGTAGCAGCTGCAGGGGGGCAGAAGTGGCGGCGGGAGGGCAGCGGTGGGGAAGCAGGCCAAAATGTGCCCCCCCACCTTGGGCTCCAGCCCCCCCTCCCGTCGAGGTCTGGCTACGCCCCTGCCAGAAACTTAAACAAGCATCCTTCTGTATGGAATTATTTTATCAACATTGAATAGAATTTGCTTTATTTGACCATTATTACACCATTAGGTTTGTGAGTTGTTAGTAACATGAAGGCCCACACAGTGCCAATGGAGAGAGAGAGCAAAGATACTCAAGTGCCAAGAAATGCAGTCATAGACCAAGAAAATGTGGCAAAAAGATACAGAAATATTTCCCTATGTACAATGAATATTCATGAGAGAGATTTGCATGTAGTAGAGATAGTGCATACACTGCCTCTCTCATGAATATTCATTGTGGGTATCCTGAAAACCTGACTGGCTGGGGGGGGGGGGGGGGGGGGGGGGGAGGGTGCCTCCAGGACCAGGTTTGGGAACCACTGGCCTATACACATTATGGGCTAGATTCTATATATAGTGCTTAAAAAATCCATGCGGAAAACGTTTCCACCTAATTGTATTCTATAAGCGGCGCCTAGATTTCGGCACACTATATAGAATATGCTTAGTTGATATCCTTGTGCCTAAAACTACGCGGATCCATTTATACCAACGAAACTGTGGTGTAAATCCCGGTGCATAGATTTAGGCACAGAGGGCCATATTCTATAACAATGCATGGAAATTTTGGAATGCCCATTTCCCCGCCTATAACCACGCCCCTTTCTGCCTGCGTGCATTAAAATTTAGGTGCAGTGCATTACAGAATACGCTTAGGGAGTTGTGCGTGTAAATTTGAATTATTGCCAATTAGTGCTCAATATTGCTTGTTAAGTGCTGTTAACACTGATTGACTTGTTAAGTTACTTCAGTTACATGCGTTGTTATAGAATATGCTTAGATTTTGGCGCAGAATGCTAGGCACGCTATGTACAATCTGGGGGTATATCTTATGAACTCCAAAAGAAAACTGGCTTTGGCATGGTACAAGTACTACAGTGAGCATTAGCATTAAATTGGACAGACTGGGATCGTACTCTACATACCTTGGCTTAGGAATCATTACTTTCATGGCATGCATCATATTAATTCTCACAAATAAACAATCTGCACGAGTGTGTAGTTATAACAAAGAAACTATTAAACACATCACTCCAATATAGTGTCACACTGGGGATTCAGATCTGAAGAATATTTTGAGTTTTCTTTACTTGCAGGAAGGCTTCTCTGTTTGAATGAGGATTTTAGTCTAGTGAGGGATTGCTAATTAGTGTCTATTTGGGTGATTTATATTCATAGTGAGATCTAGTGTTGTGGGTATTTGGATCTGTATTGTGTTAAATTGTGTTACCCTCCCTTCTGTTTTTTAAACACAGACTTTTCTCCCACTTCTTTACAATTTTTGAAATATTCTGGGAGTTTTTCTCTGTGTTTCTTTTTCGGAAGGTGGTGGAAACCTGTGATGTTATTTTGTACAGTGGAGCATAAAAGTCAGGCTCCCTGTTATACTGAGGCTATTTTTTTAAATTTAATATATTTTATTCTTCAGATCTGAATCCCCAATGTGACGCTATATTGGAGTGATGCATCATATTAACCCACATGGATAGATTACCCTAGAGCTAACAGAAACTGCTTTACAGAGAGCATATGTAAATGTGTGTCAGACCTATACTTGGAGATATGAATCCAACAGTCTTTATTGTTATAAATAAAGGGCCTGACACGGGCCGTGTTTTGATGCACGCAAGCGTCTTCGTCAGGGGTCAAACAGTAAACTCCAGATCTAGGAGCAGGACCGCAGCCCTGTTCGTATCTAAAACTGTATAGCGTACCCATATACTTGTGCAGTCAAAGCAAAAGGACAAGCTTCTTGCAACAACTGTAGGAGCAAAAACTCGCAAAAGAGTCGTTGCAAGACGCCTGTCCTTTTGCTTTGACTGCACAAGCATTTGGGTACGCTATACAGTTTTAGATACAAACAGGGCTGCGGTCCTGCTCCTAGATCTGGAGTTTACTGTTTGACCCCTGACGTAGACGCTTGCGTGCGTCAAAACTCGGCCCATGTCGGGTCCTTTATTTATAACAATAAAGACTGTTGGATTCATATCTCCGGTGGTGATTTGTCTTTGGTCAGCCTCTACCTTTTCCTGCTGTGTTTCGTTGTCGTAGAGGATTTTCCTGTATTGTACTTTAGACCTTTATGTGGATCCATAAAATACTCAGTGGAGGTCTGCGGGGACGGAGATCCCATGGTAGAATAACAGGAAAACAAAGGGAGTGGGAAATAGACCAGGCTGACCAGGGACAAACGAGGAGACATCAAATGATGGTAAACAGTTTATTAGTGAAGAGTCGACACAGCACCGTGTTTTGGCAGTCAGCCTACTTCAGGAGTCTCTAAATAAAATATGTAAAACCATCCAATGTTCAATAAACGTTGATACAAGCAGATGAGGAAGTATGGTCTTGAAAAAGGCCTTTATCAAAAACACCTTGAACTCTGCGTGAAGTGAGCTGTCTCTACTCCAAGCATTTGTCCCTGGTTAGCCTGGTCTATTTTGTTTTCCATAAAATGTCCCATCAGGATCCTCCTGGACCACATGACATCTATTTATTTAGATTTTGCTCACACCTTTTTCAGTAGTAGCTCAAGTTAAGTTACATTCAGGTACACTGGATATTTCTCTGTCCCAGGAGGGCTCACAATCTAAGTTTGTACCTGAGGCAATGGAGGGTTAAGTGACTTGCCCAAGATCACAAGGAGCAGCAGTGGGATTTGAACCGGCCACCTCTGGATTGCAAGACTGGTGCTCTAACCACTAGGCCACTCCTCCACTAGCAACAGTCCATGTAGATTCTCACATATTTATTTAGATGTTGTCCACACCTTTTTCAGTAGTAGCTCAAGGTGAGTTACATTCAGGTACTCTGGATATTTCTCTGTCCCAGGAGGGCTCACAATGAAGGGTTAAGTGTCTTGCCCAAGATCACAAGGAGCAGCAGTGGGATTTGAACCTGCCACCTCTGGATTGCAAGACCGGTGCTCTAACCACTAGGCCACTCCTTAAAATTTTTTGTGGTTATGACACCAACTACAAAAGTTATTAGGGACCCACACACACATACACATAGTGATCCCATAATCCTTCTTATGACCCCATCACCTGAGGAATATAATTATTATCCTCATTTGTATAACACATATGCAATGCTGTGCAAAGTCAACATGAAAGACTGTCCCTGCTCCTTGGAGATTACATTCTAATCAATACAGACAGACAAGGCAAACAAGATTTAATAAAAAAAAAAAACAAGCAAAGAGTCTTTGAGTTAAGGAAGAAACCAAACCAGGTGAGAAAGAGAAATTTTACTGGATTAAATTGTTAAGGAATAAGGCCACTCAGTAATCACATGTATATGCTTCTTGATTCTTGATATACCGCATTTAAATATGTACCAAAGCAGATTACCAATAAAATTATTAAACAAGAGAACTAGAAATGATCTCCATTATAAATGATAGAAAAGGGACAGCAAGAAAGGTAAATCAAAAGTTAAAGTAACTGGGAGTTACAGATAAGGAGAGGAGAGGATGGCAGCTAAAAAAAAAAACAACAAAAAACAAACAGCTATCCAGAGCTCTAGTGCTGAAACCACAAGAGTAAAGAAATGAGTTTTAAGGGCTGCTCTAAATTTTTGATAAGAGAAATCTGACCATAATGCAAGAGGGAGTGAGTCCCATAATTGTGGGGGGGGGGGGGGGAGGTGATAAAGAAAAGAAAGCACACTGTCTTGCTGTGCCAAGATGGGCTTGTCCTACAGATGGGGTAGCGAAACAGTCATGTAATGAATATTATAATTGAACATGGTTACAAAAAAAAAAATCACTGAGGAGAGATAAGGAGGAATGCCAGGATGGAAAGCTTTCGTGTGCTAAGGCTTGAATTTTAAAATGGATGTGCTGCTGCACAGGAAGTCAGGGTTGATTAGAGAGTAGAGGTGTGACATGGTCGAATCACTTCAGGCTACAGAGTAGACGAATGGTGAAATTCTGGACTAACCATAGATGACAATAGTCTAGTCTAGACATATTCAATGTATGTATAAAAGCATGTTGCAAAGGGATATCACCATAACATAGCAGGGAACACGGATGCCCAAAACTATAGAAACAGGCTTTCAAAACAGATGAGATATGATCTGAAAATGATACCTGGCAATCGATAGCAACTCCGAGATATGTGAAAGGAACTACCGCCAGTGTGATGGATGTGTGTGGAGGGGGGGAGAGCGGATGGGATGGATCTAAATGGATTAGATCTTTTTCTCAAAAGTTACATCTAATCTCTGCCCATCTCTCCTTTCACAGCACATTTAAATATGTTTCTAGTACAAGGTAAACCACCAAATGCAAGAAAAACTTCCTTTATTGTACAATGCATGATCAAGCATAAAATGGTAGGGCTACTTCCTCTCTCTCCAACCCCCCTCCCCCCCAACATGGCTGCTGGTAGCAAAACTTCCTGATATCCCAGTATAAGAGTGCATGGTAGACAGGGTTTCTGCATATATTACCAAAACTTCGAGTTATTCAACATTTCCACATTTGTTGTTTCTGCATGAACTTCTAAACAGAGGGGTAAAAAAAATCTACTCTCCCATGTCTCCGTTGCATCTCTTATCAACTAGTAACTTTAAAATCGTGTACACCAGTGGTTTCCAAACCTTGTCCTTGAGGCACCCCAGCCAGCCAGGTTTCCAGGATACCCACAATGAATATTAATGAGAGAGATTTGCATGCACTGCCTTCACTGTATGCAAATCTCTCTCATGAATATTCAATGTGGATATCCTGGTTTGGGAACCACTGGTGTACACCTTAGTATATTTATTTATTTTCAGTGTGCTCATGTATAATGTGGGTTAGGCTCTGCAGCACTGTCTGCTTCCCTGCATTTCTTACGCTACTTCACATCTTATATGGGTTTTGCCACACATTGTGATTTTTAATGGTATTAAACAAAAGCTGCACCTTTGAGTTAGACTATGATGTTTGTAAATAAAATATTGTCACCCATTTATATGCAATTGCAAAACCACATGAAAGGGAAGTCCCTCATTATGTGGTCACAAGGATTGTTTCGACTTGAGGCCGCATCTGGATCTGGGATAGACGATTGTCCTCTGCGATATAGTATCTGAAATTCTATACATTCCTCTATGCAGTGCAACCTGTCATTCCAATTTATTGATCTTCAGCAACCCCCCCCCCCCCCCCCCCCTCCAAAAAAAAGGCTAAAATATATTCCTGCACTTCCACAGGTAAAGGATTCAACCAAAAGAGCAGCAGTGATAAAATTCTTTTCTAGTGTAGAAGCTTCTTCGCTTCCATGTGCAACATTGCCATCTGCTGGCCCAAGCGATAACTGTGGAAAATGTCAGAAATAGCAAAAGGACCTAGACTCATTTTAAGAACATGTTCTGGAGCACAGGGAAAGATGCCCAAGGCTAATTAGTGCAGGTGTCTTGTTGTGTAGTAGAAGGATTTACTCCAGCTAGAAGCACAGCCTGTATACACCTACATACAAGAATCAAGCATATAGCTTTAGAAAGCTGTTGTGCTTTTTTTTTTTTGCGTTCTCTGAATCAGGTGTCTGCAGCTGTAGCAATGCTATACTCTAAGGACCCCTTTTACTAGACTGCACTAGTGATTCCTGCATGGTAAATGCAACAAAGCCCATTCGAATTGAATGGGTTGCATTGCATTTGCCACACCAGGAATCACTAGGTGGTTTAGTAAAAAAAAGGTCCTAAATCTCCATGGTTTCAATCTAGGGGCCATTTCTACCCCTTGATATGTGAAGGAAAGTTTTAGAAACAATATCCAACTCATAATGAGGACATCCAAGTCAGTAAGTTGTATATGGATGTGCATTTAGAACAGGATCTGCTGACATACAGCCTGTTCTTAAATACTGAGAAACAGGCATCCAAGTTCTGGCTACATCCAGCATGAACATCCATTTTACAAACTGAAACATTCAAGCTATGAACGGGGCAAAACAAATGGACATGGATAGCTTTGTGGCAGCATATATTATAAAATGACTATGCAGACATCCATGTGAAGGAGAAGCCTAATGGTTAGAACGGAGAACCAGAGAATGCTGGTTCAAATCCCACTGCAACCCACTGTAATTTTCTTTAGCTGCTTTTTTTTTTTTTAATTGTGAGCCTTTCAGGGGCACAAACAGTGCCTACTGTGACGTCCCTTACTCCCTCCAATGGAGAATTGCTCATTCAGAGCAACTTTCTGTAACCTGGATATGCCTGGTACCAGGTTAGAATATGAACATCCACATAGACATCCCTTCCCCTTCTGCAGTCACAGTAGAATGTCCATATTTTGGCTCCTCCCTGTCCCACCCACAACAAGGCCCAGACCACACCCCCTTGCCATATAGATGTACTGCAGTTTTAGACATCCATATCCTGGCTTTATATAATTGGGATTTGGACATCCATGCAATATGGGCATCTAAATGCCAGTTTTCAGATGCCCAAACGAAGAAGAAAGCTTCTAACATAATCACCATAGGAACCTAAAACTATAAAAATAGACTTGAAATAGGTGCCTTCTTTGCCCTCATGCATAAGTGATCTGATTATAGACTTATAGACTGGTTCTTGTTATATATTTGGTATTTTCTGCATTTTATGTTTTGCTGTTTTATGTTGTGTGTTTTGTTGTATGTGTTGTGCTGATTTTATGGGTATTTGTTGTATCCCGCTTAGATTGAATGGATAGGCGGGATATAGGTTTGATCAATAACTAAATTATCCTCCACATGTTGAAAAGATATGTAAAGGAAGGAGGGAGAAAGAAGCTATGCTTGTAACTGATTTATATCTTTTTTTTCTCAGGGAGCATAGTCAGATTTCCTTAGCCGCTGTGACTGGAGAATGCAGTTCTTTAGTTTCAAGTTCATTTATTCTTGATATACCGCATCATAAGTACATATTGTCCGCATGGTTTGCATTCAATAAATACAAAGGTAGAAGGGAAGTACAATAATAATAGAACAGATTTAGAGAAGAAGAAGGCTGTCTCAGCCACACAGTCTACTAAACCGCAGGGCAGGGCTAGGGTCAACAGGACTCAAAATGGGTCAATAGGACTCAAACCCCAAAGCATCCTTAAACAGAAACATCTTAAGACCAATCTTGAATTTATCAAGGTCAGTTTCCAGACTAACTTGTAGTGAGAGGGAATTCCAAAGCTGAGGGCCATTTACATCAAAAACCTTGGAGGAGGTAGTAGCAAAGTGAACATGTCTTAACATACATAGTAACATGGAGGGGCATAATCGAACGGCGCCGTCCATCTACATGGGCGGCCATCTATATGGCCGGTGCCGCAAACAGCAGTCCCGAACCATAGATAGATAGATAGATTTGTTTTGCTGTTGGGGGTTTTGTTTTTGGTAGTGTGCTGTTTGTATTAGCACACAGAACTGGTAAAAAGTTAACATGGAAGGCAGTAAGTGCTTCTGTACCAGTTAGCACTTGGCAATGCAAATATGCTAGCATATTAAAGCTTCCACTCCCATTCTCTGTCTGTGACATGCCCCCTCCCAAAAATATTTAAAAAAAATAGATACTGCATGAGTTAGCACAAAATACCACAAAACACTTAACACCCATTAGTAAAAGGGCCCCTTAATCAGATGAAAGTAGATCTGCCTTCTAGACAATACATTTTAGGCCTAGGTTGATGATGAATGAGCTTACCCGAAATACGGTCAAATGCTGCCACTGGAAACATTCATTTTCCATTGCCACAGATTATTATTATTATTATTATTTGTTACATTTGTATCCCACATTTTCCCACCTTTTGCAGGCTCAATGTGGCTGACATATAACCGTTAACGGCGCTACCGATTATGGTCTGAACAAATACATGGTATGAATGAATACAAAGTGATATTGTAGTAGAATGAGGTACATGTAAGGTAGGTACAGTTGGGGGGAACTTAGAGAGGAAAAGGGGGAAGAAGAGTCCGGTAATGTTCGTTACGGTCTTTGGTTGCATTGTGTCGCAGGTGAACAGTCATTTTTATGTTGGGTCGGTGGGGTATGCTCTTCTGAACAGGTCTGTCTTTAGTGCTTTCTGAAAATTTAGGTGGTCGAGCGTAGTTTTTATTGCTTTTGGCAATGCGTTCCATAGTTGTGCGCTTAGGTAGGAAAAGCTGGTTGCATAGGATTTATATTTGAGTCCTTTGTTGTTTGGGTAGTGGAGGTTTAGGTATGATCGTGTAGATTTTGTGGTGTTCCTGGTTGGCAGGTCGATGAGGTCTGTCATGTATCCCGGTGACTCGCCGTCAATAATTTTATGAACAGTCGTGCAGATTTTGAAAGTGATACATTCTTTGATTGGTAGCCAGTGCAGTTTTTCTCGGAGTGGTTTGGCGCTGTCAAAACGTGTTTTTCCAAATATAAGCCTGGCTGCTGTGTTTTGGGCGGTCTGAAGTTTCTTTATGATTTGATCCTTGCATCCCGCATAGATTCCATTACAGTAATCTGCGTGGCTTAGTACCATGGACTGTACCAGGCTATGAAATATTAGCAGCAATGTCACCAGTCTTGCTGAATATACAGTACATCACTCAATTATATCACTAACTGCTCTTCCAAAGTTGGCACAATATGGATGTCCCCACTGGCAGTAGGGAAGGGAACCCTCTTTTAAGCAAGTTATTGCCTATCCAAGAATCTCATCTGGCTCCATAATTATTTGCTTTGAATTTTGAGCAAAAAGTTACTCTTCAACTTGAAGCCCATTAACACCTTATTACGATTTGTCAGTGGCAGCAGCGCCTTCTGCGTAATGCAGCAGACAAGAAATACCACACAAAGGAAAGGCAGAAATCAGTTCTATGAAGCATCAAATGCAAACTCTATTCCAAAAGCCTTTTCAACCACAGACAAATCAATAATGCAGTCCCCATCTCCCTCCCCCCCCCCCCCCCCCCCCCCCCGCTAGAAACCGGGCTCCAATATTTATGGGTTAGCACCCAATGCCAAAGAATGGGACACGTGCAAGACTATAAATGAACAAAAAAACAGAGACATCCTGACTTAGACTATTTGTCCAGCCCTTTATCAGTGCTTTAACATGCCAGGCTGTTCCAGTAGGCACTAGGTACCCAAATTCAATCAGGTGCCAGGAGATCAGCTAGCAGGAGGAAAAAAGGAATTAGGAGACAGCGAAGGGATTTCTGCAGAGGTCTCTAGGAATCACAGGCTTATACTTTAAGCCCAGTGCTATGGTGTTAATTTCTATTATTGCATTTATTTGCAAGGTATTAGGGCTTCATGAGAATGGAAATATCATTAAAGAAAAAGAAACCGAGTTGCTGCTTCATGTGATATTGAGAACACTGCCTAAGGAAGTACGTGGGATATAATACTATGTAGCATAAAGAGATCATGACACTGCATAATATGTGTTAGCTTCTACAGTTCTTCATCTCTAGAAAAAAGTCACAAATATTCATCTTTTCTTTTAATTCACCCTGACAGCTTCTTTCTGCTGCTTTGGGTTTCCAGCTACATCAGGACTGGCTTCTGCTTGAGCTGTGATGCCATAGACAGTTACTCAATACTGGGTTTTTGCCTCTCATTTCTTAATCCTCCCCCGTCTAACCCAGTTAGTGTAGCTGTGGTCATTTTTAATCAAGGGTCACAGTTCACACAGGTCCTTCCAAAACCTGGTACACATGCTTCCTAATGTTAGCCAGTAGATGTCACTGTTGAGCAGTAGCAGAGACACCTCTCCCTCCCCACAGGGCTGTGAATGTGTTCCCCAATGGTGTAGCCACAGGTGGGCCTGGGTGGGCTAGGGCCCACCCACTTAGGGCTCAGGCCCACCCAACAGTAGCACACGTTTAGCGGTAGCTGGTGGGGATCCCCAGCTCCACAAGCTGAAGACATACCCCTGATAGTAATTAAAACGCTGCTCTCCACGATACTGGCACCTGTGCATGCTCAGTTTTCAGCGCATGCCTACTGCAGACGGCCAAGGTGGAGAGAAGCGTTTCCCCGCCAGCTCAGATATTTTTCTGGTGGGGGTTGGGAAGAGCACTTGGTGCCCACCCACTTCTTGCCTAGGCCCACCCAAAATCTGTTCTCCGGCTATGCCCCTGGTGTTCCCTGCAAAATCTGCTTCCCCAGGCAATCCAGGGAATGAAAACTGGGCTTGGGACCTGAACCTGGCCCATTGTGGATATCCACATGTAAATTGAACCCTCTCTACAATTGACATTTACACATGGGAATTGCAAACAGGACTTCTAAAACAACCTCCTAAATGGAGGTGTTCTAGGAGGCATAACCTGCTGGGAGGAAACCGCCCATGTGTATTGAATGTTCAAACATATACCCATCCTTTTTTCCAGCCTCACCCCAGTCACTGAAATCGCAGGGACAAATTTTGGAAAGGAAATGACTTGTGCACCATCCCTTTGAAAATTCAACAGCATTTTTACCTCTCTGTGACTTACTGAAAACTGCCATCGTACTGCAGTGTTTAAGCCTACTGTGAAATGAAGAAAACCTATTACACATGACACTATGACATGCACTCACCTTTTGTTATGCCAGCAATATACATTCGCTTCTCCCAAATTGTTAGGTAAATTGAGTTTAATAACAAAAGCATACGTATGCATGAATAAATCAAGAACCCCTGTTTTTGCATTTCAGAGGAAATATTCCATAAAAAAAACAGCAAATCAATGAATAACACAAGCTGCTGTGCGTCAGCCGTCACCTTTCCTCCATCAGAACAAGCATGCAGGACATGAGCAGAGCCCTCCGTGGGCTAAGCATGATGTCTACTGAATATGAAGACATGTTCAACAGCATCATGGTCAGAAAAGTAAATAGCTTTGCGGGGCCAAAGTGCCTAAAGACTATATCTAAGCACACTGGCAGATGCTGGAGATTAATATGCCTGGACTGTCCTTCTCCATTAACTACTTCATCAATCTTCTTCCCTTTCAGATCTCAAGTGTTTCCCTCTGCCCTGTCATGTATGCTTTCTCGGTAGCAGCTGGTAACTCTTGGAGACTAGCTTCTCTATTTGCCTATGCTAGACAATGCACTTGCTATGGCAGAGGTGATCTGGATTTTTAGGAAAACAATCTGAGAGAATAAAGGGGGAGAAATGTTCCTGTCTTTATCTTCCTTTATCTACTTGAATATTTGGTGGACTAATGTGGTTCTCCATTTCTGCTCTCTGAAATATGGAAGACGCTGTTTTGCAGCTTGTCGCCGAAGCCATAGGGCAACGGGTTCAGTCCTGTATAGGAACAAAACAAATTCAGTTTCTGAGTGTGGGCGCATCAATTTTGTACATACTAGCCAAAGGAAATTCAAATCTCTAGGATTCTTCATATGACTCTGGCAAGTCACTTAATTCTCCATTGTTTTAGGTAAAAACTCAGACTGTAAGCCCCCCTGCAGACTGGGAAATACTTACCATATTGAATATAACTCACGTTCAGCTACTACTGGAACAGCGTTGGCTAAATTCAAAGACAATTAGTAAAATTTGATTTCATCCAATTCAGTCTTGGAATTTATATTTCACTTAGTCCCCTGAAGAGAATCGAACTGGAGAACATCAAACAAGTAAAAAAAAAACTTCTATCATCATATAGCAAAATCTATAAAAATAAAAATATCTCCTAAACGTGACATTTCCCAACATAGAAGGGAATAACACACAATTTTTGCCCCTTAATACACGTTAAGGGCAGGATTCAGTAAATGGTGTCCAAAGTTAGGTGCCAAAAAGATCCATGTTATGGGACCCTTTTACTGCTGTAAAAAGCTGCGGTAAGAAGTGGCCTGCGCTAATTTGGATGCATGAATTTGGCGCATGCTGGGATAAGCAGTATAAAATGTTTTGTACATTTTACTACTACTACTTATCATTTCTATAGCGCTACTGGACGTATGCAGCGCTGTACACTTGAACATGAAGAGACAGTCCCTGCTCGACAGAGCTTACAATCTAATTAGGACAGACAAACAGGACAAACAAAAGATAAGGGAATATTAAAGTGAGGATGATAAAAATAAGGGTTCTGAACAAGTGAACAAAGGTTAGGAGTTGAAAGCAGCATCAAAAAGGTGGGCTTTTAGCTTAGATTTGAAGACGGTCAGAGATGGACGTACCGGCTCAGAAAGTCCATTCCAGGCATATGGTGCAGCAAGATATGGAGTCTGGAGTTAGCAGTGGAGGAGAAGGGTGCAGATAAGAGAGATTTACCCAGTGAACGGAGTTCCCAGGGAGGAATGTAGGGAGAGATGAGAGTGGAGAGGTACTGAGGAGCTGCAGAGTGAATGCACTTATAGGTCAATAAGAGGAGTTTGAACTGTATGCAGAAATGGATAGGAAGCCAGTGAAGTGACTTGAGGAGAGGGCTAATATGAGCATAACAACCCTGGTGGAATATTAGTCGTGCAGCAGAATTTTGAACAGATTGAAGAGGAGAGAGATGGCTAAGTGGGAGACCTGTGAGAAGCAAGTTGCAATAGTCTAAGCGAGAGGTGATAAGAGCGTGGATGAGGGTTCTGGTAGTGTGCTCAGAAAGGGGATTTTGCCGGGTATTTGTGACCTGGATTGGCCACTGTTGGAAACAGGATGCTGGGCTCGATGGACCTTTGGTCTTTCCCAGTATGGCAATACTTATGTACTTGTTTTTTTACCGTGGTGGGTAAAAAGGTCTTTCTAATGAGGCAGTAACGCACACAGCTATTTAGTGCCTGAGCTCTTGCCGCCACCTATTTACTTGGCGGTAAGGGCTCACTCACTACTCGTGCAGTAATCAGGCACTGCGCAGCAATGTGGCCATGCTGCCAATTACCACCATGAATGCTCCCGCAGTAGGAAATAGAAAATTATTTTCTACTGTGGGAAACAGTGCGTACCAACTTCGGAATTGCCCCATCGATGGTGTTGATTTGGCACATGCTACCAACACATTAGTCTTACTGTGGCGTAGTAACAGGGCCCCTAAATTAGTATTCTGCAGAGGACTCTCACCTTCTGCAGCATACCAGCTTAGCGCGGATCTCGCAACTAACGTTGGGCACTGGATTTATGCCCGCTGAAACCTGGTATAATGCCTGTTGTGCTTATCTTAGGCACAGATATGTCATCATTCTAGAACATTGTGCCTAACTTCTTGGAACTCCCCCTGATCCGCCCATACCCCTCCCATGACCACACCTCTTCTGAGTTGTGTGCTATGAAATTTAGGCATGGATATTACAGAATGCACAAATCCAAATTGTTGCCAATTAACTCCAATTATTGATTGCTGGTGCTTTGTTGACTAATTAATTTGCACGTGCATTTGCCCTGGGTGACCTATATAGAATCCGGGGTAATTGACAAAATTCTGTGTTATGTTATTATAACATGCATTAGTTTAAGGTACCATGGGCTACATAATAAGGAGATCCAAATATGCAAATGCATGCAAAACACCTTATTATTATGTAAGTTGATGTAGCTTGCACTTAATTAACATGGTACATTATTCCAGGAAAAATAACAGCTCAAAGTTCACATTATTTTTCCTGCTTGGGACCATTAGGTTGCTAAAACACAAAAGGCTCTTATATGGCAGCCTGAACCCTAGAGGTAATACCGCGAGAATACTCCTAGGGATCACAGGTGCCATTTTGAACCCAGAGCAAGCAGGGCCAAGAGCAATAGGGGATTGCTCCTGTCCTGCAACCCCTGGACCACCAACAATTACTGAGGTAGGACTTGGGGGGGTCTATGGGGGGAGGTGGGGGAGTCGGGGGTCCTTGGGGACCAACAAGAGGGGCTTCATCAGTAGGTCAGGGGTGTCTAACGGCACTGGACAAGATCTCGGGGAGGGGTCCTTGCTGGGGAGAGAAAGGGGACTCCCTTAGGGAACTCTTCCATTTGTATAGCTCTGGCCCCCTTTTAAAGAGACTCTCTGGAAGCAGAATAAAGTAACTTGTGAGGTTGATTGAAAGTTACATCTATTCCACAGGTTAGTTACTCCTGTGGTAATCTGAGCTACAGTAAAAAGCCATGTTTTGTCTTTGCTTAGTAACTCACCCGCCCCCGCCCCACCCCCAAAATCTTATAAAAGAAATATGAACGTACTTAGCAAAGACAATCACAACACAGAAAAACAAAACTGGTAATTTAGACCTTGTTTGAGATCTAGCACTTAGCTATTAGCTTCTCAAACAGCCAGGTTTATAACAGCTGACAAACAAGAAAATAATTTGATTCTTTTCTCAACGATTTGGGTAATTGGTTCCACAGGGATGAGGATCTTCCATGAAGGGTTAGATGACACTCCCTACTTTATGGAGTAGCTTTGCTTTTTGATGCACGTTCTGTCTTAAAATGAGATGAAAAATGCAATGAAATAGACTATTTTATTTCAAAAAACTAATGAAATTGTTTCTTTTTCATTTCATTCCCAATTAAAATCTATGAAGCAAGAAAGGTTTTTTAATACATTAAATTTATTATTTTATTAATACAAAGAACCATAATTAATATACTTATTTATGTTACACCTATAATATCTAGAGGCTAATCCCCCCTTTTACAAAGCCGTGCTAGCGGCTACCATGCGATAATGCCAACGCAGCCCATTAACTTTGAACGGGCAGTGTCAGCATTACCGCACCAGCAGCAGCTAGCATGGCTTTGAAAAGGGAGGGATAAGACAGGTAATGCAATAAAGATTTAGGGGGTTTTTTTTACTAAGCTGCGGTAGCGTTTTTAGCTCGCGGTAGAAATCAGTTGGTGGTAAAAGCCGAGATGCCTATTATATTCCTGTGGGCATCTCGGCGTTTACCATCAGCTGATTTTGATCACGAGCTAAAAAGATTATCGCAGCTTAGTAAAAGACCCCCTTAGGGACTAGGCTGGGACAGCGGAGTCCTGGATTGTCACACAAGTGTTCTGATTACCCTTCAAATTCTCCACTCCTGCTATGTGGTCAACAAAATTATTTCCTTCTTTAAAAACTCCATTAATGACCTCTTCTTAAGTCTGACAATCTTTAAGATAAGGTATGGTTTTCATACAGCGTCGTCACTGAACAGCAGAATAGACAGAGGTTGTCACAATAGCTGGTGAAGAAATTGTTTTTCATTGATTGTATAGCTTTTTGCTTGACTGATTAAGAAACTCAGTGACACCTGCTCACAGCAAAATTTTAAAAACAAACAAAAAAAAGAAATATTAAAGCCCTTATTTAAATGTAAAAAAAAATCAAACACATACAATCCAGCTTATTTTCGAAGGAGATTGCCGGCCATCTTCCGACACAAATCGGGAGATGGCCAGCGATCTCCTGAACCCAGCCAAATCGGTATAATCGAAAACCAATTTTGGCCGGCGCCAACTGCTTTCTGTCACGGAGCTGGCCAAAGTTAAAGGGGGCATTTCAGCAGGGTAGAGAAGGCGGGACGGGGCGTGGTTACGAGATGGCCAGTTTCGCCCGATAAAGGAAAAAAGATGGCCGGCTCTGACGAGCATTTCGTCGGCTTCACTTTGTCCATTTATTTTTAGGACCCTGCAGGGGTTTCATTCGGGACAAAAATCGCTGCTGAAAGCTACCTAAAGTTAAGTGCTATGAGCATTATATAGTCTGCTTATTGGAAGAAGCTGATTTATGAAGAAAGTTTTAGGAAGAAGTGTAATACAGATTTTTGAAAAAGTAGAAAAAAATAGATTGCTATAAAAAAGAGAAAAAAATAAACGGGTGGATCGATGACGACGTGATTAACAACACTAAAATGCTGGAACAAGTTTCCTAGAAGGTGTATGTTGTCTATTGAACTCTGAAGATCCCCGTTCATCACATAATGTGGATTTATGAATGCATATCTTGAATAGAAGGGTGATAGCATTGATTATTCGTATATATTATAAGATGCAGTGTTTGAGATAATCTGAACATACAGGCTATAAGGAAAACATGGCAAGACTGCTCCAGCCTTTGGTGGAAGGCCAGCAGCAGCTGCAACACGTGATGCAGAGGCAACGGGAACAGCAACAGGCTTCCCAGAAATATCTGAAGGCCCAACAGAATTCCCTTGCTCAAGTGACGCAAGCCATACAGTCATCCATGCTGTACACTCTGGTCCCAGTGTTACCAAAGATGGTACCAGAAGATGACCTGGATTATTTTTTGACAAATTTTGAGAGAACTTCCCCCCTGACTGGTTGTCAGGAAGTGTTGTGGAAAGTTTACTTGGGAAATATACTGACCAGTAGCAGCAAAACTGCGTTCCAAGACATTAACTCCAGTGGGATTGTCGCCTATGCAGAAGTAAAGGCCGCCATTCTGGAGAAGACAAACTGCACTCAAGAGGCCTACCAACAGAAGTTTCAAAAGAGGCCTCTACAAGTCAAGAAGAATCCCCAGTGTTTCTTCTACTGGCTCAAGGAAGTAGCCTGGAGATGACTCCAACTGGATGCAAGACTTGCCTTGAACAATTCTGAAGGGACAACCCCCTTCGATGAAACAGTGGGTGTGGTGCCGCCCTAAGATGACGCTGGAGAGCAGTTTGGAGGCAGCCAAAGCCTTTTATTAAGCACAACCAGAATTTGAACTGGACAAGGACAAGAAATGTGTGGGGAGTCATGGGAAGCAGGGAGAAAAGACAGTGACCCAGAATGCTAAAGACCTTGTGGTGCCCTCCAGCTTAGGGTCTCAAAAAAGAGGTCTGGAATGGGGAAGACTCTCTTCACCAAGAATCCAGCGCCCCATTCTACTTTGTTTATGGGAACCCCTCTCTCACATCTGTTTCCAATGTGGGAGAAAGGCCATATGGCTAGGGACTGTCAGGAATGGGATGAGGACACCAATGTAGTAACATTGCACTGCTACTTCCCAACCCGAGAAGTCCAGTTGCACTTGTTAGACTCTGGCAGTGTGGGGACCTTCATTTGAAGAGGAGTAATTACCCAACAGCAAGTGAGCCACCAATGAACCATGACATTGTCCTGTGTGCATGAGGATTGGAGACTGTACCCCTCAGCTCAAGTCTCCCTCCAAACGATGGTTGGAACAACCCAGCTGGAGGCAGTAGTGGTGGCTGGGCTCCCTTACCCAGTTGTTTTTGCTCAAGATTTCCCAACCTTTGAAACCATCTGGGCCCAGAAAAGTGATGGCCTGATGGAGTACCTGGTATTGTCATTGAATATTGGTGGCACCTTTTGCCTAGATAATTAATGCTAGTACCTAGATAAGAGTACCTGGGTCTAATTTAGCCAGTGGCTGTCAGCATTTAAACGCTGACTGCCGTTGGCTAAATATGGTCCAAGTAGTGGTCTACCATTAGTGCCTTCACAATGTCTTCCTTAATACAGTTGCCAAACTTATTTTGGGTCTTAAAAAATCTGATAGCTCAACTGCAGCTCTTGCCTACTTACATTGGCTTCCAATTCATTTTAGGGTTTTATTTAAGTTGGCTTGTTTGATTTTTAAAATGTTTGATGGGTCATCTCCAGACTTTTTTTAAAATTTTGTTTCTTTTCCTCTTCTTCATGGAGCACCGAGAGTTAGAGATCTGTTTTGCTTGCCAGTGCCTTCATTTTTAGGTATTAAATATAAACAGATCCTGGAAATGTCTTTCTGTTTTTAAGCCCCTCGTTTTTTGTTTTCACTTCCTATTGAACTCCGAAGTTCTTTCAGTTATTTTTTTATTTTTTGTAAGTGTTTAAAGACGTATTTGTTTAAATGATTTATGTCCTAATCAGCATTTCCTTTTAGGTTTCAGTTTTATTTTTCTTAACCGCTTTGAACTACTGAAAGTGGGAGTTGGTGGTATACAAAAAATACATCAAATCACATCATATCACATAAAATTCTCGTGCTCAGCCAACCTGGTCCATAATTTCCTTTTGGTTTTGCCTACTTAAAGTAAACTACAAGAGCAGGGAACAACATGAACCACCACACGAGGTTAGACATTTAAACAATTTCTGGGGTTTTGCGTGTACTACTACTACTACTTAACATTTCTAGAGCGCTACTAGGGTTACGCAGCGCTGTACAAATTAACAAATAAGGACAGTCCCTGCTCAGAAGAGCTTACAATCTAAAGGACGAAATGTCAAGTTGGGGTAGTTTAGATTTCCTGAGAAGAGGTGTAGTGATTAGGTGCCAAAGGCGACATTGAAGAGGTGGGCTTTGAGCAATGATTTGAAGATGGGTAGGGAGGGGGCCCGGCGTATGGGCTCAGGGAGTTTGTTCCAAGCATGGGGTGAAGCGAGGCAGAAAGGGCGAAGCCTAGAGTTGGCGGTGGTGGAGAAGGGTACTGAAAGGAGGGATTTGTCAAGAGAGCGGAGGTTACGGGTGGGGACATAAGGGGAGATGAGAGTAGAGAGATAAGGAGGGGCTGCAGATCGAGTGCATTTTAAACAATTTCTGGGGTTTTGCGTGTATATATGGAGTGAGACACACATGTAATCCTCTGTTCTTGGTATGGGTTTGTCCCTTTGGACTGAGTCTGACATATTAAGGTTTACCTTATAGATTTAGACATCATATCGAAAATACCCCTCCACATGTTTCTGCTTCCGAGTCTACTCATCATCTCCTGTAAGGTTTCACTTGACTGACAATGGTGCTCAGTTCTCCTGACCCATCTTAACCCTTTAGTGTCCAATGTTCCCATCAATCTGTTCCCATATGGCTTATTACTGGAACATTGGACACTAAAATTAAGCTCTGGAATTTATTGCCAAAGGATATGACAACAGCAGTTAGTGTATCTGGGTTTTTTAAAGGTTTTGACAAGTGTCTGGAGGACAAGTCCGTAATTTGCCATTAAGATAGACATGGGGAAGGCCACTGCTTATCCCTGGGATTGGTAGTATGGAATGTTGCTACTCTTTGAGATTCTACAAGGAATGTTGCTACTATTTGAGGTTCTACATGGAATGTTGCTACTATTTAGGTTTCTGCCAGGTACTTGTGACCTGGATTGGGATGCAGGGCTAGATGAGCCATCAGTCTGACCCTGTATGGCTATTATTATCTTCCTATGTTTTGTGGCTTTTTTTGTAGTTGGATGGAGGGAACATGATTTATAAAATCATACACAATAGGCAAAGAAAAGAATAAATCCCTGAGGGGCCCTTTTACTAAGCCACGTAAGGCTCTACGTGCACCCAACACACGCCAAAATGGAGTTACCGCATAGCTACCATGTGGCTCTTGTGGTGATTTTATTTTTGGCGCTCGTCCATTATGCACGGCCAAAAAATAATTCCATAATTCCAGAGCCAAGTGGCATTTGGCGCACGTAGGGCATTACCGCCTGGTAACCGCATGAGACTTTACCACTAGGCCAACGGCTGGCAGTAAGGTCACAGGCCCTAAATGGAAGTCCGGCAATTTTGATTGTGCCACATGTCCATTTTCGGCAAAAATTTTTAAAAGGCATTTTTTACAGGTGCGCCGAAAAATGATTCTGCTCGTGCCCAAAACTCACAATTACACCACCGCAAGCCATTTTTCGGCGCATCTTAGTAAAAGGACCCCTTAATAAGCTAGAATAAATCAGGAGTCTTCCTGTGTTGCAGATATACTAATTTCCGCTTTCTCAAGCAAGTATCATTTTTTGTCACCTCATTTTGATGTCTTCAAAGGTTTGTGGGTGGTCTGTTTTGAGTTTCTTATTTACTCCGTATATTCCTACTTTAATGTCTCTAGGTCTTGATTTAGAACAGGCATCTTTGGTTGACAGAAAAGGGTTAATTCTTAATATATGGCTGAAATATATTTTTCCCACCATTCAATCTGCGATCTGCGAACCTTGAATGAAATAATGATCACAGGGCCAGATTGCAAAGCCTAAAAACAAACTACAAATCACTGGGCTCAGATTTCACGGGTCTCAGCTCCTGGAGCATGAATTCTAAAGCAGCCCACCTCTAGCTGAAATACCTTAAAGTTGATGAATTTTACTGAGAACAGGCAAGCATCACCAGTGCTTGAAATTACTACCCCGCTGCATTTCACCTGTGGGATCAGATGAAGAAAAGACTCAAAAAGTTACAACAGAAGAAAGTTAAAATAAAAGGTGCGTTGGCGTTTACTGTTTCAAAATCAAAACACACTGCCTATTAATTTATAACATTATTATGGTCTGGGAGAGATTGTTCTGAAAGTTATAAACTGTGATGCCTTACGAATGTTATAAGAAAATTGATGACCTCTCGTAATACACTATAGATCCAATATAATGTGTCTCAATGTAACACAAAATCACACAACACATCAAGGGTTGGATTTCTCTCCCCCATCTCTTTTTTAAAATTTCTATTACACTGTAGACTCCACAGAACACGGAATCTCTTATAATGCAGTCAAATTTCTTAGACCACAATCCTGCTTATTTTTGAGGGAGAAGGGCGGCCATCTTCCGACAAAAATCGGGAGATGGCCGGCCTAAATCGGTATACTCGAAAGCCAATTTTGGCTGGCTTCAACTGCTTTCCGTCACAGGGCCAGCCAAAGTTCAAGGGGGCGTGTCAGCAGTGTACCGAAGGCGGGACGGGGGCGTGGTTAAAAGATGGCCGGCCTCAGCCGATAATGGAAAAAAGAAGGCCGGCTCTGACGAGCATTTGGCCGACTTTACTTGGTCCATTTATTTTCAGGACCAAGCCTAAAAAGGTGCCCAAACTGACCAGATGACCACCCCGTACTCCCCCAGTGGTCACCAACCCCCTCCCACCCAAAATAAATTTTAAAAGATTTTTCCAGCTTCTATGCCAGCCTGAAATGCCATACCCAGCTCCATGACAGCAGTATGCAGGCCCCTGCAACAGCAGTTTTAGTGGGTGCAGTGCACTTCAGGTAGGCGGACCCAGGCCCATCCCCCCCTACCTGTTACACTTGTGCTGGTAAATGTGAGCCCTCCAAAACCCACCCGAAACCCACTGTACCCACATGTAGGTGCCCCCCTTCCTGCTTAAGGGCTATGGTAGTGGTGTACAGTTGTGGGGAGTGTGTATTGGGGGGGATTTGGGGGGCTCAGCACCCAAGGGAAGGGAGCTATGCACCTGGGATCAATTTGTGAAGTCCACTGCAGTGCCCCCTAGGGTGCCCGGTTGGTGTCCTGGCATGTGAGGGGGACCAGTGCACTACAAATGCTGGCTCCTCCCATGACCAAATGGCTTGGATTTGGCCGGGTTTGAGATGGCCGCCATTAGTTTCCATTATCAGTGAAAACCAACGGCGTCCATCTCTAAAGCCGGCGATCTCTAAGGGCGGCCCAAATGTTGAGATTTAGCCGGTCCCGACCGTATTATTGAAACAAAAGATGGCCAGCCATCTTGTTTCAATAATACAGTCGGGTACACCGCTTGACGGGGTCGTCATTACAGATGGTCACCCTTATAGATGGGCGCCCCCATTCGATTGTGCCCCTCCATATCACATTAGTACTTTAACTTCTTACATACTGCCTGCAAGCCCAAAAGCTATCGAAATACTGTACATTCATGTATAGTAGGTATTCTTTTTTTTTTTTCCATTGGAAGGTTCACAATCTGAGGGTCCCTTTCATTAAGCTGTGCTAAAAAGTGGCCAGAGCTATCCCCAGTACAGGACTTTTCTGCACTCTGAGGCCACTTTTAGCTCAGAAGTAAAATGGTTGACTTTCCGTTATTCCTATTAATGGTCATGCGCTAATTTTCCCATTAGCGCATGGACATTAGAGCATGAGCACTCACCAACAAATATTTTCTAGGCAGTAAGGGCTCATGGGCTAACCACGTTCTAATTTGTTAGTGTGCGGTGATGTCGCTGTGCTAACTGAATAGCGGAATACACTCCTACTCTCCGCCCCCCAGACATACCCCAGTGCTAAAAATTAAAATCTTTTAGCATGAGAGAAGCATGTGCTGATCCGAAACTATCATGGAACACCTTAGCGCACCCCGCGGTAGTACTTTTTACCCTGCAATAAACACGCGTTAGTGCTTACCACAGCTTAGCAAAAGGACCCCTGAGTTTGTACCTGAGTCAATGGAGGGTTAAATGACTTGCCCAGGATCTCAAGGAGCTGCAGTGAGATTTGAACTGGGTTCCCCTGGTCTTCAGCCCACTGTTCTAACCCTTAGGCTACGGCTCTTGTTTACCCACTCTCCTGGACGGATCAGATCATTTTCTAATTACCTTCTCTTTAAAGTCTGCTATACAAACATTTTGTTCACTACTTCCAGTTAATCCATTTAGAAATTTTGATTCTGTGGATATTAGTTCCTTGCAAGCTTTTTCAAGTCTATTCCCTGCTGCCTTTTCTGAATGCTCCCTAGATGATCAAATAGATGTATCCTTCTGACTAAGTTAGATGAATTAGCTCCTCTTCAGTCCTCTAAAACGACAAAAAAACTTGGTTTCATCCAGGGCTATTACTTGCAAAAGGACAGGTACAGCGTGCTGAATGTATCTGGTAGAAGAAGAAAAACGTAGAAAACCAACAAATTTGTAGACATCAATAAAATTGCTATGCTCGACAAATTAAGGGGTCCTTTAACTAAGTTGCAGGAAAAAGGACCCTGCGGTAGCAGCAGGAGCTGTTTTTCCCACGTGCCAAGGCCCTTTTTACCGCAGCGGCTAAAAAGCCCAAAAAATGACCATGCAATAAGATAACTCTTACTGCGTGGCTATGCATCAGGGAGCACTTACCGCAAGCCATTGAGGTGACAGTAAAGGCTCCGGCGGCAACCCAGCAGTAACCAGGCAGCACGCAACGATGCCTGATCACTGCCGGGTTAGCACTGCGCTAGAGAGAGAAAAAAAATTTCTGGGGTGCCAGAAATGGCACACGCTCCAGCTGGAACTACCGGTGGTTGCTGCGTTGGGCCAGCGGTATTTGTAAAAGACCACCTAAACTAGCAAAGAGATCTTATTACTCAAAATAAATTTTAGAGGCTAGGAACTCTAATAAAAAAAAAATCTGCTCCCTCTCTTCTATATGCTTACGCGTCTCAATTAGAATACAGTAATTCAGCCTTTTCCATCTCCTGATGTTTTAGCTCACGTGTCTACCCCTGATCCTTCTTCAACAGTTGTTACTATAATAACATAGAATTTGGTACCCTCTACCCTGAATACTATTGGTGCACATTGGTCATCTTTTAGTCTTCCCTCTCTTGAGCTCATTAAGAAACCCTTGATGAGAATGAACATCACTGCTTGTACGTTAGATCCTATTTCAACTTCTTGGCTTAAGGTTTCTTCCCTAGATCTTCTCCCAATAGCCCAGCAATGTATTTGTAGATCTCTATCTGAGGGGCATCTGCCCAATACTCTCAAGCAAACAATAGTTCAGCCAATCTTAAAAGTTCCTTCTCTAGACTCATCAGTACCTGCAAGTTATTGACCTATTTCAAATTTGCCTTTCTTAGCCAAGATTATAGAAAGCCTGGTCTTCATACAATTGCAATCACACTTGGGAGTCATCACTTATAATTCATCCACACCAATCCGGTTTCCCTATTGGTTTCAGTATAGAAAGTGTCCTGACATCCTTACTGAGTGAATTATATCAAAAACTCGATGAAGGTTACATCACTGTAGCTCAGTGGCGTTCCTAGACTGGCTGACACCCGGGGCGGATCGCCGATGTGCCCTCCCCCCGGATGCAGCGCGCCCCCCCTCCCAGCGAAATTACATCCCCCCCGGGTGCATTTTTACCTGCTGGGGGGGGGGGTGCCACG
The DNA here is from genome assembly GCF_901765095.1 of Microcaecilia unicolor. NCBI lineage: Eukaryota > Metazoa > Chordata > Amphibia > Gymnophiona > Siphonopidae > Microcaecilia > Microcaecilia unicolor. The sequence continues at coordinate 26,387,186 of NC_044039.1, forward strand.
CGCCTGTCGGCTCCGAGTCCACTCGTTCCCTGCTGCTCCTTCTGCCCCGGAACAGGAAGTAACCTGTTCCGCGCAGAGGGAGCAGCAGGGAGGGAACGAGAGGACTTGGCCAACAGGCGCGCGACACCTCCCCAGCGGCGTGCACCCGGGGCGGACCGCCCCCCCCCCCCCCAGTACACCACTGCTCTAGCTGTATCTCTTGATTTATCTGCAGAGTTTGATGTTATCGACTATGATCTTCTTCTACAATGTCTTTCTTCTATTGGGATAGCTGGTACAATCCATGATTGGTTTGCCTCTTTTCTTTGAGATCAGACATTTAATGTTCTTACCCCACAGGGACAGTCAGGTTCCTTTGCACTTTCCTGTGGAGTTCCTCAGGGATCGATTCTCTCCTCAATTCTTTTTAATATCTATCTTAGCTCTTTAGCAGCACTCATCCAGTCATTTGGCCTTAGTACATATCTCTACGCTGATGATATTTTGATTGTCCATTATATTACTAGTCTTAACCCAGATCTTTCCCTTCTCCAGAGTTGTCTTAATAGTGTGTCGGAATGGCTTTCAGAACGTTCTATGGTCCTAAATTCCCAGAAGACAACTACTTGCTGGATTACTGGTCACATCACCATTCCATCTGTTACTCCAGTTTTACTCAGTACACCAATTGAACCAGTTACGCAATTCAAATACTAATCTTATGCTTTCTGCTCAGAACTCCTCGGACTTGAAAAATGGCTTTTTTTGCCCTCCATTGGTCAAAATCTGCTAAAGATATCCTTGATTTTGAAGCTCTTCATACATTGTTTCATAAATTTATAGCTTCCCAGTTGGACTATTGTAACATCATTTACGGGGGTGTCCCGAAGTCTGAACTGAAATGTCTACATACACTTCAGAATACTGTGGTATGATTACTTTGTTCAGCTCGACGATAGTGATCATGTTACACCTTTGCTTAAGAGACTCCTCTGGCTTCCTGTTTATTTTCGAGTGCAGTTTAAAATTCTTATCCTGGCTTTTAAAGCAGTTCATACGGGGTTCCCTGATTATTTAGCGAGGCACACTATCTCATATGTTCCCATCCATAATCTCCGATCTATAAATGATTTTAAATTGGTCCTCCCCAACCCTAGACAGGCTTATTGGGAGGTAACAAGAAAAAGTGCCTCTTATTTTTTTGGCTCCTTTTTAATGGAATGGACTTCCTTCAGAAATTTGATGCAAGCAATCTTTCGAGAAATTTAAGACTATGTTAAAAACCCACCTTTGAATTAAGGCCTGATTCTGACAACTGGGGATTTACTGGGAAAGGCAGATGACCTCTTAACATTTCGGGGAATAGTGTTAGGTCTTGGTGTGAATGTCCTCGATATGATTGTATTCTTTTCTATTAACCAATGGTGTTCCTTTTCTTAACTGTTTGATGTTAATTATGATTGTACATCGCTTTAATTTACTTGTTAAAAAAGCAATTAAGAATGTTTTAATAAAGATAAACATATGGGGTCTAGAGTGTAGTATTTCTTTTCCATTATCAAAGTAACAAAATGGTTTTCTTTCTTGCTAGATTAAAAGTTGAGCAGTAACTTTTAACTAAGTAACATGTAATTTCCTCTTATGTTTTCAACACTTCCTCTTTGTGGAAGCTTCAATTGTTACTTTATCAGTAACTGTATCAGAGCACTGAACAAGAGCTGATCATTCTTTTCTTTTGTATCTTCATGTCTGATGGTGCTTCCTAAGAACCAGCGGTGAACTCAGTGGCATAGCAAGGGGGGCGGTGGGTGCGGTTTGTCCTGGGTGCATGCCGCTGGGGGGGTGCCGCGCGCCTGTCGGCTCCGCTCGTTCCGTGCTCCCTCTGCCCCGGAATAGGTTACTTCCTGTTCCGGGGCAGAGGGAGCATGGAACAAGCGAAGCCGCCAGGCGCACGGCACCCCCCCAGCAGGTAAAAGTGCACCCGGGGGGGGGGTGTCCTTTTGCCAGGGGGGAGGGGGTGTCCTTTTGCTGGGGGTAGGGGGGTCTTGCTGCACCCGGGGGGGGGGGCGCATCGGCGATCCACCCCGGGTGTCAGCCACCCTAGGAACGTCACTGGGTGAACTGACAGTGGTTGGTGCTCCAGGGCAGTAAGGGTTATTGGGGTCCCCCAGCTACTGCTCACCGTGCCACCAATGCACTCCCCCCACCACCACCACCACCACTGCTGCAGTTGATGCTACCCTCAACACTACAAAACCCTGCAAGTGGGTCCTACCTTGAAGGACCCTGGTGGTCTAGTGGCTTCTTCAGGGGCAGGAAAGAATCCCACTCTTTTCCGCCCACTATCACTACTGTGCCCGGGGCTGGCACCACCTTGTTTTCTAAATGGCTGCCGAGACTTCCCACGGTAGTCCCGCAGGTCTCGGCAGTCTTGCAAGACTGTCGCGGGAAGTCTTGGAAGACATTTTTAAAACACAGAAGTGTCAAGCACAGGCAGAGTAGCAGCAGTGGGCAGGAAAGAGTGGGATTCTTTCCTGCCCCTACAGAGACCACTAGACCACCAAGGCATTTCTAGGTAGGACCACCGGGGAGGTCTGTAGTGTAAGGCGGTGGTGACAGGCAACCAGGCAGAACCTAGGGGATAATTAATCTCACATTAATTCACCTCAGGCACTGCCCAGTTGCCTGAATGGTCAGTCCACCCCTGCTGAGAATGTTTGCCTGCATTTTAGGTCTGGGTTGAGAGAAAAATGTTGCCAGTCATCTAGATCATCCATTTAATACTTATCTGATTTCTTTATTCTTCAACCTCGTAGAAATGAGGTTTCAGATTGTGAAATTATCTTCTCGTGATTTGTTAGAAACGTTGCTCAAAATTCTAAAAGAGAAAGTTTAAGTAGTAATGGATTGCTTGGAAAATAATAAGTTACAGAATTGTTGTTTAATATTTGAGCCAGATTTTATTGCTACCGTTTTTGCTCAATAAACAAATTGTTTTATTGTGATGACGTCTGCTGTCATAAAGGTGATTGCATGTTACAAATTGCCTTAATAAAATAATAAGTAAAGGGTTTAAGCACTGAACACTAACTGCATGTGGCAGGGTACTTCTGAGGTAATTCCACCCGGTAACCTTGACACGTTACAAAAGTAGAAAGTAGCTTGACACGTATAGTGACATGTTACACTATGAAACAGAAAATATCCACAGACTTACTAGTACTACTACTACTACTTATCATTTCTATAGCGCTACTAGACGTACGCAGCGCTGTACACTTGAACATGAAGAGACAATCCCTACTCAACAGAGCTTATAATCTAATTAGGACAGACAGGACAAATAAGGGACAAGGACACAGAGTAGCAAGATTACGGAATCCCAAAGAGTAGCAAGATTCTTTGTAGAATTCAAAGAGTAGCAAGATTCCGTGCAGAATCTCAAAGAGTAGCAAGATTCCGGAATCCCAAAGACTACTACTACTTATCATTTCTAAAGCACTAATAGACGTACACAGCGCTGTACACTTGATCATGAAGATACAATCCCTGCTCGACAGAACTTACAATCTAATTAGGACAGACAAACAAGACAAACAAAAGATAAGGGAATATTTAAGTGAGGATGATAAAATATGGGTTCTGAACAAGTGAATAAGGGTTAGGAGTTAAAAGCTGCATCAAAAAGGTGGGCTTTTAGCTTAGATTTGAAGACTGTCAGAGATAGAGCTTGACGTACCGGCTCAGGAAGTCTATTCCAGGCATATGGTGCAGCAAGATAAAAGGAACGGAGTCTGGAGTTAAAGAGCGGTGTAGGAGAAGGGTGCAGATAAAAGAGATTTACACAGTGAACGGAGTTCCCGGGGAGGAATGTAGGGAGAGATGAGAGTGGAGAGGTACTGAGGAGCTGCAGAGTGAATGCACTTATAGGTCAATATGAGGAGTTTGAACTGTATGCGGAAACGAATAGGAATCCAGTGAAGTGACTTGAGGAGAGGGCTAATATGAGCATAACGACCCTGGTGGAATATTAGTCGTGCAGCAGAATTTTGAACAGATTGAAGAGGAGAGAGATGGCTAAGTGGAAGACCTGTGAGAAGCAAGTTGCAATAGTCTAAGCGAGAGGTGATAAGAGCATGGATGAGGGTTCTGGTAGTGTGCTCAGAAAGGAAAGGGCGAATTTTGCTGATATTACAGAGAAAGAAACGACAGGTTTTAGCAGTCTGTTGAATATGTGCAGAGAAGGAGAGGGAGGAGTCGAAGATGACCCCAAGGTTACGAGCTGATGAGACAGAAAGGATGAGAGTGTTATCCATATAGAGAATGGGGGAGGAGGAGAGGCCCTCAGTTTGATGTCGCCAATCATAAGAATGAGCATGAGGAGAATGCACCCCTGGTATTCCCCCGCTGTCAGAAGGCTTGCTATAGCAAGTACATCATTTACTAGTGAAATGCACTCAAAATCAAATGTGCACAGTAACAGCACAGTGCAAATGCAGAAATATTCCCGACCCCATTATGAGGGAGTGGGTGGTATAGCTGCAAGTGTCCCTAAGAACACTCCTTCACTGAGGTTGCAATGTAGCCACCTTATAGCAGGTGGCGCTAAACCTGCTATGTCAGAGGCTGAAGCAGAGCCCATGTAAGCATAGGGATGTTAGCTGTCTGGCCAGGAGGGCGGGGCTCAACAGTAAGCAGGAAGTAAAAGCCCTCTGGTGAAACAGAACAGGGAGGCCCTGGGAGGAGAGAAGCCACCCTGCAGTGCAGGTCTCTCCCCTGCTTATGTATAAGCTACCAAACCTGGCTAAGATAGGCTGAGCTTTAATTTTAGCTTTATAAAAAGCCTGTCGTTGACTTCTGTCTGGAGCCAGACCTGTGTTGTGCAACCCTGCATGTAGCTGTATGTTCTGTGGGTTTGAGGCCTGTCAGCTACAAGCCTGTGCGAAGATTGCCTCTGAACGTAAAGAGACCTTATTCTTTACAAGCAACAAAGCCCGTTTCGTGAAAAATCAAATGGGCCCTAGGAAGGCTCTCATCTAAGCGATTTCTCCTCTCTCTCCTGCCCACTCCTCCATGTCCAGTGATTCTCCTCTACCCTGCCCTCCCATCCCATCCAATCCATGTTCCACGATTCTCCCCTCCCCTCCGTGTCCCGCGATTCTGGCCTCCCCTCCATGTCCAGTGATTTTCCTCTGCACTGCCCTGCCCTGCCATCCATGTCCTGCAATTCTCCTCTCGCTTCCCATCCCATCGATGTCCAGTGATTCTCCTCTGCCCTGCCCTCCCATCCATGTCCAGCGATTCTACCCTCCACTCCCCTCCATGGCCAGTGACTGTCCTTACTGCCACCCTGCCTTTGAGCCGTTAATCTTACCTCAGGTCACAGCAGTGGCAGGCTCACCTTGCGTTGCCTCCAGCCTTCCCTCTCAGTGTCCCACCCTCCTCTGACATCATTTCATCTTTCCACGAGGGTGGGATAATGAGAGGGAAAGGAACGCTGGAGGCGAGCTGATGTCAGCATGCTGTTACGAACCCAGCCAGCCAGCCATCCAGGGTAGCAGAGTTACCAATTATTATATAGATTTGCTGTACCTGTGAGGTAGCAGGGTTCAGAGTTTGTTTAATAAAGGAGTTTTGTTGTTTTGTTTCATTTTTTTCCCCTTGTCTGAGTATTATGTTCAGTACTGGTCTCCGTATCTCAAAAAAGATATAGTAGAATTGGAAAAGGTACAGCGAAGGGCGACGAAAATGATAGTGGGGATGGGACGACTTTCCTATGAAGAGAGGCTGAGAAGGCTAGGGCTTTTTAGCTTGGAGAAGAGACGGCTGAGGGGAGATATGATAGAAGTGTATAAAATAATGAGTGGAATGGATCGGGTGGATGTGAAGCGACTGTTCACGCTATCCAAAAATACTAGGACTAGAGGGCATGAGTTGAAGCTACAGTGTGGTAAATTTAAAACGAATCGGAGAAAATTTTTCTTCACCCAACGTGTAATTAGACTCTGGAATTCGTTGCCGGAGAACGTGGTACGGGCGGTTAGCTTGACGGAGTTTAAAAAGGGGTTAGATAGATTCCTAAAGGACAAGTCCATAGACCGCTATTAAATGGACTTGGAAAAATTCCGCATTTTTAGGTATAACTTGTCTGGAATGTTTTTACGTTTGGGGAGCGTGCCAGGTGCCCTTGACCTGGATTGGCCACTGTCGGTGACAGGATGCTGGGCTAGATGGACCTTTGGTCTTTCCCAGTATGGCACTACTTATGTACTTATGTACTTATGTACTTATGTATTTTATGAAGACCTCTCACACCAACCCCGCTCACACCACTACACCCATGAACTAAACTGTTCCACAGCAACCCACGTGTATTTTAACTTCATGTAAAATGGAGTGATCCCAGAGGACTGGAGAAGAGCAGATGTGGTCCCTTTCCACAAAAGTGGAAGTAAACAAGAGGATGGGAACTACAGGCTGGTAAGTCTGACTTCTGTAGTAAGTAAATTAATGGAAACGCTTTTAAAACAGAGAATAGTAAAGTTTTTGGAATCCAATGGATTACAGGACCTGAGGCAACATGGATTCACTAGAGGCAGGTCTTGTCACACAAATATGATTAATTTCTTTGACTGGTGACCAAGGAGTTGGATAGAGGGAAAGCGATAGATGTGATGTATTTAGATTTTAGCAAACCTTTGACACGGTTCCGTATAGACGATTAATAAACAAACTGAATGCCTTCAGTATAGGCCCTAAAGTGACTGACTGGGTTAGGAACTGGTTGACAAGAAGGTGACAGAGGGTAGCGGTAAATGGAACTCACTCTGAGGAAAAGGATGTTACCAGTGGTATGCTGCAAGGTTCAGTTCTTGGGCCAGGGCCAGTTCTTTTTAACATTTTTGTAAGGGATATTGCTGAAGGGCTGCCTAGTAAGGAGTTTGCATCTCTGCAGATGATACCAAAATCTCCAATAGTCAGTGGCGTAGCAAGGGCGGGGCGGTGGGAGCGGACCGCCCCGGGTGCACGCTGCTGGAGGGTGCAGAGATCAGCCGCGCCTGTCGGCTCGGCTGGTTCCCTGCTCCCTCTGCCCTGGAACAGGTTACTTCCTGTTCCGGGGCAGAGGGAGCAGGGAGCCAGCGGCGCCAACAGGCACGCGGCTGCTCTCTGCACCCTCCAGCAGCCAAGTGCACCCGGGGAGGGGGGTGTCATTGCGCCGTGGGGGGGGGGCTTGATGCGCTGGGGAGGGGGTGTCATTGTGCTGGGGGGGGGTGTCGTGCTGCTCCCTGGGGGGATGGACGCCGCTGCACCCAGGGGGGGTGCGCAGCGGCGATCCGCCCCAGGTGGCAGCTGACCTAGGATCGCCACTGCCAATAGTTCAATTACAATTAGTTCAATGGATCACATAAGGTTTGAAAAAGTGTTCGTTTCAGCCAGGGCTTTACACAAGAAACTAAGGGGCCCTTTTACTAAGCTGCGGTAAGCACCACCGCATGCTTACTGCAGCTTTAAATGCTGTACTGTGGGATGCATTCATGAGTCCTGCGGTAAACACCAAAGTAGCATGCGCTAATAAGTTTTTCTATTTTTTGGGAGGGGGCATGTCTGTGCTAATCAGTTAGGGCAGGTGCATTACCATGCACTAACTGGTTAGCAAAGAATTACCGCATGAGCCCTTACCGCCGACAAAGTAGGGCAACAGCTAGGGTTACCATATGTCCGGATTTACCCGGACATGTCCTCTTTTTGAGGGCATGTCCGGGCAACCGGACGGGTTTTGCCAATCTGCCCGTTTGTCCGGATTTCTGGACAAACGGGCAGGCTGGTGGGTGGGCCAGAAATCCAGACAAACGGGCAGATTGCTAGCCTCCCCTCCCCTTACTTACTAGTGCCCTGGTGGTCTAGTGACCTCTTCCACCTTCGGGACAGGAAAGAGCCCCCTCTTCCCTGCCCGGAGCGCTGCCCTGCATGCATCCTTCCTGTTGCTGATCCTCAAAGCCGATTCAAAATGGCTGCCGAGAGTTGAAGTGATCTCGCGAGACTTCAACTCTCGGCGGCCATTTTAACTTGGCGCCGAGGATCACCAACAGGAAGGATGCATGCAGGGCAGCGCTCCAGGCAGGAAAGAGAGGGTTCTTTCCTGCCCCGAAGAGGTCACTAGACCACCAGGGCAGTAGTAAAGTAAGGGGAAGGGGATGACGGGGAGGGGGGGCGTGACAGGGGGGAGGGGAAAATGTGACAGGGTGTGGAGCGAGGGTGTGACAGGGGGGCAGGTGGGTGTGAAAGGGGCGGGGTGGGGTGTGGGGTGGGGCATGTGTCCTCCTTTTGGGGGGGACAAAATATGGTAACCCTAGCAACAACTCCTCTCTTCTTTCCACACAGGAATTCCCTGCTGCCAACCACTTTTGAGTTCTTTTGTAATCACAGACTTTGTTTTTAGGAAGTCTTGGATATTGTAAGGAGGTCGGAGGGTCTAAGCAGGTCAGGAGGAGGTATGGAGCCAGACTACATTCCCCACAAGGCCCTGAGAGAAGGGATCGGGGTCCCAAAACCCGGTATGGCTCCCACGTGGAAGGGAGGGGGGAAAGGACTGGAAAGAGCAGCTGATATGGCAGACAAGGGCCAGAAGGGGGAGCAGGGATGACAAAGCTCAATTCTCTTGGGTTAGAAATCAGTACAAGATTCCTTCCACCTGGGAGGGGGAGGAGGTCTCCCACCAACAGCCTAGCAGAGAAGCAGAGTTAATGAAGTGCTTGGAGGAAGAAGAGTCTGGAGGGACCAGCACCCCAGGTTTGGAGGAGCCGGTTGACATGGACTGTAATTGTACTTTGGGGCAGAGTTGCAGGGACTGAAGGCAGTGGGTGGTCAAAGGAGTCAATTGGCTGTGTTGTGGGCGGTGTACTGCCATTCTGCAACCACCCAAGCGGAAAGACTTTTAAAACTGAAACCCAGGCTGTTGAACTGGGGGGAGAACTTGGATTTAAAGGGAAGTTTTTTCTTGTTGCTTTGTTTTGGGAAACTGAATGGGACTTTAACCCCCTTGAACTGAGATTTGTGGAGGAGGGGGAATAAACTGTTTGGAACTAAAAGCTGTGTTGTCTGGAAGGACTTTGTTTGTGGACTGCTGAAGGGAGCCTACCACCCCCAGAAGGTTTGCTACCGGGATACAGATATTACAATATACAACCGTTAGCTAGGGGAAGCATTGCTTTCAACCCCTGAAAGTTAGTGTTTTACCCCGATGCAGCCATTTTGGAGAAACGTGGCCACGTCTGGTCTTTTTTAAATAAAGAATTCCTTGGACTTTTGGGTCTGCTTTGGTCCTGCTTATTATTGCCATCAACGGCGGACCTGAAGAGCCTCTCTTTGTGTTCCTGTGCCAACAAATAAACAGCACCCCTGCGGATATTTTAGAAAAGGTTCAGCATCGGCAGAGTCTTTTCTAAAATATATGACAATCTCTGGGAAAAGGTGACAAAAGTAGCGGATCCAAAACGTTGAGAGCGTCTGATTTTTCATGTCAAGGGGTCCATAAGCAGTCTGCAAAAGTTACTTGTTTGAACTTCTGGAACTTGTTTATCTTTTCACATAAAAAGGATGGGGTTTAGACTGTCGTGTTACAAATTGTTTGCTCTAACAGAATTTATTAAAACCTCTGGTTTTTTTTTATTTCTGGTGATTTTAGGCACCTTTTCCCGGAGATGGTCACATATCATCAGAACTGAGCACATCCAAACCTGGGTGTCTCAATCCCCGTCTCTACCTTCTGTGAAAAATAGTTCTCCACAAGTGCAGTGTCAACATTTTCCATTTTTTTTATTTGTAAGGATAAACACGTTTATTTGCCAGCATTAAATCTGAGATGACAGTGCTATAAAAACAATAAACACTTCTCTAAAGAGAAATAAATCCTTATAAATTCATAATGTTTAAACATGAACACTTGGTTATGAGGCTTTGCTGCATAATATATGCAGCAGTTTATCATATTTTAATATTTTTTAGGAATAATAAATTATTGCACAGAACAAACCAGCAAGGATAACAAAAACCATTTATTTCAACTGATGTGTTTCAATATTGTTCATAACATTAACCAGTTATGAAACTAGAAAATACATATTACTTTTTCACAACTTTGACTACTTTGTTAGCCTCTCAAGGAAATGACTAATTGATTTAATAGAAGAAATTAGAATAGAAATCTATATTTATGTAATCCATAATCTTCGCCTTATAAATATTTCACTATCTCAGAATGGTAATGTAAATGCCTCAGCTCTAAGAAAGATGAATAATACTGTATAGAGAGAGGTTCAGAACCATTCTCTTTGAGAGGGTCATCATATATAATTATAAGGGACTTTGTTTATTTAAGCACTTTTTCAGATAGACACGAAATAGGAAAAAGTTAAAAACCCTTTAGTGCATTAGGCCCGTAAATTCGAGGCAGCATATTTCCAGTCCTTAGGGGCAGAATATCTTTCCACAAGCTTTTCGCATACTGTAGGTATTATGACAATGTGTCAGATCTCTGTGGTCGTCGTGTTTTGCCTACACAGAAACTCTTTCACTGTCCCTCTAATTCTATAAACTTGCACACCCAAATTTATACTTAGCACACAAATTTGCACAGGCAGTTTATAGAATCATGTAAGTTGCACACATAATTTAATAATTAGACGCCAATTGGCATTAATGACCGATTATTAGCTATAATTGGTCTTAATTGACACAATTACGTGCATAACTCCCATTAGTCACTATTCTATAAGTTGAACGCCTAAAATCTATCATGAACACACACTGCGAGGTGATGATCTGCAGCAAGCACAGCAGCAAAACAGCAAAACTGCAACCCAGCCATGTGCCCAGCCTTGCAACCTCGCAAACCGTCAGCCGACCTAGGAGGGCAGTGGATAGTGAGGAGCCGGAACCAGTGTGGCCGGCGCAACGGGAGACGACCGAGCCTCTGCACACCTGTGACCCTACCGTGCACCCGGCCCTACCAGCTCGCAACCCATCGACGATCTGGGAGGGCAGGAGACAGCGAATGCTGGACTCAGCGTGACCGCCTCGGGAACGGAGACAAAGGAGGTGCGAAGGTGCTCCAGGGAAATCGTCGGAACAGCTGAGAGCTCGGCCAGCGGCGTCTCGCAACTAAGCGATCAGAGCAGCGGCAGATAATACAAGCGGGGGAAGTGACGCTCGTGGCATGAAGCAGAGGGGGTCAGACGGAGGAAGCAGTCCGTGCGACGATCCCAAGGTGAGAACTGATGAGAGAAGCATTCTTGACAGCGACCCAAGGGGAGGTCAAATGGAAGAGTTACTCTCTACGGTGAGCCGAGGCAACACGGGGGTCCCGACCAGTTCACGGCCGTCCACACTGCTTCACGCCGCACCCCCGAGCCCAGTGCCTCAGGAACAGCTGACTAAAAGAAAACCACAAGCAGCTGCACCGAAACAAAAACGGACAAAGACTTTGGGAGCCAATAGTGCCACAAGATATTGAAGGTCCGGGTTCTGGGATCACCATAAGGACTTCCAGAGCTGTGCACTCAAACAGTTTTGTAAACATTCCCCATTGACAGAAACTGTGGGGCTGATTTAAACTTAGGACAATGATGTCATGAACCTGTCTCATCAGCTCGTAACCTTGGGGTCATCTTCAACTCCTCCCTCTCCTTCTCTGCACATATTCAGCAGACTGCTAAAACCTGTCGTTTCTTTCTCTATAATATCACCAAAATTCGCCCTTTCCTTTCTAAGCACACTACCACACAAACCGGCAGCCGAGTCGGAAGCAGCCTACCCACGTCCTTGAGGGAGGTTATTGTGGGTGGACTACCTGTACTGGAACTGCCACAAAGAGAGGAGAGATCACGGGCGCGACCCTAAATCTAGCAAAGTTCCTGTTTCTGAGTCTGGAGAGTGCTCGGAGCACCCAGAGCATGAAGTGAACACGACCCCACCTAACCTGTGGCTGCAACACTGCAGGACTAGATCCGAAGCCTGCACATGACCCCGCCGGAACTCAGAGGGGGGCCAGCTGCACCAACACGCCTCGAGATATTGCCGGGACAGAAGCCGAGGACGGAGGCTACGGAAACGACGCAGATCTAACGCTAGCGTACCCCAGACCCGACGCAACAGAATGGAAAGGTGCCTCTGTCCAGACACCGCAGAGAGGGGAGGCCGAGAGATTAGCCACACAACGTGACCGCGTGGAACGGTGCTACGGAGGACTGCTGACCTTCAACTCAGGCTGCCGGTCATCAACGCAGCGCTCTTGGCAGCGAAGTCTACAACGAAACCAACACAGGCTCTTCTCCAGGAAACACCGTATTAATAATACATTCTACTACCACTACTACTATTTAGCATTTCTATAGCGCTACAAGGCCTGAATCTACCCAAGCTGGAAGCTGTGCTCTCCTATCGCCTAGCCCTGAACTGTCCAACCTATCCCAGATAGCTGCTCATCCTGGACCACAACCACCACTCCGGAGACCAATACACCCGACCACTGATAAAGCTCTAGGACCGCACATCTAATTGTGAGTAAATCAGTTATTCTTAATTAATCAACACGCTCACCATTACCACAGAATATCAAAGCCACTACAGACCGTACAAACACTACAGACCACACAAACACAATCCTATGAACAAGGACCAACATCACAACCATCACACCCGATCATCCAACAACCCAAAGCGAAATAACACCAGAATGAACACCACCAAACTGCTCCTAATAATTTATTCACTATCCCTAATTCATCGCACACTAACCACCCCCCTCACGGACACCAACAACATACCCACAATACAACAGCTCAACAGACTACCCAGATACAACACACATCACCAAAATAATAACAACCAAAACAATGGCAGAACGACCATACACGGACAAAATCAATACAAAGGAAAGAAAGGACACAACAAACCCACACTACAGGAAAATAGACAACTAACGAAAATCAACACAACCTCGAACCCAGCTGAGCCCTACCAAGCAATTCAAGTCGGATACATAAATGCCAGATCAGTAGTCAACAAAACAACAATAATAACAGACTGGATCACAGCAGACAACTTCGATCTACTATTCATCAGCGAAACCTGGATCCACGATCATAAGGACCCCATAATCTTAGATCTATGCCCCCCAGGATACAAAATCACTCAACAAGAAAAGGAAAAAGAGGAGGAGGCAAAGCACTAATCCATAGATCCCACTTCACCATAACTACAACAGCCCAAAGTTAGGCATCTGATCTGTGTAAACAAATACTCTATAAAGGGCACACTGCACTGAGTACCAGTTTACTGTGGATCTTCCCATTTATAGAACTCCTCTTGTTGAGTAAATGCAGTCATTTATACCTTACTCAAAGTAGGTGTAAATTTCTATATGAGCATTTGCAAGCTGCTTGGGGCTGGTTCTGGGACATTTATTTATTTACGGCTCCTTTTACTAAGCGGCGGTAAGCTCAATGCAGGTTTACTGCTCGCTATACAAGAAGTACCGCCAGGCTACCACAGCAGCCCGGTGATACTTCCCACCCCTAGCATGCTGTCATATCTGCCGCTATAAAAACGTATTTATTTTTGTAGCATCAGAGTATACCCGGCGGTAATTGGGCAGTGCCGTGCACTTCCAAGTTACCACCGGGTTAACATGGGAGCACTTACCACCACCTCAATGGGTGTTGGTAAGGGCTCCCACCCCCCCCCCCCCCCCGAAATGGCCGCGCAATAAGTGCTTTACTTGCCGCATGGCCATTTCCTGCAGGAAGGCAAGACTTCCCTTTTTACCCACTGCAGTAAAAGGTGGCCTTGGCATGCATGTAAAACACGCACCAACACCAGCGCCAACCCCCTTTTGCCTCAGCTTGGTAAAAGGGGCCCTTATTCAATTTTAGCCTGTCATCCTCAAGTGCACAGAATGGGTTACAAGGAGGGGCATAATCGAACGGGGACGACCATCTCTAAGGACATCCCCGTGAATGGGGGGGCATCCTGTATTATCAAAATAAGATGGGTGTCCATCTTTCGTTTTGATAATACAGTCGGGGACGCCCAAATCCCAACATTTAGGTCGACCTTAGAGATGGTCGACCTTAGAGATGGGCGACCTCGGTTTTCGCCAATAATGGAAACCGAGGACGGCCATCTCAAAAATGACCAAATCCAAGGCATTTGGTCGTGGAAGGAGCCAGCATTTGTAGTGCACTGGTCCCCCTCACATGCCAGGACACCAACCGGGCACCCTAGGGGGCACTGCAATGGACTTCACAAATTGCTCCTAGGTGCATAGCTCCCTTATCTTCAGTGCTGAGGCCCCCAAAACCCACTCCCCACAACTGTTCACCACTACTATAGCCCTTAGGAATGACTTAGGGATGAAGGGGGGCACCTACATGTGGGTACAGTGAGTTTCGGGTGGGTTTTGGAGGGCTCACATTTGCCACCACAAGTGTAACAGGTGGGGGGGGGGATGGGCCTGGGTCCACCTGCCTAAAGTGCACTGCACCCATTAAAAACTGCTCCAGGGACCTGCATACTGCTGTGAAGGAGCTGGGTATGACATTTGAGGCTGGCATAGAGGCTGGAAAAAATGTTTTTTAACTTTTGTTTTGGGTGGGAGGGGGTTGGTGAGCACTGGGGGAGTAAGGGGAGGTCATCCCTGATTCCCTCCGGTGGTCATCTAGTCAGTTTGGGCAACTTTTTGAGGCTTGGTCGTGAAAAAAAAGGGACCAAGTAAAGTTGGCCAAATGCTCGTCAGGGACGCCCTTCTTTTTTCCATTATCGGCCGAGGACGCCCATCCCTTAACCATGACCCGTCCCACCTTCGCTACACTGCCGACACGCCCCCTGTGAGCTTTGGTCTTCCCCGCAACAGAAAGCAGTTGAGGACGCCCAAAATCGGCTTTCGATTATGCCGAGTTGGGCGACCCTGAGAGAAGGACGCCCATCTCCCGATTTGTGTCGAAAGATGGGTGTCCTTCTCTTTCAATTATGCCCCTGCTTGCGGTTCATTTTCAAAGCACTTAGACTTACAAAGTTCCATAGGTTACTAAGGGGGTCTTTTATGAAGCAGCGGTAAGACCAATATAGGCTTACTGCTTGCTAATCTGAAATACTGCCAATGGCTGGAGCACGAGCCATTTCTAGCGCTCCTGAGATTTCTTTTTGTCTAGCGTGGCGCTAACCTGGTGGTAATTGAGCATCGTCACACGCTGCCCGGCTACTGCTGAGTTACTGCAAGAGTCCTTACCGCCACCTCAGTGAGTAGCGGTAAGTGATCCCTGCTGCATGGCCACACGGTAAGGGTTACCTTACCGTGTGGCCAATTGGGGGGGGGGGGCTTTTTACCCCCTGCAGTAAAAAGGGCAACGACATGTAGAAAAAACAGCCCCCGTCGCTACCGCAGGGCACTTTTTCCTGCATCTTAGTAAAAAGACCCCTACGTAACTTTGTAAGTCTAAGTGCTTTGAAAATATGCCTCATTATAATCTTCATTTAATTATATAAAAATAAAACAATCATAACATCAGTTAAAACAAATACCAAGTCCTTTTCATAATATCTCAATTAAATGAATACATGATAATCATTTAAAAACTGTAGGATAACTATTACCATGCCAACACATATTCCTCAGAATTACTTGGTCATGAGAGGAGTTTCCTACCGTCAACTGGATTAGTAAATCTTTGCTTAATGATCTCTTCTTTTCAATAAAATATATGTTAGGTTAGAGTATGAGGGTGCACTGAGTGCTGTCAGTGTTATAAATGTTTAGTACTGAAAATGAAGTTTATTATAAGAAACATATCTTATAAAATGATTGTTGTAAACATAACTCCAAACCAGATCAATATTAATGCCATGTGGCTGTTTTTTTAAGACTGATTTTATTAACACGCAAGCTAGAGAAGAACAAAATTATATCTGCAGGTAATTTTTTCCCCTTAGAAAAAATAAAAACTCAGAGCTTACGTTATCATTTTAATTAATACCAATGGAGAGCTGGTTTACTGCAAACATATTTCTGTAAAGGATCGTCTTTGATATGTTTAGAAAATAAACATGAATCAAACCTATATATACCTATATATACACATGTGAAGGGCAATTCTGTAATTGTGTGCCATAGTTATGTGCCCCTTGCATGCATAAATGTACAGATTGCTAGAATTTGCATGTGTAAGTGCACACTTACCCGTGAAAATGTCAACAGGGTGTCAGAGAGAGTAAATGTAAGAGGGATATACACATGGGTGGAGCATGAGCAGGGCACTTATGCATGTAACCTACAGAACATAATAATGGGGGGGGGGGGGGAGAGTTATAAACATGGGATAACATTAAGACTTTTTTTTTTACTGTTAACCCCAGTTGTTAGTAACTAGGTCTCATTGCAAAAATGGGTCCTCTGCTAAAATAGCTTGAGTTTGTGACAATGGTAGCGCACGTTAATAACTCCCGCACTTAGTGTGAAGAGTTTCAGTGTCTGGTAAACAGAACTGATAATGTGATGTCATAATGCCTCATTCCACCAATGCCTAAGAGCCAACCTCATCAGTGATGTCATAATGGCCTGATTGTCCTATACTTGGCTACTGGCCAATAGGTGCCTAATTTAAAAATTAACCCCCCTGTTTACAAAGCCATGCTAGTGGCTGCTGTACTGCAATGCCAACGTAGCCCATTCAAAGTGAATGGGCTGTGTTGGCATTACCCCACCGACAGCCGCTAGCGTGACTTTGTAAACTGGGGGGTAATTTAGGTGCACAACTGGTACTATTCTATAAACTGTGCATACAAATTTGCACGCTAGTCAGACACTTGGGAGCGCAACCTTATAGAATAAGATGGTATGAATGTATCCTCTTTTCTAAGACTGTGCACTCTTTTTCCCACTAGTGTGCACATTCATTCACTATTTCTAAAGAGGATGCACTATTGTCAGTGAACAAAAAAAATAAAACCCCACAAAATTTGTGATTTGTCTGCTCATTTTCATCTGTTAATGACATGCAACTACATGGGAAATGCTGACATTTTCTATCTCATTACAAACAACAGCCCATCCCTAATTGTAACCACATACACCTGCCCCCTAAGTCTCTGGACGAGTCTATGGATCCAGAGCGCTCTATGTGAATTAATAGGCATAGCTTAGGACACACTCTGAGTGAACTGTCCCCGGGGAGCATATCAAAATGGCACCCGCCTCCATATTCTACAGCGGAAAGTAATTGTTGAACTGCATTAACTGTCTTCAATCATGCAGCTTCTGTCAAATATTTAACATGTACAATGACAGAAGCAATGTTTCCATTGATTTTCACTCACAACACGTGACTCGTGCTACAGAGATGGATCTAGAAGCAATCTTGTATATTTCACCTTGTCAAACAGATCCATTCAAGCAGCCCTTATGCACGAACAGCCTTATGCTATAATTTTAATACAAAGGTCTCAATTTTCTTTGGACGTATATCAGAATCTCTAAGCATCCACCATATTGACAGCTTTAACTCTGTACAGTAATGACCTGCAACGGCTGGTTTAGTGAACGGTAGCTATGGGGACTGAAATCTTTGTACGAGAAAACCCTCAGCTTCAGCTCCAATGATATAATAAACATCAGCTTCCCACACCTCTACTGACTGAATCTAAATGTTAAAAGAGCTGAAAGACAGCAGCTTGAATTTCAGGAAGCCAGCAATAAAGTACAGGAACTATTTCCATAAAGCTGACAGGCCCAGTGACTCGGTGGGGGTGGGGGAGGGGGGGTCGACCTTATTAAATGAATTCATCAGACAGTTTTAATATTGAGAAATCAATGTCAAAGTAAAAGATGCTTGCTTGAGGATCGCTTTTGTGCTAACGTCTTGAAGAGATTTAAGATGTATCTCATCTCATCCTTTCCTCTTCAGACCCCTTTGTCCTTTCAGCTCTTTATGTGGTAGTAATACATTTGAAGCTGCAGTGAAGCAGCCGGCTTGCCTACTGCTATTCCTGGGGAAAAGACTGTAAAGTGCACTGAAGTATAAAACTTCAAATAGGAAGAGAGCTTTATCATTAACCCCTGAAGGTTGTACAGCTTCCACAGGGCTTTTTTTTGAGGGGGTACTTGGGGGTACTGAGTTCAGACACCTTTTCCATTGTCTGCTAAAATTGACCCATGGTCCGCAAGTTTTAATGAAAGAGCTCAAGCTCTACACACCAATTCTGCCTTGTCATAGATTCTGTGACTGGTTGCATGGGGGCCTGGTTGTTGTGGGGTAGGTCCCTCAGTGATCACCCCACCCCTGAAGGGTAGCCTGGCATTTGAGTACCGGCACCTTTTTCACTAGAAAAAAAACACAGTGAGCTCCCATTAATAACAAGCGACTTCCAAAATTTTCAATTTAACTAACATGCTAATGTTCTAAACACACTACACGATGGAACAATTGAAAAGCAGCGAAGGAGAGCAGACCCCCCAGTTTTGCAGGACCTGGCCCCTTTTGTGCCACGCTAGAGTTTAGTGGGATTATATTATTCGCTTCCAGCACAAGGGATACCTTCCTTGGTCTAACTTGACTCCACTGTTTCACCTAGCAGGACTGCTGAAGAATGTTATGTCTCCTTATTTCTGATGCTGAAGGCCAGAGATGAGAATCTCCCTGCGATGGGTCCATTCTGCTATTGTATATATTTCTAAGGAACATTAGTATTAGTCAGTGAGTTTTTTCTAGCAAAAAAGGTGCCGGTACTCAAATATCAGGCCACTCTTTAGGGGTGGGGGGTGATCATTAAGGGACCCACCCCACAATAGCCAGGCCCCCTGCAACCAGTCACAGAATCTATGACAAGGCAGAATTTGTGTGTAGAGCCTGAACTGTTTCATTAAAACTTGGGGACCATGGGTCGATTTTAGAAGACAATGGAAAAGGTGCCAGTACTCAGTACCCCCAAGTACCCCCTTAAAAAAAGCCCTGGTATTAGTACTGCAACAGTGCTCCAGGTATAGTTGGTTATGATGTCATAAAAGCTTTGACCACCCTGTAGTTAATTGCACATCTCTCAGACCCTGATGCTCAAAAGTAAACGCAGACGCTAGAATGTTCAGAGGGGTCTAGAACAGGAAACAACGAGCACGCCAGGCACTAGCGCAGATAGCAGCAAATGTAGTCAATCTCATGTAAATGAGGTCATTTTGTATTCCTAACCAATGCTCAGAAAACAGTGTCTGAAACAAAACTGCCTTACAGCTGTAAAAATTGCTAGGTCGGTGCAGGCATTAGGGTGTTGGAAGAGAGAATTTCTCATGATTCTTACGCTTCTTTCATGATTCTTTCTGCAAAATCTACTGATTTTGATTGCTTTTGGAAGCAGAAGGAAACCCGTGCAAGCCCTTAAACACCGGTCGTGAGAAAAAGCAGACCCAAGCGAAAGCACACATTGGCGTCCGTTCTCTGCATCTAAATATAAGCATCCAAGCAATTGATAATAAGCAAGTTTCCTGGGCCCACTGGCAGCACATAGGAATATGGGCCCTTAAAGATTTTGTTGATGTTAAAAGCCGTGTGGAAATCCTTTTCAGCTATGAGTGCGGAGTTTCCGTTAGCAGGCTGTCAGTTCTACTGATGGCTACAGCTTGGTTCTATGCTTAAAAAGAGCAAACTTCGCATTGAGCGCATGCCACAAGTACCCGAAATTGTCACCATTAATTATCGGGTTCAGCACACTGGACATGTCGCCTCACATATATACAAACTGATGTTAGGCAGCTCCCCCTCTAGATGTGCAGGCTTGCGTAAATGTTGGGAAGAAGATATTCAGGAATCTATTTCAGATCATCTCTGGGAGCGGACTTGGAGATCCTTGTTTAAATGCTCCAAATCCTCGTTGATGTTACAATCTATGTACTTCTTTATGCATAGGGCATTGTGGACACCTCTTAGATTTCATATAATTGACCCCTCAAAGTCTAGCCTTTGTTGGTCTTGTCAGTCTCAGCAAGGTAGTCTTAAACACCTTATATTTGATTGTACATATATTCAAAGCTACTGGAAAGATATTTGGTCGCTGTTGACGAATGTTTTCCACCTTACCGATAAGTCAATGGGTGGCAATAAGGTCTCATACCCAAAATGGACGCATGCCAATTTTCATTTTGCTGCATTTTCGGCCAAAATTTTAAAAAATGCATTTTTTTACAGGTACGCTGAAAAATGGATCTGCGCACATCCAAAACATGTGCCTACACAAGCACAGGCCATTTTTCAGCACACCTTAGTAAAAGGACCCCTGAATTAGTTATTTTTGTATCACTATAGGAGCCTTCACCTTGACGCAGCAGAGTAAAATGCGACATCATGCGGGGAGAGAGCCTGAGCTTGACTTTTTAAGAAAACGAAGCTCAGATAAATAAATTCATTTAAAAAAAAAAAACCCAACTGTTTTTGAGAAAAGATCAATACTAAGAAAATTCAAATGTATCTATAAGGAATCACATTGAAAGGATCTGTGCTCCATGGTATGGCCAGATTCATCTTCTGATGCTCTGACTGATATGAAAGTATATTATAGTGAAAGTTTCTTGTTATTGGCCTTTTTAAATATGCATAAAATAGGTGCTTTTTTTGTCATTCCACATAGGTGCTCTGTTATAAAATTACCACCCCAATGCCTTGTTGTGAGAAATATAAATAATTAAATGGCTAGGTTGATATAAATATGCTTGGTTTTTCCATATGAATTTATCACACATATTACTAAAGCCTAACAGCTCTCATAAATAACTTGTCCAGAAAATGATGAAAAACAACTTGAGTTCAAATAATCTTATGCTAAATATAATCAGGTATAAACCTCTCAGGTATTATAAAACGTATTTGCTAGGAATATACAAGCTAAAAATATGCCTTACAAAATAATAAATATAATCAATTCACTGTAAAAAGACAGCCATCACCCCAAGTGACCAAAAAAAAAAAAACATAGCTCTTAATCAAATAATGTGAATGTTATCTTACTTCAAGTTTAATCTTTTCTGTAGTAGAAAATTTAGAATTTTTACTGGTCTTGACATGGGCCTGGTAAATTGTTCCAATAAAGATTATTCTAGTGTCTTAAACATTATGGGGGCATGAAGAACTGGAGATAAAGTGGGGAGTCAGGAGTACCTACCAGATTCTCCTCAAAAAATCTGAAGGATCCCTTTCCTTCCCTCTCTCATTCCTTGCCAAGTAGTGTATTTTATTTATTTATTTATTTGTTTGTGAGACACTTGCCATTCACCAGTCCACTGTACAAAAGAATACTCTCAGCCAAGGCTTACTTCAGTAAGATGTAGGGGGGATAGCCTGGAATGCAGTTCCACTTCTTCTACAGGGCTGGAGGCAACAGGGACAACAGAGGCAAGACAGGAGACAACGCAGTGACAAACTGAGGCAAGTCTAGAGGGACAGCTGGAGACAAGGCATTAACGGGCTGAGACTAGGTTAGACGCACAGATGGAAACAAGGCTGGAGACAAAGCAGGAACAAGCTGGAAGCAAGTCTAGAAACAGGGCTGGAAACAAGGTTAGCGCCAAGGTAGGAACAAGCTGAAGTGCAACACCTAAACACTAGAACTCACTAGAAGACCTCTGGTGAAAAGGCAAAGTTTGAATGTCCCATTGATCCTTATGACAGCCCTCACTGATGATGTCATGCCCTTAGGAATGAGGCTTGAAGCACACTGAAACACCAGATTGAGACTTGGATACTGGGACATCAGAGTGAGGCTTGGATGACTCGGGAGTGAGGCTTGGAAGCTGAGACATCTGAGCTGGGCTAGAATAATCTCTGGAATGTGGCTTGAGAAACAGGGAAAAGGCAGTCTGGAGAAGCCACAGAACCTGACCACTGGAGGAAGAGGTGAGTCTGGACGTGGGAGCACGGCCGCAACTGTGACACAGAGGCGGGAACTTCCCTATTTCTATAACGTCGGAGGTTGTCCAAATCCCTAAGGCTGTTGAGATGTTATTGGTTTCAGATCTATTGCTCCTAATTCTGAGGTTATTTTGAAAGACATTAGGAAGATTGTTACAAGGATTGAATGATTTCTTCAGAATGCTGATTTCCAGTTATGCATTTTTTTACTGTTGAATCAGTTAGTAAATTTCAGGCTAGGGACCAGAAGATTGAGTTAATTAATAAGTACAATCTGTTCAATCAACTGGGGCTTCTGCTATTAATGACAGTTTGAATTGTTATTCTAAAATGGACATTTTTTAAAAAATGTTTCAAGGATTTTTTTTAAAAACCTTGCATTTTCTGAATTTCCCAATTACTTGAATTTTGTTGAATAAATATTTCCGGGAAGCATTGTCAATCTCTGAGCCTAGAAAATTGCTATTGGTAACCCTTTTTTATATTTAAGAAAATAAGAATAGCCATACTGGGACAGACCATCTAGCTCAGTATCCTGCTTCCAACAGTGAAAAATCCAAGTCACAAGTACCTGGCAGAAACCCAATTAGTAGCAACATTCCATGTAGAATCTTAAATAGTAGCCACATTCCATGCTACCAATCCCAGGTCAAGCAGCAGCTTCCCCCATGTCCATCTCAATAACAGACTGCATTCAGAGGAGGAGGGTTGGACACATAGAGGGGCATAATTGAACGAAAACGTCTATCTCCATGGGCATTTATCTCCGAGAACGGGTCCGTGAAGGGGCGGACCGAACCGTATTTTCGAAAAAAATAGACGTCCATGTTTTATTCGACAATTTGTGAGCTGGGCGTTTTTGTTTTTCAGTGATAATGGAAAATGAAAGCGCCCAGCTCAAAAACGAATAAATCCAAGGCATTTGTTCGTGGGAGGGGCCAGGATTCGTAGTGCACTGGTCCCCCTCACATGCCAGGACACCAACCGGGCACCCTAGAGGGCACTTTTACAAAAACAAAAAAAAAGGTAAAAGAGCTCCCAGGTGCATAGCACCCTTCCCTTGTGTGTTGAGCCCCCCAAATCCCCCTCAAAACCCACTGCCCACAAGTCTACACCATTACTATAGCCCTAAGGGGTGAAGGGGGGCACCTACATGTGGGTACAGTGGGTTTGGGGGGGTTGGACGACTAAGCATTAAGCAGCACAATTGTAACAGGTAGGGGAGGGGGTGGGCCTGGGTCCACCTGCCTGAAGTCCACTGCACCCCCTAACAACTGCTCCAGGGACCTGCATACTGCTGCCAGGGAGGTGGGTATGACATTTGAGGGTGAAAATAAAAAGTTGTGAAACATCATTTTTTGTGGTGGGAGGGGGTTAGTGACCACTGGGGGAGTCAGGGGAGGTCATCCCGGATTCCCTCTGGGGGTAATCTGGTCATTTAGGGCACTTTTTGGGGCCTTATTCGTGAAAAAACAGGGTCCAGGAAAAGTGCCCTAAATTCTAGCTACAAACGCATATTTTTTTTCCATTATCGGCGAAAGGCGCCCATCTCTCCTCGGCCGATAACCACGCCCCAGTTTCACCTTCGCCACGCCTCCGACACACCCCCGTCAACTTTGTACGCTTCCGCGATGGAGTGCAGTTGAAAACGTCCAAAATCGGCTTTCCATTATACCGATTTATTCGTTTTTGTGAGATAAACGTCTATCTCCCGATTTGGGTCGAAATCTAGGCGTTTTTCTCTTTCAATTATAAGGTGGATAGTAACATAGTAGATGACGGCAGAAAAAGACCTGCATGGTCCATCTAGTCTGCCCAAGATAAACTCATATGTGTATACCTTACCTTGAATTTGTACCTGTCTTTTTCAGGGCACAGGCCGTATAAGTCTGCCCAGCAGTATTTCCCGCCTCCCAACCACCAGTCCTGCCTCCCATCACCGGCTCTGGTACAATCGAAGAGTATATGGTTACAAATTGAAAAGTGTGCTTAATGTGTACAATTCTTAGAAATCAGTATGACTCCCCATTATACACAATAGAATAGCAGATGACCAGAGAAAAATGAATCAATTAATCTATCCAATCTGCCCAGTTATCCTGGCCACACTCCTAAGGATGCACCCCAGAGAGACCATCTGGAAGATTTCACCTTATACAAGACAGTTATAGGCTAAAGGTTTGGGCAGTGGGCTGAGAACTAGGGAAGCCAGGTTCAAATCCCACTGCTGCTCCTTGTGATCTTGCAAGCCCTCTGGGAACTGGAAAAAAAAAACATTTGGGTATAGTAACTCACTTTGTGTGAGCTAAATCTAATCCATCTGCAAACCAGCTAGCCAAACAGCAGTCTGTGGGCGGAGTTTAGACAGAGCAGTTGCTTAACTGGTTAGTGGTGATATTCAGTCTGCTAGCTGCTTAAGCGAGAAGATAAAGTTGGGATAGCAGAAAGCTTGGTGGACAATCATTCAAAAGTGCAAGGTTCGGAACAAGGTATCTTTCAAAGGTATCACCAAAACAGGGAAGACAGCGTATCCCGTTAGCGAGGTTGCAATAGAGACCATAGAAGACCAAGTGTCTAAGTAAAAAGCAGACTAAAAGATTGCAAATTATCACTGTCAACAGTTGAACAGGATGTAAATAGGAACAACAAACAGTTTGAAATGTCTACATGGAGGAGTAGGCTAGTGGTTAGTGCAGTGGACTTTAATCCTGGGGAACTGAGTTCGATTCCCACTGCAAGTCACTTAACCCTCCATTGCTCCTGGTACAAAATAAGTACCTGAATATATGTAAACCGCTTTGAATGTAGTTGCAAAAACCTCAGAAAGGCGGTATATCAAGTCCCATTTCCCTTCCCCCCTACATACGAATGCCAAAAGCCTAAGAAATAAGATGGAAGTCTTAGAATATATTGCACTAAATGAACAATTAGATATAATAGGCACCTCCGAGACCTGGTGGAAGAAGGATAATCAGTGGGACATCGTAGTGATAGGGAGGATTGAATTGGTGGAGTGGTAGTATTGTATGTTAAGGAGAGCCTTGAATCAAAAAGGTGAAATTAGGCCTTACCTGCTAATTTTCTTTCCTCTAGACCCTCCAGACCGGTCAAGACGCGTGCGATAGAGGATGCCTCCTCCCCCCCTCACACAACAAACCAGTGATCCAGCCACCCCCCCCCCCACCCCCCAAGATCTTACCCCATCAACTAGTCTTGGGTCCATGTGAAAGATATACGTGTTTACTCAGCCATAGAACCAGATGTTACCAGTCTAACCATCTCAAGACCGGCAACTTCCTTCAGCAAGCCAGCCTGAAAACCCAGCCCTGTTGGATCTTCCAGAACTCCGTCCAGATTCTTCAACGCTTCCACCGCCTCGACCATGTTCGATGAAAGAAACTTTTGAACTGATACTTAATTTGAGAACTACTGTTGCTGTTTATGGACATTATAGATTCATATTTTGTTTTATTTTCAGTTTAGCAATAATCCTGTCTAGATATTGAAAAGGTTTTATTTTTATTGTCCTATTATTTCCTTTAATTGTTCTAATTGTTTTTCCACGAGTTTCCCCGTCATTTCTGTTTATGTAATTTAAATTGAAGTCGATATTGCTCGGATACAAGGGTAACATCAAACCCTAATACTGGCTCTGATATCATAATGTAGATGTAAACTCTGTTAGTATCAACCTGTTATGCAATTGTTTAACTTTGGTGTAGGCTTATTTGAGCTGCATGTCTTTCTGTAGGGGTAACGGATATATACAATGCTTCCCATACTTCCAGGTCATTATACATATGTCAAGATCCATGCATGACCTTGGTTAATATAAATTTTCCTAGGATTAACCATTTTTGCTGTATAAGGCAACCTCATACTTGCTATCCACTTATTAGTGCTCATGATTGGATGCTAATGATGAGTAATAGTAAGGTCCAGGAATTCCGACCTGTTTAAGGATTCTGAATACCTACAACCTTAAACAGCTTGCAATCTGAATACTAACCATATATTTGTTGAGCCACCATAACAATGCTTAATCAAAACCACTATTCCTTCCGAGGACCACTGAGATACATACATTAGATTATCTCCCCATGTACTATGCACTAGATACAATAGAAGTCATAGAAAGACCTGAAAGTGTTTATTAGTATGATCCACCTGAAATTGCTATTACCCGTATACCTATACTTCATGGGATTTTGTAAATGAGCTCATGGATTAGTCCCATTCATAAAACCTCTCTCACTACAGGTTTGAGTACGCCTCAAGAGGGGTAACATCAAGATTAAGGCCCAAGGGTTTGGGTAATATAAAGGGAATTCCATATGCCCAAAAATATACCACCTAAGAATGAAGTTTCTTGTCTTGCACCATACCTTCTATCAATTTGTAAGACCAAAACTCCCCCTCTCGTTTGATAGCTTGCCACCTTCTGGAATGGATGATGACGAGCTTGACGAGCTTTGTGTCACCCCTCCTCAGAGGGGGTGACAAGTGGGGAATGTATAATTATACTACAGCAAGATGCCCACCGGAAGGGTGGAAGGCCAGATTTTAGGACTCAGGCTGTAAAAATACCAGCTAGGTTTAAAAATCTATGACTGGCTGAGCAAGGACTTGCTCTTCCTGCAAGTTAATAGAATCTGAAAAAAAAAAAAAAAGCAGATGATACAATGATACAGAGGTAATACAGAGTTCATGAGATGGTATGAAAGGTATTGAGATGGTATGAAAAGTATTGCAGCCGGAAGATGTGAAACTGTTATCTCAACGCTTCCCAAAACATGTTGATAATTAGCAGTAGCTGAGAACGGAAGGAGGTGGGCACATCCGACAGCAGACAGCATGGGAAAGTATGCTCTCAGAAATGCGAAATATTAGCTAGGTATCTCACCATTCACTTCTATGGAGAGGATAGAGTATAAAAGAAGGAAGATTTTGGCTTGGTTAGAGAGTCTTCTCCAAAGCTTCAGTCAGACGGCGAAGCCCTGTGCGGATGAAATCAGAATCTGATGTCTGTATTTGTATCAACTTGAAGACTTGTGTTTGGGTAAGAAATAAAATGTACCTATCTATCTAAACCTATCTCTATCTCTATTTTTATTGATTCTATCTTCTCTTTACCTAACATTTAGCCTAAGGTAGATCACATACAAGTGATACTCAGTTTTGGACAGAAAGAGTAGTTATGGGAATTAGTTTTCAATTACGGCTCCTAATGCCACCCCAGAACAGACCCCCTTATGATTGGGTGACAATGGAGGTTAGAGAAACTATACAGAACCTGATATATGAACTAAGTACCTTTAGTCCCCCGTGTGACGGAGTCAGAAAGAGGTCTATAAGAAGCGGTAAATAAAAACACTAGCTATCACCACCTAAGAAACCAGTCACACATCCTCACCCGCTCCAGCAATCAGTAAGCCACCCCAGCCAGGCCTCAACACCCAGCTGCCAGTCACCCACTTCCAGCTCCTACTCCTGCAAGCAATTCAGCCTTCTCTCCAACATGCTGAGCTGGTCCTCACCACATACTTTGTTATTTCTCAAAGAATGAAGGAAAAATAACAAGGCAATACAGCGATGACATGGTTAGAAGCATGATGCTACAGTGAATCCTGGCTGTCGGATACAATTTTTCTTTATACTATCGCCTGTCTTCAGCTGCCGGCATTTTCTTCCTATCATCACATACCCTGTTGCCCGTGGCTGTTGCTGCTCTCTGCACCATGCAGCCCTGTGTGAGTTTGAATCACAAAGTGCAGGAACTCTTGAACTGGCCTCAAGTTCTCAAGTCTTGTGAGACCAGCACAAAAGTTCCTACACCTTGTGGCCCAGAGTCCAGGGGTGTAGCCAGACCTGACATTTTGGTGGGGCCCAGAGTTAACATGGGTGGGCACTAGGCACATAGGCGTGAGTAGTGCTTGGTAAACTCCTAAAGAATGCATTACAGAGCACTTGGTAATGGATTTCTAAGTAAACTGTCTGTCCTGCGTCAACATAAACTGCATGCACCAGAGGCGCAGCTACATGGGGCCATGGGGGCCTGGGCCCCCATAGATTTGGCCCTGGACCCCCCCAGCCGACGCCCACTCCCGCCGCCAACCCGCCGTCTACCTTTTGCTGGCGGGGGACCCCAACCCCTGCCAACCGAGGTCCTCTTCTTCCCGCGAAACGGCTTCTTTCAGTTTCTGAGGGACGTCCTCAGACTCACAGAAACAGAACGGTTCTGTTTCTGTGAGTCTGACGTCAGAAACTGAAAGAAGCCGTTTCGCGGGAAGAAGGGAACCTCGGCTGGCAGGGGGTTGGGGTCCCCCGCCAGCAAAGGTAGGCAACGGCGGGGGATGGTTGGCGGTGGGAGGGGGGTCGAGAGGGTCGGCGGCAGGGGAGGGGGTCAAAGTTGTTGTTGTTGGCGGCGGCGGGGGGTCGGCAATGGCGGCGGGGGGGTCAGCAATGGTGGCGGGAGGATCGGCAATGGTGGGGGGGAGTCAGCAATGGCGGAGGGGTGGTCGGCAATGGCGGGGGGGTCAGCAATGGCGCAGAGGGCTAAAATGTGGCCCCTCACCTCGGGCCCTGGACCCCCCTCCCGCCAAAGTCTGGCTACGCCCCTGACATGCACACTTACGGAAATCTTGGAAACACTGACATTTTTAAATGAAGTTGCTTTATCCCATAACTTAAACTTTGCCATTATAGTAAACTTGAGTCTGGTCAACCGCTCAACATACATCACAGTATCCTGGAAAATAATTACTGCAGTGGCACCTATCCCTCAACTTTGCTTTAGAACAAATATAAAATGACTTATCAAGCTGTATTAATAGTCGTCTTGTCCCTTCCTCTGGTTCTACTGCTCTCTTTCTTTTCTGAAGCAGACACGAACCAGTTCAAGTCCCTGGAGTTCCTGACAGTGTTCCTTCTACTTCCTTCTCCCTACGAAAGAGCAGACAAATAAAAGGATTGTCTGCCAAATTACTTTGTGAAGAAACACTAAATCCTTTAAAGAAGCTTCTCAGAGCCTATAGTAACATAGTAGATGACGGCAGAAAAAGACCTGCATGGTCCATCCAGTCTGCCCATGACAAACTCATATGTGTATACCTTACCTTGAATTTGTACCTGTCCTTTTCAGGGCACAGACCATATAAGTCTGCCCAGCAGTATTTCCCGCCTCCCAACCACCAGTCCCGCCTCCCATCACCGGCAAGCTTATCAGCGTCAATTCTGAACACACAAATATCAGTAACTGTACCTTTAAAAAGGCAGCAGCGCATGTACAGAGACCGCAATATGCTTCCTATTGGAAAAGCCAGACAAATCGGGCTCCTGTTGACCCACGCACAAATTACATGCCAGCAGAATCTCTCACTTTAGTCACTCACAGAACACAGAACAATCCTCACCAATTACAGAAATAAAGGACCAAAATTAGAAAAGGAAACACTGAGAAATCACATTCTCTGTAAGCAAGACAGCACAGAACAAATAAAAATAAAAAGGGATTATTTACTGTAGGGAGCAAAATACAAGATCACTTTCTGCCCCAAAACAAAATCCACAAATAAATTATCTGGATATCCATGAAAAGTTAAAAACTTGTGGAATAACAGTGAGCTTTATTTTCAAAGAACTTAGACGTAGAACTTAGACCTATGAAACTTTTAGTGCTTTGAAAATGAGCCCCAGTAACTCCAGCCAACTTACGAGTGGAACATAACCACAGAAGCATGGTATGGTCGCATTATCAATATTGTAATAATAAAGCCCAGCTAAGGAACGGGTTATTTTGAGTTAGTCTTCACTGGATCATAAGCACATAAGCACTGCCACGCTGGGAAAAGACCAAAGGTCCATCAAGCCCAGCACTCTGTCTCTGACAGCGGCCAATCCAGGTCCCAATAACCTGGCAAAAAACCAAAAATTTAATAACGATCAATGGACTTTTCCTTCAGAAATCTGTCCTTGTGCCATGACCATCCAGCTGGATAGGCAGTGTCTTAAAAGGTGGAGGATAACGGATTTTTTTTTTTTTTTACATTTATATCCCACATTATCCCAAGCAGGTTCAGGTTCAATGTGGTTTACATCTGAAAATACAGTGAGACACAACAATAGAATTCAGGTATATCGTGGGAGCAAATGGGTAGATATGTCTGAAACATTTAAAAGTCTGTCCTTTAATGATGCCGCATGTTCAGAAATCATAACCATATGTATAAACATGCACACACCAGAGCAGGCATCCATACACACATTGCAAAAGTAAACAACTTATACAGAGCACATCCAAAGCTTAATTTTTACTAGACTTATACGGTCTGTGCCAGAGCCGGTGGTGGGAGGCGGGACTGGTGGTTGGGAGGCGGGGATAGTGCTGGGCAGACTTATACAGTCTGTGCCAGAACCGGTGGTGGGAGACGGGGCTGGTGGTTGGGAGGCGGGGATAGTGCTGGGCAGACTTATACGGTCTGTGCCCTGAAAAGGACAGGTACAAATCAAGGTAAGGTATACACAAAAAGTAGCACATGTGAGTTTATCTTGTTGGGCAGACTGGATGGACCGTGCAGGTCTTTTTCTGCCGTCATCTACTATGTTACTATGTGTGTGAGAGAACATTTTATGTCTGACATCACAATCAAACACTGTCTGTCACAACCCAAGGCTTTATAGTACTACTACTACTACTTATCATTTCTAAAGCGCTACTAGACGTACGCCGCGCTGTACACTTGAACATGAAGAGACAGTTCCTGCTCGACAGAGCTTACGATCTAATTAGGACAGACAGAGAGAACAAACAAGAGATAAGGGAATATTAAAGTGAGGATGATAAAATAAGGGCTCTGAACAAGTGAGTGTTAGGAGTTAAAAGCAGCATCAAAAAGGTGGGCTTTTAGCTTAGATTTGAAGACGGCCAGAGATGGAGCTTGACATACAGGCTCAGGAAGTCTATTCCAGGCATATGGTGCAGCAAGTTAAAGGAACGGAGTCTGGAGTTAGCAGTGGAGGAGAAGGGTACATGAGTTTGTCTTGTTGGGCAGACTGGATGGACTGTGCAGGTCTTTTTCTGCCGTCATCTGCTATGTTACTATCTTCCAAAATTCTAGACAGCAGACAGATCAGTAGCACCCAAAGCAGTCCATAACAAGTAAAGTCAGAAACAACACAGTTTTTACCTAATTGTTCAACCACCCTTAGGATTCACCTTTGGTTTTAAAAAGCAAAACCACATGCATGTAAGGACTGGATAAACGAATTAAAACAAAGTTTGAAGCAAATGCCCTTAATGCGTAATACTTGGTAGCAATAATGAAGCAGTGATGGAATATTCACATAGAAAGCAGCCTGAGCCAACAGATTCATTTTCCACTAAACATAATTAACTTTGTATGAGCTTGGTGGCTAACAGTGTACTGAACTGGACAATGTTGGCACATTTAGACTGCCTCTGGACAGAACTTCTGCATGAAGGAAGCCCCTACCTCATTACTCAATCCCTCTCTGTGAAATAGTGGTAATAAAATGGCAAGTGGATTTTTATAATAACCACCACATTCCACAAAACGAAAGAAGCAAGTTCCCAAATGCCATCTTTTTCTTTTGATGTATGCACAGGGGAAAAACAAATGTTAAATGCTCACAGGTCTCAACCTAATTAATGTTTTGTTTTGTTTTTATTGTAGTTATAAATAGTACATCTGATGTTAAGCACCTGATTCTTATAAAATAGCTGCTTTGGTGACCCTTTACTAGGTGAAAACATCTCTGCACAAGTCCCTATAACCAGCCCCTCCATGACACAATTTACAATTTAAAACTAATTACGCAATACTTCCCCTGTGTACATCTGCATGCTGCAAAGCCAGCATGTTTGAAAATATAACTTATAAGCGAGATCAATTAAAAATGTTACCAACCATAAAGAACAGCAATGTGGATACAGCAGCTCAAAGGTTTGCTTGTTCTGTTTTGCATGAACAGGGATGACTGACAGCTGCACGGAGGAGAAGGAAAAAGAGACTTACCTAATTGGCTTCAGGTTTTAATACCGCCTCTTCTGGTTCCCTGCACTGCTGCCCTTCTTCAATTTTCTGGGCTACCGGCAGCATCAGTGAGGTAAACACATTGCCTTCGGCAGCACCGGAACCTGTTGCAGAGTCCCACCTATGCGGGAAAGGAAATTGTAGTACAGGGAAAGCTTCCGGGCTGACGAAGGCAGTGTGTTTACCTCACTGACACTACCGGAGGCCCGTAAAATTGAAGGGCAGCGGTGCAGGGAGCGGTGAAGGACCGCGGTGCAGAAAGTGGAGCAGTGGCACAAGGAGTGAGAAAGAACAACAGTGCAGGGAGTGGGAGGGCAGCCAGTAGTGCCTAAAACACAGGCACTTTACTGGCCACCAGGGTTGGGGGGGCCTGATGGGGGGGGCCTGGGCCCCCAAGGCCCCTGGTAGCTACGCCAGACTCCATGCAGCAGCAGTTGTGACAGTGGCTGAAACATAATAAAAGCAAAGTTGCATACCTGTAACATATGCTCTCAGTGGACATCAGGATAATGCAGACAAACCTTCCTACCCTCCATCCCCATAAAAAAAAGCTGTTTTTACATTTTTATGTGTTGTTCGTGCATACTGTTGCATCCAATACTAACAGATTAAAGTTCTTTTTTCTATGATTCTCAAGGGTATTTACTCCTCACTGTTATTTTCACCATCACTCTTCCTCCTAAATATATTATTATTATTATTATTATTTGTTGCATTTATATCCCACATTTTCCCACCTCTTTGCAGGCTCAATGTGCCTTACAATACATCATGAATAGTGGAAATAAGAAGAAAGTAGACATCTGGTATTACATAAGGGTTATGGGTTACATGGTAAAGAAATACATGATAGTAATATAACAGAAAACATTATAAGACAATTCTAGATATAAGTGGGGACTTTCACATGTGTTGATCTTTATGGTATATCTTGTCTAAGAGATGGGTCTTCAATAGTTTGTGGAAGTTGGTTAATTCGTAGATCGCTTTCAGGTTGCGTGGTAGCGCGTTCCAGAATTGCGTACTCATATAGGAAAAGGTTGATGCGTGCGTTAATTTGTATTTTAAACCTTTACAATTAGGGAAGTGAAGATTAAGGAATGTACGGGATGATTTTTTAGCATTCTTGGGTGGTAGATCTATTAGGTCTGACATGTAGGCTGGGGCATCACCATGTATGATCTTGTGAACTAAAGTACATACTTTGAAAGTGATGCGTTCTTTGAGTGGGAGCCAGTGTAGCTTCTCTCGTAAGGATTTTGCACTTTCGTATTTTGATTTTCCGAATATGAGTCTGGCTGTTCTGGGCTGTCTGGGGTTTTTTAAGTATTTGCTCTTTGCAGCCTGCGTAGAGTGAGTTGCAATAGTCTAAGTGACTGAGTACCAATGATTGTACCAGGTTGCGGAAGACGGTTCTTGGGAAGAATGTCAACTATTCACAGATTTGAGACTCTCACTAACTTCAGCTAGGTGGGAAGTATGTCCAGGCACCTGATTGGTTCGAGTATTTAGCTAGCAAGCTAGATAGAACATGTCTAAATAAGCAGCCTGTAGTGCAGAACAAACAAAGTATGTCTGCATTATCCTGTGGACACAAAAAAGCAACACAACAAAAAAAAAAAAGACACAAAAATCCCAGGTGTCAGATGGAACTTTCTTGTCACCATAGTGACTCAGCTTCCGATATTTTTCAAGCCCTGAGGTAAAGTATTTCTCTGTCCCCAGAGAGCACACGGTCTATTTATTAAGCTGCATTAGCACATGTTAATGTACGTTAAGTAAAACAAGTTCTATAATTCTCAGTGGGGCCTATTCAGTAATTATGTGCTTAACATGAATTAACAAGAATTACCTGAGAAAATGTAGATTTAAGTGGCTTGCCCAAGGTCAAAAGGAGTAGCAGCAGCATATGAACTCTGACTCTCCTGGTTCTCAGCCTGCTGCTCTAATCACTGACTAGGCCCTTGCAACTTGTTAATTTAACTTATCCAGGGCTGCATCACAGTTCTTACCACCAAGGGTATAATGCTGCAGACCATCACTGAAAGAAAATAATTAACATAGAGGAGCATAATCGAACGGCGCCGGCCATCTATATGGCCGGCGCCGTAAAGCGGTGCCCCAACCGTATTATTGAAAAAAGATAGCCAGCTATCTTTCGTTTTGATAATACGGTTGGAACCGGCCAAATCTCAGCATTTGGGCCAGCTTTAGAGATGGCCGCCATTGGTTTCCGGCGATAATGGAAACTAATGCTGGCCATCACAAACCCTGCCAAATCCAAGCCATTTGGTTGTGGGAGGAGCCAGCATTTCTAGTGCACTGGTCCCCCTCACGTGCCAGGACACCAACTGGGCACCCTAGGGGGCACTGCAGTGGACTTCAAAAATTGGTCCCAGGTGCATAGCTCCCTTACCTTGGGTGCTGAGCCCCCCAAATCCTCCAAATCCCACCCTCCACAACTTTACACCATTACCATAGCCCTAAGGGGTGAAGGTGGGCACCTACATGTGAGTACAGTGGATTTTGGGGGGTTTGGAGGGATCCTATTTACCACCACAAGTGTAACAGGTAGGGGGGATGGGCCTGGGTCCACCTGCCTGAAGTGCACTGCACCCACTAAAAACTGCTCCCGGGACCTGCATACTGCTGTCAGGGAGCTGGGTATAACATTTCAGGCTGGCATAGAGGCTGGCAAAAAATGTTTTTTATTTTATTTTTTTTGGGTGGGAGGGGGTTGGTGACCACTGGGGGAGTAAGGGGAGGTGATTCCCTCCGGTGGTCCTCTGGTCAATTGGGGCACTTTTTTGAGGCTTGGTCCTAAAAATAAATGGACCAAGTGAAGTCGGCGAAATGCTCGTCAGAGCTGGCCTTCTTTTTCCATTATTGGACGAAGCCGGCCATCTCGTAACCACGCCCCCGTCCCGCCTTCCATACCCTTCCAAAACGCCCCCTTTAACTTTGGCTGGCTCTGCGACGGAAAGCAGTTGGAGCCGGGCAAAATTGGCTTTCCATTATACCGATTTGGCCGGGTTCAGGAGATGGCCGGCCATCTCCAGATTTGTGTCGGAAGATGGCCGGCGATCTCCTTCGAAAATAAGCAGGCTAGTAGCATAGTAAAGGTAGGCAAATAAAGACCTGCACAGTCCATCCAGGCTGACCAACAAGGTGTCCAGAGTTGTATCTGCCATTCTGCACAAGTTCCACTTCATGAATAAACACTGGCATCACAAACAGGCCAGTCGCCAATTTGCCACCTTGTCAACTTCGTATAGGCAGTTACATGATGCAATCTTGGAACGTAATACCATGATACTGCTGCTTTCAACCACAAGAATATCTTCTCCTCCTCCACACTCTTAACTAGCATCATTTATTTGCAAATATCAACAATATGATTCTACCCCTCCCCAACAGAGATACCCAGCACCTGCAAACATAGAATATGTTAGAATGTGATATTTAATATTACAAGTCTGACTTATTTCCCAAGGGGACTATTATACTGTAAATGTTAAACAAGGTAGATGAAACAATGGAACCTTGAGGGACCTCACAGGAAACATGGCTCGCTCCAGAGGAGCTTTTAACCACAATGTGAAACTTGTCCAATAAAAATGAGGAAAACCAATTCAGAACAGTCAACTGTAGACCCAGATTAGCTAAACACTTCAAGAAAATACAGCAGCTGGCAATATCAAATGCTGATCACATATGGAAAGACTTCATAGCCCAACTATAAACAGCTTTTTTCATCATCTTTCTCCTACGTCAGCCCAAAGTCCTGGAATGTTCTACCAAGGTATCTAAAGGAGATATGTAGTTCTTTTTTTCTATTCTGTAAACTGCTTTGATTGTTCCCACTGAAAGGCAGGGGCGGACTGACCATTCAGGCAACCAGACAGCAGTGGGGATCCTAGGTCGGCTGCCACCCGGGGCGGATCGCCGCTGCGCACCCCCCCCCCCTCAGGATGCAGCACGACACACCCCCCCCCTGGTGCAAAGACACCCCCCTCCCTGGTGCATCAAGCCTCCCCGGGTGCAGCGGGACACCCCCCTCCCTGGTGCATCAAGCCGCCCCCCCCTGTCCTTCCATGTTAAATTGTACAGCGCTGCGTAACCCTAGTAGCGCTTTAGAAATATTAAGTAGTAGTAGATTGATGATCACCAGCTATTCAAGAAATCTTTAAAAACATTTTTCTTTGAGAAATCTTATCCTACCAATTAACGCTTAATCCCCGCCTACCTCAATTTGTCTATACCCATTTACTACTCCAACCTATTCAAGCATCCTTGTATACTCCCCCTGCAATTTCCCATCTTTCTGACTTGTCATGTCATTACCCTCATTGCATTGTAACCTTTTGTAACAATGTAAGCCACATTGTGCTCGCTCTAGTGGGAAAATGCGGGGTATAAATGTACCATAAATAAATAAATAAAAGGTAGAGTTTCTATACATACCCTACACAAAATTCTAATTGCAAGGGACAAAGCAAATTGCCCTTATCCAGAAACTCCAATAATTGCATATACCAAGAAAGGATAGATTAGAAATAGGTCTATAATTATTTTTTCTTTTAAAACGGGGGCAAACAGCTGCCGATTTCAGGGTAGCAGTAGATGACTTCCACCAAGGGAACCACTAACCATAGGTGCTAAGCAATTTCTGAATGCAGAGCCAAGTGTTTTAGCCAACCAAGTAAAACATGGGTCAGTAAGACTTGAGGTTGCAATTAGAGTCATTAGACACTTGAAAAAAAGGTGTGAGCAAATCCAAATAATAAATAACTAAACATAATGGCATAGTAGATGACTGCAGATAAAGACCTGTACAGTCCATCCAGTCTCCCCAACATTGACGTTATTCACAAATCTAAATTCTGATAACATAGGGGTGGGCTATATTGAAACCTCCTGTTCACCACAAACATATAGAAACGTTAATGCTCCCCTGGCAGTTTTTGCTTCCATAACCTCTCTTTTCTCTTGATGGTGTTAAGTCCCAGGTAGGTAAAGGTTAAGGCAAGGGGGTCCACCTTCAGAAGATACTACAGCATTTATATGCTTCCTCCTTGGGATGGGACCAGCAGATGCTTGGAAGCCTTATCCCTAAAGGGTTACTCACAATTCACACTCCATTCCAACCAATAAAATTGTTCAATCTAAGTTTTTTTTGTTGCAAACAAAAAATAAAACATTTTTTTGCTAAAACTTCCAAAATGTAAATAATGGTACAGCAGAAAAATAAATAAGATGATGTAGTAGAAATGAGCTTCTGTAGCAGCCACTAGGGTGAGTCTTCATTGACTATCCACTGAACAAACAGGAAAATAACATTTCATAGACAAATCCACATCTGGCTCCTTTGTCAAAAGACTGTTTCACTAGTTTCTCTCTTCTTATCCTAGGGAATGGATATCCTCTGCCTCATTCTTCAATACATGGCAATCAAGTAAAGACCTTAATGTATAACGTCCCAGATTTTTGGCTTTCACCCCTGAATCTGGTCATGAGTTCCATCCTCCTGGTTACTGCACCTAACTTCTCTAGAAGACCCTCATGGAAAGATACCTGATTCCCAAATTGGGATGCATGACCTACTTCTCCTCCATCCCTTGAGCAGCCCCCAAGACCACCATCCTCTGACTTCCCCACCACCACCACCACCACACACATAGTTTCTCCAGGTGGACAACACCCTTCTACCCCTGGCATCACTCTTAGGAAAAAAAGGTCAGCACTTTTTTTTCTGACCTCACACTACTGAACCCTCACATGCCTAGAAAGTTGCCCTATATCAGGTATAAGGGACACAACAACAACTTTACCGAGCCTTAGAAAACTCTAAACCTTATTTAAGACATCACAAAGATCAGAAGTCTTCTCAGAAAAATATTCACAGATTTCATTAGTAAAGGCCAAATGAGGATAGGGGTTTTTTTTTAAGGTTTAAAATCCCCTTAGCAAACTGTAAAAGCTCTTTTGGATTGTTCAAGGCAGAATTAATTATTTTAGAGAAGTAATCTTTTTGTTCATTATAATGGTTAATTTATACTTCTGAACCGAGTCCATAAAGAGGACCTTAATAGAGTCGTTAGGATGTTCATACCATAATCTTTCTGCTCTGTGCTTTATCTGATTTAAGAACACAGAGCTGAGGGGTAAACCATGGACAGCTCTTAACAGATAATTTATAGAGTATCCTAAGTGGTAATATCTAATGCTCTGACTCCTGGTTCCAATGGGAAACCATATCCTTAACTGCCTCATTTTCTAAAATGTAATCTAGGTCCTCCAGACTTTGGAGAAAGAGTTATGGGGTGACAGATGCAAAGGATCTCAGCTTCCTGTGAATTAAGTTTGCTGTCTGTCTCATTTATTTGGTGGGGACACACACGGAAGGATGATAGACTACATGTAATCAAAAGATGGTCTGACTATTGTATACTCAAATTCATATTTACTTGGTCTACACCTTGGTCGATAGATAGATAGATAGATAGATAGATAGATAGATAGATAGATAGATAGATAGATAGATAGATAGATAGATAGATAGATAGATAGATAGATAGTCTAAATTATGGGCTACAAGAATAGGTAGTAGGCACCTTTATCACTCAAACAAAGCAAGGAGACTTCATAGATTCTAATAGATAACAAGAGGGAATTTGCGAAAGGCAGATCAACAAGTACATTAATATCTCCTAGTACTAGAAATTTACTGGTCGTTATCCAGTCAAAGACAGTCAGCAGTTTTTAAGCCGCTGACAGCCACATACTGAATTAAGCCCAGATAGTCAATGCCAGGCCATGCCATGCCATGCACCAGCACTGAATATCCAGGGTCAAGCGGCAACCCAGAAGTTATGCAGGTGCCAGCACTGGCTTAGCTATGTGGGCAAAGATAGGCCTGTTTTTTGTGCCTGCTGAGTTATGCAGGCATCAGTACTGAATATGGCCAAATGCCTGCATAACTGCTGTCTCCTCCCTGACTCCACCCACAGATCAAGTACTACCCTGTTTCCCCGAAAGTAAGACATCCCCCGAAAATAAGACCTAGTAGAGGTTTTCCTGAATTGGTAGATATAAGGCCTCCCCCAAAAGTAAGACCTAGCAAATTTTTGTTTGAAAGCAGGGCCGCCAAGAGCCGGACAAGGCCGCCCCTGGGCCGCCCCCCCACCCAAGGTCGCCGGGTCCCCCCTCCATCCACCCTCCGTCGCTCCCGGAACTAACCTTAAACGCCTCCTTTTACCTTCGCAGCAAGCAGCAGCAGGGCAGACCTCTCCTTCCTTCCATGCCCCGCCCTCGCGGACGTTACGTCAGGCGAGGGCGAGACACAGAAGGAAGGAGTGGCCTGCCCTGCTGCTGCTTGCTGCGAAGGTGAAAGGAGGTGTTTAAGGTTAGTTCCAGGAGCGACGGAGGGCGGGCAGACCAACCCCGATCCAACCCCGATGTTTCCCCGAAAAATAAGACAGCCCCTGAAAATAAGACCTAGCGCATTTTGGGGGGCAAAAATTAATATAAGACAGTGTCTTATTTTCGGGGAAACACAGTACCCATC
Organism: Microcaecilia unicolor; assembly: GCF_901765095.1. NCBI lineage: Eukaryota > Metazoa > Chordata > Amphibia > Gymnophiona > Siphonopidae > Microcaecilia > Microcaecilia unicolor. Next base: position 26,426,728 of record NC_044039.1, read on the forward strand.
AGTGCTGTGGCAGTCAAAGCTAATAGTTAAACTCTGGAACTTGTTGCCGGAAGATGTGGTAACAGCGGTTAGCATATTTTTTTTTTGTTACATTTGTACCCCGTGCTTTCCCACTCATGGCAGGCTCAATGTGGCTTACATGGGGCAATGGAGGGTTAAGTGACTTGCCCAGAGTCACAAGGAGCTGCCTGTGCCTGAAGTGGGAATTGAACTCAGTTCCTCATGACCAAAGTCCACCACCCTAAACACTAGGCCACTCTTCCACTCCATCGGGGTCTAAAAAAGGTTTGGACAAGTTCCTGGAGGAAAAGTCCATAGTCTGTTATTGAGATGGACATGGGGGAAGCCACTGCTTGCCCTGGGATTGGTAGCATGGAATCTTGCTACTCTTTAGGATTCCAGAATCTTGCTATTCTTTGGGGGTTCTACGTGGAATGTTGCTACTCTTTGGGATTCTACCAGCTACTTGTGACCTGGATTGGCCACTGTTGGAAACAGGATACTGGGCTACATGGACCATTGGTCTTACCCAGTATGGCTATTCTTTTGTTCTTATTCAGTGGCACTGCCCAGTTAAGTGCCACTTAATATCAGTGGCTGGTCTGACCTGTGTGGTTTAAGCAAGCAGGACCCTCTTCTGTCCACTTAAACTAAGCTGAATATTGACTGTTTAGAGTACTTGACATCAGTGAAACACTGCTATCAGAGTTTTGAGAGACTTGATCAATTAAAAGGATTCCCAGATCCTCCAAGCCCATGACTGCTCACAAAATGCATTCTATGCCCTCAGAATAATCTTAGTTCATCTGGGAAACCAAATAGGAATTTTTAAAACAATCCCAGCAGCAGGAACTCTCACCAGGTTTGGAATATAAATGTTATATGCGAAACTGGAATCTCAATTTGGGCAACCAGCTTACTTGTGACCGGTTTAAGCGATGTGTTTTTCGCTGTGGGCAATTGGCAGGGAACGCTTCACATAGGGAGCTCCAATACAAATTTTAACTGTGGATGTATATATCACCACATCACACGCACTTATCCACTCTCCGCACAGATGGTAAGTGTCCTAAGTATATATTTTGTAAACCATTGCTGTGAATTTGTGTTTGAACTATTTTGGATAGGGCAACTTGTGTCCTGGTTTGGATATTTAGTGTCAATTATTGTACCAGAGATTGAAGGATTTTTTTATATTAGTGATCATAAGTCATAGCATGAAGTGTCCTCTCTATGTAAATTTCTCACTGGGTTTGTGTCTTATGGAGAGAGAAGTTCCTGATTTGAGTTCTAGGAGAGAGCCATGATCTATACAAAGGTAGGAAAAAATGGGTGCTAGATGCTAATCCACAAGTACCCAGTGGTGTGAAGAGTGAAAAGGAGTGTGATGGGCTATATAGAAAGCTAGTGGTTCTCCCTAAGCATACTCCCTCACAGGTCCACTTTAAGAAACCTAGCTCTTGAGAGTATAGTTCAGTCAGGCCAGATAAAACTCCAGAGCACAGGCAAGCCAGAGAGGCCCAGGGAAGACAGGAGCAGCCCTCCAGCATACACTTTTACAACCTATACGACATGTAAGGTAACAGATGACTGACTGAGGTAGGAAAAGATTCATCTTGGAGCACTGTGAAAGTCCTGATCCTGAGGTTTCTCTAACAAATGTAATGCACACCTGCAGTGCCCCCCCCCCCCCCCTAGGTGATATCAGTTGTTTTTTTTTTTTTTTGTTACATTTGTACCCCACACTTTCCCACTCAAGGCGGCAGGCAATAGAGGGTTAAGTGACTTGCCCAGAGTCACAAGGAGCTGCCTGTGCCGGGAATCGAACTCAGTTCCTCAGGACCAAAGTCCACCACCCTAACCACTAGGCCACTCCTCCTAAAGGCTGATTCTAGAGCAGACATAAGGGCCAAATGTTTTTTGTTTTTTTTTGCAAGGCCATAAGAAAAGTAGTGCTAAGTCAGACTAAAGTACGTCAAGTCCAGTATCTGTCTCCAACAATAGACAGTCTGGGTGGCAAGTATCTGGCAAATCCCAAAAAGTAGATTAGCTTCTCTTAGCTCATTTCCTTGAATAAACAATGGCTTTCCCAAAGTCCAATAATGTGTTAGGAACCCTGTTAATGTTAGTCGTTACCACTGTTTCTTGTATTATTGTGTACTATGTATTTTGTATTTCCTGGAAGATTGTTTCCAGCTTCTTTTACCATGTGATCCGCCTCGAACTGGAATTGGTGCAGGCAGAATATAAAAACTGAGTAATGTAATATAATGTAAATGATAGAGATGTTTAAATACTTCCATAGCGTAAGTGCACAAGAGTTAAATCTCTTTCAATTGAAAATCATTTTTTGTCAATTTGGGATTCTTACATACATTCCCTTTCTCCTAGAGCTCGGAGCCTGATATTGAATACTTTGTAAATTTTGGATGGGACTTGCTTGTGGCTGGTTGTTTTTTTTTTTTTTCTGGGGGAAAGAGGGGGTGGTTGGGGTGTTGAGACTCTTTCTGTCTTCAAGGGGGCTACAAGAAACAAAGCCCCTCTCTGATTTTGCTCTGTTCCTGTATTGTTGTTCCCAGCACTGGTTGATCCGCTCAGTTGCTTGTTGTTCTCTTGTTTTGTAAAATCAATAAACAGATTTAAATATAAATCTCTTTCAATTGAAATGAGGTGGTATAGGATGAAGGTGAAAGAGGACAGACTAAGGAGCATAGCCACCAAGAGGTGGGACAAGGGGGGCAAAATTCTCCGGGCCTGGGCCTCAAGGGGGGGCCAGCGCAGGGGTCTCTCTCTTTCTTTCCTGCTCCTGATGGGACCCGGGTGATCGCGTCCTGACAGAAGCAGCAGAGAGAACGCTCCAGCACTGCCCCCCCCCCCCCTTGCATTGCCTGCCTAGCAGCTGCTGGGCCCTCAGGCCGCGCATGCTCAGTTTTCAGACTGAGCATGTGCGACCTGAGGAAAGCAGCTGCAGGGACAGGCAATGCTGGGCAGCGGAAGGAGCCTCACTGCCTGCAGCTGGCGGGGCCAGCCAAGGTACTTCGGGTGGGCGGGAGGGGGGAGTTGCGGCGGCGATGACGATTCTGCCCCAGGCCCGCCTGCGGCAGCCCCACCCCATACCCAGCTCAGTCTCTCGGTGGCCCTGTTAAGGAGTAACCTAAGGAAATACTTTTTCATGGAAAGGGTGGTGGAGATGAAGACTGTATCTGAATTCAAGAAAGCATGGGAAAGGCATAGAGACTCTTAAGGGAGAGGAAGGGGTAGTAGATGGTACGGGTGGGCAGACTGGATAGGCCATATGGTCTTTATCTGCTCTTTCTGTTTCTATGAAAATGATTTGAACGATTTTAGAAAAGCAGTGGAATCTTTGCTGTTTAGGGAGATCTGAAATGTTATAGGAAACTATATATGTCTTGTTTGTATTATATACATTTTTTTGTAAACTGTCAAAAACTGTGAGATCGGTGGTATTTACTGTAGATATGTTTAAATAAATACATAAAGAAAATGTCATCACTATAGATGTTGTAGTCATTGCTGAAGAGTGACATCTAGTGGCCAGATTTATTATCCAAGATTGAGAGGTTCCAGAAGCAGCCCTGGTGTCTGGCCTCGATTCTTCACAAAAGCAACGTTTGCTCAAAATTAGGGGTGCTCAGGCACTCACTAAACACACAGAACTGGCATCTGTGTCCTACCCCGGACCCTCCTGCCTCTTATATCAGTGAATAGAAGCATAGAAACATGAAGGCAGATAAAGGCCATATGACCCATCCAGTCTGCCCATCCTATGTAACCCCTAATTCTTCCTGTTCCTAAGCGATCCCACATGCTTATCCCATGCCTTTTTAAATTCTGGCACAGTCCTCGACTCCACCACCTCCACCGGGAGGCCATTCCACGCCTCCACCACCCTTTCTGTGAAATAATACTTCCTTGGGTTACTCCTAAGCCTATTCCCATTATGACATCACAATATGAGCTCTGGTTACCAGAGACTGAAACTCTTCACACTAAGGGGGGAAAGTAAGCCAAGAATGGGACAATTGAGCCATTGTGACATCACTGATGAGGTTGGCTCTTAGGCATTGGTGGAATAGAAACATAGAAACATGACGGCAGATAAAGGCCATATGACCCATCCAGTCTGCCCATCCTCTGTAACCCCTAATTCTTCCTGTTCCTAAGCGATCCCACATGCTTATCCCATGCCTTTTTAAATTCTGGAACAGTCCTCGACTCCACCACCTCCACCGGGAGGCCATTCCATGCCTCCACCACCCTTTCTGTGAAATAATACTTCCTTAGGTTAGTCATTCCTGCCCTGCTGGAATAATCCAGAAAGGTGCTCGACAAACTACGGCTGATGCCATTTTGGAGCATTGCTGTAATCAAAACTGGCACCAGCCTCTGGTCATCGAGTACCATTTTGGATGAAAGCACTGGCAGGACAGGAACTACTGACAATTGCTCATGCCCCCCCCCCCCCCTTCTTCATCCAGAGATTGGATAAGCTGTAGAAAAGGGTTCTGGTGGGAACTGAAGGAGATGTAGGCAAGATAACCAGCTGCTTCTATTTTTAAAATAAGGGTGGGGTGGGGGAGTTCTGAAACCTCTTGGGCAGAATCTAAATTTGAGGACCTAAGGAGCAGATGATCAGAAGACCCACACTGTTCCACACAGCGCTCTAAAATTGGTGCCAGAACAACACGGGGCATTAACGCCCCTATGATCAGAGCTAATAGCATGCAAATTTAGGTACGCTATTAGCTCTGATCATAGGGGTACTTTTGTGGGAGGATTGTGCCTGGACATGTGCCCGAGGCACAATCTTCCCGCAGAAGTTGTTTGACAGGTCCAGGATGTCAATTTAAAAAAAAAAAGCCCCCCATCCCCCCCCCAAACTCAAGGCTAGAAAGACCCTGGTGGTCTAGTGAAACAGCTAGCCCCACCCCCAACACTAACAAGACCCTGGTGGTCCAGTGAGACCGCTAGCCTTCCACCGGCACCCCCCTCCCACCCAGCAGCCTAACTCGAAGTTGGAGGAGGGACGGAGTAGACCCCCTCCCTCCTCTGCAGGCACCTCCTCAAAACTTTGAGGTAGGCTGCGGGTACGGTTACCATATGGCTCCGGAAAAAGGAGGTTCAGATTGAGCCAGTCTGGGTTTTACTTCCATTGCATTCAATGGAAGGAAAACCCAGACTGGATCAATGTGTCCTCCTTTTTCTGGAGCCATATGGTAACCCTAGCTCCGGGGGGGGGTGGGGGGGGGAGGTTTGGAGGGCTAGTGGTCCCACTTGACTACCAGGGTCTTGTTCATGTTAGTGTTAGTGTTAATGTTAGTGTTTGGGGTGGAAGCTAGTGGTCCCACCAGACCTCCAGGCCTTAAGTTTGGGGGAGAGGGTGGGTTTAAGCTTGACAGATCCGGGAGAAAATCCCGAGCCTGTTCATACCTCTTCTATTGGTCTCCCTCATTCCTCTCTTGCTGGCAAACCCTAACACCAGTTCCAAGTTGGCGTAGGGTTTGCAGAGGGAGCACCACTCTTGTTTGGGTGCTGCCCGCTGATCATAAGGAAGGAATCTGAGACACCCCCATTTGTATGCAGTGGAGGAGTGGCCTAGTGGTTAGAGCACCGGTCTTGAAATCCAGAGGTGGCCAGTTCAAATCCCGCTGCTGCTCCTTGTGATCTTGAGCAAGTCATTTAACCCTCCATTGCCTCAGGTACAAACTTAGATTGTGAGTAGAGAGTTGCACGGGGACAGAAATCTTACCCGTCCCTGCTGGAATCTTACCTGTCCCCACAAACATTTAACCCATCCCTGTAAGAATTTAATGGTACATAAAAGAAAATTCCAGTCAGCTCCCTCAGTCTCTCTCTGGATTTGAGCCACAGCACTGTAGGCAAGGAAGGAATGGAAGCTGAAACTTGGAACACTCTGGTGTGCACATGTAAGATTTGTCTCTGATTTACTGGCACTGTGTGCTGAGATGTCACCACATGCATGTGCCAGTAGGTCAGGTGACATCCAAAGCTCATGCCTGTGTCAGAGCTGAGGTCTGCAAAACAGCCCGGGAGCAAAGAGGATTAATTGTAACATAGTAAGTGACAGCAAATAAAGACCTGAACGGTCTATCCAGTCTGCCCAGTAGTCACACTCATTACCAATTCATGATTAAATCAACGAGTGTGATATTATGTACTTGATTATGGTCTTTTGTGTTTCTGGAACATAGACCATAGAAGTCTATCTGGCCCTATCCTTATGTTCCAACTGCTGGAGTTGCCGTTGAAGCCCACTCCAGTCTATTTGTCTTCTCATTTGTGGGACACAGACTGTAAAAGTCTGTCCAACACTGTCCTCATGTTCCAGCCACTGAAGTTGCTGTCTAAGCCTTTTCAGCCCATCCTAAACCAGATTGCCATATATGAGACAGACAATACAAGTCTGCCCGGTATCAGCCCTAGTTCATCACAGCCAGAGTCGCCATCTAAGCGTCACTTGACACATCCATACACATGCAGCCACTTAATGGAAGACTTTCCACATTTGTGCTGTTAAATCAAGGAAGAAGAGGAGGAGGAGGAGGAGACAGCACTCAAAGAACTCTGTACTCGGTAGATGAGAGGCTGGTGCAGGTGCAGCTTCCACTTCCACGGGGAACCCCGCAGAACAGCTTCCATTCCCATGGGAACCCTGCAGGAACTGCTTCCGTCCCCGTGGGAACCCCACAGAACTGCTTCCGTCCCCATGGGAACCCCGCACAACTGCTTCCGTCCCTGCGGGAATCCCGTGGGTTCCGCGGGATTCCCGTGAACCCCGTTCCCATGCAGCTCTCTAATTGTGAGCCCTCCTGGGATAGAGAAATATCCAGAGTACCTGAATGTAACTCACACTTTGAGCTACTCCTGAAAAAGGTGTGAGCAAAATCTAAATAAATAAGATTCTGGAATCTTAAAGAGTGATAAGATTCCATGCAGAATCTCAAACAGTAGCGACATTCCATATAGAACCCCAAAGAATAGCAAGATTCTGGAGTGAAGGAGTGGCCTAGTGGTTAGAGCACCGGTCTTGTAATCCAGAGGTGGCTGGTTCAAATCCCACTGCTGCTCCTTGTGATCTTGGGCAAGTCACTTAACAAACTTAGATTGTGTGCCCTCCTGGGACAGAGAAATATCCAGAGTACCTGAATGTAACTCACCTTGAGCTAATACTGAAAAAGCTGTGAGCAAAAAATAAATAAATTAGCAGTCAGAGCCAGCATGTGCATTGTTTCCCATGCCTGCCAGTTCTGATCCTGCAGCAGGGGCATAGCCAGCCAACAGATTTTGGGTGGGCCTAGGCAAGAAATGGGTGGGCACCAAGTGTTCTTCCCAACCCCCACCAGAAAAATATCTGAGCTGGCAGGAAAATGCTTCTTTCCACCTTGCCACCCTGCAGTAGGCATGCGCTGAAAACTGAGCATGAACAGGTGCCAGTATCGTGGAGAACAGCGTTTTAATTACTATCAGGGGAATGTCTTCAGCCGGCGGAGCTTGGGATCCCCACCAGCTACCGCTAAACGTGTGCTACTGTTGGGTGGGCCCTAGCCCACCTAGGCCCACCTGTGGCTATGGCACAGACAAACACAGGCACTAATGGCATCTAGCACCCATGTTTGCTTCTGATCATCGTGGCCTAAAAGCTCATTTTCACTTTACAAACATGTGCGAACCCCAAAATTCTATATATGGTGCTTTAAATTTTGCACGCTAATTTGGCCACACAGTCAAATTGCATGCACAAGTTGATTAGCAAGCCAATCAGCACCGATAATTGGTACTTAACAACCAATTAGCGGCATTAAATGGCTTTAATTATAATGATTATGCACAACTTTCTAGTTGTATTCTACAACGCAGTGCACATAATTCTAATGCACGCAGTTGGAAAGGGGGTGTGGCCATGGGCGTGGAATGGACGTAGTGAGCATTTCAAAAAACTCCGCGCATTATTATGGAATACACCCGATCTGCGTCTAACTTAGGTGCAGGTATTTAGGCCTGGTTTTAGGTGGCCTAAATGGGTGTGCTTAAATTTTAGTCACAAGAACGGTGCATAGGCTTATTCTATAAACTATGCCTAACATTAGGCATAGTTTCTAAAATAACGTTAACCGTATGTTTTTTGGCTCTGATTTTTAAGGCACCATTTACAGAATTTGGCCAAAAGTACATATGGAGAACGATGCACAAAGATTTAAAAATTACATCCCCATGCACAATTTGCCTTTCTTTGCATCACCCCGCCCCCCTCCCCCCTTATTTTCTTTGGCTAATAGTATACATATTATGTAAGCACCATATACTTTGAGTCTCTAAAGAAAAAAACAATTTTTAGCCAACTGCATAATTATCCCTTTGAAAATTATTCTCCCCAAGTATAGATGTATGATAATACAATAGAAATACCACCAAATGCAACTGGCCACAAAATATGTTTTTGGTTTTTTTCCTTTGCACATGGGACCCAAGAATTTTTTTTTTTTATGTTTATATGGCTCTCATAATGAACAAGGATTATTAGACACATTCCCAGTTTCTTATGCTATGGCGCCATCATGAGGTCATGTACTGTCATTTGCTCATGTAAAACTTCCACATTGTATCATTTCAGTAATTATTAATCTTCTGACGCCTTTATTAAATACTAGTAAAAAAGGCCCGTTTCGGACACAAATGAAACGGGCGCTAGCCAGGTTTTCCTCGTAGTATGTATGTTAGAGTGAGTGTGTGTGTGAGAGAGAGAGTGACTGTGTGATTGTGAGAGAGAGATTGAGTGCTTGTGTATCTGTGAGTGAGTGTGTGTGTTTCAGAATGAGTGTGTGCGAGTGTGTATGTTGGACACAGTGAGTGAGAGAGAGAGAGTTTTCCGAGAGCTACAGTGTGTTTGACAGAGTGAGAGTCTGGTTTTCCCCTTCCTCTCCCCCCCCCCCATCCTACGTTTGCCTTTTGTTGGCCCCCCTCCGTTTCGTCCCTCTTTCCCCCTCTCCCCTCTGTCCCTTCCCCACCTCTACTGAGTGAGTGAGTGAGTGTGAGCCCCTCCCCTCTCGCAGGGCCCCCACCCCCACCTCTCTGGTGTGAAGAGCCCCTCCCCATCTGCTTTTCCCTCTGTTAAGCGGTTCTGTCTTCCTTCCCTAATGTGCTCCTCCTCCATGCCAGCATACCCTCCCAGCCTGAGTTGACCCTGTTGCTGTGAGGTTAGGTTTTGTGTGTTGATGTCGGTTACCGAGGGTGGCTCCAGGATCTCGGTGCAAGTTCTGTATGTGTGACGCTCTCTGTACCGCCCCACCGTCATCGCTTACCGAGGGGAGCTCGAGGATCTCCATCCAAGTTGTGTATGTGCGATGCTGTTTGTTCCGCCCCGCCGTCAACGTAATCGCATGTTGACGTGAGGGCAGAGCTACACATCCCGACCCGCAAACCAAAAAAACTCGGCGGCGCCTCCCTCAAGCCTTCCTCAAGCTGAGTGAGTTTCCTCTTTTTTTTTTTGTTTGTTTACCCGACGGATTGACGCGAGGGCGGGCGGGTGAGCGATGCGATTGTGTGTCATTGCCCCGCCCTCAATATCATCACATGAGGCGGTGTAGATCGATGCTCCTCCATGAGTGTATGCTCCGCCCTTGCGTCACAACGTGGTGACGTCGAGGGTGGAGCACTTATACTCAACGAATAGCATCGCTCACCAGTTCCTATGCGAAAAAAGGGACATCAGATGCATCATGAACGAGAACGAGCAGCAAGGGAAGACTACCATCGCCCCGCCCTCGCATCACAACGCGATGACAACGAGGGCAGAGCACTGACACTTGGGAGTAAGCGAGGGAGGAAAGCAGCATGAACATGGGAGGGAGGGAGAGAGCCTGCCTGAACATGGGAGGGAGGCAGGCAGGCAGGCAGGCAGCCAGACTGAACGTCGGAGGGAGGGAGGGAGCCAGCCAGCCAGCCAGAACGTGGGAGGGAGGGAGGCAGCTTGAACGAGGCAGTGGGAGAGAGGGCCACGACCCTGAAAGGTGGAGGGAGGGAGGTGGGGCCACGACCCTGAAGCTGGGAGGGGGGAGGGGAGGAAAAAAGGGGAGGGGAAGGAAGGGGGAGAGGGAAGACAGGGGGCGGGAGACAGAGGGGGGGCCCTGCCGCACACTCTCATTCATTCTCACACACACACTCTCACACAGACAGCGTCACTCTGTCACAAGGCAGGCAGCTAGCCTGAACGTCGGAGGGAGGGAGGGAGCAAGCCAGCCAACCAGAACGTGGGAAAGAGGGAGGGAGGCAGCTTGAACGAGGCAGTGGGAGAGAGGGCCACAACCCTGAAAGGCGGAGGGAGGGAGGGGGGCCACGACCCTGAAGCTGGGAGGGGGGGAAAAAGGGGAGGGGGAGGGGAAGGAAGGAGGAGAGGGAAGACAGGGGGGCAGGAGACAGAGGGAGGGGCCCCTGCCGCTCACTCTCATTCTCACACACACACTCTCATTCTCTCACACACACTCGCACATTCACCCCGTCTCTCTCTCTCACACACACTCTCAAACATACACACTACTATGAAAACCTTGCTAGCACCCATTTCATTGGTCTCAGAAATGGGCCTTTTTTACTAGTATCAAATAAAAAAAATCACAGATTAAGGGGTCTTTTTACTAAGGCACACTAAATGATAACATGCTCATAGGAATATAATGGACATCTTAGCATTTAGCACATGATAATTGTTAGCGTGAGCTAAATTCATTAGTGCACCTTAGTTAAAAGGACCCCTAAGCTACAAATAAACCAAGGATTGTATCCAATAATTATTTCTTCAACAATGTGACATAACTGAATTCTGGACCAGGGACACAGCGCAGGGGAAGAAAAGCAATACTGACAAATGAAAAGCTCGTTTTGCCTATGTGATTTTTTTTTAAACTCCAGTTCTTAGACTATTCCAGTTTTAAAGTAAGGCATTTTCCAGTTATAAATCAAACTGAGACAATAATAAGGGGTATAACAAATTATTAATAGGGCTTTATTGGTTGTGACCCTCAGTTCATCACTCTTTGAGGGAGGGGAAGTTATCAACATGGGTTACCACAAGCATATTTTTTTTACTTAAAATTTCACTAAGAGGGCAATTTCACTGAGGGGGGCCGTTCTATCAGTGGGTACCCCCTTTTAGGTACCCCAATGCCGCATGGTAAGAACCTATCCTAGAACATCTGGGCATACGGATTCCTTTATAGAATACTAGTAAAAAAGACACAAATGAAACAGGCGCTAGCAAGGTTTTCCTCGGAGTGTGTATGTTTTAGAGAGTGTGTGTGTGAGAGTGACTGTGTGTGAGAGAGAGAGTAACTGTGCAAGTGTGTGTGTGTGACAGAGAGAAAGAGTGAGACTGGGTGCGAGTGTGTCTGTGAGAGAGAGTGTGCGTGTGAGAATGACAGTGTGTGTGAGTGCGTATGTGAGACAGTGAGTGAGAGAGAGAGTGTTTCACACAGATACAGTGCGTGTGAGAGAGAGAGAGAGAGAGAGAGTGTGTGTTTCACACAGATACAGTGTGTGTGAGAGAGAGAGTGTGTGAGAGACAGCGAGTGTGAGAGTATGTGTGCGATACACAGACTCTTTGTGAGACCGAGAGTGTATGAGACCGAGAGTTTGCAGAACCCCCCTCCCCCTCTTCTTCCCCCCTCCTTCCCCCCCTTCCACCCCTGTCCGAGTTCCAGAACCCCCTCCCACTTCTTCCCATCCGAGTTCCAGGAGCCCCCTCCCACTTCTTCCCATCCCCCTCTTCCCTTCCCGCTCCACCTCTCCCCCCCTCTGAGTTCCAGGACCCCGCTACCCCCTGATCCAGGACCCCCCCTCCCCTTCCAGTTCCAGGACTTGCCCCTCCTCTTCCAGTGGATTTCCAGTAATCCCCTCCCCCCCATGTTGTTTCAGTACCCCCTTCCCCCCTCTGTCGTTTCAGGACCCCCCTTTGTAGCTTCAGGACCCCCCCCCCCCCGTGTCGTTTTTGACCACCCCCCCTTTCATTTCAGGACCCCCCTCCCACTCCCCACCTGTCTGGCCCTCCCCTTCGTAAGAGCTGTCTGCTTCAAAGTTTTTACCTCCTGCACGCAGGGACGCCGCTTCTGACAGCTTTTTCTTTCGCTTGTGTTTCAGCTGTTCCTGTGGTCCCGCCCTCAATGGCGGGACCACAGGAACAGCTGAAACACGAGCGAAACAAAAGGCAGACGGAAGCGGCGTCCCTGCGTGCAGGAGGTAAATACTTTTAAGCAGCCAGCTCTTAGGAAGGGGAGGGCCAGAGAGGGGTGGAGTGGCAGGGGGGTCCCGAAACGACAGAAGGGGGAGGGGGTGTTTGCGGCGCCATTATCGTCAATAGAGCTCCTTAATTCTCACCTCCAACGTGCTTTCTTGCCTGGGACTGTGGCTCCCTCGGAGTTGGTCTGCTAGGGTAACATCATAATGCGACCAGTGACGTCAGTCTGATCTACGGAGCTGTCCTGACCACCTCCGAGGGAGCCACGGTCCCAGGCAGGTCAGAACGTTGGAGGTGAGAATTATTATATAGGACTAGCATAACCGAGCATCAGCCCATATGTATACCAGCCGTTGACCAGCTGAAAACATATGCTCATAAGTCTAGTTGAAAATAGGGCACAAATTTAGAATCATAAATGTATAACCTTAGCTTTTTATGAATACTGGGACCTAAGTTTTCAGCTATGCCATTCACTTGCTCATATTTATCAGCCTAAAGTATGAGCCTAGTGCTGAAAATTAGTGCTAAGCTTTTAATCTTTTCCCTGTCCTAAATTCACACTTGTTGCCACCCAGTTTTTACACTCCTAAATTTAGAAGTTTAGTGAAATTTTGAGTATAAAGTTATTCCTCTCAACTCTAGTACATTTTCAAAGAGGCCAATTTATGAGCATATCTTTCAAAGTTAGGAACATAACTCCTTTGAATATCAAGCCCAAAAGTACTAAGCAGCAGTAGCATTCCTAGGGGGTGGGGGCGGTGCCGCGCGCCTGTCTGCTCCGCTCGTTCCTTGCTCCCTCTGCCCCGGAACAGGTTACTTTCACCGGGGGTGGGGGGGGTCGCGCTGCACCCGGGGGGGGGGGCGGATCGGCAATCCGCCCTGGGTGTCAGCCACCCTAGGAACGCCACTGCTAAGCAGCAAGGAAACCAAATTGACTACACCTCCCTAATTGCAAAAAAGTGATCTACAAAACTGTCCACTCTGCAGACTTCACTTACCTAGGAACCAAACAGTGGAATTCCTTACCACCCAAAATAAGAAATATACAGGAATATACTAGATTCCGCAAAATCCTCAAATCATTCCTATTCAAACAAACCCTCACAAAGAATAACCATATCTCTAATTGTTAATTGGTTGTTACTCTATTTACCATTAACTTTCTCTTTGCTTCATGTACAATTTCTCATTCATAATAGATTTTCTAAATGTTAAACATCCATAGCTGTCCCAGTATGTTTATGATACTGTATTGATTCTTACAACAAATTACTTTCTTGCATTATTCTTTATTATGTATCCAATGCTATTTATTTTAAGCCACGTTGAACTCAAACTTGTTTGGGATAACATGGGATATAAATGTCATAAATAAATATATAAAAACAAGAAAGAATCCTAGATAAATCTAATGAATGTGAACGTATTTAATGCTGTACACAGTTTAATCCCGGATGTGCTAACTTCATAATATTATATCAGTACCAGCACTGCTGGAGGGAGTAGAAGCCTCACCCTGGTCCCAACCAGATGTCCCCAGAAAGCATTGTAGATTCCACAGAAGGACTTTTGGAAAAGCTTATGACCCTATGGGGGTCTGACTTCAATGTTCTGGAAACCAGCTTATTTTCCTAACCCTGAAGCACTTGCGAACTGTCGATTTCTTAACCTTGTAGCAGCTACACAATATCAATTTCCTACTTTATAGTTATGTTGCCTTCCTCAGTTGGGCTTAATCCTAATCCTTTTCTTTCTTTTGCACTAAACTTTTCTCATGTTTTCAGATTGCAAGTCCTGCAAAGGAATTTTATTTTGGACCGTATGTACACATTGCACCAATCTGTTCTATTTTGATTACAGCTTGTTATGCTGCATTTGTAGTTTATAAATATCACTACTGGATCACCAGGGATACAGGTAGACCCTGGGGGCCTTCCTTGACAGTGGGGGGGGGGGGCGAGGGGCATTCCATAGAGGGCTTCTTATTGCTCAAAACTGGGGGAAGGGGAAAGGAAGGAGGGGGCATTGTCAGAGGTGGCAGGGGGCTTGGGGGCACTTTTTAAAAAAAATGTAATTATGCAAGTCCAGGTCCGATATTCCGCTGGGCTGTATAACTCTTATACAGGCCATGGCTGAATATCGGCCAGGGCCACGTAAATTCCAGCACCCAGCTCACCCAAAATTATCCCCCAATATTCCGTGCTGGTGCCCATACATGGCCTGGCACTGAATATCGGAGGATAATTTAGCCAGCAGCAGTCAGTGTTTAAAAAAACGCTGACTGTCGCCGGCTGAATATTGGGGGGGAGGGGGCAGGTTTAGAATACTTACATATTCCCCACCTAAGCACCATCTTCAATAGCACAAATGGACATACACAGTCACAGCATCTGGGCAGGGACACAATGGCACGCATATCTTACCGAATGCTTTGAGTTATGCACGTATCACTGGAGCTTAGGCGCAACCATTTACATCAGCTCTATGACTGGCTTAAGTGCTCAAACCTAAGCACAGACGCACATATATATCCTGTTAAACTATTCACGCTCAGAAGTTCCGTTCAGTCTGCGCATGCGGCGTAAAACCAGGTCTGGATTAGGATGACGGAGTCTGCTTGAGTGCCACGGAATGGTTAATTAAGGCTGGTGGTCTGTAATCTAAGGTTCCTGGAAGAAGACTCCCGAGGCAGGCCTGTGGCCGAAACACAGTACTGTGTCGAGTCTACAATAAAGTTTATTCTACTTTATATCACTTTAGTCTCGGCGTCCTGAAGTCATGGGTCCGCTTCCCACTTTGTTTTTCTGAAACTATTCAGCCCACAGCACTCAGTGTTTGTTTTAAACATTAACTGCCGCGGGAAGAATCAGCCCCAGACATTCAAAGGCTAGGCCATGTCCGGGAACCAGCAATGAATATCCAGGGCTAATCATTTAGGTGCTGGCCGCTGGGTCTTATGTGGGTCCTGGACAATATTCAGCCGGGACCCACATAAGACACGCAGATCCTGGATAAATATTGGCCGGGAGCCAGATAAAATTATCTGCCTGTGTCTCAACCCATCCCCTTCCCAATCCTCCGTCTCACCCCCAGAGCAGCATACTCCCTCCCTTAACATTCCCCTCCCAACCCTGGACCTTGGTTATTTCCCCTTTCCAATCCTCCCTCTACCCCCCCCCCCCCCAAATAACATACAAGGAGGCCTGAGCCCCTGCCGCCCCTGTAGCTCTCCCTCCTTCCCCCCCTCCCCCGAGCCTACCTTTGCTAGTCCCTGGTGGTCTAGGGGGAAACAGGCAGGAGCAATGCCCACTCTCTCCTGCCCAGGGCTGGCTGATCCTGAAAATGACTGCCATGGCCTCTAGTGGCAGCCTCGCGGTACTTCACTCTTCAATTAAGAGCCACTGAATATTCCCAGATAGTCATGGACAAGTGATTTAAATGACCAGAAGCCTCTCCTGACCATTTAAATCACTTTGAATATTGAGACCCTAGTTTCTATAAAATAAACTAGGTGCCTACTTTATAGAATATTTGCCGATCAGTTGCCCTTTGGGTGCCTTTATATAGATGCACTGTTATAGAATAACCCCCATAACCAATTTTAACATGTAAGGTGACAGGTGCAAATACTGCAGAGGCTCATGTTAATAACTGCCCTTGATTTCCTATAGAAACGAGTAACTTGTTCTCTTCTATTTCCCTTGCATGCCTATTAGACTGTATGCTGACTTGAGTCTTTAACAAATACACTGACTATTATAACCACTTCCATTACTTTGCTCTCACATTGGCAACTAACTTGTCTTCATTTCTCACTTCCTTTTTAGGATAGCAAACAGCAGGTGTTTGTCTCCTCACTGACAGAGGGGTCAAGTTGCTTCTCTCCTTCTCAAGCTCCCAATCCCGTGGGCAATTTCTGCAAATACACACAGGCAGGACCATCTTTAGGCAGGAGCAGGGCACAGGGAGATTTTCATAAGCATTACACTCACTGACATCCTCCTTTCACTGTGATTTTATGGTAGCCAGACTCATGAATGGCCCTTGGGATTTCCCTGAGTTTTGAAAGTGAGCTGCTGTAAGGAAGAAGTAGAGGCCTTCCTCTACCAGTAGCGTAGCCAGAGTTCAATTTTTAGATGGGCCTGGAGGTGGACTGGGTGGGCACAGGCCTCGCATTCCCTCCCCACCGACTACCACTCCCCGCCGCCGCATTTTCCCCCCCCCCCCCCCCCCCCCCCGAGACAGCCCCCTCCACATGGTCAGTTCTGGTCATTTTTACTGACCTGAAGCGCCGTTCTCCCTCCAGCACCGGCGATTCCCATAGCCAGCGCACGTCGTCGGAGCCTCTTCTCAGGCGCGTCCCGCCTACTCTGCAACTTCCTGCGTTCTGCAAAGGTGGGACGCAGGAAGTTGCAGAGTAGGCGGGACGCGCCTGAGAAGAGGCTCCGACGACGCGCGCTGGCAGATTCTGGCTGGCTATGGGAATCGCTGGTGTTGGAGGGAGAACAGCGCTTCAGGGCAGTAAAAGTCAGCAGACCACGCGGACGGGGAGAGTGGGCAGAAGAGGCTGGGCGGGCCTGGAGTTCCCTCCACTATGGGCCTGGTGTGGTCAAATCTTTTGGCTTTTATCTAAAGATGACCTTGTACATAAGCCAAAACTATTTTACAGTCAAGATGGTTACGTTTCACTCAGTAAGCAGGCACTGACAGGAAACATTACTGCTTTTCCTTCTTGCTTCTGACTAAAAACAGACATAGCTCCAGGAACTGTTCCCTCTAAGCTGGGCAGGAGTTCCTCCAACTTCTTTGCTGCCGGTGGGGGGGGGCAGTGCTTCAGTATTGTATTTTCAATCTCTAGGGATAGACAGGTTCCCTGGAGTCCTGCAGAGCTTGCCTGTCAAAACTGCCAATTCCAGGGTTCGGCCACACAATTGGGTGGGTTTCACGCGACCGCCACAGTTTTCTTTGAAAGCTGCAGGTTGCAGGATATTGGGCGGCTTTTTGCCGCCGCGGCCACGGGTTGGCTGTTATTTCCCGCGGACCAATAGAAGCCCTGCGGAGGCGGACTGCAGGCTTAAATGCCTAAGTGCGCCTGTGCAGCGGTGAGAAGCCTTTCAGAGTCTCACACAGAGTCACTCTCTACCTCTTCAGTCTGTCATGTGCGGTGAGTTCAGTAAGTTCCTTTTTTCGTAGGAGGGGGATCGATTTATGATTGTGGTTACTTTATTAATATTTATTTATAATATAATATTATTTATAATATAATGTTTAATATAATATTTAATGTAATATTAATATTGACCTCATTAATATTCATACTGACCTGATTTATATTGGGCTGGTTTGGGGCTGGTTTTTGGCTTGTGCCTCACTGTAGGTAGAGGACACCTGCTCGGCTTAGAGGGAACAGTGGCTCCAAGGGTTATGGCAGCTGTCTTTTCATTTTGTGCCCCATCTTCGGACCTGTTTTGCGGCATGAACCGTGCAGAAGGAAGCTAGTGTTGTCTCTTAAATGAATTTGTTACCAAGTTTTTGGACTTAAAAAGTAGTCCATACATTTAGATCTCACAGCTCCTCCCACACCATAAACGAGCACTTTCTCAGCTTCTGGTGCTGCTGCCATGTTCTGCCTCCTTATCAATCTGTTCACATACAGACTGTTCTCCCAGTCTCCCATTACTGCTCCAGCAAATCCAACAGCAGTTCCCAGCTAGTTCCAGCCACAGCAAATAAGAAGGCAGCAAGCAATGCAGGGCTCCAATCAGCTCCTGAAGCAGAAATGTGAACCCAGCTCCAATTGGACACTAAGCTCTCTCTACTGTTTGGGATTCTGCCAGGTACTTGTGACCTGGCTTGGCCACTGTTGGAAGCAGGACTCTAGGCGAGATGGACCATTGGTCTGACCCAGTATGGCTATTCTTATTGTTATGATTGGCCACTTCTGATTAAATTCCAGCCCCAGTGTGTTTCAACCACCCACTAAAACTACCATTACATTTTTATTTAGTCTAAATGTCATTCTAACACACATTTTAATGTAAATCATATAATTATTCATTACCGTGGATCATTCCCAGACCAACCAAAACTACTTCACCAAAAGTGAGTGCAGAACAGAAGGAAAAATGATGTCTTACATGATAATTTTCTTTCCCTTAATTGCAACTGATTAGTCCAAACAATTGTGGGTTATGACCATCTACCAACAGGTAGAGATAGAGGACAAGAAGCTGAATCCTCTCATATAGGAAAGTGAACATTCTGGTCAGTCAAAGCAGAAGGAATATAGCAGACAGAACAAAAAAGTCTCCTTCCTCACAGAAATCAATAACAAACTCCACATATTTTTTTCACAGAGAGAGTAGTGGATGCTTGGAATGCCCTCCCGCGGGAGGTGGTGGAAATGAAAACAGTAACGGAATTCAAACATGCGTGGGATAAACATAAAGGAATCCTGTTCAGAAGGAATGGATCCTCAGGAGCTTAGCCGAGATTGGGTGGCAGAGCCGGTGGTGGGAGGCGGGGATAGTGCTGAGCAGACTTATACGGTCTGTGCCAGAACCGGTGGTGGGAGGCGGGGCTGGTGGTTGGGAGGCGGGGATAGTGCTGGGCAGACTTATACAGTCTGTGCCAGAGCCGGTGGTGGGAGGAGGGGCTGGTGGTTGGGAGGCGGGGATAGTGCTGGGCAGACTTATACGGTCTGTGCCCTGAACAGGACAGGTACAAATCAAGGTAGGGTATACACAAAAAGTAGCACATATGAGTTTATCTTGTTGGGCAGACTGGATGGACCATGCAGGTCTTTTTCTGCCATCATCTACTATGTTACTATGTAAATGTAAACAGAGAAACTATCTTAGGGTGAGTTTCTGGACTCATTCATTGTGATTAAAGGAAAGAAAATCATCAGGTAAGGCATAATTTTTCCTTCCTTTCCATCAGCAAAGGATGAGTCCAGAAAATTGTGGGATGTAGCAAAGCAGTCCTCAAATAGGGCGAGAAGGAGAAACAGCTGTGGAGAGTATTGACATCCTAAAGGATGCTTCTGTCCTAGCCCAAGATATCCAAGCGATAATGTTTGGAAAAAGTGTGTAAAGAGGACCACGTAGCCAACCTACAGGTTTCTTCAAGGGTAAAAGCCTGAAACTCTGCCCATGAAGTGGAGAGGTCTCTGGTGGAATGAGCTCTCAAGGAAACAGGATGCTGCTTATCAGAGAGAATGTACACTGACAAAATAGCCTCTTTGATCCAACAAGCAATTGTTATCTTAGAAGGGCGATTACCTTTATTTGGAACCCCAAACAAGACAAATGACGCAATTGTCAAAAATCTTTAGTAACTTGCAATTATTGAAGAAGAACCTGAAGGACATCTAGAAGGACATAAAGAGACAAACTCTTTTCCACACTATGAAAGGATGGTAGAAACAAAGGTTAATTTAGATGAAAGGAAGAAATCACTTTAGGCATGAAAGATGGAACTGTGCGGATGGTAACTCTGGCCTCTGAAAAATGAAGAAATAGATCCCTGTAGGATAAAGTTCAGAGATCCTTCTGGTAGAAGAGATTGACACCAGGAAGACAGACTTCAATGTGAGATCTTTCAAAGTAACTTTCTTGAAGGGTTCAAAAGAACTGCTAAGGATATTTGTTTAGCAAAAGCTCCAATGAGATCAAATAGCAAATCCACTAAATATACTAAACCTTTTTCAATAGAAGGCAGTTCCAGCAAAGTAGGATTGGTAGAATCAGATAAAAGAATCAGCTGTTTGTTAAACCCAGCTAAGGCAAGCTCTGGCTGCATAAGAGCTAGAAGCCACACCTGAGGGATAAGGCAGTATGAGGGCAACTATAGTAAATTACCGCTCCCCCTTAACAGCACGTTTAAAACTCGGTGTGGTTGTTGCTTTTTTCAAGGCTTCAGGCCCACCCTCGCTTATGCTGCTACAGGCAGCCATCTTGAAAGGTAGGCCATAGAGCAGGGAAGAGATGACTCAGCAGGTGCAGAGCAGGGAGAACTTGGTCAACACAGGTTAAAAGCCCTCAGCACGGAGAGATATGATTGGTCAAGTGTTGCAGCCCATCTGGCAAACAATTAGCATGCTCCAGCAAATACAAGGGAATAGGGGTGGGTTGGAGGGGGGAGGAGGGTTAAATAATAAAATTTGATACTGTTGAGATATTAGGCGGTTTAAGCACTGTAAGTTTTAAATGTTCTGTTATACTGCAATTAATATTGGGTTGTATTATATTCAGGTGTCAAACAGTTGGAACAAAATAGCTGAAGGGGGAGGGTTAAATGTAAAAGTTTGATGACTATCAATAAGGATGTGTACAAGTGGTGTTCATATCAAACATGCTATTAAAACGGTATAGTAAGTTGTATTTTCCAATTTGTCATCAATAAAAACCGTTGAAACATAAAAAGCCCACAGCACAGATTGGTCAGGGAGGCCCAGAGGAGAGAAGAAAAGCCCTCCAATGTAAGGGGAAAGGGAAATGGGACTTGATATACCGCCTTTCTGTGGTATTTTGCAACTACATTCAAAGCGGTTTACATATATTCAGGTACTTATTTTGTACCTGGGGCAATGGAGGGTTAAGTGACTTGCCCAGAGTCACAAGGAGCTGCAGTGGGAATCAACTCAGTTCCTCAGGATCAAAGTCCACTGCACTAACCACTAGGCTACTCCTCCACTCATTCCACCAATAAGAGCCAACCTCATCAGTGATGTCACAATGGCTTGATTGCCCAATACTTGGCTCACTTCTGATATTGTGATGTCATAAGAGAAAGGGGGAAAGGGAAATGGGACTTGATATACTGCCTTTCTGAGGTTTTTGCAACTACATTCAAAGCTGTTTACATATATCCAGGTACTTATTTTGTACCAGGGGCAATGGAGGGTTAAGTGACTTGCCCAGAGTCACAAGGAGCTGCAGTGGGAATCGAACTCAGTTCCCCAGGATCAAAGTCCACTGCCCTAACCACTAGGCTACTCCTCCACTGGCAACATTCCATGTAGAATCTTCAAATAGTAGCAACATTCCATGTAGAATCTCAAATAGGGAAAGGGAAATGGGACTTGATATACCACCTTTCTGAGGTTTTTGCAACTACATTCAAAGCGGTTTACATATATTCAGGTACTTATTTTGTACCTGGGCCAATGGAGGGTTAAGTGACTTGCCCAGAGTCACAAGGAGCTGCAGTGGGAATCAAACCCGGTTCCCCAGGATCAAAGTCCACTGCACTAACCACTAGGCTACTCCTCCACTGGCAACATTCCATGTAGAATCTTCAAATAGTAGCAACATTCCATGTAGAATCTCAAATAGGGAAAGGGAAATGGGACTTGATATACCACCTTTCTGAGGTTTTTGCAACTACATTCAAAGCGGTTTACATATATTCAGGTACTTATTTTGTACCTGGGCCAATGGAGGGTTAAGTGACTTGCCCAGAGTCACAAGGAGCTGCAGTGGGAATCGAACTCAGTTCCCCAGGATCAAAGTCCACTGCACTAACCACTAGGCTACTCCTCCACTGGCAACATTCCATGTAGAATTTTCAAATAGTAGCAACATTCCATGTAGAATCTCAAATAGGGAAAGGGAAATGGGACTTGATATACCACCTTTCTGAGGTTTTTGCAACTACATTCAAAGCGGTTTACATATATTCAGGTACTTATTTTGTACCTGGGCCAATGGAGGGTTAAGTGACTTGCCCACAGTCACAAGGAGCTGCAGTGGGAATCAAACCCGGTTCCCCAGGATCAAAGTCTGCTGCACTAACCACTAGGCCTACTCCTCCAAGCTGACAAATATCTACTCAAGTAGGTCAAGTTCAGCTTGGAACCAGTGATGTGTTGGAGCTGGCTCGCACCAGCTTGCAAGAGCCAGTTGCAAATTTTTCATGAATTTTGCGAGCCAGTTGTTGAGCCCTCCAGCGCAGCTTGCATGGCAAGAAGTGGAAGAAGTAATCCGATGCACAGGAGAGCATCTTCCGCTCAATGTGCTGCGGCAGCTAAGAAGGCGAACAGAATGTTGAGCATTATTAGAAAAGGGATGGAAAACAAGCATGAGGATGTTATAATGCCGTTATATCGCTCCATGGTGCGACCGCACCTGGAGTACTGTGTTCAGTTCTGGTCGCCTCATCTCAAAAAAGATATAAAGGAATTGGAGAAGGTGCAGAGAAGGGCGACAAAAATGATAAAAGGGATGGGACGATTACCCTATGAGGAGAGGTTAAGACGGCTAGGACTCTTTAGCCTGGAGAAAAGGCGGCTGAGGGGTGATATGATAGAGGTCTACAAAATAATGAGTGGGGTAGAGCGGACAGATGTGAAGCGTTTGTTTACGCTTTCTAACAATAATAGAACCAGGGGACACAAGATGAAATTAGAATGTGGTAGGTTTAAAACAAATTGGAGAAAGTTTTTCTTTACTCAGCGCGTGGTTAGACTCTGAAACTCACTGCCGGAGAACGTAGTGACGGCAGCTGGCCTTGCTGAGTTTAAAGGAGGTCTGGACAGATTCCTGAAGGAAAAGTCCATTGATCGTTATTAAATTTTGGGGGTTTTGCCAGGTTCTTGGGGTCTGGATTGGCCGCTGTCAGAGATGGAGTGCTGGGCTTGATGGACCTGTGGTCTTTTCCCAGCGTGGCAGTGCTTATGTACTTATGTAGGAGGTCACTTTCTCCTCCTGTGAAGGGGGGTAGGGATTGGGGGCAGAGTAAAAGAGTGAGTGTGCCATGGGGGGTTGGTTTAGGTGCAGACAAAAAGGGTGAGTGTGCTATGAGGGTGTTTGTGGGCAGACAAAGGATTGAATGTGCCATGAGGAGGGGGTTTTCAGGCAGACAAAAGGGGTGAGTGTGCCATGGGGTGGGGAGGGTTGAGTGCAGAGTAAATGGGAGAGTGTGCATGGGCAGACAGAAAGCGTGAGTGTGCTATGGAGAGGGGGTTTGGGGACAGACAAATGGGTGTGTGCCATGGGGTGGGGGCAGAGTAAAAGGGTGAATGTGTCATGGGGGTTGGAGACAGAGTAAAAGGGTGGATGTGCTTGGGGGGTCCCAGGGTTTCCTTCCTGCTGAGCATGGGAAGGGAAGGGCAGCTATGCTCTGGGTGTGCCTGTTTTTGTGGGGGAGGGGTTTGGAGAAAGAGCCTGTTGTTAAACATTTACCAGAACACCACTGCTTGGAACCCTGCTGAAATTGTAACTTTTAAACTAAGGGCCAATTGTGCTGCCTTGTTGGAAAGACAGAACTATAAAACTGGGACTCCAGGCCTAAAACAAACTGTTTGTGCTACCTTTACACAGAGAGAGACTTGTGCATCCCATGGCCTTGAAGAACAGGCCACAGGAAAGAACTTTATAGAGATCAAGACTGATTTTTGTGTTTATTTTCTCCTGACCTGTGAAGGGAACAGGTCACCCATTTTCCTACACATAAATAAAGTAATATTTATTTCACATTTAAAACTCAGTGTGGTTGTGGCTTTTTTCAAGGCTCCAGGCCTGCCCTTGCTCATGCTACTACAGGCAGCCACTTCAAAAGAAAGTTGCAAAGCAGATTCAAGGTTCCAATCCTGAACATCTTTGAGAGCTATCAGGCTTATTTTCAAAAGAGAAGGGCGCCCATCTTTCGACACAAATCACAAGATGGGCGTCCTTCTCACAGGGTCGTCCAAATTGGCATAATCGAAAGCCGAATTTGGGCGTCCTCAACTGCTTTCCGTCGCGGGGACAACCAAAGCTCACGGGAGCGTGTCGGAGGCGTAGCGAAGGCGGGGCTGGGGCGGGCCTAACACATGGGCGTCCTCGACCGATAATGGAAAAAAGAAGGGTGTCCCTGACGAACACTTGGACGACTTTACCTGGTCCTTTTTTTCTTATGACCAAGCCACAAAAATGTGCCCTAAATGACCAGATGACCACCGGAGGGAATCGGGGATCACCTCCCCTTACTCTCCCAGTGGTCACTAACCCCTTCCCACCCTCAAAAAAAGTTTTTAAAAATATTTTTTCCAACCTCTATGCCAGCCTCAAATATCATACCCAACTCCATGACAGCAGTATGCAGGTCCCTGGAGCAGATTTAGTGGGTGCAGTGCACTTCAGGCAAGCGGACCCAGGCCCATCCCCCCCCCCCACCTGTTACACTTGTGGTGGTAAATGTGAGCCCTTCAAAACCCACCAGAAACCCACTATACCCACATGTCGGTGCCCCCCCATTCACCCCTCAGGGTAATGGTAGTGGTGTGCAGTTGTGGGGAGTGGGATTTGGGGAGGTTTGGGGTGCTCAGCACACAAAGTAAGGGAGCTATGCACCTGGGAGTAATTTCTGAAGTCCACTGCAGTGCCCCCTAGGGTGCCCAGTTGGTGTCTTGGCATGTCAGGGGCTCCAGTTCACTACGAATGCTGGCTCCTCCCACAACCAAAGGGCTTGGATTTGGTCATTTCTGAGATGGGCGTCCTCGGTTTCCATTATCACTGAAAATCGGGGACGACCATTTCTAAGGCTTACCTAAATTTCACGATTTGGGCGTCCCTGACCGTATTATCAAAATGAAAGATGGACGCCTATCTTGTTTCGATAATACAGGTTTCCCCACCCCTTCGCCGGGACGTCCTCAGGAAAACTTGGGCGCCCCTTTCGATTATGTCCCTCTATACCTCCCTCTACAGGAAGGGTAGTCCTTTTAGTTACAACAGTAATTAAGGCATCTATTTTTGGAATTTTTAACTTTTCTAATTTCTCAGAAGAAATGGAAACAAGATGTGACATATCCCTGGCTAATCTGAGGCTAGCATCTGGAGGTCCCACTGGACAGTAATTAGTACCTCATGTACAGGAAAGGATTTTGGAGGTTTCTTAGTGCGTGCCATCATAGGGTTAGCAGCAGCAGAGGATTGAGGCCCAGATGAACAAAGGTCCCTGTAAAGAATCGCTCTGTATTTCCACCTCAGTAAAAATTACCGATTTGGAAATACAGAGTGATTCCCAAAGCAACTCATATGCAAATGAGCTGCTTGCAAAAGCAGTGAACAGCTCGATAGGGGGAAAGCCAGTTGGTCAGCTAAGCATGCGCAGAACAGCCAATCGGTAAGTGTGGCTGCTCTGCGCATGCTCAGAGCAGCGCTTGTATATGGCTTTCATACATGCAAAGAAGCTGCATATACGAAAGCGGGCATAGCTTTTATTTCTTACCCAAAACTGCTGTGGGCCGTCTAATCTACTTCACTGCTGCAGTCAGCGATCAAACAATCAAAGGTCGAGATGGATTTGAATCTGTAGAATTGTGGGTTTGTTGTTTTGAAGGGTGTTTTTTTTTTCTTGACACTATCTAGTGAAGGATGGGTGCCAGCAGGGTTGCTCCGGTGCATCTTGTTTCTCTCCGTGGGCTCTTCTCCTATGGGAGTCTACATGGTTTAGCGCACATTAATTTTTTGCACGCGCTAAAAATGCTGGCACACCTTAGTAAACAGGGCCCTTAATCTTGGAGCTACTTTAAAGTTGGTATATCCATGTAAATGTTTGGTGTGGTTTTGGGGGTCAAAATACACTTTTTTTTTTTTTGCCCCAGAACATTTGAAAGCCTTCCTCAAGCTCAAGAAGGTTGTTAAGTGGAGTTGTCATTGGAGTGGAGGAGTGGCCTAGTGGTTAGGGTGGTGGACTTTGGTCCTGGGGAACTAAGGAACTGAGTTCAATTCCCACTTCAGGCACAGGCAGCTCTTTGTGACTCTGGGAAAGTCACTTAACCCTCCATTGCCCCATGTAAGCTGCATTGAGCCTGCCATGAGTGGGAAAGCACAGGGTACAAATGTAAAAAAAAAAAAAAGTAACTGACTGGATTACGCTCTAGTAGATGTGTATTTATTTGTTACATTTGTACCCCACATTTTCCCACCTATTTGCAGGCTCAATGTGGCTTACATAGTACCGTAAAGGCGTTCGCCAGTCGGTTGATAACAAATACAAGGTTGTATTGTGTTCGAATGAGGTAGGTGTGTGTCAGGCAACTGTGAAGGTTGAAGAGAATGAAAATTGTATATTGTCCTGTACGATCATTAGTTGTGCTGTGTTGCTGAGTGTGGGGATTTACATTGGATCGGTGGGGTAAGCCTTTTGGTTTTTAGTGATTTTCTGAAGTTTAGATGGTCATGGATTGTTTTTACAGCTTTTGGGAGTCCATTCCATAGTTGTGCGCTTACGTAGGAGAAGCTGGATGCGTAAATTGTTTTGTATTTAAGTCCTTTGCAATTTGGGTACTGTAAGTTTAGGTATGATCGTGATGATCCGATTCTGTTTCTGGTTGGTAGATCTATGAGGTCTGTCATGTATCCTGGGACTACACCGTAGATAATTTTGTGGACAAAGGTGCAGATTTTGAATATGATACGTTCTTTGATTGGGAGCCAGTGTAGCTTTTCTTGGAGGGGTTTAGCACTTTCAAAGCGTGATTTACCAAATATCAGCCTAGCAGCTCTGTTTTGGGCGGTCTGGAGGTTTTTTGTGGGTTGTTCTTTACATCCCGCATAGATTGCGTTGCAGTAATCTGCATGGCTTAGGACCATTGATTGTATTAGGTTTCGGAAGATTTCCCTCGGGAAGAAAGGTTTTATTTGTTTAAGTTTCCATATTGAATAGAACATTTTCTTTATTACGGAGTTTACTTGGCTCTCAAGGGTAAGGTTGCGGTCAATTGTGACGCTGAGTATTTTTCGGCTGTTTGAGGTAGGTAGGGTGTGTTCTAGGGTGTTTATGGTTGTGGGTTTGTATTTGTTATGTTGAGATGAGAGGATGAGGCAGTGTGTTTTTTCAGTGTTCAGTTTCAGTTGGAATGAATTTGCCCAGTTCATGATGTTCAGGCCGTCATTGATTTCATTGGTTATTTCTGTCAAGTCATGACTGAAGGGAATGTAGATTGTGACATCATCTACATAGATGAATGGGTTAAGGCCTCGGTTGGATAGGGACTTTGCCAGTGGGATCATCATCATGTTGAAGAGTATTGGTGATAATGGTGATCATTGAGGTACTCCACAGGTAGCTTTCCACGGTGATGATATGTTTGAGTTTGATTTTACATGGTAAGTTCTGGTGGTTAGAAAACCCTTTATCCAGTTAAGTACATTTCCATCAATCCTAAAGTGGCCAAGGAGTCTTAGTAGTATATTGTGGTTTACCATGTCATTTGGTGTTAAGGCCCTTATGTATTTCTTCTTATTGATACACCCCCACACACCTTTTAGTAGTCTAAGGAAGAATTTGCTTAAATGGATTTATTTTTCTTCTTTAATTGCTGCCAAGCCAGGACATTTGAGGTCTTTTTCCTCCATGAGTGATTATATTCAGAAGAATTTGAATATTATATTGAATAAGGTTTATGATCAGAGGTATACAAATTCAGTGAAATTTTCAGCTTATAAATGTTGTCATATATACCTAGTTTTTGCTGAAATTGGGTCTGGAAATTAGTTTGATCTTTTTTTAATTAAGCCAGGAGATTTTCCCAGTGATGAGTATTTCTGTAACAAGTATATGCTTTTGTAAATGTAGATATTCTACAAATAAAAAAAAAGTTTGGACAAGTTCCTGGAGGAAAAGTCCATAGTCTGTTATTGAGATGGACATGGGGCAAGCCACTGCTTGCCCTGGGATTGGTAGCATGGAATGCTGCTACTAATTGGGTTTCTGCCAGGTACTTGTGACCTGGATTGGCCACTGTTGGAAGCAGGATAGGTTTGACCCAGTATGGCTAATGTTATCTCTTCTAAAAAGGAAAGATAATGCCATATATTAAACAGTGGTATAGCATGTTTTCAAAACATTCCAACAAATATATCTTAAATAAATCTCTTGGGCCAATAAAAGGCAAGCGAGGGAAATTCTCAAACACTTCCGTCCTCACCGTTGAAGGATACTAAAGACAGCAGGTAGAAGTAAAAGAAGTGGTCATCTCTTTAGACATCTGCCCTGCCTACCTATTTATTTGGTTTAAGATTGTATTTCTATTCCCTTCCTTTATCTCTCTGTTCCTTCTACCCTCTCAGTTCTCATTGCATTTATTTTAATGGTTCATTGTAAGCCGCTTTGAGGCTGCAAAACTGCGGCAAAAGGCGGGGTATAAATGATCAAAATAAATAAATAAATACCTCGCTCTTTAGTGGTGAGTGCAGCTGCTTCCTCACAGGTTCACAAAAGGCTTTGGGTTTTGAGGAAAAGTAATATTTATGGGGCCTATGGGTGTTTGCATTTAGTGTCTCGCCAGCTCTGTATCCTAAGAGGTATTGCTCTGTGCCGCTTCTCTGTGCAGAAATATTTCTGAATGCTGTAGCCTAGGTATCCTGCACATTTGATGCATTCTTTGGGTCTCTCCATTATCTGAGCACATGCTTTCAGAGCATGAGGTGCTTCATGTGATGCAAGCGTTGATGTACCTGCATTTGTTATAGGCCTGCAATAAGCCAGTCTGCTCTAGACTTTCAGCCATTCTGTGTAATCTAAGGGGACTATCCTCTGGCTAATGACCTTGGGCCAGCTGCTATATTCTAGTTGTGGAATCTTGGAGCTTTGCCAGAAGTAATGGGTGGAAGCCGAAGTCTCCATCTGCCTAGGCACTTCTACATCCACTGCAGAAACAAGCTCCCTCAGATTACACTCCATCTGGTGCAGCAATTTATTATGCAAGGAATTAGGGGTCAAGTACTCTACTGTGCTGATTTGCAAAGTGTTCACATAGCTGAGTGATGCTGACTTACTCAAGGTTTTTTTGGTGGCCAAGGTCCTTATTTATATATGCGAGTACTTATAGCAGCATGAAGCATTTATTAAGTCGGTTAAGAACTCAGGAGCTAAACAGAGCCCATAAACTGTATTTATTTATATATTTCAAAATAATATATAGTTCACAATCTACCATTCTTGGCAGTGTACAATAAAAACATACATAATAAAACAAGTCATCAAAAAACAACAAACTAAAGACATCACAAAAAATATCTTCAGAATATGCAGATCACATGTTCATGTTATAGACCCACAATAAAGAAGTCTGTGCTGTGGCATGTAGTCAGCTCTCAGGCCAATAATGAGCCACTGTGGTTGGCGTTTGTTTTGTTTTCTAATAACAGCTGTGCTAGTTTAAAAAAAATACAGATGTGTAGCACTGTTATCCTGAAAGCGACCAGCTTTGAATATCAGGGCAGTGCAGGCAGCACCAAAATTATCCATAGAATGAAGATATTCCTGTTATCCTACTGTCCTAATGTACCTAGAGGACAAAAAATTTCCTCTATGTGGATGGAGCCAGTGCAGTCCATAAACTATTCAATGGCATTTCCAGATAGTCCTGGCCAGTACCACAGCAGTGATGCATGTGGGAAAGAGGAACCTGAATTATAGCTACGTCATTAAGGTTCCAAGTTAGGAGTCACTGGCCAAGAAAGAGATCTAGGTGTCGTTGTTGATGATACATTGAAACCTTCTGCTCAGTGTGTTGCGGTGGCTAAGAAAGCAAATAGAATGTTAGGTATTATTAAGAAAGGAATGAAAACAAAAATGAGGACATTATAATGCCTTTGTATCGCTCCATGGTGCGACCACACCTCGAATATTGTGTTCAATTCTGGTCACCGCATCTCAAAAAAGATATAGTGGAATTAGAAAATGTGCAGAGAAGGGCAACAAAAATGATAAAGGGGATGGGACGGCTTCCCTATGAGGAAAGGCTAAGGTGGCTAGGGGCTCTTCAGCTTGGAGAAAAGATGGGTGAAGGGAGATATGATATAGGTCTATAAAATAATGAGTGGAGTGGAACAGGCAGATGTGAAGCATCTGTTTACGCTTTCCAAAAATACTATGACTAGGGGGCATGCGATGAATCTACAATGTAGTAAATTTAAAACAAATTGGAGAAAATTTTTATTCACTCAATGTGTAATTAAACTCTGGAATTTGTTGCCAGAGAATGTAGTAAAGGTGGTTAGCTTAGCGGGATTTTAAAAAGGTTTGGCTGGCTTCCTAAAGAAAAGTCCATAAACCAGTATTAAAATGGACTTGGGGAAAATCCATTGATTATTTCTGAGATAAGCAGCATAAAATGTTTTGCACTTTTTAGAGATCTTGCCAGGTATTTGGGACCTGGATTGGCCACTGTTGGAAATAGGATGCTGGGCTTGCTGGACCTTTGGTTTGTCCCAGTATGGCAATACTTATGTACTTATGCTATCTGAATAAGAGGTTTTAAATACTGACCCACTCATGTATAAACTAAGCATGTAAAGAATGCTGCTCCCCGCTTAGCTTCCAGAGTGCTGTAATAAATTGTTTAAATTATGTTAATGCTTCTAAGTGTTAGTTGACCATGACTCCCCCCATTTTCTATTTCTGTTGATGGCTCTCTCATTCTCCCTGTCTCCTCAGCTCAAAACCTCGGGGTCATCTTTGACTCTTCTCTCTCCTTCTCTGCTCATATCCAGCAGATCGCCAAGACCTGTCGTTTCTTTCTTTACAACATCCGTAAAATCCGCCCCTTTCTTTCCAAGCACTCTACCAAAACCCTCATCCACACCCTTGTCACCTCTCGTTTAGACTACTGCAATCTGCTTCTTGCTGGCCTCCCACTCAGTCACCTCTCCCCTCTCCAATCGGTTCAAAACTCTGCTGCCCGTCTCGTCTTCCGCCAGGGTCGCTTTACTCATACTACCCCTCTCCTCAAGTCGCTTCACTGGCTCCCTATCCGTTTTCGCATCCTGTTCAAACTTCTACTAACTTATAAATGTGCTCACTCTGCTGCTCCCCAGTATCTCTCCACACTCGTCCTTCCCTACACCCCTTCCCGTGCACTCCGCTCCATGGATAAATCCTTCTTATCTGTTCCCTTCTCCACTACTGCCAACTCCAGACTTTGCGCCTTCTGTCTCGCTGCACCCTACGCCTGGAATAAACTTCCTGAGCCCCTACGTCTTGCCCCATCCTTGGCCACCTTTAAATCTAGACTGAAAGCCCACCTCTTTAACATTGCTTTTGACTCATAACCACTTGTAACCACTCGCCTCCACCTACCCTCCTCTCCTCCTTCCTGTACACATTAATTGATTTGATTTGCTTACTTTATTTTTTTGTCTATTAGATTGTAAGCTCTTTGAGCAGGGACTGTCTTTCTTCTATGTTTGTGCAGTGCTGCGTACGCCTTGTAGCGCTATAGAAATGCTAAATAGTAGTAGTAGTAGTACCAGTTTGGGATTGCTATAGGCTGTTGTATTTTTTTCAACATCCCATTTCTTCCACCATGGTCCCTAGCACCACAGTGTGTGTGGTATGCAGAAAACACTGGCAGCTATGGTCTCATTTCTCTTTGTATATTGATGAACAGGAAGCATTACGTTACCTTGCACAGCTACTTACAAACGTGAGGATGTTTTTTTCCTTACGGCAGACCAATTATTTTATGTGTGTGTTTGGTGTTAAGCCTTGACCTCGCAGTTAACCAGCTGTAGGGGAAAGTGACGATGTGGTCTTGATGGATATCAGGTGTGCTTCTTGGAAAATGTCCTCCAGTTCCTGCATTAACACTTTCCTTACTTACACATCTCCCATTTCCTCTTAGGTGCACCCAGTGCTCATGCCCTGCTGCCTAAGTTGCAGGGCCTTTCCTAGAGGAACTAACACCATCAGTCCTTCACCAACAGGCCCATCACACTCTACCAGAGAGTAAGAGTGTATAATGGGTTAGATTCTATACATGGCACCTGAAAAATCTGCATGGAAAAAAATTACTCCTAGGTGTATTCTCTAAAGTGCACTTAAATTTTATAAAATAGACTTAAATTTCTGGATGGTATATAGAATATGCCGAGCGGCTCACCATGCGACCAAATTTGATCATGTCTATTTAGGCCATATTTTACTTGGCATAAATCCCGACATCCAAATTAGGAGCAGATTGGGTGTATGCTATAGATTTTAGAAATGCCCACACCCCACCCATGGTCATGCCCCCTTTTGAACAATGTGACTTAGAATTTAGGCACACCACATTATAGAATATACTTAGCGAGTTGTGTGAGTAAATCTCAATGCCAATTAGTGCTGATAATTGCTTGTTACCTTCCAATTAACAGTGCTGATTAGCTACTTAACCAAGTTACGCGCATTGTTACAGAGTACGCTTCGGTTTCCGCACGGATTTTTCGGCGCCATATATAGAATCTGGGGGAATATCCCTCACCTGACTAAATTAGAAAATAAATACACTACACACAATATAACATGCAATCGCTATTATATCTGTTATAAAACATAAAACCTAATTTGTATAAACATATTTTACAATAGAATATATATAAAATTAACTCACAAACCAAAAAGATAAATTAAATGTAGTGCCTGGGCTCAGATAGACAAGCCCCCTTAACAGAGGATGGCCTTGGTGAGAGCCCAAGAAGGACAGACCAGAGTTAAAAGTATTCCATCAAAGTAGGGTATACACAAAAAGCAGCAAGTATGAGTTATCTTGTTGGGCAGACTGGATGGACCGTGCAGGTCTTTTTCTGCCGTCATCTACTATGTTACTATGTTACTATGTTCCAATAACTTTTATCACAGTGCTTGAGGGGTTCAAAACAAATGCCCAATGTGGCCGCATTTCACCCTACTTACATCAAAGGCAGTGGTATTCTGCTATAGATCAGACTCCTTTTTTTCGTCCACACTGTTGGTATTGACTAAATAGCATGGTCTGTAGAAGGTTTTCATGTACCACCTACCTTTGAAGACATAGGCCCAGGACTTTTTGGAAAAGATAGAGGCATGGAATTCCCCAGTAACCTGTAGTGGAATAGTCCAACTGTCACTCCACTAGTGTGAGTAAAAGACTTAAAGCTGGTGGTATTCAGTCATAGAAAGCAGTCTGGCTGGTTGAATGCCATCTGATGCTTTACAATAGAGTTGTAATTAGAGAGTTGCACGGGGACAGAAATCTTACCCATCCCCGCCCGTCCCTGCTGGAATCTTACCCATCCCCATCCATCCCCGCAAAAATGTAACCCATCCCAACCCGTCCCCGCAAGAATTTAACCCATCCCCACCCATCACTGTAAGAATTTAATGGTACATAAAAGAAAATTCCAGTCAGCTCCCTCAGTCTCTCTCTGGATTTGAGCCACAACACTGTAGGCAAGGAAAGAATGGAAGCTGAAACTTGGAACACTCTGGTGTGCACATGTAAGATTTGTCTCTGATTTACTGGCGCTGTATGCTGAAAGGTCACCACATCCACGCGCCAGTAGGTCAGGTGACATCTGATGCTCATGCTTGTATCAGAGCTGAGGTCTGCTCATCAGCCCGGGAGCAAAGAGGATTAATTGTAACATAGTAAGTGACAGCAAATAAAGACCTGAATGGTCCATGTAGTCTGCCCAATAGTCACACTCATTATCAATTCATGATTAAATCAACGAGTGTGATATTATATACTTGATTAAGGTCTTTCTTTTGTGTTTCTGGAACATAGACCATAGAAGTCTATCTGTCCCTATCCTTATGTTCCAACTGCTGGAGTTGTCGTTGAAGCCCACTCCAGTCTATGCATCTTCTCATTTGTGGGACACAGATCGTAAAAATCTGTCCAGAACTGTCCTTATGTTCCAGCCACTGAAGTTGCTGTCTAAGCCCTTTCCAGCCCATCCGAAACCAGACTTCCATATATTAGACACAGACCATACAAGTCTGCCCGGTATTGGCCCTAGTTAATCACAGCTAGAGTCGCCATCTAAGCATTACTTCACACATCCACACACATGCAGCCATTTAAGGTTAGGTTTTTTATAACTTCCATTTTCTAATTAGAGATCCTCTGTGTTCATCCCACGCCTTTTTGAATCCCATCATCATTTGTGTCTCTACCACCTCCTTAATGGAAAATTTTCCACATTTGTGCTGTAAGCAAGTAGGAAAAGGAGGAGGAGGAGACAGCAGTCCAAGAACTTGGTACTCGGTAGATGAGAGGCTGGTGCAGGTGTAGCTTACTTTTCCACGGGAACCCCACAGAACTGCTTCCATCCCCGTGGGAACCCCACAGGAACTGCTTCCGTCCCTGCGGGAACCCCACAGGAACTGCTTCCGTCCCTGCGGGAACCCCACAGAACTGCTTCCGTCCCTGCAGGAATCCTGCGGGATACCCGCAAACCCCGTTCCCGTGCAGCTCTCTAGTTGTAATTGTCCCGTTCCGGGCCCTTACCGGGAAGCCCCCAGCGGGGGGCGAAGACCGACGGAGGCCGCGGGATCCAGAGCGGCGAAGACCAGCCGCCGACGTGGCCGGCGCTGCCGCGGGTCGCTCCGAGACCGGCGATCCGCTGGAGCAAGCGCCGGTCTCGGAGGAGGGGAGGCGCCGGCCAAGATGGCGGCGCCGGCGTCTCCCTCGATGGAGCAGACCAGAGAGCCAGCCCCGCCTCCTCGCGCCGGATTGGCGCTCGAACAAAGAGACCCCGCCCGCCGGGCCAGCTGGCCAATCCCGGCCTCCCTTGCCTGGCTAGGCCGGAGGGATTGGTTCCAGCTGATCCCAGGGGCCGGCGGTCGGGGGATTTAAACGACGAAACGGAAGGGGACCAATGCTTCCGTTTCGTTCATCAGAAGCCGACACCGTGGATCCCGGAGGGTTGCCACTTCCAGAGACTGTGTTCCTTCAGTGTGCATCTTCAGCTAGCCGTCCTGCTAGCCTTCCTTCAGCGTGTATCTTCAGCTAGCCGTCCTGCTAGCCTTCCTTCAGTGTGCATCTTCAGCTAGCCGTCCTGCTAGCCTTCCTTCAGCGTGTATCTTCAGCTAGCCGTCCTGCTAGCCTTCCTTCAGTGTGCATCTTCAGCTAGCCGTCCTGCTAGCCTTCCTTCAGCGTGTATCTTCAGCTAGCCGTCCTGCTAGCCTTCCTTCAGTGTGCATCTTCAGCTAGCCGTCCTGCTAGCCTTCCTTCAGTGTGTATCGTCTGCTAGCCGTCCTGCTAGCCTTCCTTCAGTGGTGTATTGTCTGCTAGCCGTCCTGCTAGCCCTCCTGCGGAGACCGTGACTTCTGCTAGCCGTCCTGCTAGCCACCTCCAGAGACAGTGTTGTATCTCCTGCTAGCCGTCCTGCTAGCCCTCCTGCTGAGACCGTGACTTCTGCTAGCCGTCCTGCTAGCCACCTCCAGAGACAGTGTTGTATCCCCTGCTAGCCGTCCTGCTAGCCCTCCTGCGGAGACAGTGACTTCTGCTAGCCGTCCTGCTAGCCACCGCCAGAGACTGTGTTCCGTTTCAGCTAGCTGCCCTGCTAGCCTTTCCTTCAGTGTTGTGCCTTCAGCTAGCCGTCCTGCTAGCCCTCTTTTCAGAGACTGCGACTTTTGCTAGCCGTCCGGCTAGCTCTCTCCCATAGTCGGTGCTACGGGCTGGCCGCCCTTGCCAGCTATCCTCCAGTGACTGTTCCCTCTCGTAGGGTTACCATACGTCCGGATTTCCCCGGACATGTCCTCTTTTTGAGGGCATGTCCGGGGCGTCCGGCGGATTTTGCCCCCGCCCACGTTTGTCCGGATTTCTGGACAAACGTGGGCGCGGGTGCGGGCAGGCGCGTGCGTGCGGTGGGCGTGTGGGCGGGCGATCGGCGCATGGTCTCCCGTCCCCTCCCCTCCCCTTCCTTACCATGTTCCCTGGTGGTCTAGTGACGTCTTCGGGGCAGGAAAGAGCCCCCTCTTTCCTGCCCGGAGCGCTGCCTCCCCTGTCTATCATCCTTCTCGGTCTGGCTGGGGATTCAAAATGGCCGCCGAGAGTTGAACTCTCGCGAGGCCGCTTCAACTCTCGGTGGCCATTTTGAATCCCCAGCCATACCGAGGAGGATGCAGCAGGCAAGGGCAGGCAGCGCTCCGGGCAGGAAAGAGGGGGCTCTTTCCTGCCCCGAAGAGAAGACGCTACTAGACCACCAGGGCTAGACAGTAAGTGAGGGGGGGGGTATGTGATGGGGGGGAGGGGACTATGTGACGGGGGGGGGGGAATAGGGGCGGAACCCGGACCTGAAGGGGGCGTGGCAGGGGCAGGGCATGAGGCGGGGCGGGGGCGGGGGGCGTGACATGTGTCCTCTTTTTCAGAGGACACAAAATGGTAACCCTACTCTCGGAGAGCTAGCCGCCTCTGCTAGTCCTCCCTTAAGGACTGCGTCTGATTACCATCCAGGTCAGCCCTCACCCCGCGGTTCCGGCAGTCCTGCTGGCCGCCTGCAGCTGAGGGCTCAACCCTCGGTGAACGGCGGTCGCCGCGGGTGAAGATTCGGGGTGCTCGGCTGTCCTCTGGGGCCTTGCGGGGCCTTAGGGAACTTGAGAGCTCACCAACAGAGACAGTACAGGACAGTAATGCTATTTAGTGAATACGGAAACTGTGGAAGAGAACCAGGAGTCTGATTTACAGTAGAATACCATTGCCTCTGATGCAAAATTTTTATTTTGTTGTAAATTGCTCCAGAAGTACATCATACAGGGCACTACAGTAGTCTATGAAACTGGAAATGAGTATATGCACACTGTAGCTAAATATGATCTCTCTAGGACAAACACATGAAAGAGGACCTCACCATCAAAGTGACCCAATATTTACTACAATATCACTTTCTATTCATTCATAAAATGTATTTGTTCAGACCGGAATCGGCTAACGCCGTTAACGGTAATATGTAAGCCACATTGAGCCTGCAAAAAGGTGGGAAAATGTGGGATACAAATGCAAC
The DNA here is from genome assembly GCF_901765095.1 of Microcaecilia unicolor. Lineage (NCBI taxonomy): Eukaryota > Metazoa > Chordata > Amphibia > Gymnophiona > Siphonopidae > Microcaecilia > Microcaecilia unicolor. The sequence goes on from NC_044039.1 coordinate 26,463,745, forward strand.
AAATAAATAAATAAATAAATAATAAAAATTAAGAGCACATAATCCAACTGAATGTACACCTGAACTATGGACTATTTAGTGCATGGCCTGAGGAGGAGTAAAAAGGTAGCTCGCTCTGCCACAGCTAATGTTAGTGAGGATATTTTCAAAACTATATTCAAAAAAGAGGTAATCTCCCTGAATCGATAGTAAATATCAAATATCAAAGCAAAATAGGGAGATTTCTGTATCTGGCATCACAAAACAGCATTACTTATAAATCTTATCGTTTGTAGAAATAGAGTATTTATTTAGAGGAAAAGTCTCTAGAAGCCTCCAGTAAATATTTTTATAATTTTTGTAATTTACTTCGGAGGGCTGGGCTTCATCATCATTGGCCTTCAAACCTCTTTAAATCGCCAATCATATTATCAAGTAAACCGTTTTTTCTTTTAGTTACAAGAACTAGCACCAATACTCTTCTACTTAGCTTAAAGCGGTGTTGGTCATTTGTTTGTTTAGTGCAGATCTTGTCGAACCCCGACCTACGATGGCCGTCGTTTCGAAGACCTGCTTCAGGGTACGGTGGTTCGTTATATCTAAGAAACACAAATAAAAAGATTACTTTAACATCTCCTCACTAGAGCAATCTTCAAAGTCTAATCTTATCAATATACCTCCGCTTCAATGCGTGCTAGAACTACGGATAAGAGCAAAAGATGGCTACTCTATTTTTAAAGACTACGCCAGATGCCTTTAATTCATACTGGCCAACCAGCTAGGAGTTGTTTTTAGGGGGCATGTCTAATTCCGCACAATCATTTAAACAGATATTGTGCCTTAAAAGATCGCCACCCTAGACATATCAGGGAGATGTTTCCTTTAGATAACTAACTAACTAACTACTAACATTTCTAAAGCGCTACTAGGGTTACACAGCCCTGTACAATTTAAACATAGAAGGACGGTCCCTGCTCAAAGAGCTTACAATCTAAAAGACAAGAGAACAATCTAAAGACAAGTGTACAATCTAGAATACGAGTGAACAGTTAATCTGATAGGGTGGATAGATTGGGGCATTCTATATTTCTCAAGCGGTTAGGCGCCGAAGGCAGCATTGAAGAGGTGAGTTTTAAGCAGAGATTTGAAGATGGGTAGGGAGGGGGCATGGCGTATGGGTAAAGGAAGATTGTTCCAGGCATAGGGTGAGGCAAGGCAGAATGAGCGGAGCCTGGAGTTGGCAGTGGTGGAGAAGGGTACTAAGAGAAGGGCTTTGTCCTGTGAGCGGAGGTTACGGGCGGGAACATAGGGGGAGATGAGGGTGGAGAGGTAGTGAGGAGCCGCAGACTGAGTGCATTTGTAGGTAAGGAGGAGGAGCTTGAATTGTATGCGATATCTGATCGGAAGCCAATGAAGTGATTTGAGGAGAGGGGTGATATGAGTATATTGATTCTGGCGGAATATGACTCAGTTCCTGTATAGTTTTCAAGGTAGTATTGTAGAAAGAGAGGATATTTTGCCAGTTTTATTTCTTTGCTGCCAGCATGAATTACTCACAACTTTCTTCTTGTTTTACTAAAAAGGGGCAGACAATATAGTGAAAATAATGAAGAAAAAAACAACAGTTAAATGAGAGATTAAGGGGAAGGTGCTGCAGCTGTGAAATAATGAGCAATGGGCTCAACTGCAGAATTTACAAAACTTATCAATAATATTTCTAAGTGGAATATGGGTTTAGCATTCCAGATATCTATATATTACAGTGTATGCTCATGCAATTCTCTTCAATTCTCTGCACAAAATATTGATTCTGCTGCATTACAACGTATGCATGTTTTCATGGCGACCAGGCATGCTCTCCCCAGGCAGGTTTGCATGCCATACATTTGTTTATTACACCAGGCATTAAACAAATAAAATAAAGTTGTATGCATCAGGAAACCAGGTGCTAAACTTCAGCCCTCACTAGCTGTACCACATAAGGAGGAGGAGGAATAGGTTAGGTTAAATACAGTGAAGTGGTGGTGGTATTAGGAAATTATCAACCTGGGCTATCGTTAAGATATATTATTTTACTCTTTTTTTTATATATATATTTATTAACATTTTCCAATATTTTACAAGACAATCCGCTTGTTCAGGAAAAGTATCTAGTAATTTACAAAATATGTAAAAAAAAGAATAATAATACAAACAGGAAAAAGAAAAGGTGAAGCTAAAGCTTCACATTAACAGGAAAACTATACTCAAGTCCATACATATGATCCAAGATTTCAGAAAATTACTGGAGACAAATTATCTAAAGGTTTATCAAAAAAAGAAAAAAGGAAATTATACAAATACTGTTAAGTAGAGCAAACATTTATAATTAACGCTTATCCGTTTTCACTGAGGTTATGAGTGAAGATACATGAGACGGCTCTGTAAATACATATTTTTTCTCCTTAAGCCTTATTATACACTTGCAGGGGTATCTTAAAAAAAAGGTACCCCCCAAGTGTAGAACTTCAGGCCTAAGGAGCAGGAATTGTTTCCTTCGTCGTCGAGTCTCCTTAGAGACATCAGGAAAAAGTAAAACTTTAAAACCCAAAAAGGGTTTATCTTTATTTCGGAAAAACAAACGAAAGATCCAATTCTTGTCTGGTAATAATGAAACAGGCTAAGTGAATCAGGAGACAAAAGGCCAAATTGGTTCCAAAGCAATGCAACTTTATTGCTAGCAATGAACAGCACTGAGTTCTCTCAGGATACTGTGTGTCATAAATCATCTGACACTTACATTTATACTTCCCTGCGGGGCCTGCGCATTAGGCCCCTTATACATCACAGTGGACATGCGCAGTAAACACTTGTAGTTCTTACAGTACACATTTGTAGTTCACAGTACATACACACGTCATAATACTGAAATGATACTGGCAAGGGAAACGAAACTTAGTATCTTGCTGTACACACAATGCTCCTTTCTAGCAAAGGAGATAAGGTTCGTTAGGCTCAGAGATGCAGGTTGGGGGGGTGACGACACCCTCCAAGGCCATCTAGTCATGTGGCACCTACGTGCAAGCTGGTTTCTGTGCAAGCCTTGCTTATTACTGTTACAAGCTATTTACCTAATACACCTGCATCCCGTCTTATACTAATAGGCAGCAAGCAGCACAAGCTGACAAGTTGTAGTTAAGGCACAGTACAAGAGAGCTTAAATGTCCAATACATTCAAGTATGGAGTATGCCAAAAAGGCAGAAACAGAGGTAGTATACACAAGGTAAAGTCCATCAGTATGCACAAAGCTTGAGGTTGTTCTGTTGGTCCAGTAGTATCCAGTGTTCCACTCCTACAATTCCCCCCTTTTGATACTTGAACATCCATTCTGGTGGAGAGTATCATTTCCATTCGCCTGAAAGGAAAGAGAGACAAGAAGCATTAGCAGGGAGGCAAAAAGGGAGCCCTAGGCTCTTGCGCAGCCGCTGGTTGCTTCGCCGGGGTTGAGACGGAGGGTCCCTAGTGGAATCCCCCCCCTTTGTAGCCGGACTTGTGCTGTCACAAGGGCATTGGCTCGTGAAGTGCTCGAAAGAACAAGATTCTGCCTCATCCAGGAAATTCTGCTTCATCCACATCCACATCAGATTGGGGGATGGGGGAATACATCTGGAGAGCCATGAGTTGGGCGGCTGCTCGGCGATCAGCGATGCTTTCCATGGTGGAGCGGAGACACCTGAAAATAAAAGAGAGAGACAAAGGTATTAATAGGCAGGACAACAAGAACAGGCCACCCATAACGAGGAGGCCCTTGAGACTCCCAGAGGTCGGTAGCCAGTTGGTTAAGGAAGATGTCCAATCCCAGGTGCTATTCCAAGTTTGGACGGGGACGTGAGCCAATTTCACCATCCGGTCAGTAATCTCTCTGATGACGTGACTCTGGTCATCAATTTGTAGGCAGCAATTGCTAAGATTGAATTTGCCGCACACCCCTCCCTCCTGGGCCAAGAGGTAGTCAAGAGCCAGGCGATTCTGGTAAACCGCGGTAATCAATTTGGTGTTTTGGCGTGCCAGGATGTTAAGGGCAAGGGCCGAGTCGTTAGTGAGTATTTCGAGCACTGCCTGCAGACGGATAATGCGATTCAGCATGTAGATAGGAGTACGATACCCATATGTGCCATCTTCAGCCCATGTGGCCGGCCCATAGTAGTGAATGATACGTTCTGGAGGCCACTCGTTGACCTTCCAGTCTCCTATCTGGACCTTGGGTTTGATGTCTCGAGGGGACCGTTTTCGTCTGCCCATGTTATCAGGCCCCTTCTCCATATACAGAGGTATACCCAACGTCTCGCCTACGCGTAGAGGCAGGAGGAAGAAACTAGGACGGACGGTGCCCAAAAGACAGGTACCATACCAGCGGGCTGGGAGCTGCTCATAGGCCCTGCGACCACAAATGTAGTAGTAGCCCTCCGGGGCTATCCATTTAAGGGAGGCGTTTCCCCCATATGTCCAGGTTGTATTCAGTGTGGGTTCGGTCCAAATGGGCACCGGAGCGGGCAGATTGTCCATTTGCCACCAGGTGGTTCGGCTTCCATTAAACTGGAGGACCCCCGTGCAAGCGGAATCTCCCACTGGGACGGAATAGCGCTTTGAGGGGGCCCGGCTAGAGCAGAGGGTACCTATGATGTTGGTCCTCAGGGCCCATTCATAAGGCCTCGGACGCCGGGGAAAGGTAATGTTGGTGGCGTTGAGGGTGTCCCACATATGCTGGTGAATCTCCTTCGCTTCCCAGGGCCATTGCTCACCCATGTCGGTGCCTCCACAGACGAAACAGTTGGCAATTCCCAGGGAGAGGGCAATGTTTTCGGCTAAGTTGAGGAACATGTTCCGAGCTTCGGGAGAAATGGGGAACTTAGTCGCTGCCTCCTCAGCGCGAGCAATTTCGTCGAATACATCCTGGTACCCGACAACCGTGGTCTGATAGTGGGTGGGTGCCTTCTCCTCAAGGCTCTGGCTGATGGTGATGAAGGTTATAGGGTCCGCTCCGGCCCCGTCGATGCCAAAACCCCAAGTTTGTCTCCAGGGGGTTCCAGGTCCCCTTAGCGGCCATTCAAGGAGCACGGTGTTGTCAGAGCCTCTGCGAATTTCACCTAGACCAGGGCATCCGGGGTATCCGCCTCCGGTGTAGGCACACACTTGTTCCCATCCCGAGGTCCGGGTGTCTGCTGCACAAGGTAACCAAGACCAAGGAGATCCATATCTTCCGTCTAAAGTAAGGGGGCAAACATACTTGTGATCATTTGCGTAGGCCTTGCGCCAAGCCAGATTACCGCACTTGTGGGACCAGGGGTGTCTGTCTATAGCAACACAAACGTCAAAGGTAAGGGTGGCTACAGTTTGAGTACCACCGGCAATAATGCGGGTGGAATTTACGTAATACAGGACGCCATCTCCCTGGACTCCCATAGACCCGACGTACTGGGGGAGCCCCACACTGAGGGTGACATTGTAATATCTGGGCTTGACTGGGCTGTGGCAGATAGTAAGATTGTTCTGGAGGCACCGGTGAAACTGTTGGAGTCCAGTCGGGGTCGTAATGGCACAAACCGGAAGGGGCCGGCAATCACCTTCCGGAGGCTGTGACTGATGGATGAGGGTAGTGACCAGGTGATATCCCCCCTCTATGCGATGGCGTACTGAGCGCAAGCACTCAGTACAGTTCTGACTCAGGGTGATAGGCTGGTTCGAAGATGGGCAGAGGAGGATTATGAAGAGTAGCTTCAACATCATGTGTATGGGGGGAGGTATCCCAATCTCTGCAGTAGGAAGATTATGAGACTTAGAATGACGGCTCCAATAAACAGGGAGCCAAAGACACAGTGGGTCCAATAGCTGAGCTTCTGTTGCTGGGTAGGCATGGACCTGGTTCACTTCCTCATTAGGGTCAGCCGTAGTGGAGCGTCAGGGTGTTGACGGGCAGTCCAAACTTTAGGCGTGCAGCTGGTAGGTGCAGCGGGTTTCAACCTGGTCCAATGTATCCACACGGGACTTCCTGCAATTTTAACAGCGGTTGGGGTGGTTAGGAGAACAAGGGAGGGCCCTTTCCACTTGGGCTTTAGACAGTCAGATTCATCCCACTCCTTTACCCAGACTTCATCCCCCACCCTAAACTGGTGTGTAGGATTAGTGAGGACCAGGGGACCTACACTCTCAGTGTACTGTTGGATGTCCTGCACTACCTCGCGTAGGGCCCTCATCTGTTTTACTAAGGAGCTCTCGCCCTGTATCTGCAAGGAGTCGGGAAAGGAAGGTAGGGGTGGTGGTCTAGCGTACATCATCTCGTAAGGAGTAAGGCCTGAAGCCTTGGGGGTGCACCTGAGATGCAGCAAGGCCAGTGGGAGTAGGTCGGGCCATTTGGCTTTGGCTTCTTGGCATAGCTTGGCTAGCTGGTTCTTCAGGGATCGGTTAGCTCTCTCCACTATTCCACTGCTCTGGGGTCTCCACGCACAATGTAACTTCCAATCGAGGCCCAGCCTTGTACTGAGTTGTTGTGTCTCTTCGCTGGCAAATGCGGGACCGTTGTCAGAATTTATCTGTCTGGGAAGGCCGTATCTTGGCAGGAGGTGATGGATCAATAAGGACGTGACTTCCTTCGCCATTTCCGTTCTGGTGGGCTGGGCCTCAATCCATCCGGTGTAGGTACACACGGCGACGAGGATGGCTTTGTAGCCCCTGGCTGGGGGCATATGCGTAAAGTCAATCTGGCAGACGTGGAACGGACTAGTGCCTCGGAGGACATGTCCTGGCGTGGGACCGGGTCCCGTCCTCGGGTTATTCTGGGCACAAGTTGCGCATTGGGTGGAGGCATTTTTGGTCCAGAGTGACAATTTATTGATGTAGTAGGTCTTCTCGAGCAGGCGTCTCAGAGCGTCCTTGCCCAGATGGGTGCGGTTGTGGGCCTCTCTGGCCACCGTCCAGGCCAAGGCTTCGGGTATCCATATGCGCCCATCCTGTAGTACCCACCAACCATTGCGTGACTCCAGGCCCTCTTGCCGGGCCCACTCCTCCTCTTGTGGGGCATAGGTGGGGGTCTCTGTGGGGAGGTGAACGACTAGTACAGGGTCAGAGGAATGAGAAAGGTAAAGGAGACGACTTGCCTTTTTTGCTGCATCGTCCGCCCGTTGATTTCCCCGGGCGATAGGGTCCGTACGGCCGGTGTGGGCCCTGCAATGCATCACAGCTACTTTCTTTGGCTTCCATACTGACTCGAGTAGCTGGCAGATCTCTGTGGCGTTTGCGAGTCCCTTCCCTTCAGCGGTTAGATAACCTCTCTCTTTGTACAAGGCTCCGTGCACCTGGAGGGTGAGGAAGGCGTATTTGGAGTCGGTGTAGATGTTAACAACTTTTCCTTCAGCCCACAGGAGGGCTCTGGTGAGGGCGATCAGTTCCGCTTTCTGGGCTGACGTTCCGGGCGGCAGAGCCATAGCCTCGATCACATGGTCCTCAGACACGACAGCATAGCCAGCTCTTCGAATTCCCTCTATTACTTGGCTGCTGCCATCGGTGAACAGGGTGATGCCCCCTTGCCAGGGTTGGTCCTTAAGGTCAGGTCTGCTAGAATGTACAGTGGCCATTACCTCTTCACAGTCGTGGAGTGGTGGTTCAGGGGCCGGAAGGAGGGTAGCAGGATTAAGGTTGGTTGTGTCCAGGATCCGCACCTCCGGATTTTCGCACAGGAGGGCTTGATATTTAACCAATCGGGAGTTGGTCATCCATCTGGGTCCGTGGCTCTCGAGTAGGCCGCGGATGGTGTGGGGTGTAGTCACAAAGAGGGTTTGGCCAAACGTGAGTTTATTGGCCTCGTGTATCAGCAGACAAGCCGCCGCAATGCTTCGGAGACACCCCGGCCATCCTCGTGCCACGTTGTCCATGCCCTTGGAGAGATATGCTACAGGACGTTGCCAGGTACCGACCAGTTGGGTGAGGACTCCAAGTGCCAATCCCTTCTTTTCGTCGATGAACAAGTGGAACGGCTTGGTCACATCTGGCAATCCGAGCGCTGGTGGGGCCACAAGGGCCTCCTTGAGGTCCTGAAGGGCTTTCAGTTCGTGTTTCTCCCACTGGAGGTGTTGGCCCTCGAGTTCAGGTCCTTTCAGTTTGGCGTACAAGTCTTGGGTCAGAACAGCGAAGTTGATGATCCAGATCCGGCAGTACCCAGCTGCTCCTAGTAATGCCTGCAATTCCTTCTTATTTGCAGGAGTGGGTTGGTTGCGGATGGCTTGGGTTCGGAGGGTACCGAGCCTTCGGGTTCCTTCTCGGAGGCGAAAACCCAGATACTCGACTTCGATCTCACATATCTGGGCCTTTTTCCGGCTGGCTCGGTACCCCTGGGCTTCCAGAGTTTTCAAGAGGTAAAGGGTGGCTTCCGCACAGTCCGTGTACGTTTCACGGGCCACCAACAGGTCGTCCACGTATTGAACGACCGGTCCATACTCGTCCTGATACGTCCTCAAGTCCTGGGCAAGTTGGTCACCAAAGAGGGTAGGTGAGTTCTTGAATCCCTGTGGAAGCCGGGTCCATGTAAACTGCTGCTTACTTCCAGTCTGTAAGTCTTCCCACGTGAAGGCGAACAACTTCTGGCTGTCGACAGCAAGAGGGATGGAAAAGAAGGCGTCCTTCAGATCAATGACACTATACCACTTGGTCTGGGCTGGCACTTGGGCTAAGATAGAGTAGGGGTTCGGTACAAGGGCAACTATGTCGGCTACCTGGTTGTTGACTTTCCTCAGGTCCTGGACGGGTCTGTACTCTGATGTTCCCGGCTTCTTAACGGGCAGCAATGGGGTGTTCCACGCAGATCTGATCGGTTTGAGGACCCCTTGTTGAAGGAGTTTCTGTAGATGAGTTTGCATACTATGCCGGGCTGCATAGGGGATGTGTTATTGCCCTTGGTTGACGACTTGAGCATTTGGTTTAAGTTCAATCCAGATGGGGATGGCGTTAACGGCCAGTCCGCCGGGGTTCACCTCTGCCCATACGTTGGGCACCTCAGCCATCAGGGCCCTCCTCTGCCGTGCGAAAGGGGTGTCCTGGCAGTAACGGCAGTCGTCAGGGCCTGCAATGAGGGGGGCGTGTAGTCTCCATTCTTCCCGCACAGGACAGATGAGCATCACCGGTCGATCTTCAAAATGAGCTTCTACTTCACCCGTGGGCTTAAACTTCAAGGTGGCTTGGAGTTTGCACAGTAGGTCTCGGCCAATCAAGGGGACTGGGCATTCGGGGACATGTATGAACTGGTGAGACACCGTCGTCCCTCCGATCTGGACTTGGCGTTCCTTGAGGAGGGGAGCAGTGAGTGACTTCCCGGAGGCCCCCACAATCGGTATGGTTTCTTTCGTTGTCGGGGCTATGGCAGTGGTGATAACAGATCGCTGAGCCCCAGTGTCTAGTAGGGCCTTCATTAATTGTGTCCCCACCCGGATCTCCACCAGAGGGTCAGTGGGGACTCTGCCCTCCCGGTCCCTTCATGCAGTATGGTCCCGGGTGGCGTCAAGGGCCATCTGCCATTCCTGTTGCTCGCCACGTCCACGACCGCGGCCCCGTCCCCGTCTGGGGCCTCTTGGGCGGTCGTCGTCCTCCTCCTCTCTCTTCTGGTCTCGTGGCTTCTCCGGGCAGTCAGCCCACCAGTGCCCTTCTTCTCGGCAGTTAGCGCACTGGTTACGTCCTATGGGGGACCGTGTTCCTCTTCCTCTCCGGCCCCTGCCTCTGCCCCGCGGTCTGGACCCCAGGCGTTCTTCTAGTACCGTGGCCAACACATCTGCCTTCTCACGCATCCGTCTGGTCGACTCCTTCCGGGCTTCAGTCTTCTCTTCTTGGTCACGGTATCCAAATACATGATCAGCTATAGCTTTCAGTTGGCTGATACTCATCCCTTCAAACCCCTCAGTTATCTGGAGCTTTCTTCGTATATCCGGTGCTGACTGACTGACAAAACTCATGACCACTGTAGGGAGGTTCTTGGAGTCTTCGGGATTTATTGGACTATGTCTTCTAAATGCTTCCATAAGTCGTTCAAGGAAATCCCCTGGACTCTCATCCTTCTGTTGGACTACATTGTGGATTTTTGCCATATTGGTAACCTTCTATTTTCCCTTCTTAAGGGCCGCCAGGTACGCCTGCTGGTACCGGCTTGGCCTTCAGCGGTTCGGTAGTCCCACGCAGGGGCAGCAGTAGGTGCTTCCGCCTGTAAGAGGTTCTGTAAGTTGGCATGGCCCGGGTTCGCGTCCCGGACAGCTTGCTCCATATTCTGTTGTAAGAGGCGGCGTTCTTCTGTGGTCAGAATGTGGGCGCTCAATTGTCTAAGGTCACCCCATGTCGGATTATAACTGTATATGATGCCTTCCACCAATTCTATCAGCTGTTCAGGTTTCTGGTCGTACGAAGGCCCATGTAATTTCCAGTTATACAAGTTGACACTGGAGAAGGGAACGTGGCTGTAAACGGTTGACTCGATGGGCTGGCCCCCTTCTGCTGCCGGGTTAGGGGTATAGGTGGTAGATTGCCGGACCGGGTATAGGTCAGTAATTCCCGCCCTTCGGCTGGAGGGGAGGGTGTTGCGTGGACTCGATTGGGGAAACCGAGTGATTTTCTTCACGACCCTTTGGCTCTTCCTCGAGGTTGCGGGGCCTGTTGACTCGGGCGAGCCTGGTCGGGATGCGTCTTCAGCGTCCGACTCTGACTCGGAGGCCTCGGCGTTATTCTGGCCCTCCGCCATGCCCGTAAGGTCGGGGTATATAGGGGCGTAGGGAGGGGGCGCAATATCATCTTCGTAAGCCTCCGTCGTAGCAAGTATCGGGGCCTTCGGACGCACTTTTTCGGGCAAATCCTGAACTTTCCCTCGGGTTTCCTTCAGGGGTCTCATTCTGGGAAGTGTGTTGGTAGCACGGGGCGTGGCCTCTATCTTAGTGGTAGTAGCACGGGGCGTGGCCTCTATGGCTTCGATGCTAGGGGCGGTCGGCCTTGTGGGGGCGGTCCCTGCAGCCTTCGGAACGGCAACGGTTGCCGGGGTTTGGAGAGTGAAGGCATGGGTCTGCAGGGCTTTAAGTTTAGTTTTCCGCCCCTTTCTCTGGTTTACCACCATGAGGGCGGCTTTTTCTACCTTATGTTGGGCCCAGTTCGGCGGGTTTCGGACTACATTCAACCACGCTTCTATATACGGTATGTCCTCGGGACAGCCTGGGTTTCCCTCAACTATAACGATATCCATCACTGCCGCCACCTTCTCATACTCAAATGACCCCTCCGGAGGCCATTCGGCAATCCCCAGCCCAGGCCACATAAATTGACATCGCTGTATCATCCCGGCCCTACTACATTTATCTTGGTCGAACACTTCGCTAAAGTGCTCCGTCATTAAATCTAGAGGTGTGGATCCACCCCCGCCCATCCTAACCTGAGTGCCAAAGGATAGGAGACAGACAAAGGGGGAAAAGGATGGTGGAGGAGTAAGGGGTCTCGTTCCACCAGACACGGAAGGGTCAACACTCGGCCTGACCGGAACGCGGTCGCCCGGTCCGGAAATGCAAGCCCACTCACACACTTTCATACGCCACAAGAAACCCTCCCGTTCGGTTTCTTCGCCAAGCCTAGTGAGTTTCGGGACCTAGTCCGTATTAGTCACTGGCTAAAAGAGGGTGATCATGCCTCTTCTTCGGTCCTTACTGGGCCGGTCACTACGTTGAGTATACTCGCCTGTCCGCCGGGGTCGCAGGCCGCGCCGTCGGTGCGCTTCTCTCCGGAGTCGGAAAGGTGCCTTGCCAGAACCACGCAGCCCCCTTTCCAGCCAGCCGGAATTGATCGACCCTCCTCCGGGAGATGGACACTGAAATCAGCGGTGGCCACTCACCACCTTCTCGGGAGGGGATCGATGACCCGGCCCGACTGCAATGGGGGAGGGGAAAGAATATAATCCGATTTTCCCTTTTGTAAATCTCTCCTGGCTGGCTCGCCAATGAAACAGGCTAAGTGAATCAGGAGACAAAAGGCCAAATTGGTTCCAAAGCAATGCAACTTTATTGCTAGCAATGAACAGCACTGAGTTCTCTCAGGATACTGTGTGTCATAAATCATCTGACACTTACATTTATACTTCCCTGCGGGGCCTGCGCATTAGGCCCCTTATACATCACAGTGGACATGCGCAGTAAACACTTGTAGTTCTTACAGTACACATTTGTAGTTCACAGTACATACACACGTCATAATACTGAAATGATACTGGCAAGGGAAACGAAACTTAGTATCTTGCTGTACACACAATGCTCCTTTCTAGCAAAGGAGATAAGGTTCGTTAGGCTCAGAGATGCAGGTTGGGGGGGTGACGACACCCTCCAAGGCCATCTAGTCATGTGGCACCTACGTGCAAGCTGGTTTCTGTGCAAGCCTTGCTTATTACTGTTACAAGCTATTTACCTAATACACCTGCATCCCGTCTTATACTAATAGGCAGCAAGCAGCACAAGCTGACAAGTTGTAGTTAAGGCACAGTACAAGAGAGCTTAAATGTCCAATACATTCAAGTATGGAGTATGCCAAAAAGGCAGAAACAGAGGTAGTATACACAAGGTAAAGTCCATCAGTATGCACAAAGCTTGAGGTTGTTCTGTTGGTCCAGTAGTATCCAGTGTTCCACTCCTACAATAATGCAACTGTAGCCACCAATGTAGCCGCAGTTGCTAGTTCGGTATCAGAAGTCTCAAGCAAGAGAGAGACATTAATCGAAGCTTCGGGTTGAGAGGTTCCTTTCCCAGGAATATAATAAACCATAGTCATTGGTGGCAAATTCTTTTCGGAAATTAGTAAATTTTCACGCATATAGCGTTTCAGCATATCCATAGGAGTAACATTTTGAAGTCTAGGAAAGTTGATAAATCTTAGGTTATGATTTTTAGTGTAATTATCAAAGATTTCCATTTTATCTCTAAGACTCGTCAAATCTTTCACCATAGTAGGTTGTAGCGTTTCAAGCTTCATAATTATCTGATCCAAATTAGCAAATTTCCCATTCAAGTCTTTAATCTGTTCCTCTTGTACCCCCAAATTGCTTTCCAAAGATTTAACTTTAGGCTGAAGGTCATTTATCTGCTTAAGGAAAACTTGTCCTAGATTGGAAACCAAATCCCACAAAGCTTCTGTCACATCTTTTGGTCTAGTCATAAATTCTTTAGGTAGTTCAAACCTTACAGGCTGGTCTCGGTCCTCACTCTGCCCCTCTGCTTCTCTCCCCTCAGTTTGCGACGTTTCCACGAGCAAACTGCTCTCCAGTCCCACCTCTGTAGTAAGGGAGGCTTCGATTCGGCGATCTTCTGGGCCCCTAACCTCTGCGGGAGTGGACCCCGTCGAATCCAAGAGGAAAGAGCTGGCGCCTATCGGCTGGGGAGGAGGAGTCGTTCGGCGGGGCTAAGGGTCACTTCAAAGCCAGAGAGCGCCGAAGTCTCCGTTTCGCCGGCGCACACCTCTGGAAGCAAACCGCCGTCTCGGTGAACTCCCTGCGATCTCAAATATCGATCCATCGGACCAGGTAATGAGGGAGTTAGCGGGGAAGCCCTACCCGCTAATCTCCCTCTTCGTTTCGGCATTTTTTGGGAGCGTGAGTCGCAGCAACCTAACAGCTTGCGGCCATCTTGGATCTACATATTATTTTACTCTTAACTCCAATTATTGCTAACTAGGTTTCACTGAATAAAATGAGTAGAGAGGTGTGGTAGCTGTGTTAGTCCACTTTTAAAGGTAATCAATAGAAATAAAACAAAATAAAACATGGAAAAGAAAATGACACCTTTTTTATTGGACATAACTTAATACATTTCTTGCCCTTCTTCATCAGGTCGGAAATAAGCAAATGTTGGTAGATGACAGTATATATAAGTGAAACATCAAAGCATTTCAGTGCCAGTCTAACAGGAAGGGGTGGATGGGTGAGAGACGGGTAGATATGCATGGAGACAAACCATAAAGTTGTAATGCTCTGTTTGTCTCCATGCATATCTACAACATTTGCTTTAAAAAGGTATCATCTTATTTTCTTTTCCATGTTTTATTTCTAGGGATTACTGAATAAAATAAAACCTGTGGTAAAATAACACATCTTATCGGTAACTCACATTGATTAACTACATCCCTTCGTGACGAATTCCTTGTGATTCTACCAAAGTTCATAAACTTAGGTGATAATACCTTCGGGGACTGGGAAATACCTAACGTAACTCGCTTTGAACTAGAAAGCAAGCGTGAATTTAAAACAAGTGTATCTAAAGTGTCCTAAAACCGGAAAGGTTTTTGCGCCTTCTTTTAGTATCTGAAACTAAATCCCATCTCCAGTCCCAGCCAATTCCAGGAGTCAGGACGAAGTACAGCCAGACCCACAAATAGCCGCGAGGGAAAAGCTAGACGCATGCGCATTTCCGTCCATTTAAATACACAGCCTCCTCCACCCCATGCTCCCGCCGTCTCCGCGGCCACCTTGCGTAGTCGTCATTTTTTTTTTTTTTTAAACTGTAACTGAACCAATCCGAGGCGGCCTTCATTTTGTCAGTATCCAATAGCGTGCCGCGTTGCTAGACGGTGCGCCGAACTCGGCCCCGCTTGTTTCTGTAGAGCGGTGTGTGTGGGGAGTTTGGACTTGTCTTTTGGCCCGTTGTTGTTGTTTTTTTTTCCCCTCGCCGGATTTGTGCCTTGTTGGCCAGGATAGCGGTGTTGAAGAGCGGCGGAGAAGGGGGGGCAGGAGATGCCGGACTTCTTGGAAAACCCGTCGGTGCTGACCAAAGATAAGTTGAAGACCCAGCTGGTGGCCAACAATGTGAGCCTGCCGGCGGGCGAGCAACGCAAGGACGTGTACGTGAAGCTCTACTTGGAGCACCTCACTCCCCGCAACCGCATTAAGAACCGCAACCCGGACTTCTCCAGCGACGAGGAGCGCGAGGCCACCCCGCTCCCCAGCAGGAACAGACCGGGCAGGGTAAGGATGAGCTGAGCTCGCTGTTGTTGAACCTCTGCCCTGTCTTTACTCACTGGGCTGGCAGCAGCGGCTGTTTATGAGTGGCGGCGCTCGAGGAGGAGGCGGGTCCCCGTCCTCGTGTCTCAGTGACTTCTGTCCATGGTGCTCACGGGAGAGCAATAACAAGAGAGAGAGAGAGCCCGGGGTCCCGGTGTTCCCCCGTCTTTCTGGCCTTGCTCCGTTTCCGTTGTTTTGCACCGTGGCGGAGTCTGGGCCGTCCCTTGGTCGCAACCGTAGCTCAGGTCTTTAAATCTTTAAAAAAAGGCTTTTATGGAGAAAGAGCGGAAATATTTTATTCATTTAGTTTTCCGTTGTCACTTGTGAATTTGGGAAATAAAAAACGTGCGATGGTGACGTTTTTGGTCCGTTCTTTTTCTGGGTCTCAACTCTTGCGTAGATACGGCGGTAACACAAAGCGGCGTCTTTCGCAAATATAATTTTCAGCGCTTGGGTTTTTTTTTGGTTTGTAATTGGGGTGCAGTATGAATAAAAATGGCATTGTTTTTCTTCTAACTATTTAGTAAGAGTAACGTGCAAGAAGCGTGGTGGTTTGCTCAATTTATTGTGGGAAGTGGGGCAGGGGTTTTTTTTATTCGCATTGTATCAGTTTCCCGCTTTAAATAGAGATTGTACTGGAGAGCGCCCGCTGCAGGTAGAAACTATGTTGCTATTTGACGTTTAAATTTCGAGAAAAACAAAACAAAACCTTAATCCCGCCTTTTTACAATCGCGATTTGTAACATTGTTGAAGCAAAACTAGCAAAAGCAACATTATTTAAAAAAGAAACGTCAGTAGTTGATAACGTTGCTTTTATTCAAACTATAGCTTTACACTGTTGCCTTTTTTTTTTCAAATGGAGTGCTCTGGAATGAGGGTGCATACCACAAAGTAGAGGGAATAGGTTTAGGAGTAATCTAAGGGTGGTGGAGGCGTGGAATGGCCTCCCGGTGGAGGTGGTGAAGTCTAGGACTGTGCCAGAATTTAAAAAGGCATGGGATAAGCATGTGGGATCGCTTAGGAACAGGAAGAATTAGGGGTTGCAGACTGGATGGGTCATATGGCCTTTATCTGCCCTCATGTTTCTGTTTCTTCTAATGTAAAGCTTTTCTTTTACACCCAATCATATTTTGCAAGCCCAGTTTTCTAAGGAAAGAAATATGTTTATGTAGTCTCCTAGTCTGATTTTCTTTCCCGAAGTTTTGTGACATGACTATTACGCAGTCTTGCTGCCAGAGGTTCTGTTTTCTTAGTTCTTACAAATAAAGATAACAGCATAGGAGCGACTAGCGTTTCAGAATTATTGGGGGTGCTAAACCCGATGGAAATCGCCTTTTCCCTGGACATAGTCAAGGAGTTTGTTCAATATTGGGGTGCTCAAGCACCCACAGCACCAATAGAGCTGGTTCCTATGGCTAAAATGTATTCTAATTCCGTTAGGTGTTTAGAAATAATAGTAATAAAACACACATTACTCCATACTTGCGTTTTTAATTTGCGATCTTTGGACTATTTTAGATGGTTTTTCTAGTTTGCTAAAAGAATGCAGAGGTATAATTTTATATTAGTGATAATCACTCACAGAATAGTAGTTTTAAGTTTTGTTTTGTTTTTTTTAATCCAGGAAATGCTTTGTCGCAGTACTTTATGATGTTTTGACCTTGCTAGATAGCCAAATGAATGTGAAGGAGATTTTAATTTAAAAAAAAAGTGGTTTAAAGATTTTTATGCTTATTTTAGTGTCAAAAAGTAACATGGCAAGTTGTCAGTAAGGTTTAATAGTTTATGCATATAGCAGAGCTTTTTTTATGAGAATTTGCTCACATGGGGGCCCTATTAATGAAAATTTGTGTCCGCTTAATAAGAAGCCTATTCCATATCAATCTGCTTCTTATCATTTAGCATGTGCTAACAGAATTAGCGCATGCTAAGTCTTAATAAAATAGCTGTATAGTAATTCTGTATGGTCAGTGTGGATAGTTTATACTAAGGAAAATTTGTGAACTATTGCCAGCCAACACACGAAGCAGATAGAATAAAGTCATACTGGCTGATGCTGAAAGCAATCGAAGCCGGAAGAAGAGGCTCCTGCCGGCTTAAATTGCCCGTTAGTGCCTAATCCACGATATTCAGCGGCACTAAATCAGGCAGTGTAGCTGAATATTACCTCTCACCAGTGCAAAAAAAGGGGAGAGGCAGGTCAGGGGAGTTATAGAGAGTGATGTTAAGGAGGAGCCCAGGGTTATGTGAGTGCCAGCACGAAATATTGGCCAGCACCCACATAACCTTTTGCCTAAAAAAGCCACCCAATCCTCCTCCTGCCTGGATTGGCCATTGGAAGCAGGATACAATGGTATCCTGGTATTTCATCCCAGAGTACTGATAGAACTGAAAAATGAGCTTGCTGAGCTATTGTTAGAAATATGTAATTTATCCTTAAAATCGAGCGTGGTACCGGAAGATTGGAGGGTGGCCAATGTAACACCGATTTTTTTAAAAAGGTTCCAGAGGAGATCTGGGAAATTATAGACTGATGAGTCTGACGTTGGTGCCAGAACAAAATTACAGAGCATATTCAAAAGCATGGATTAATGAGAAAAAGTCAACATGGATTTAGTGAAGGGAAATCTTGCCTCACCAATCTACATTTCTTTGAAGGGGTGAGCAAACATGTGGATAAAGGTGAGCTGGTTGATATTGTGTATCTGAATTTTCAGAAGGCGTTTGACAAAGTACCTCATGAAAGACTCCAGAGGAAATTGGAGAGTCATGGGATAGGAAGTAGTGTTCTATTGTGGATTAAAAACTGGTTAAAAGATAGAAAACGGAGAGTAAGGTTAAATGGTCAGTATTCTCAATGGAGAAGGGTAGTTAGTGGGGAACCCCAGGGGTCTGTGGTGGGAATGCTGCTTTTTAACATATTTATAAATGACCTAGAGATGGGAGTAACTAGTGAGGTAATTAAATTTGCTGATGACACAAAGTTATTCAAAGTCGTTAAATCGCGGGAGGATTGTGAAAAATTACAAGAGGACCTTACGAGACTGGGCGTCTAAATGGCAGATGACGTTTAATGTGAGCAAGTGCAAAGTGATGCATGTGGAAAGAGGAACCCGAATTATAGCTACGTCATGCAAGGTTCCACATTAGGAGTCACGGACCAAGAAATTGGACCGGAGAGAGAGAGTTTAATGGGAGATCTTTGACGAGCAGGTTGAAGTCCTCCAAATTGGAGGTGAGGGGGGGTAATTGTGTTTTTTTATAGAATGTTGGGAAACAGAGGGCCAGTTCTAGTGATTTTTGTTTTCTTTGACATGTTCTAGCACTATTGTGGACGTTCATAGAGAAGGGGAGAAAAGAGTCATAACCCCAAGATTAGGGGTTGAGAGGACTGGGAAGATTGCATTTTGTCCCCCTTCCTCAATTTCTGTGAATAAATAAGGGGAAGTGAGTTTGAAGGGGCAAAGATGAAGAGTTCTGCCTTGGCCATGTCTAATTGCAGTGGCAGACAAGCAGGCTGAGATTTTGACTTTTTCTGATGAATTGTTTTGATGTAGAGAGGTATAATGAAATCATGGGAGATCACAGTATCAAGAAAATGAATATATAAGGGGGGGAGCTTTCCTCGGACAGGGCTGACCCACAACAGATTTTAGGGGGATGACAGTGAACATTTTCGAAAGTGATCGCCGGCCATCTTCCGACACAAATCTGAAGATGGCCGGCGATCTCCTGAAACCGGCCAAATCGGTATAATCAAAAGCTGATTTTGGCCGGCTTCAACTGCTTTCCGTTGCGGAGCCGGAGAAATTTCAAGGGGGCGTGTCGGTAGGGTAGTGAAGGCGGGATGGGGCGTGCTCACGAGATGGCCGGCTTCGCCCGATAATAGAAAAAAAAAGCCAGGCTTGACGAGCATTTCGCCGGCTTTACTTGGTCCCTTTTTTTTCACGACCAGACTTCAAAAAGGAGCTCCAAATGACCATCCAAAGGAATCGGGGATGACCTCCCTTTACTCCCCCAGTAGTCACCAATCCCCTCTCACCCAAAAAAAAAATCCAAATGCTCGTCAGGGTCGTCCTAAATCAAAACTATTTTTGCTCGGCTTTTTCAGTAGTACCAGTGGGATTTGAACCGGCCACCTCTGGATTACAAGACTGGTGCTCTAACCAATTGGCCACAGTTCCACTTACTTGGGATGCCCCTCCCTTTTGATTATGCCCCTTCAGGGCTCTCTCAGCCAATCACAGACAGGGGTCTCTCTCAGCCAATCACAGCGCATTTAGCTGTCTGTGAGTGGATGAGAGAGACCCCTGTCTGTGATTGGCTGAGAGAGACCTGAAGGGGCATAATCAAAAGGGAGGGACATCCCAAGTAAGTGGAGCTGTGGCCAAGTGGCTAGAGCACCAGTCTTGTAATCCAGAGGTGGCCGGTTCAAATCCCACTGGTACTACTGAAAAAGCCTGAGCACTTGGATTTTTTTTCCACTTTTTTGAAGCCGGCCATCTGTAAACCCGACGATCTCAACATTTGACCTAAATGTTGAGATTTAGCCGGCCCTAACCGTATTATCGAAAGAAAAGATGGCCGGCCATCTTTTTTGATAATACGGTTGTCACCGCCCCTTTGATTATGGCCCTCTAGGTGAGACATCAAAAATGTGATGGGAGAGATACAAAGTATATAAGAATTGCCATACTGGGACAGACCGAAGGTCCATCAAGCCCAGCATCCTGTTTCCAACAGTGGCCAATCCAGGTTACATGTAACATAGTAGATGATGGCAGAAAAGACCTGCACGGTCCATCCAGTCTGCCCAACAAGATAAACTCATATGTGCTACTTTTTGTGTATACCTTACCTTGATTTGTATCTGCCATTTTCAGGGCACAGACCGTAGAAGTCTTGCCCAGCACTAGCCCCGCCTCCCAACCACCAGCCCCACCTCCCCCCACCAGCTGTGCCACCCAATCAGGTACATATATGCTCTTGCATATATGCACCTGGTCCCAAAACAGTACAATACGTTTTATGCTGCTTACCCTAGAAATAAGCAGTAGATTTTCCCCGTCCATCTTAATAATGACTTATGCACTTTTTCCTTTAGGAAGCCATCCAAACCTTTTTAAACCCTGTTAAGCTAACTGTTTTTACTATATTCTCTGGCAATGAATTTCAGAGTTTAATCATACATTAAGTGATGGAAACATTTCTTTGATTCGTTTTAAATTTACTACTTCGTAGCTTCATTGCTTGCCCCTTAATCCTAGTATTTTTGGAAGGCGTAAACAAGCGATTCATGTCTACCCGCTCCACTCCACTCATTTTATAGACCTCTATCAATCTCCTCTCAGCCATCTTTTCTCCAAGCTGAAGAGCCCTAGCTACTTTAGTCTTTCCTCATAAGGAAGTCATCCCATCCCAAAATCTGAGAGCAAAGTATCAGTAGTTTTAATATTTTAATTTGGGTTGTTTTATTGGGGGATTGGTTTTGAGAGAGTGTGCTTTTCTATCTAATTTTTGGAGGTTTTTTCTGTTTATATTTTACTATTGTACACTGCTGTGGTGGTATTGTTTTAAGCCAAGAGGTATATTAAAATGAACTGTATGTTAAAAAAAAAAATCAGATTTAGCCTTGAACGATCATCAGAGACTTTTTGCAAGAGCTTTTTCTGTGGAATGTAAAAGGCAAGAAATTGGAATGGACCAAGAATGGTTCTGAGAGGGTCAAGACAGCAGAGACTAATGATGCATTCAAAAGTTTAGATGTAAAGGGGATCGAGGAGGTGTGATGCTGGTAACCAAGGCAAATAGGATCTAGTGAGGGATTTCTTAGTCTGATCACAACATGTTGAGGCATTAGAAAGCAGGGCTTTTGCACCTGCTCCTTATTTGAGATCCATATAGTTTCATTAAAAAAAGAAAGAAAGCAGGGACTTTATGCTCTTGCATATATGTGTGTGTGTGTTGCAGAGCTACCTCCATAGTAGCGCGCCTCCCAGATCTGCACCACAATTAAGCTGAATGTAATCTTGAGCCGCGCAGTGCAGGAAATTTCGGAAGTTTCATGAGATTTCAAACCGTGTGACCAGCCTGAACTTTCTGCACTGCGTGATTCAAGTGAATTGCTTTGCTGAGCTGGGATATGTTCTATTTGTGAGTCAGCTCTGCAGACAGCAAAGCAAGGGCAATAGGCGGCAAATGAGCACATTAAGGGGTGAATTCTATAAATCGCACCTAAAAAATTTTGTGGAAAAAAAGCTGCTTAAGTACTATTCTGTAAGCTGCGCCTAAAGGTAAGGGAGGTTTACAGAATAGCTCTTAAGTGCAGGGGTTGTGTGTAAATTTAGGCACGTCCATTTGCATCAACGAAAACATGGTGCAAATGCCCTGCTTAAATTTGTGTGGAACTCCCTTATTCTATAATTACGTATCTAACTGGAATCCATGCCCACACTCCACCCTGAAATGCCCATGACCTTCCCATTCCCATGTCCCTTTTTTCAGGATGTGCATAAGATTTGCAGCTAAATTTATTTGTATACATATTGATTTCAATTAGTGCCAATAATTGCTTGTTAAAGCCAATTATTGACCCTGCTGATTGGCTTGTTCAATTAAATTGAGCATGTACCCAAAATGTTATGTGCCATTTTTGGTGACTTTTATAGAATTAAGGGGTTGTTGCCTGGGAATGACACATGAGAGAGAACTACAGAGATGGGTAGAGGGGGATGCTATATGAGAGAGACTTGTGGGGGGACCCGGGCCATGCTGATATGTGAAATAGAACAGCAGTTGCCACTTTTTTTCCCTATCAAGGGGATGCTGTGAAACAGTTAAGAACTGTGTTCCTTCCCAAAGCATGCTTTTCTGCCAGTGATTTTGCAACTTAAAGTGCCGATTTAAAGTTTGCCCACAGACAGACATAGTAGGAAAAGAACCTTGGTAAATAACTTTCTAAAAGCTACTGCTAATCTGGGAAAAGATTGCTGCCCCCTCCTCCAAAATTTAATGGGGACATTATTGAAGGGGTGGGGAAGGAGAAGCGAGAGTGGCTGGCTACTAAACTTTTGTGCTATCTTCTAGATTTAATGAAAATTTATCGATGCCTAGTAGAAAGTGACAAGTAGTCACAGAGAGCATAATGTGGGGAAAGCCCATGTTTGTTTTCAAATTTATATCCCCCTTCATCCAATGTTCTGGACAGGTTATAGTAAAACATGATACAATAATTACACAGTACAATGTCACTGTGGCATCCCTTTAAAGCAACACATTCAGATGGCCCTGTGTCAATGAGAGCAGGCTCCTTTTTGGCCTGGGTAATCACAGTGTTCAGTCTTTGCTGCCCTAAGCATTTGCCTATGCTGCCTACTTAAGCCTACACTTGAGATGCAGGGAATAGAGCTGAGGAGCTGGTCAGCAGTGAAGTCAGATGAGTGGATAGTGCGTGTGAAAGAGGAGAGGTTGTTGGTGTGCCTCCTGATTTCAGGAAAGGATGGGAGGTGGATATGACCTTATCATGGAAATAGCCATAGTCTAGAAAGGGGTTGGGGGAGGGGAGGGGGACAGAGGCCATTTGAAGAAGGAAGTGAGTATGGCAAAGAAGCTGTTGGGATCAGAGATGGACATAATAGTGTTGGCAAATGGAACAGCAGACTGGAATGAGGTCAACGTGGATTTGAAATGTATGAAGTCAGTGTGGGTATGGCATGTTAACCAGAATAGGTACAGAAGGAAGTAAAGTTGGGGTTTAGTGTGCATTACAGAATGAGTAAGAAGAGGGACAAGCATGTACAAAGTAGAACAGAGTATAGTAGAGATGTGTATGGACAGAATTTAAGGGGGGGGGGTTCAGACTTTTCTCAAATTTAGATTTTTTTTTTTTGGGTGGGTGGAGAGGTTGACATTTTGTTTTTAATAAGAATAAAAATTCAATCCTTGGTGTTCAGCTCCACCATCTTGATAAGTGGATTGTATTCCCCTCCTACCAGCAGATGGGAATAGAGACACTGACTTTTCCTGATGATATCTCTGGTGTAAGAGCTGGTATTCTGTGGACAACTCCAGTATTTTCTCTATCTGCAGCAGATGGTAGGTTGTGCTGGCCGATGTGCTTGGTTCCTGGCTTAGCTCCCAGCTGTGCAGGCTAGAATCAGAGGAGAAAGGACCTGATCCATCTTATGTCTCAAGCTTAGAAGTATTGCTGGTGTATATGGCAGATGCCTTATACCATTTGCCTGTCCAAACTGTAGGTTTATTTTAAAAATCTGTTCCAAAGACTCGACGCAATCCTGCGTTTTGGTGCTAACTAAGTCTGATTCAGGAGTCAAACAAGATAGCTCAGCCTCTGATGCCAAACAGGGGACAGTCATTTGGCTCTGCATGTGCCGTCTGGTTTAGTTTTCACTTTATAATACTGTACTTTGGATTCTGTAGCCAATTTGTGTTATCAGTGGCTGAAATGTCTTGTTTGACTCCTGAAGCAGGCACAGTTAGCGCCAAAACGCAGGACTGCATTGAGTCTTTGGAACTGATTTTTTGTATTAAGCTTAATTTTTGGAACTGATTTTTTAATAAACCTACCTCTTCTTTTTTTTTTTTTTTGTGCACTGTGTGTTTTATGGTTAGGGAGGCACTTTTGTTTGTCTTGTACCATTTGCTCCTTACCTTGGCCTGATACACTTCTTTTGCTGTAGACAGTGCATCGTCAACTGTGGTTGAGAAATTGATCTGACTCGGCTGGTTAACCACTTGCCCTGAAATGGCAGCTTCTCCAAAGGCAAGCAAGCTTGCTTATTCTCACAAGTGGGTAGACGCCGATCTGCGTTGCCCGGTCCGGCATTTATACCGTAGAAAAATCTAGAGCTTTGAGGAGCACGAGCTATGCACCGTGCATGTGCGAGTGCCTTCCTGCCCGCCGCGTGAACGCGACTCCTTCAGTTTCACTTTTTCCACGTGAGAAGCAGCTGCTTTTTGTGGTGTCTCCTCACATGCCCAGTTTAGAGCGATAGTGCTTATTTTTTTGAGTGCCTTCGGCTATTTTCACCTCATTTTGTTTTTCTTTTCAAAAAAAAAAAAAAAAAAACCTCCACTACCTTGCTAGTTTGTCCCACACTGTTCTTTGGCGTGGGCTGGTTTTAGGTCTGTCAGGGCGGGTTTCTTTTTTGTGCCTTTACCCCTTTTTTTCAGTAACCATCGCATGGCTTGATTTGGCCAGTGCAGTTTTTCCTTCCATTTCCACGAAGACTCCCAGTGGTTTCAAGCGTTGTACCCGGTGCAACCGGACCAACTCAGGGAAGGACACTCCTTAACTCAGTAAGGTTATTATGAATTTGCCTACTATTCAATCCCAAATGGAAATACTTTTTGCAATTGGGTAAATCTAACATTGGGGCATGCAAGGGAGGTAAAAATTTCTTGATTAAATCAAGGACTGCTTTATGGAGCAGCTGGTTCAGGAACCAAGAAGAGGGAGATCAATTCTAGATCTAGTCCTTAGAGGAACACATGATCTAGTACAGCAGGTAATGATGCTGGAGCTGCTTGACAACAGTGATCATAATATGATCAGATTTGACAAAAGCTCTGAAGTACACACAAGAAATCTACTATGTTAGCATTTAATTTTCAAAAAGAAGACTATGATGAACTGAGAAGAATGGTATATTTAAAAAAAAAAAAAAAAACCCTTAGAGGAGCAGCTGCAAAGGTCAAAAATGTACATCGGGCGTGGATGCTGTTCAAAAATATCATCCTGGAAGCTCAGACCAGATATATTCCATGTATTAAAAAAGGAGGAAGGAACGCCAAACAGCCAGCATGGTTGAAAAGTGAGGTGAAGGAAGCTATTAGAGTTAAAAGAAAATCCTTCAGAAAATGGAAGAAGGATCTGACTTAAAATGATAGGAAACACCATAAGAAATGGCAAGTCAAATGCAAAGCACTGATAAGGAAAGCAAAGAGAGACTTTGAAAAGAAAATTGTGTTGAAGGAAAAAAACACATAGTAAAAACATTTTTAGGTACATTAGAAGCAAGAAGCTGGCAAAAGAATCGGTTAGACCGCTAGATGACAAGAGGTGTAAAAGGGGCACTCAGGGAAGACAAGGCCTTAGCAGAGAAATTAAGTGAATTCTTTGTTTCAGCCTTCACCAAGGAAGATGTGGGAGAGGTACCAATGCCAGAAATGGTATTCAATGCTGACGAGTCAGAGAAACTGAATGAAATCTCTATAAATCTGAAGATGTAATGGAGCAATTTGACAAATTGAAGAGTAGCAAATCGCCCGGACCGGATGGAATACACCCCAGAGTACTGATAGAAATGAACTTGTTACTAATACATAATTTATTTTTTAAATCAAGCATGGTACTGGAAGATTGGAGAGTGGCCAATGTAACGCCAATTTTTTAAAAAGGTTTCAAGGTGATCTGGGAAATTATAGACTGGTAAACCTGATGTTGGGCAGAATGGTAGAAACTACAACAAAAAACATAATTACAGAGCATATACATAAGCATGGATTAATGGGACAAAGCCAACGCGGATTTAGTGACGAGAAATCTTGCCTCACCAATCTACTACATTTCTTTGAAGGGGTGAACAAACGTGGATAAAGGTGTGAGCCAGTTGATATTGTGTATCTGGATTTTTCAAAAGGCATTTGACACAATACCTCTTGAAAGACTCCTGAAGAAAATGTCAAGGGATATGAGGTAATGTCCTACTGTGGATTAAAAACTGGTTAAAAGATAGAAAATGGAAGTAGGGTTAAATGGTCAGTATTCTCAATGGAGAAGGGTAGATATTGGGGTTCCACAAGGGTCTCTGCTGGGACCACTGCTTTTTAACATTTATAAATGATGTAGAGATGGGAATAAGTTGAGTTAATTTTAATTTGCAGATGGCACAAAGTTATTCAAAGTTGTTGACTCGCAAGAGGGTTGTGAAAAATTACAAAAGGACCTTACGAGATTGGGACACTGGGCATCTAAATTGCTGGTGACATTTAATCTGAGCAAGGTCAAAGTGATGCATGTGGGAAAGAGGAACCCAAACTACAGCTATGTGATGCAAGGTTCCACGTTAGGATTTGCTGACCAGAAAAAGGATCTAGGTGTCATCATTGATACTTTGAAACCCTCTGCTCAGTGTTAAGCGGCGGCTAAGAAATCAAATAGAATGTTAGGAATTATTTAGGAAAGGAATGTAAAGCAAAAATGAGAATGTTATAATGCCTTTGTATTGCTGTGTGGTACAAAAATACTGTGTGCAATTCTGTTCGCCATGAACTAGAAAAGGTGCAGAAAAGTGTGACAAAAATAAAAAGAATAAGAAGACCTCACTATGAGAGAGCTAAAGCGGCTAGAGCTCTCAGCTTGGAGAAGAAATGGCTGAGGGGGAGATATGACAGAGGTCTATAAAATGAATGGAATGGGTGGATGTGAATCGCATGCTTACTCTTCCAAAAATATTAGGACTAGGGGACAAGCAATGAAGCTATTACGTAGTAAATTTAAAACAAATGGGAGACCATAATTTGTCACTCAATGTGTAACTAAACTCTGAAATTTGTTGCCAGAGAATGTGGTAAAAGCAATTAGCAGGGTTTAAAAAAAGGTTTGGACGGCTTCCTAAAAGAAAAGTCCATAAGCAATTATTAAGATGGGTTTGGGGAAAATCCACGGCTTATTCCTAGGATAAGCAGCATAAAATCTATTGTACTGTTTTGGGATCTTGCCAGGTACTCGTGGCCTAGATTGGCCACTGTTGGATACTGGGCTTGATAGACCTTCGCTCTGTCCCAGTATGGCAACACTTATGTTCTTATGTTCTAACTCATTGATAAAGTAAAGATGATACATTTTTGAAAAAAAATAAGTTTTTATATAAACTTAATATTAAAGTAAATTCTGTATATAAGAATATTTTATATTTCCCTTTCATCTTTTTTAACAATGAAATACTTAAGAATTTTTTGTTCAGCTATGAATTAGTGTTCAGTGCGTCACAGCAGAAAGGTTGAGCACTGCTCTAGATCAAAGCAGGCTATACAGTGGGCTTCTGCACATCTTTCCTCCATGGCCCATGTTGGGTTGCGTTACCTGGAGAATCGCCCTGCATCTGGGCCTGGTGATCCTAGTTGATCCATATTGGCTGAGGAGACCGTTGTATGTGGATCTGATCTACCACTTGGTGGATCAACCCCTCAAGCTTCCCAGGAGTGGGACTTTTTGCATCTGGATTCAGTTCTAATGGAGAGTCTCTCCCCCTTTGGTCTTATACTTGGCTCTTGAAAGACTTAGATGCAACGGTATTTACAATCTGTAATTATTACCTTGTTCAGGCATGGGAAGCATTCTATCTATTCTTTTTACTCAGAATGCAGCAAATGGCACACACTTAGCACTGCTCTGAATACTGTGTTATGGTTATTTGATACTGTGATTTCTTTAATAAAATCTTACTGAAACAAAAAAGTATGTATTTCACTTTTCTTGTTATAGAGAGTTTTGCACTATCCATTGCTAGCACGGGTGGCAGGCTTCTGATATTTTACTTTGTGTCCAGGCTTCTTATGTTGTACATTTCTTTATTCTATTTACATGTCTTTTCTCTTGAGCCTACGTAGCAAGAAATATTTGTCGCTAGACATGAGATCCAATAAGCCATCTCATGAATTTAATTTCTTCACAGAAAGCAACAAAGAAAACTGATAAACCCAGACCGGAGGAGATTGTTGATTCAGATATAGCCAAACTCAGTAATGAGGATCTCAAGGAACAACTTCTTAAATATGACGTGGTCCCTGGTCCTATTTTAGGTATGTTTCTAAAACTCTGCTGTTGATTCATTATATATTGGCTTGGTACACACATTATATGTACTTAAAGCTTGTGTCTAAGGTGTAAATATCCAAGAAACAAAAGGAAAATGAACTTTTGAATTCTAATTATAAATAAAATGTTTGTCTTATTGATATAAGGCACTAAAAAGATATATAGCAGGATCCTTGGTTTTCAGCAAACCTTGGCTACTGCTATGGAATTCCCACTGCAGCTGAAAAATTGTGAGAACCAAGTACAGGGTTAATGGGAGATGCACACACATGTTCATCCCCCTTCCCCTCTGCCCTCTGTGAATAGGATCTTCCTTCTCTCTCTCTCCTGCTCATACCTTTTACACTACTGATGAATCCCTAGACAAAGAAGAGTGCCATCCAGTCTGTGGTGAGGGGGAACTAGAGAATAAGCAATAATTTGAAGTGAAGAGGGGCAGTTAAGCAGTGGGGTATGAGACTAGCTGAAGAGTCATTTAAGTCCACATCACATTCTTTATCATCCTGCTAGACCAGCCTATACCAGTGGGTTATATCCCTGACCAGCATATGGAGTAGAGAAGTCGTTGCCAGTGATATCACTGATATAGTAACAGATGCAGCTTGGAGCTAGTCAGTATTTTCCTACATCCAGCAGATGGTGCAGGTTGGATTGCTGCAGATGGGCCTTTTTTTTTTTTTTTTTTTTTTTCACTCCACCAAACCCAGGTTACTGCCAGTAGGTGTTTGCATCACTCCTTGGTCTTTACTTCCCATGTAGAGTTCAAAGCAACTTACATTAAAAAACTGGGTACAATATGAAAGTTATGGGAATTATAACAGACATTAGTGATCACTGGAGATGAAGGCCTTAAATATCGGCTGACTGTTCAGAGTTGGCACCTGGTGTGTGATTTGTAAGACATGTGTTTTCGAATAGGTAGGCTTTGTCCTTTTCTCTCGGGTACGGTCCACGTGCCTCTTCTGGGTGAGTTTGGGTGGGGGGTCACCCCTCACGCTTGGTTCCTTTGCCTGCAGGATAGGACCCTGGAGAAGTTCACACAGCCCTTAAGGGGGCCACTGCCAGCTAGGGCTGAACATTTTCCCCTCCCTTCCACTCTGTTGCTTAGGTTGTTGATAAAGTTTACCAAAAAATAATAGAACTGAAAACAAAACCTTAGAACTGAGCCCACAAAGGGAAGTAGGTTGGGTTCTCAGTCTTTGGTGACTTTTAACTCACCCCAAAAGTACAAAGACTATGGGACACTTAAGGAAGTTATATGGAAATACTTTTAAAACAAATAGGAGGAAATATTTTTTCACTCAACGAATACTTAAGCTCTGGAATTCTTTGCCAGAGGAGGCGCTAACAGCGGTTAGCATATATGGGTTTAAAAAAGGTTTGCTCAGCTAGAGCACTCAATACAGCAAAGAGCCACATACAGCCAATCCAGGACGGGGGTACCTTAGGGTGTGCTTCCTTACCAAAATAGGATGCATCTGCTTGACTCGGGAGAGGGTCACCAAGCTGAAGTTTCAGAAACTGAAGTTTTGTGCTTAGATGATCTCTAGATCGTGGGACTACTTGCAGCTACTGGGACTGATGGCTACCATACTCGAGGTAGTCCTTTGGGCATAAGTACATATGTGTCCTGTTGGAATCTCAAGTCTCAGAACTTTGAGGCCCGTCTTCCACTGATGCTCTTCTTCCGACGGGAACTGAGCTAGTGGGATCACCCAGCTCGTCCCTTCAAAGGACTGGTCACAGATGCCAGTCTCAAGGGTTGGGGGGTTCTTTATCAGACCAGCACATTACAGGGCACCTGGTCACCGGTAGAGGCTGCTTAGACCATCATCTGGATGGGGTCACAGTGATTTTTGCCTGGCATTGCAGGGTTTATCTCCATTCGGGGGAAGGTGGTTCAGGTTTTATTTGACAACTGCGGCTTTTGTCAGCAGGTAGGGTGGAACCAGGAGTGAAGCAGTGGCACTGGAATTCCAATGACTTTGTAGCCGGGTAGGGAGAAAACCATCTCTTGGTGATGCATATTGCCAGGGTGGACGATGTCTGCTGCCATGCTCTGGGCCTAGGGGAGTGGACCCTGAACTAGTCAGCCTTTTAGCTAATTGTGGATCCCTGGGAGATGCCAGAGTTTGATCTGAGGGCATCTCTGGCAACACAAATTTCTTCAACCGCAGGTCTGCAAGAGGCTTCGTGCGGATTGATGCTGTGATGCAGGCTTGGCCGGCTCAAGTCCTTCTCTTTGTTTCTCTTTGGCAGTGGGCAGCCATGGGTGGGCCTAGGCCCACCTAGGAACACAGCAGCAGCAATGTGGCTGGTGGGGATCCCCAAGCCCCATCAGCTGAAGTCTCCTGGAATCTCTCACACCAGGAGGTGGGGGAGGGGGGTGTCTCTCAATTCCTCTCCCCTGACCCATCCTCCCTCCCCCTGGTACTTTTTAAATCCTTTATTTCTTCGCGGGCAGTGAGTAGGAGCACATTTCCCCTTCTTGCACTGGCTCGATCCTTTTCTCTGACATAGCTTCCTGTTCTCAGGACCCCAGGATGTTGCGTCAGACAGAAGGCTCTGAGCCAGCGCGAGCAAGGGGAATGAGTTGCTGTCCGCTGCCAGCAAAAACCTAGAGGATTTAAAGGTATTAGGGGGGAGGGGTTGGGGGAGTGGAGGTAAGTGGCCCATCCACAATGGGCTGAGTCCCACCCGTATTTGGGTGTCTGGCTACAACCCTGCTCCCTGGACCCTTGGTGGTCTGACTTTTATGGAGAGTGGTATAGGATCTATTCCCAATGATCTGTGTGTCACTGGAAAGGCTGAGTTGCCTGTGGTATACAAGTCTGATTCAGTTTCTTGCAGGGGAGCATCTCCCTTACTCAAGAGGGCAGGGCCTTCTCTGACAGGTACTGGTTGTCGTGTGATCAGGCTTTTTGGCCTGATTGTTGAGAGGACATATCTGAGGCTCAAAGGATACTCAGCATCGGTTATCAAAATGTTATTCCAGGCCAGGAAGTTCTCTACCTTTCCGGCATATGTGAGGGTGTGGAAAGCTTTTGAAGTGTGATGTGGTCAGAGGTTTACATAGAGGCATATTTTCAAAGCAGTTGGACTTACAAAGTTACATGGTAACCTATGGAACTTTTGTAAGTCTAAGTGCTTGGAAATGAGCCCCATAGTAGATGATGGCAGATAGATATGTATATTCCATCCAGTCTACATATGTAACCTATTTAAGCAGAAAGAAAGCTAAAATTTTATTTACCATATTTAATGTACTATCAGGCAAGACATTTAGAACTAAAAACCCCTTTAAAAAAAAGTCTCCCCCCCCCCCCCCGCATCCCTTTCAGCACAAGCGCATTGTGACCTCCCACTGGCCACCTTTTTAAATTTCAACTCTTGCACACAACGCTGCCTTCAGCGGTACATGCTTCAGGTATGCTCCACAGTGCACCCTCTGACGCGCCCCACCTTCGGCAACAGGAACTTGTCAGAAGGCGCACAATCTGGAGCAGTGTACTGCTGCAGAGCTGGTGCTGTGTTCAAGACACTTCAGCTTAAATGTACCACGGGGTGGTGGGGAGACAGCGGAGAGCGCATATTGGGTCTGTGTGTGTGAAGGTGGGGGCAGCAGAGAGGGCATGTTGGGTCTCTGTGTGCCCTGAAACGTAAAGGTTGAGAAATTGCAGTAGAAGACAAGTTGGAGGGTAGAGAGATGGACTCCTAAATGGACACTGCATCCATCTGGGAAGCTGCGGGTTTTTTCCTGCTGTAGTTTGTGTATGTTTGGAAGTATGTCACCAAATAGGATTATGTTTTAAGTCGAGTGACACTGGACAAAGTTGAACTATTGAGGGGAAATGGTTGACTTTCTCCGTTTACCGGGAGCACGCTTGATTGATTGAAGACCCTCCTGACTCCATTACGCTAAGTGCCTTTATTCTATTTATTCTATTTCAGTAGATTGTTTCTTTAAAACTATCGATACAGTATTCATGCACTTAAAGACTTTTGGTGCATGTGAGGTCATTGGAAACCAGTGACGGAGCTGACCAGTATACTGGTAGCCTATATTGGTGGAAGGAGTGTGCCGTAGGAAGGTTTGAACTGTATTATAGCACGGGGGTGCATTTGTAAGCATAAAAATTATATATAAAAATATATTAAGGAGTAGACCAGTGATTGAGATGTTTGTCCACCTTTTGTGTTGATTTATCTGGGTGAGTTTTTACTCTGAGGTCTCTCCTAATATTTGATTACATAGGCACTACCCTGATTTGGTGTACCACTGGGTCAACTTCTTCACTGAGAATATTTCCAGGATATTATACCCTGGTTAGCATTATTGGTGTTTATAATTTTTTACCAGAGGTAATTTGGGGATATTTAAAGTTTTTTTTTTTTAGTTTATGTGCAGCATGAGCCTTCATAGTCCCCATCAGACTTGGAGGGGGGATTTCTCCCACACCTCCGTAGCGTTCAATTGCAGGGGGTGAGTCCCAAGAGGGCCCCAAGCCTTTTTGGGTGCAGAATTTGGTGTAAATGGTCAAGCAGGCCCTGCAAGTGGAGGCTGGCTTCTTGCCTAATTGGGGGGGGGGGAGGGGCAAATGTCATAAGTGAGATATTTATTTATTTGTTACATTTGTATCCTACATTTTCCTACCTATTTGTAGGCTCAATATGGCTTACATAGTACCGGAGGGGCCTTTGTAGGCTCTGGTGTGAACAAATACAGGGTGATGTTGTGGTAAGATCATGTGGCACAGCCACATTAGGGAATTGGAGAACGGAAGAGTTGTGTTATGTCTATTACGTGCTTTAGTTTGGTTGTGTTGTGGAGATTAGGCATTTAAGTTGGATCGGTAGGGTTTGCCTTTTTACAGGTTGGTTTTTAGTGATTTCTGGAAATTTAGGTGGTCGTATGTTGTTTTCAAGGCTTTTAGTAATGCATTCCACAGTTGTGTGCTTATGTAGGAAAAACTAGATGTGTAAGTTGTTTTGTATTTAAGTCCTTTGCAACTTGGGTAGTGCAGATTTAGATAAGATCGTGTTGATTCGGATGTATTTCTAATTGGTAAGTCGATCAACTCTGTCATGTAACTCGGGGCTTCTCCATAGATTTTGTGAACCAGGGTGCAGTTTTTGAAGGTGATGCGTTCTTTGATTGGGAGCAGTGTAGTTTTTCGCAGAGGGGTTTTGCGCTTTCAAATCATGTTTTACCAAATATAAGCCTAGTTGCCGTGTTTTGAGTGGTCTGAAGTTTCTTTAAAGTTTGTTCTTTACATCGCGCATAAATTCCATTGCAGTAATCTAAGTGGTTTAGTACCATTGATTGTATCAGGTTGCGATATGTTTCCCTCGGGAAGAATTGCTTCACGCGTTTGAGTTTCCACATTGAGTGGAACATTTTCTTTGTTGTGGATGCCAC
The DNA here is from genome assembly GCF_901765095.1 of Microcaecilia unicolor. Taxonomy (NCBI): domain Eukaryota; kingdom Metazoa; phylum Chordata; class Amphibia; order Gymnophiona; family Siphonopidae; genus Microcaecilia; species Microcaecilia unicolor. Next base: position 26,497,014 of record NC_044039.1, read on the forward strand.
TTGGCTCTCTAGTGTTAAGTTACGGTCCATTGTAACGCCGAGGATTTTCAAGCTGTCTGAGATAGGAAGGGTGTGATCTGGGGTGTTGATACTTGTGGGGATGTCCGCGCTGTGTTGGGATGAGACAATGAGTTTTTTTTCTTTATTGAGTTTTAGTTGAAATGCATTTGCCCATAAATCCATGATGATCAGGCCGAGCTTGATTTCGTTGGTGATTTCTTTGTTTGGTTTTGTAAGGAATGTATATTGTGACGTCGTCTGCATATATGAAAGGGTTAAGGCCATGGTTGGATAAGGACTTGGCAAGTGGGGTCATCATTAAGCGGTGATCCTTGCGGTACTCCACAGTCTGCTTTCCACGGTGATGATATGTTTGAATTTGATTTTACTTGATATGTTCTTGTGGTTAGGAAGCCCTTGATCCAGTTAAGTTCAGGATTGGTAGAAACATACTTATCTAGTAATCTTATTAATATATTATGGTTTACCATGTCGAATTGGAGGAGAAGGATGTTTTTGCCTGTTGCTATTTCCTGCTTGAATTTGGCTAGAAGAGTGAGTAATACTGTTTCCGTGATGCACGAGGGGGCGAAAGCCGTACTGTGATTTGTGTAATATTGAGAATTTGTTTATGTAATCTGTAAGTTGTTTGGTTACCATGCTTTCCATCAGTTTGACCACCAACGGGATAGATGCTACTGGACGGTAGTGGCGGTGAAGGCCCTCTCTGTAGGTTGGAGTTGCCTCTGGAGGATCCAAAGGATCTGTCAGATCCCCCACTCTTACATGGGCACTGAGTCTGAAGCCGAACCCTCGGGAAGAGGAGGAGGGGTGGTTCCATGTTTGGGTTATTTAGGCAGGAGGAGCTCTCCCACCTTATTGATTTGTCTTGAAGGTTCTCAGTCCCCCCCCCCCCCCCCCCCCCGGGCTCCCACCACTGATCCCTCCAAGGATTACCCTCTTCTGGTGGGTGGTGGGGCTCCCAAAGGATTTTCCACTTCATAAGGTGCTTTCATGCATGATAGTGGAGTGGGAGTCCCCGGATGGAGTTCTTCGGGAGGGGGGGAGGTGTTGCATTATACTTCTTTTCTCCCAAGGTGGGGATAGGAAGGAAGGTTGATGCCGGTAACTAAAGAGATTGCTGTGCCTGTACTGAGGACTCTGCTCTCTGCATGTTGCACAAGAAGAGGGTACAACAACAATTTAATCTGGTCTTTGCCTCTAAGACTGCAAGTGTGCAGGCTGCCATTTGCGGAGGACTAGGGGGCATAGGACTAGGGGGCATGCGATGAAACTACAGTGTAGTAAATTTAAAACAAATCGGAGAAAAGTTTTCTTCACCCAACGTGTAATTAAACTCTGGAATTCGTTGCCAGAGAAAGTGGTGAAGGCAGTTAGCTTAGCAGAGTTTAAAAAGGGGTTGGACGGTTTCCTAAAGGACAAGTCCATAAACCGCTACTAAACAGACTTGGAAAACTCCAAAATTCCAGGAATAACATGTATAGAATGTTTGTACGTTTGGGAAGCTTGCCAGGTGCCCTTGGCCTGGATTGGCCGCTGTCGTGGACAGGATGCTGGGCTCGATGGACCCTTGGTCTTTTCCCAGTATGGCATTACTTATGTACTTATGTACATGGCTAGGGTGATGCTGTGTTGCTGGAATTTCCCTGAGTTGAGCTGTAATCCTGACTGGAGTTGAGCACGGCCTTCCTAGCTGATGTTTTGTATGATGTGGTGCAGTTTTCTTCCCATTCTGTGGCCTCTGTGACTGCGCCACTGGAATGCAGATGCAGGTTCCAAGAAACTCTTCAGTCAGCTGCCCTTTCGGGGGCGGCTGATGTTTGAGGAGTATATGGGAGAAGCTCAGCCCTCCGGTTATAAGAGGTAAGACAGGGTTTCCCCAGTGGGAGTCATTTTCGAGCAGACAGGTGGCTGCAGGCACCAGTAGGTCTTTCAAACTGGGTTCCTTTTGAGGCCCTAAAAGGACAGGGGACTGTCTCCTCCAGTGATGCTCAAGGGCCCAGGCCTACCCAATAAGGGTACGTCAGGCCCCTCAGTGGCTTCTGTAGGAGGCAGGCTGTCTTTTCTGCCACAAGTGGACCCGCATCACCTTGGATCAGTGCATCCTGGAGGTAGTCAGGTTACGCCCCAGAGCTGGCCTCCCATTCCCGATGCCTTCATGATTTCTTCTTATGGCTCAGAGTTAAGTGGCAGGCTGGTGCTCTTACCCTGCAGCATCTTCTAGAGGTGCAGCGAGTCCCACCAGCAGAGCAGGGTTTTGGGGCAGTATTCCATATATTTTGTGGTCCCAAAGAAAAGAGGGTCCTTTCGGCCTCTCTAGGTTCAGCATTTTCAGATGGAAACTCTGCTCTGTGATTGACTGACTCAGTTTGACTGGGCAAGTTTCTGACCTCACAGAGTTATATTTCCACGTTTCCCATTGTGGAGAATCAGAAGTGGTACCTCCATATTTGTGTGATGGAATACTGTGTTTTATGCTCCACACTTTGGGGTGGCCACAACATCCCATACCTTCTCCAAGATGATGGTAATGGCAGCTCACTTGTGCTGCCAGGGCATTTTGAGTCTATCCCTGTCTGGATGGATGGTTCAGGCTGAGTTAGTTGCAAATTCCAGGGTTACCACCTCTCAGGTCATTGGACTCCTGGAAAGATGGGCTTGGTGGTGAATAAAGTTGTTACCCCCTTCCCACCCAGGTCCTGAAATATCTGGGAGTCCAGTTTGACAAGGCCTGGGAGGGGTACAGTGTCCCTCCTGGAGGATTGCATGGCCAACTCCATACCCATAAGCACAGATTATACGAGCTTTGGGCTCCCAGAGCCTGAAACTACCTGCAACTTCTGGGTGCCATGGCAGTGAGACTGGAGGTGGTGCTTTGGGGCACAAGTGCATATGCAGGTCTTCAATTAGTACTCTTGTCTTGGTGGGCTCTGGTTTCTCAGGACTTCAGTTGCCAGCTGTCTGTCCCTTCCAGTACAAGGCACAGATTGAACTAATGGAAATAGTACTTGTCATCTTGGGGGGGGGGGGGGGGGGGTGAATGGTAGTTACCACCAATGAGTCTCCTCAGCTGGGTAGTCCACTTTCTTGGCTGAGTGGTACAGGGGACTTGGTCCCTGCTGGTAGTCTCATGGTTGATCAACTTCCTGGATACTCTGGCAGTGCACTTGGCTTTGCCAGAGTTCCTCCCTCTAATCTGGTCATAGGTAGTTCAAGTGATGGTGGACAATGTCACGACAGTGGCCTACATCAATAAGCAAGGTGGCACCAGGAGCTGGGCAGTGGCTTAGAAGATGGCAGACCTCTGCTGTTGGGTGGAAGTGAACCTGCAGGCCCTCTCAACGGTCTATATTACTGGCAAGGACCGTGTCCAGGTGGACTTTCTTAGCTGTTCTCTGTCAGATCCAGGGGAATGGGGATCTTGGGCAGGTGGCCTTTCAACTCATTTAGGACCATTGGGGACAGCCAATGTTCGATCTGATGTCTCAAGCAGCAGTGCCAAAGCGGAGCACTTCTTCAGTTGCAGGTGGAGGTGGCCTCATTGTGGAGAGATGCCCTTGTTCAGCTGTGGCTTGCAGAGAAGCCCTTGAATGTTTTTCTGCTGTGGCCTCTGGTAGGCCCGCTTCTGCACAGGATTGAGCGCCATCCCTATCCAAGTGCTCCTGGTGGCTCTGGATTTGCCTCGTCAGGCATCATATGTGGACCTGGTATGGCTAACTAATGTGGACGATCCACTCCCCCTTCTCAGTGGCTGCACTACTTTTAACATGGTCTATTGGAAATGGAAGATCTGGATCCCTTGTGGCTTATAGTACTGCCCTTGAGAGGCAGCACCTAGTGAAGAAAGGATTCTCACCCTCTAATCTCTGCCTTGCTTGAATTCCACAAGTCCTCCACTTCCCTAATCCATGTCAGAGTATGGAAGGTTTTCGAGGGCCGATGTGCCCGAGACTCACTGTCTCCCTGGAAGGTGCTGGTTTCCAGCATCCTGGGGGTTTTGCAGCAAGGTTTGGATCAAGGGTTAGTGAAGGTTCAGCTAGTAGCCCTCTCCAGCTTTCAGAGTAAGGGGCTTTTTCCTCGCTGCACTTGGGGATGTTGCTTGATTTTTGAAAGGGATTGCTTATTTGCATCCTCCAGTTTGGCCATCTCTTCCCTCATGGGATCTGAATTTGGTGATCACTGGGCTCTTTTGAATCCCTGAAGTTATCTTCGATTAAAGCTCACTAGCTCACTCTTGAGTGGTCTTGTAACAATTACCTCGGTTAGGAGAGCTTCATGCTCTATCTTGCTTTGTCTTATTAGGATCTATACCTCCTCCTTTTCAATAGATTTAGTGTCTATTCCCACTGATCCCTCCTTTCACATGAATCAGGAGGTGTGTTTGCCTCCTTTGTGGAAGGGAGATCTGGTGCTTTGGCTAGGAGGCATCACAATCTGGGCGTCTTCAGGGTACTGTTCCATTACTTGAAGGTAACAAGTTTTATCTCTCAGATTATCTTTGTTCTCTTCCATGGCCCTCAAAAGGGTCATCAGCATCGTGAGGTGGATCGAGGCTGTCTACATTTGTAGGCGTAAGAAAGTGCCAGCTGGGTTGAGAGCTCACTCAAGCTCAATTTGGCCTCCTGGGCGAAAGCCCGGTTGGTTTCTCCATGGTCACTACTTCATTACTTTGTGAAGCATTACAATTTGAATGTGCTGGTCAGAGCCCAGAGCTGCTATTAAGAGGATCTTGACCAGACTCAACCATTGAGTCTGCTAGGATACATCCTGCTTGTTCAGGCAAGTATGGCTCAGACAATAACAAAGATGAAGTCGTCATCCTTGCTATTTGTTTTCTTTTAGTTGGGCTGTAATGTCCTGGGACTGACCCTCGAAAAACTAAGGCCTGGGACTCTCAGGTTGTTCTGCTTTCTCTCCCGCACAGTTATTAAAAAAATAAATGAGAGAGATGAGTACCACATCTTGTGTTGATGCTTATTTTATAATAGCTGCAGTGGTTGATGGGGCATGGTGTGCTTTTACAAAAGGAACCTTCTGCTTTGGCAGATGCATACTGGAGTTTTCCCACTGAGCACCAGCAAGTTATACCAGTGAAGTCACTGGAAAAGGTTAGTTTCTTTACCTCCAACTGCTGGTAGAAGGGGGTGGCCCCTGCTTGTTCTGGATGCAATGGACCAACTAAACAAACCAGAGTAGACCAGGAGTCCAAAAGAATCTTTTAGAATAGATCTGACATGGTCATGTTTCGCCAAATAAGCTTCATCAGGAGTTTACTAAACTCTATGCAAAATGCAAAGAAAAATATAAATAATAGTTAAAATACAATCCAAATTATTGCACATGAACATGCAAAAATAAAATATACTCAAGGTAAAAATCTGAAAAGTAAGAATAACATTTTTAAAAATGTCACTTTTTCCCACAAAAAAAACGTACAATTCATGGCTCAAGAGTTGTCGGAAAATATCAGAATGAAAGCAGCAACAGAAACCAACCAGTGGCCATAGGTATATATAACTTTTATTAAAAGAGCAACCTCTGATGTGTGTCAATGCTGGACATCAAATACAACAACTAAATGGTAGGATAACGTGTCTCGACAGTGGAATGTCTTAAAAGAGAGCACACAATGCTTCAAAGATTGGCTATATGGTTCCCAGAACCCAGTATGAACTCCTTCAGAAAACCTTGAAAAACATTGGTGATCTTGATGGCTCACATCATAGGAGTTAAGCATTCAGGCAGACTCTGAGTTGGATTTCTTTGGATCTGGGAGAATGGGAGTTGAGCCTGGAAGCCTTCCGGCTAGTAGTGTATTGCCAAGGGCTCTCCTTGCTGTGACTTCGCTGCATCGAGCCAAAATGCAAAATGTGTCCTCTAAAGTTGGAGCAGGAATTAGCACGACAGGGATAGACTCTGTATTTCATCATTGGCCAGGCAAGAACTTTGCTGTTTTTGGAACTCCAATCAGTAGCCAGCGGGTTTAGAAGGGCTGATGCTCATCCCCTTTTGGTCATCCTGGTGGCTCCAGCCTGGACAAGCTATCCAGGTTATGCATATCTGCTGCATCTATCGGGTTCCCTTCTGGTGTTTTTGTGGGAGCTGAGAGTCCTGAAGTAGGGTCTAGTCATGGAGGACCCAGATCCTTGAGAGGTGCCACCTGACCATCAAGGAGTACTCTGCACAGGTTATTTCTATGTTGTTAAAAGCTCATAGGCAGTCCACGTCTCTGGCTTACGTTCAGGTGTGGAGATGTTAGCACTGGTCCACAGACCAGAAACTTTCCCTATGGTGTTCTTTCAGGTCCTTTCCATTTTGGCCTTTTCTTTAGAAAAGACTGGGAACATTGATTTTTTTTTCCCAGCCCCTTGTGTCAGAGGATCAAACTGCTTTTAGTTTTCAACAGTTTTCATTCATTATCTTTTTAAATAGGGTTCCTTGATAACTGCTGTTGTAAAGTGTATTTTGTATGCTCCCTTGATACCCCTACAAATTTTAAAAACATATTTTACGAGCTTTTTTTTTTTTTGCTTGTTTACAGCAAGTACACGGAAGGTGTATGAAAAAAAACTGGCAAAAAAGATGGTGGAGCAAGGTCCAGAGATTCTGTCCTCTACTCTACCACCCACAGTTTCGTCAACAGAAGACGACACCAAACAGAATGGAAATACTGATTCTGAGTATAGTGATAATGAAGAAGGTATAAATTTTTACTTTTGTTGAAACTGTAATAGGAAATTGAATTTTCACTAGTGTTTCCAGTGTTCATGCAAATATTGTGTATAAACAGCCAAGCAAAGAATCACCGCTGCTTGGTATGGAAATTGTCAATTAAATTTACACTGTACTTACCTCAAGAAGGGAGTATTCCAAATAAAGTATAGTAACATTACAGATGGTGAAAGGAAACTTTTGAACCAAAGGGTCATGGGATGAGACTGAAAGGTCATAGGTTTTGGAGTAACATACAATGACACGAACAAAGCTTTTTACCCCCTTCTGATTTCACCTATTATTGTATATGTCACACTGAGTTCTTTAAACAAAATGTATTATTAGACAAAGAGAACCTGAGTAAATATATATGTTTTCAAATTATTACATCCTTTATTTAAGGAACAAAGTTATGCAGTACCCATATCAGCCATAATAAAAATAACAGGAAACACTGCGAAGGTGTTCAAAAATCCTTTTATTCTTGAAATTCAAGATTCGACATGAGCCATGTTACTACTACTACTACTACTACTATTTAGCATTTCTATAGCGCTACAAGGCATACGCAGCGCTGCACAAACATAGAAGAAAGACAGTCCCTGCTCAAAGAGCTTACAATCTAATAGACAAAAAATAAATAAAGTAAGCAAATCAAATCAATTAATGTGAACGGGAAGGAAGAGAGGAGGGTAGGTGGAGGCGAGTGGTTACAAGTGGTTACGAGTCAAAAGCAATGTTAAAGAGGTGGGCTTTCAGTCTAGATTTAAAGGTGGCCAAGGATGGGGGCAAGACGTAGGGGCTCAGGAAGTTTATTCCAGGCGTAGGGTGCAGCGAGACAGAAGGCGCGAAGTCTGGAGTTGGCAGTAGTGGAGAAGGGAACAGATAAGAAGGATTTATCCATGGAGCGGAGTGCACGGGAAGGGGTGTAGGGAAGGACGAGTGTGGAGAGATACTGGGGAGCAGCAGAGTCCCGTGCCCTCTGCTGCAGGGAGAAAGACAGAGAGAGACCTAGTGCCCTGGACACAGAGAAGTGCCCGGGGACAGAGAGAGGGGGGGCAGTAGACCCCAAGCTGAGCTCTGTGCTCTGCTGCACAGAGAAAGACAGAGAGCCAATAGGCCTGCATCAGGATTCTGAACGTATAAAATAGATTTCGCACCTCCCGAAAGTATCGTGTAAAATAGAAACTCCTCCTCCTAAATTCCCATGAAAATCTAGTGGTAGTAAACTGGTAGCAGGTTCAAGAGTTTTGCATATAGCTCACCATAAAATTCCTCACCATAACATCATGTGATGCTGAAAAAGCTTTCAACAGGGTGCAGTGGCCCTTTATGTGTGAGGTTCTCCAACGAGTAGGCGTTGTGGGCCATTACTTAGACTGGGTACAGCTGATTTATAGACAACTGCTAGCATTCCTTTACATCATAGTTTGAGCTACATGGTGGAACCTCACAGTGTTGTGCGCTTTCCTTGCTTCTTTTTGCTCTTGCAGTAGAGCCTTTAGCTTGTCAAGTACGTGCCAATTTAGATATTCGGGGGGGGGGGGGGGTTTGGGGTATGTTGTGAAAGCATGGACCACATTATGCTTTTGCAGATGTGCTCCTCTCAGTGGTGACGCTGATAGTTCTTTGGCTCATGTGATATAAACATTGCAAGATTCCTTGTCACTTGTAGCAGATGAGTCCAGGAACTAGTGGGTTAAGTCCGCCTACCAGCAGGTGGGGATAGAGATAAACTAAAGGCAGTGATGCCAGCTCCTTTCTCAGTATGTCTCTATCTCAGCAGGTGGTAGACTGCTTTTTCTCCAGCTCCTGGGCCCAAGGCCTCTGAGGGTGTTCCTGGGCCGGTGGCCAGTTTGAGCCGGAGGGTGGCGGACTGGTGGTGTCCCCTTTGGCAGCATACGCAGTTGCTGGGTCCTTGCTGCACCTCAAATTCCCTCTGAACAGGCTTTTGCTGTTCCTTTCCTTCCCTGTTTTTCTGCCTCCTCACTAAAAAAAATAAAATAAAAGAGAAACGGAGAAGCACAGGGAAGTGTGTTTTTGCTGAGAGCAGGTTTGTGTTACTGCTGTCCGAGTCCTGTTTTCTGTTGCCTGCTTGTCTGAGCCTGCCTCGAAGTGGAGTTGGAGAGTTTTTTCTTCGGCTCAGCTGTCAGTCCCGCGTTTTCCCAGTCCGGGGTAAGTCCTGCTTGGGGTCCTGTTCGGGGGCGAGCGATGGCAGTGGAGGCGATAAAACGCTGTTCCTGATGCGGGAAACGGCGTTTGGCAGCGGGCCTTTGCAGCGCGGTGCCCCCCACCCCCCGAGAGCGTGCTTTCCTGCCTGGAGCCTGGCGATTCTCGCTCCATTTTGCGATCAGTCGTGGAGCCGACTCCGGTAGCAGTTTTGGGCAAAGCTGCTCCGCTGGTAGGGGAGTCGGGGGGACCATCAGGCAGTGGTGCAGGTGCCATGGCTGTGACCTCCGTTGCAGGGAAGGGGTTTTCACCAGAGCTATCAGTTGTTTTTGTTGAAAAGGGCCTTGCCCCCCCCCCCCCCCCCCCTCATGCAGCTGCGACAGCTTTGGCCTTTTATTCTCTCTAGGGGTAACCGGGGTTTTTCCCCAGAGGATTTCTCCTCCCTTAAAAAGCCAAGGCTTTCTTTGGGGTCTGAGAAGGGGTCCTGCATACGGTTGCCTGCATCTTCCTCTGTGGTGGCTCTCTCGGAGCAGATGGGGGTGGAGGACGGTGTCCTCACTGACCAACCAGAGGACTCTTCCGCCGTGAGGATTTTCCATAAGGAGGAGTTGTCCTCCTTTATCTCTCAGGCGCTGGAAGCCCTGAATATAGAGGACCCTGAGGTTGCGGCTTCTCAGGCGGTCAACCCCAAGATGGCTAGTACCAGATAACCTTCTAAGGCCTTTCCGGTACATGAAGCTATTGAGTTGATTTCGGCCCAGTGGGCGGATCCGGATGGGAGGCTGAAAGTAACCAGGGCTATGGCCAGGCTGTATCCGGTTACAGCAAACCGTTTAGAGCAGTTTGCTCTACCAAGAGTGGATGCCCTGGTGACGGCGGTCACTAAGAAGACTACTCTTCCAGTGGAAGGTGGTGTGGCACTTAAGGATATGCAAGACAGACGGCTAGAGGCCTCTTTAAAACGTGCCTTTGAGGTGGCCGCTTTGACACTTCAAGCTTCTGTTTGTAGGTCTTATGCGGCTAGAGCTTGTCACAGTTGACTACATTCTGTCATGGTTTCGATTTCGGAGTCTGATATGCCAGGAACTCCTCAGATGTCGCTGATGGATATTGGGCTGGCGTACTTGGCGGATGCCTTGTATGATTTGGTCCGTGCTTCGGCCAGACTCATGGCCTTGACCGTTTCCTTTCGGCGTCTTCTGTGGCTCCATCATTGGGCCGCAGATATGGCCTCTAAGCAACATTGCTTTTTGGAGAAGACCTAGAAAAGTTTGTTAAAGATTTGGGGGATTCCAAATCTTAGCGTCGTCCGGAGGATAGACCCAAGTCTACTTCCAGGCAGGGAGCCTCGAGGTCAAGTTTCAGAGAGACGCGACGGTATCGCCCTGGGCGGTCAAACGCAGCCTTTCAGCGTCCTTGTTTTGGGCAGCATTCTTCCTTTCGCAACGAGAAGCGTCCAACTGGACCCCCCTCTAGTCAGGGGGCTTCTTGGGTCTCCCAATGATGAGGCATAGGTCCACTCGGGAGGAGAGCAGATTGGTGGTCGGCTTTCTCTGTTTCTTCCAGAGTGGGTCAGACTTACTTCGGACCAGTGGGTCCTCGATGTGGTGCGAGAAGGTTACAAGCTACAATTCTTCTCTCCCGTCAGACTTTTTTCTGGAGTCCTGCTGTGTATCGCGGGCCAAGAGGACAGCGGTTCTGCAGTGTTTGCGAGACCTGCTAAGGATAGGGGCTGTCGTGCTTGTTCCTCCTCTCAAAAGGCGCACAGGTCGGTACTCCATCTTCTTTGTGGTTCCAAAGAAGGGAGGGGCTTTTCGGCCTATTCTCGATCTCAGAAAAGTAAATGTTTTTGCGGGTTCGTCACGTCCACATGGAGATATTAAGGGCAGTTATTGCTGCTGTTCAACCAGGCAAGTTTTTGACGGCTCTCAATTTGAGGGAAGCTTTACCTGCACATTCCCATTTGGTGGCCCCATCACAGATTTCTCAGATTTGCGGTGCTGGGTCAGCACTTCCAGTTTCGGGCCCTTCCTTTCGGAATGGCCACTGCCCCACGCACTTTTTCCAAGGTCATGGTGGTGGTGGTGGCGTTCCTGCAGAAGGAGGGGATTCGAGTGCATCCATATCTCGACGACTGGCTGATTCGGGCGACGACAGCAGAGGAGAGTCGAGTTGTCACCGACCGAGTGATTGCGGTGTTGCAATCCTTAGGTTGGGTGATCAATATGAACAAGTCATCTGGTTCCTACTCAGTCTGGAGTATCTTGGAGTGCAATTTGATACAAAGCGGGGGAAGGTGTTTCTCCCCGGAGGCAAAGGATCAAATTGCTTTCTCAGGTACGGATGGGAATATGTTCAGCTCCTCGGTTCCATGACGGCGACCTTGGAGGTCATTCCATGGTCAAGGGCTCACATGCGGCCTCTTCAGAATTTCTGCAAAAGAGAATCCGGAAGGAAAAATAGCCACACTGCGCGGAAAATGAAAGAAATGTCGGCTGAACTAGGGAGGGATCCTAGATTCATCTGCTGCATTAAAGGAAAGAAAATTATCAGGTAAGACAATTTTACCTTCCTTGTCACTTGCAGCAGATGAATCCAGGAACTAGTGGGATGTACCAAAGCATTTCTTAAGTAGGGTGGGAAGCAGACGCTCCCCGTGCCAACACTCCCGCCCCAAAACTTGCATCCTCCTGAGCAGATACATCTAGCCTGTAATGTTTCACAAAAGTATGACGGGACGCCTAAGTAGCCGCCCGACAAATCTCTTCCAGAGATACGGCTGACGCCTTCGCCCAGGAAGCCGCCTGTGCCCGAATAGAATGTGCCTTCAGGGCCATTGGAGACGCCTGCTTTTATAGCAGATACGTCGCTTCAATGGCTTCCCTAATCCAGCGAGCAATGGAAGCCTTAGAAGCCACCTCACCTCTTTTCGATCCCGACAAGAGCACAAAGAGATGATCCCAGCGTCGAAACTCAGAGATCTGCAAGCACCAAAACAAGGCTCTCTGCAGGCCCAGAAAATGTAGCGAGGCAAACTCCCCCGGATAATCCTCTCTTTGAAAAGACAGAAGATAAACTGCCTGACATGGAAAGCCGAAACCACTTAAGGTAGAAACGACGGCACTGTCTGGATCGACACCCCTGCTTCAGAAAACTGCAAAAAAAGGATCTCTGGAAGACAAAGCCTGAATTTCAGAAATCCTCCTAGCCAAAGCAATGGCCACCAAAAACCTGTCTTAAGTGTTAGATCCTTCTCTGAAACCTTATTCAGCAGCTTAAACGGTGGGGCCTGGAGGGCTCGCAGTACCACATTCAAATGCCACGCTGGGCACGGCTGCCACAGAGGAGGCAGAAACCGAAGAGCCCTGTGTAGGAAACGGACCACATCAGAGTGAGCTGCTAAAGAGGAGTCGTCCAGTTTGTCTCTAAACAAGCTAGCGCAGCCACCTGCACTCGAAAGGAATTGTATGCCAATCCCTTTTGAAGACCATCCTAAAGGAACTCCAAAATAACCGGAATGTCTGCCCGAAAAGGTGATTCAGCACGCAAAGCACACCACGCCGAGAAAGCTTTCCACACTCGCGCGTACGCTGAAGTAGACTGCTTCCGTGCCCCCAAAAGAGTGGCAATGACTGGTCCTGAAAATCCCTTAGCTGCCGCCTCTCAATAGCCAGGCCGTAAGACCAAAGCGGGAGTGATTTTCCATTTGAACTGGCCCTTTATGCAGCAGATCGGGAGTCACCGGAAGTCGCAATGGTGGCTGAGTGCTTGAACGAGATCCACATACCACGGCTGTCGGGGCCAGTCTGTGGCCACTAGAACGACCGGCCCCTGACACTACCCTATGCGACAAAGAACTCTCCCTATCAGAGGCCACGGAGGAAAAACGTACAGTAGCTGCTGTTCCGGTCATGGCTGGAAAAGAGCGTCCAATCCTGTGGATCCTGGCTGCCGTTTGCAGCTGAGGAACTGGGGAACTTTGCAAGCCATGGCCATGAGATCCATTACTGGTCTTCCCCAACATTGACAGATCAGCCGAAAAACCGAGTCCGACAGCGTCCATTCCGCTGCGTCCAAAAGAGTCCGGCTGAGAAAATCCGCTTGAACATTGTCTTGACCCGTAATGTGCGCTGCCGTCAAAACTCTGAACATGCGCTTCTGCCCATAGTAGAAGACGATATGCTTCCACTGCCAACGGAAGACTGCAAGTGCCCCCCCCCCCCCCCCCCCGCCGATTGATGTAGGCCACCATCGTGGTGTTTGAGAATACACAAACCGCCTGCCCCTGCAGAAGGTCCTGAAAACTCCGCAGCGCATTCACGACTGCTCGCAACTCCAGAAGATTTATCGGCCACGTCGCTTTGAGAGGGGTCCTCGATCCCTGGGCTACTCGATGAAGACAATGGGCTCCCTAGCCCACAAGGCTGGCATCCGTCACGACTATCACCCAATTGGGAGATGCCAGAGAAACACCCTTCTGCAAATTGGCTGACTGGAGCCACCACGCGAGACTGTCCCTGGCCCGGCTCAACCAAGGAAGGCGTCGATTATCCAGCGACATCAGCGACCAATTTGTTCCCATATGGATTATTATGGGAACATTGGGCACTAATGGGTTAAGAGCATCCGTATGACTTCTGTGCATCAGGAGATTAGGGATATTCACATCTAGTGGATGGAAGGTCCCTGATGCCCCTTTTCATCTGGCACATTCTATGGTTTATCTGTACCCCATTATAGAGGAAGATATGGAGACCTTATGTCCTCTGAGTGGATGTTGTGGTGTCTGTGGTCACAAAAAAAATAATAGTCCTGTTGACGGTGGCACGGCTCTCAGGGACCCACAGGACAGTCGGATGGAGACCCTCCTCAAGGTTCCGCGTTAGGAGTTACGGATCAAGAAAGGGATCTGGGTGTCGTCGTCGATGATACGCTGAAACCTTCTGCTCAGTGTGCTGCTGCGGCTAGGAAAGCGAATAGAATGTTGGGTGTTATTAGGAAGGGTATGGAGTCCAGGTGTGCGGATGTTAAAATGCTGTTGTATCGCTCCATGGTGCGACCGCACCTGGAGTATTGTGTTCAGTACTGGTCTCCGTATCTCAAAAAAGATATAGTAGAATTGGAAAAGGTACAGCGAAGGGCGACGAAAATGATAGTGGGGATGGGACGACTTTCCTATGAAGAGAGGCTGAGAAGGCTAGGGCTTTTCAGCTTGGAGAAGAGACGGCTGAGGGGAGATATGATAGAAGTGTATAAAATAATGAGTGGAATGGATCGGGTGGATGTGAAGCGACTGTTCACGCTATCCAAAAATACTAGGACTAGAGGGCATGAGTTGAAGCTACAGTGTGGTAAATTTAAAACGAATCGGAGAAAATTTTTCTTCACCCAACGTGTAATTAGACTCTGGAATTCGTTGCCGGAGAACGTGGTACGGGCGGTTAGCTTGACGGAGTTTAAAAAGGGGTTAGATAGATTCCTAAAGGACAAGTCCATAGACCGCTATTAAATGGACTTGGAAAAATTCCGCATTTTTAGGTATAACTTGTCTGGAATGTTTTTACGTTTGGGGAGCGTGCCAGGTGCCCTTGACCTGGATTGGCCACTGTCGGTGACAGGATGCTGGGCTAGATGGACCTTTGGTCCTTCCCAGTATGGCACTACTTATGTACTTATGTACTTATGGCTGCAATTGGAGTTCAAGCTGCCATTTGTGGGGGCTTAGTCGCTCGCACTTGCTTTCGTTGGGCGGATCATGTTCTTGACCGGGACACGGTGGATTACTCCTTTGTGGATCAGAAGGTGTCCAAAATAGAAATGGGGGTGTCATGTTTTTCAGATGCTCTCCATGGCTGTTAGTATGGCGGCCAGGAGGTCGCCCTGGTTTTGGGTTTGGTCTGCTGATGCGTTCTCTAAATCAAAGTTTCCATTTTTGCGGTTTGCTCCTGTTTAGCAAAGATTTTGACAAGCTAGTCAAGTTTTGAGAAACTAAGGTTCTCTGTCTCCCGGAGAATTGACATCATTTGGACTCTAGGGTCTTTCTGCTCGGAGATGTTTCCAGGATGCCCGTTGATATCACACAGGTAGGGGTGGAAGTCAGCAGCGCTCTCATTTCTTCTTGAGGGCACAGTCCCTTTTTTGGGAGCCGCAGAGGCAGACGGGATTCGGGTTCCTCCGTCGCCTCTGACCACCCGGCCCACTGAGGGTGTAGGGGTCCAGCCTCTGGTTCCAATGGGAGCCCGGTTACGGGAGTTTTACCAGAGGTGGACCTGCATAATCTCAGACCAGTGGGTGCACGAGGTCATTTGCAAGGGCTACACCCTGTAGTTTGCTTATCCTTTGGCAGTTATGTTTCTGTGTCGGGTACGATGGAAGGTATGAGCAGTCCATGATATTGTCATTTCGTGTTTCTTCGAATGGTGATGCCTGTTCCGGTTAGCGAGAGGTTCTGGCCAATATCTACTTTGTGGTATGGGATCCTACCCCTTGTGTCAGGAAGCAGTTGGTATATCGCAGCGGGCCCTACTTCACAGGATGAACCTCTGTACCACTTACCTACCTGGCAAGGACTGCCTGGCAGACAGATTGAGAAGGATACTTCCACCTCACAAGCAGTCTCTAAATATGGTCTTAGCCTTTTTCCTAGCATTACTACTTGGACATAGTGGCTCAATCGGAAGTATTCTTTGCATCGGTTCTATCCACAGGTGTTTGTTTCCTGCCCTAGGTGAGAACTGCTTTGCTACATCCCACAAGTTTGAGTTCATCTGCTGATGAAAAGGAAGGAAAAAGTGTCTTACCTGATAACTTGCTTTCCTTTGGTCATTGCAGATGAATCCTGGTTTCCCCCCACCCCCACTCTGGGGTATACTATTTAGTCTGTTTCAGCTTCTGGATTCCTGGTAGATGGTCATAACCCACAAGTTCCTGGATTCGTATTCTGCGACTAAAGGAAAGAAAATTATCAGGTAAGACATAATTTTTCCTTATTTACTATGTGTTCACCCAACTGGAGAGGACAAAGATCAGATCTCAAGTCGTAACAAAAATCACTGTCTAATGCAGTGGAATTCTGATCCACTTCTATTTCTTTCACCCTTTTTTTTTTTTTTTACCTTTGTCTATTCTTTTAAAGGCAAAGAACAGATCAGTTTGAGCTGAGACTTTAAGAAGCAGTATTCAGAATTCATGAAGGGCTTTCTATAGCTTCTGTAGGGTAATAGCATTCATTGTTTTCCCTAGAACCTAGGATAAGCCTAAGGCTTGAGAAGAGAGAACCTCTGAAGAGCAAGTTGAAGACTCCAGTGACATTCAGCCAACAAAGAGTTGAGCAAAATGAGGTATTTTTTTTAATAGTTGTTAATGTTTGCTAACAGGCTTATTTTCAAAAGTGATCGCCGGCCATCTTCCGACATAAATCGGGAGATGGCCAGCGAGCTCTCAAAAGCGGCCAAATCGGTATAATCAAAAGCTGCTTTTTTGACACCATTGCCGCTTTCCCGTCATCGAGCCGGCAAAAATTCAAGAGGGCGTGTCGGCGGCGTAGCGAAGGCGGGACATGGGTGTGGTTACCAGATGGCCAGCTTCAGCGCATAATAGAAAAAACAAAAGCGGCGTTAATGAGTATTTCGCCAGTTTTACTTGGTCCTTTTATTTTCACAACCAAGCCTCAAAAAGGTGCCCCAACTCACCAGATGACCACTGGAGGGAATGGGGGATGACCTCCCTGTACTCCCCCAGGTGTCACCAACCCCCTCCCACACTAAATAAAAATAAAAACCTTTTTTTGCCAGCCTGTATGCCAACCTCAAATGTCATACCCAACTCCCTGACAGCAGTATGCAGGTCCCCAGAACAGTTTTTGTTGGTTGCAGTGGACTTCAAGCAGGCGGACTCAGGCCCATCCCCCCCCCCCCCCTGTTACACTTGTGGTGGTAAGTGTTGTGCCCCCCTTCACCCATAAGGGCTATGGTAGTGGTGTACAGTTGTGGGGAGTGGGTTTTAGGGGGGATTTGGGGGGCTCAGCACCGAAGGTAAGGGAGCTATGCACCTGGGAGCTATTTGTATATAATTTTTTAATTTTTAGAAGTGCCCCCTAGGGTGCCCGGTTGGTGTCCTGGCATGTCAGGGGGACCAGTGCACTACAAATGCTGGCTCCTTCCATGACCAAATGCCTTGGATTTCGACTGGTTTGAAATCGCCGGCATTTTTTTTCCATTATGGCCGAAAACCGAGGCCGGCCATCTGAACCCCGGCGAACTCTGACATTTGGCCGGGCCCAACCGTATTATCGAAGAAAAAGATGGCCGGCGCCGGAGATGGCCGTCCAGCTATTTCGCCGTCGCCTTTCGATTATGCCCCTCTAAGTTACTTTCCTTTATCATGGTATCCCTTTATTTTTAAGCAGATGGATGTATTTTCCCTTTGTGTGTTAATCAGCGGGCTTCTCTTACAGTGTAGAAACACTGAATATCAGCACTTAACCGATTAAGTGCTAACTCAGCCTGGACGACCATCAAATTATCTGGTTGTGGCTTAGATGCTAACCGAGGATATTCAGCGGCGCCAACTGATTATGTGCTGCTGAATATCCGTGGTTAGCCCTGGACAAGTGATATTTAAACAGCCAGAAGTCTTTGCTGGCTCTTTAAATAGGTTTGAATATCAATCCCAACGCTTTCTGATATGGGGAGAATTACTGGTTTAACTTTATTTTGTCAGTAAACCAGCGGTTCTCAGTTTGCTGGCAGGAGTGCATAAAACAGTGCCTCTGGCCTGGACTGAAGGGACAGTGAGATGCTTCAAAGCCCCTTGAATGTGAAACTCCACACATAAGCATTAAAGAAATTTCAGTCATCACTAGACGTTCACTCAAATCATATGACCTGCTTGTGAGAGTACTGAACCTACATGAACAGATGACTATTTTTTTCCTTTATCTGCAAAACATAAGCCATAGTTTATGCTAGACTTTTATTTATGCATTCATTAAGTTAAATAATGTTGCAGTTTTTAGAACTTTGGGAAAAATGTACTTAGTCTGGTTTAGGTAAACCAGTGCAGCCTGTGACTGGCCTGGAGAGTTCTGGTGATTTGAGACTGATGGTCACACTTCTTGTTGGGGTGCTCTGTTGGTTGCTCTTCCTTCCTTCCTTCCTTCCTTCCTTCTAGAGTGTACAGCACTGTATGTGGTGTATTTAGATTTTAGCAAAGCCTCTGACACCGTTCTGCATAGACTAAAACTGAGAGCCTTCAGTATGGGCCCTAAGTGATTTAACAGGGTTAGGAACTAGTTGAGTGGAAGGTGAAAGAGGGTAATGGAAAAATGGAGCTCAGCTGCAAGGTTTGATTCTTGGGCGGGTTCTTTTTAACATTTTTTGCAAGCGATATTGCTGAAGGGTTGTGTTTTAAGGTTTGCCTCTTTGCGGATGATACCAAAATCTGCATTAGGGTAGACACCTGGTGTGGATAGCATGAGGAAAGACTTGCCAAATGATCTAGAATTTATCAGCTAAGATTTAATGCTAAAAAATGCAGGGTCATGCATTTGGGTTGCCGTAACCTAAGGGAATGGTATAGTTTAGTGTGAAGAACCTTCGTGCACAAAAGAGGAGTGGGACTTGGGTGTGATTGTATGAGATAACCTTAAGGTATCCAAACAGGTAGAAAAGGTGACGGCGAAAGCTATAAAGATGCGTAGGTGCATAGGGAGAGGCATGGCCAGTAGGAAAAAGGAGGTGATAATACCCCTGTATTTCCCCGGTGAGACCTCATTAGAATATTGGGTACAATTCTGGAGATTGCACCTTCAAAAAGATATAATCAGGATGAAGTTGGCCCAGAGGGTGTAAATGCAAAGGGGCGTTCATATGGGCGGAGCATGAGGGCACAGGCAGGGCTGCTTCTTTGTAACTTTAAGAAAACTGTTAAGTTTACTTGCACCCTTACTACATTTGGGTACCTACAGTTAAACCAAGGCACACCAGTACTGGGCTACTCTAGTATTCTGTAATGGAATTTGGATACCAGTGGGTGGTCTTCATCATAAAGCATATGGGTACAGAAAGATCTCGATATGTATTCTTTAGAAGAGAAGAGAGATATGATACACATTTAAATATTTATACGGCATAAATGCACAGGAGGCAAGTCTCTTTCAATTGAAAGGAAGCTCTGGAACCAGGGAGAATAGGATGAAGGTGAAAGGGGATAGACTCAAAAGTAACCAAAGGAAATACTTTTCACAGAGAGGGTGAATTTGTAGAACAGCCTCACGGTGGAAGTGATGGAGATGAAAACAGTATCTGAATTCAAGAGAGCTTGGGACAAGGATATAGGATCTCTAAGGAATTGATGAGGAGAGTAAATGGCATGGATGGCAGACTGGAGAGGCCATATGGTCTTTGCCTACATTTTTCTATAGGTGTCTTGTTTCATAAAAGATCTCCCCTTTCTGTTCAGTTTCACCTAGTTCATACTGGAGATGCTTCCAACAGGAGTCAGGGGATGGGGGCACATCTACCTCTTACACATAGGACTACTGATTGAAAACGGAACTACTTCATACCAACCAATTAGAGCTAATGGCAATTTACAGCACTGTAGGAGCAGCACAGACAAGGAATCTGAGAACAGTTACCCTTTTAGCCTCAGAAATGGCAGACATACTTTCAGAAGTTCCCATTGTATTAGCAATGAATATGTCCTGATTTGGGTCAGAGTGTAAGGAAAGCCAAAAGGACATTTGATTCCTTTTTTTTGTCGTCTTGCTTCCTCTTCTGGTTCCTGATCCATAATGGGTTTATTCTGAGACTTTCTGATTCCTGTTCTAGTCCTAGTTTTGTCTCAAGACCTCTTTGTTCCTGACCCATGCTTGGCTCTCCACCACTCTACTCCTCCCTAGGCCTAACCTCACCAGATACACTACCATGTTAGGCAGAAATATCCTCTTGGTGGGGCCCATATAGCTTGACTAACCCAAGCCAAAGAAGGATCCAGAATAATTTCCTTGCTTCTAAGTGCTAGACATTTAGAGGGCAATTTTATAATTGAGCACCTCCTTTTAGGTGCCCTGATGTTGCATTGAAAGAGCCTATTCTATAACGGTACCTGGGTATCCAAATTCTGTTATAGAATACTAGCGTAACCCGGTACTGGTGTGCCTTGGTTTAACTGTAGGTGCCCAAATGTAGTGCGGGTGCATGTAAACTTACAGTATTCTGAAAGTTACACAAGAGTAGTTCTCTGCACACATCCTTGTTCCGTCCTATGGTAGTATCGGAGTTCCATCTTAATCAGTTGTTCTACCAACATTTGTCCTGAAAGCGCACTGTACACCTTGGACTGCAAGTAATCCTTTAGTCTTCTATCTGGAACGTACTAAAGCCCAAAAAGTCCACCTAGCTTTTTTTTTTTTTTTTTTAACCCAAGCAGGGTGGGGGAAGCCATCGGTAAGCACACTTAATTGAATTGGATGGCAGATTGCATCTCCTTCGCTTATGCCCAGACTGGACTGACTCTCAAGGGTCATGTCACGGCTCAGTGTCTGAGCCATAGCTTCATCAGTAGCCCACTTGAGATCAGCCACCATTGAGAAGATCTGTAGAGTTGTATCATGATCATCAGTCCACAAATTCACATCTCACTTGTTTTGATCAGAATATCCGATTCAACGCCAGTTTGGCTAGACACTTCAGCAGAAATTGTTTGGAGTCTAGAATCCAACTTCACCCTCCTAGGCCCATTCTTTTCTGTTCAGGCTATACCTTCACAACAGGCCTGTTTATGTAGCTAGTTATTAGTTCTTGTTGGCTTGCCGTTGCAAGTCCCTATTGACTGATTGTTCTTTTTGGTGAGCCTGGTAGCTAGGTATTCCTACATGTAAGAAGGTAATGTCTTGCTGGTGTCAGACAAAGTGAAGTTACATGTAGCAGATGTTCTCCGATGAGTGCAGGACATATATTCTCACATACCTTCCCTCCTTCCCTAGGAGTTGTATATCTACACTTTATTTTAACCAACTGCAGATCCCGTGTTGGGCAGCTTCCTAACCGGGACTCCATGAATGGTGTCACCCACATGTGAAAATGTGTGTCCTACTGTCTTCTGAGAACATCTGCTACAGGTGAGTGCCTTCATATTATGTAGAAATAACCAAGTCTAATTTGAAAAGACTGCAGAGTTTACAAAATACAGCAGTTAAGTTTCTCTGTAGAGTAAAGAGATTTGATCATGTGATTCCTTTCCTGATGCAAAAACATTTATACCAGGTTTCTTTTGGATTCAATCTAAATCCTCACCTTTTTTTCAAAGCTTTTTGTTTTGGTTCTCTTTTTTTACCTTTGTTCTTTAACCGTTCCTTATTTGCCTCCATGGGCACTTTGACCTCTTAATGATCATTGCCTAGTTTTTCCTGCCCCCATTAAAGCTTGTCTCAAATCAACAAGTCATTCAATCTTTTACCGCTTAGCCCCCCACTCTTTGTAATTCTCTACCTCACCATACCAAGCTCAGTTTTGTATGTTTTAAAACCACCTAAGACATTTGTATTCAGGTGAGCTTACTTGGAGCCAAGCGGCGAGTTCTAATGTTTCAGTGTATGTTCTTGACTGACTGTAGCCTTGTTTAAATAACCTTTTTGCCTTACTACTTTATTATGTCCTGTGTAATTGTGCAGTTTTTGACTAACTACAGTACTTTTCTATTTATAATTTTTAGAGTTCTTTTCTTTTCAATATTTTAGTATTCTGTAAACCACTTTGACCTATGTGTTAGTAGAATGTGGTGTAGCAAGCTTTTAATAAACGATAAACCTGCTGCCAGGTCTGATGGCGGTGTAGAGCTCTTGTGGTCAGCATCAGCCCCATCTCTCTCCCCTTATATGGCAAATTGTGGCTCCATTTTGAAATCGAGTTGGGGGTGAAACCAGGAAAATTTCTTTTTTTAATATCGGGGGGGGGGGGGGGGGTGAGGAGAGGAAGGGCGTTCATGGGGCTGATGCAGACTACTGGCAATATTACTTAAAAAGAAAAGTCACACTTCCTGGGAGTGCCTGAGACAATAACTGCTCAAGTACTGACAGGATGACATTTCACAATGAGCTGCTGATTACTGCCATGACCTTAATGCGGCAGATATTTGCATGCTAATTGCTTGTAGCATGCAGCGGTATTTTTGGAGTGATAGCTTTGCAATAAAGCCATGAACTGAGCCGTCACTACCACTAGGCTTTTTTAGTCAGCCCCTGAGTCACTGACATAGGGATATAGATATGCTAAAATGTTCACACATAATCTCTTAAGAACATAAGAGTTGTAATTCATCTTGATGCCAACAGATGACGTCACACGCTTGTGTTGCATATTTATCCTATTGTATACAGAGAACACTCAATTATAATTAAGCAATTTTTCTATTTACTCTGGTAACTTGATTGTCTAAAAATTGTCAAATCCCTACCTAGTGCATGCAGGACCCCTACTTAGTGTAAAGTGTATGCAGGGATCAACAATATGCATACTTTAGCAGGCCCAGACTGCATAAGCTGGGAAGGAAAATAAAATGAATAGATTATATATTTTCACATTTATATGTGTTTTTATGGTAGAGATACCCACAGAAAGGAAGCACAGATTGCTAGGTACTTTTTCCTAGAGCAGTCTTCAAACGCAAAATGCAAACATACTTTCATTTTGAAAACTGGGCTAAGTCCATGGGTAAATATACTTGAATACTTTGTGTCTGTGTGGACAGATATTGAGATTTTTCTTCCATTGTCGCTGTTCCCACATATAATTAGCATGTGTTTAGAAATTTGTCGTCATGCTGTTGAGGTAAATGATAATGACAGTTGCAATAAATGTCAGACCTTGACCTTTTCATGTAGTGCTAGAAATTTCACGTGCAAGGCTCCTGTTTTCTAGTGTCCTTTTAAACTACAAGTTATACCATGGAATATTATTTACCTACCAAAATGTTTATTGAATATAAAATACTAAAATATCATGCTGTGTGTTGTTGGGATTTAACTGTCTTTATGAAGAGATTCACCCCCAGGCGGTAGTTGCAATAAACTGATAAGAATTCTTTAACATGAACATTTTCTTTTTGTCTCTGTTTATGTAGGCTCATTCTGAGTATGAACAGTTTGAATCTCGGCAGGTTATCAATAAGGTGCCTGGAAACTTCAAGCCACAGGAGCTGTCAATCAGTGAATTCTCAGACATGTGTGGAAGGACATCAAAGAAACCACTGATGAAGGAAGAAGTAGGGTCGCAATTAATACATTAAAAAATTTAATCACGATTTCTTCAAACATCTCTTCTGCTCCCAACCCGTACCCTCAGCACAATCCAGCATCTCTCCCCCCACCCCTATTCCATTCTACCTTAAAGGTGGTCTTCTGCTGGTCTTCGACAGTGTTACACATACACTGCGTCAAATCTTTCCCTCTGGCTTGTCTCCCTTCCTCTGGCAAAACTTACTGTTTTTGGCTGGGTGGGATGGGTCAGAGGAAAAGCTTGGGACCAGGCTTCAGGCAGCATGTGTACAACACTGCTGTTGCTAGAGACCAATAGAGGACTATCTTTAAGGTAGACCAGATGGGGGGGGGGGGGGGTATTGAGGGGAGGACAGATAGTGAGCTGCAGACCTGTAAGATTGTAAGCTCTCTTGAGCAGGGACTGTCCTTCTCCATGTTTTAACTTGTACAGCGCTGCGTAACCCTTGTAGCGCTATAGAAATGCTAAGTAGTAGTAGTAAGCAGAAATATAAGGGCCATCTGTGGAAGCTATGACTGAGATGGCGAGCTCCAGCAGCTACGAAAAGAGCTTGGTGCTGCTCATATTGTAAACTGCTTAGATTTTGATTGAGTGGTATATCAAATTGTAAATAAACTTGGAGGGGAGGGAGCATGTTGGACAATGGGAAGGAAGAGAGAAATAATGGAGAGGGAAGAAAGGAAGAGAAGCAAGAGATGTTGGATCTGGGGGTGGGACGGAGGGAGTTTATCAGTTCTTTAGGGAAAGGAAGGGGAATGGGATTTGATATACTATATTTCTATAATTACAATCAAAGCGGTTTACATATTATATACAGGTACTTATTTTGTACCTGGGGCAATGGAGAGTTACGCAACTTGCCCAGAGTCACAAAGAGCTGCAGCAGAAAATAAAATACTTTTAATTGTTCATTAATTACGATTAAAAGTTGTAATCAAAATGTAGCCCTAATATTTAGATATACATGCATATCTATAAAAAGATTTATATATATATCTGTGTGTATACAAATGTCCATGTAGTCTGAAGATTTTATGATCATTTATATTTGAGGGAAAGTATTTTTTTGACTGTACCTTGGATTTCATCTCCCCCTTGGTTATTTTAATTATGTAGATCCCTGACCTGAAATAACCTAATAGTTTGAACTATTAAGTATAATAGGTTTATATTCTAGTGTCTCTTTTAATATTGAAGCCTTTTTCCTTGCCACAGCAAGAAGAAATGGGTTGTCTTTGTCCTAAAAAACTCGTGGATGTTGATAATATTGGTCATACAAAATGCAGTGATCTTCTAAATACAAAATGCAGTGATCTTCTAAATACAGCATTGATAGAGGTGATGATTAAATTATTGTATCCTCTGCACATTTATCACTGGTAGTGATGTTATCTGTGTAATCAAATAAAGATTTCTTCATATTGAAGGAAACTAAGGACATGATTGAAGACTCCATGGAGACGACAAAAATGACAAGACAAATGAACATGAGCAAGTTTGTAACACCAGTTAAACAGGGAAGCAGATTCTTATAATGCACTGGGTGATCCAAATTGCTTTCTGTCCAAATTCACACAGGGCTATCTATGTCTGTCCCTTAAATAACCATTGCCACCTTGGACATGAGATCTCTGTATAGGTAAAGAACTGTGGAATGAGCTGAATATACATTTTTATAAATATCTATGGGTTTTTTCCTTTTTCAGGTGGTGAGAAAAAACAGTAATTGAAGAGAGAAGAACTGATAAAGACATTCTCAAAGAGATGTTCCCTTTTGAAGTATCAACACCAACTGGAATTAGGTAGAAAAAGGCAAAATACGCCTAGATTTTAAATCTGTAGTATTTAACAAAAATGCAAATAGCTAACTTTCTATTTTTTTTTTTTTTTTTGGAGGGGGGAATTCCCTTTATAGATCAACCAAGTTAGGTGCTGGGATGATCCATGATGAGCTAGTATTCTGTGAAAGTTGTTCCATGCAGAACAGCCTTTATAGAATACTAGCTTACCATGCATTTTGCACTTAATTTTGGGTGCAAGCATTTACAACCTGCCAAAGGCTGGTGTAAATACTGGCACCCAACTAAAGGCAGTCAGTATATTCCTTTAGTCAACTTGTTCCAAGGTAGAGTTTCACATATAATTTTTGCATTTTTAATACCCTAACACATGGCACTTTACAGAAAACTACATAAATATATACTGGGATTTTCTACCTCAGTCTTAAGATGAAGATAACTTGCCTAATGTTACAGTGGCAGAGGCAGGTTCAGAACACAGGTCCAAAATCATTTTTTTTTCTAATCACGAGGCAGCGAACAATTTGAAGTTTTTATAGACACTCCATATATAAATATATGAAGGGGATAGAAAAATTCCAGAATAGCTGGCACCAATCCCAGACCACAAAGGGGCTGTTAACTGCCTGACACTAATGCTGTGCTATGCAGAGTGGAGAATCAGTGGAGTTTGGGGGGGGGGGGGGGGAGGAAGGAGGGAAGAAGAAGTTGAACTTGGATGGGGAAAAAGTGAAGCAATAAACAAAATTTGCTTATACAATAAATGTTCTCCAAAGAAGGCAGAATATAAGTATTTACAAGTGAGTGATGCCATCTGATGAAGCCTAGGATGGAGAAATGTAACAGTGTTTACAGTCTCTAAAGCAGTACATGGAGTATGTACATGGCTTCCTGCATGAAAACTGTTGTGTGAGGCTACATCAGTTCTATATAAAGCTATTAATAGGAGAAGGAACTCTTAGGTTGGTTTAGAGAAGTGATATCTTTTATCAGAACACAAGTAACAGGTAAAACAATTTTCTCTTGAGTAAAGCTGGCTAATGTTCTTACAACTAGGAATCCATAGCTACAGGTTGCCTTTTAACTCCCCCCCCCCCCCCCCCCCCCCCCAAAAAAAAAAAAAGAGGCAACTTATGTTGGTAGAATGTGGCCATTTTTGTCTTTAAAAAGGGCAATTTGGAAATCAAATCAAAACACTGAAGGAGGTGGAGCTGGATTTTAAATCTTAGATTCCAAATTTCAAATTCCAGAGGACATACTGATCAAATCTACTGTTGGGGAATTGTTTGCCAAACAGTAATAGGATAGGAATGTGTGAACAGAAGTCCATGTCACATCCTTGCAGATCTCTTCCTTTTTCAGATGGGCTACAGCCACCATGGCACCAACATGTATGAGCCTTGATGTGCCCCTTCAGAGTTGAGCTTGCCTAGGCATAAGCAGAAGTAATTGACTATCCAGTTAGATGGTGTGTGCTTGGCAGTAGCAGCCCTAAGTTTAACTAGTGAGGTAATTAAATTCGCCGATGACACAAAATTATTCAGGGTCGTCAAGTCGCAGGAGGAATGTGAACGATTACAGGAGGACCTTGCGAGACTGGGAGATTGGGCGTGCAAGTGGCAGATGAAGTTCAATGTTGACAAGTGCAAAGTGATGCATGTGGGTAAGAGGAACCCGAATTATAGCTACGTCTTGCAAGGTTCCGCGTTAGGAGTTACGGATCAAGAAAGGGATCTGGGTGTCGTCGTCGATGATACGCTGAAACCTTCTGCTCAGTGTGCTGCTGCGGCTAGGAAAGCGAATAGAATGTTGGGTGTTATTAGGAAGGGTATGGAGTCCAGGTGTGCGGATGTTATAATGCCGTTGTATCGCTCCATGGTGCGACCGCACCTGGAGTATTGTGTTCAGTACTGGTCTCCGTATCTCAAAAAAGATATAGTAGAATTGGAAAAGGTACAGCGAAGGGCGACGAAAATGATAGTGGGGATGGGACGACTTTCCTATGAAGAGAGGCTGAGAAGGCTAGGGCTTTTTAGCTTGGAGAAGAGACGGCTGAGGGGAGATATGATAGAAGTGTATAAAATAATGAGTGGAATGGATCGGGTGGATGTGAAGCGACTGTTCACGCTATCCAAAAATACTAGGACTAGAGGGCATGAGTTGAAGCTACAGTGTGGTAAATTTAAAACGAATCGGAGAAATTTTTCTTCACCCAACGTGTAATTAGACTCTGGAATTCGTTGCCGGAGAACGTGGTACGGGCGGTTAGCTTGACGGAGTTTAAAAAGGGGTTAGATAGATTCCTAAAGGACAAGTCCATAGACCGCTATTAAATGGACTTGGAAAAATTCCGCATTTTTAGGTATAACTTGTCTGGAATGTTTTTACGTTTGGGGAGCGTGCCAGGTGCCCTTGACCTGGATTGGCCACTGTCGGTGACAGGATGCTGGGCTAGATGGACCTTTGGTCTTTCCCAGTATGGCACTACTTATGTACTTATGTACCTTATTGGGATGACTTTCTGAGAGCTTTAGTCTGCTCCAAGTAGAAGATTAAGGCTCTCTTGCAATCCAAGCTGGTCAAGGTATGTTTACTTTCATAGACAGGTGGCCTGGGAAAAAATATTTGAAGAACAATTGGCAGGTTGGAACTTGGGTTGAATGTGCAGTACCACCCTATTGTGAAATCTTGTATAAAGTGGATAAGTCACTGAGTCCTGGAGCTTGCTGTCTCTCGAAATGACTGCCATCAAAAATTGAATCCTTGATCTGAGCCAATAGATATTGTTTGAAGTTCTTAATGCAATTGAAGCTTCCCATATGCAAGGTGGGGTGGGACTTCAATGAATGGCTTTATTATCCAGCTAGACCAGCCAGACAAGTGGGGTGAATTGCCCAACCAGTAGATCTCAGAGGACACTGCGTACAATTCAGTGTAATCAGTACAAGGAGCAGTACAGCTCAGGATCTTGCCAGTATTTCTCTTGTTTCCAGCAGATGGTGCAGTTTGAATTGGGGAAGCAGGATTCTTCTAGGCAGGCCTGACTCCCAAGGGTGCTATCCATAGCCTGTGGCCTTGACTGGCTCCCTGGGATTGGTCACGGGCCTTGTGGTAGAGACTCATCAAATAGCTTCAAGTGCTTTCTCTGACTCCAGCTAGCATGTTTATTAAGGGTAGTAATTTCAGATTTTTGACTTTATTTAGGGACTAGTCAATACAGGAAAGAGAGGCTGTAGTCAGGGCTCGTCAGATGTGGAATCTCTACACTGATTATGCTGGAGCTTAGAGAAGTCATTTGTTTCCTAAAATGTGTCTTCTGGCCTTAGACATCAATGACTCAAGATCACACTCTCAGTATCCAGATCTGCTGTTTCTTTGTCCTTCCTGAGAATGGTCCATTCTTTATGTCCCAGGCATGTGTATTCTCTCTGGATCCTCAGCTGGTGATTTGGGGAGTGCTTCACAGAAATCAGCCTGATAGACTTGAAATTAAGGACTGGGGCAGTTGAAACAGTGACTGTGGTCATGGTAGAGAACTAGCACTCCAGCAGTCCTTGTCTCTAGCTGTAGCACACATGTGAGATCTGTGAGACTCTTTTTTTTTTTTTTTTTTTTTCCTCTCCTTTTCTTTGCTTGCATACATGACGGATACCATTATCATTCAGATACATTTTTGAGCCAACATTTGGGGCCCTGAAGGTGTAAGTATAGAAATCATGGCTTATACTAGGAATCCAGTGCAGCATTTCTGAGTGGACCTCATGTTAGCTCAGTGAAACTCCAAGGCAAGCAAGTTCTTTAGCCAAAGAAAGACAAACCGTGCCAGGGAGATAGACATCCTGATAGAATCAGGGATGGCATCCAGTCTCCTGCACATAGTCCTGCTGAGAGCCTGGATAACCTCTGGTCTGATTTCTGAAAATGTCAGTTAGGAATGGTACTTTTTCCCAGCTAGAGGATTCCTCCTTTGAAGATCCCTTTCATTCTCTTTTTATAGCCTTGGATGTTGAAGATTAAGGCAACATAGTAAGTATATTTATTGTCAGGTGATATAGCCTTTGATTGTACAAAAAAAAGATCACATAGTGGACTTATGTAAGAGGGTTTTGAGGAGACACTGTTTCCCCTGAAGGGATCTATCAAGTCTACCTCATAAGAGATTGGAATAAAACCAAACTCACAACTCTGAGGACAGATACTGGCTCTAGGATACACATGGAAGTTTCCTCACTTTTCTTCAGATAGGATACTGTCCTCCAGGGAATCAAGCAAACAAGACAGACCATTATTTTGGAACCTGAGAGCTCAGTTCTCCCTAACTCTGTTTAGATCTTTATGTAGTGTTAGTCTCCTTGGGTAGTTTTAAAACAAGGGTACCTTTTTGCCCAGTACTCTCCCTTTCTAAGGGAGTATGTACTTCTAGTAGAATCAGAATTGGACTTTCTTCCAGTGATAAAGAACTGGGGTGGTATAGGTCAGGGCAGGGTTGGCCATTCTCAAATCAGTTGTTAGTCACCTTGAGGTGTTTGTAGATAACTCACTTCTTCTGAATTTTGGATAGGTCTTTGGTCTGTTTGGTTTCTCAGGAGGAGTTATGGAGAAGATCACCTCTGATACCAGCAAGAGCTGGCAAGTCCCAGAGGGCTGGTGAGTCTGCTTTAGAGTACAAGAATCCTCGTAAGCAGAGTTTGAGTCTGTCTTTCCAGAGGATAATGGCAGGGCAGTGCCCTTGCCTCCATTGCATCTGTTCTCTAAGTGCCTCAGAGTGGGTAATGCAGGTCTTGGAGGGTCTGCATCTTAGGTGTAGGAGTCCTGAGCGCTATTGTGGTTTCTTTCTGTCCAGTCTGGATGGAACTTGGGTATATCCCACTGGTGTGGCCTGAACTTCATGGAATAAATTAAAAGAAGGTCCAGATTTGACTTTCAAGGTATGCCAGACCAGTCCAGAACACACCTACTGAATTGAAGGCATTAAGGGCTTTCAACAGCAAATGTGTTTTATCCTGTTCTAAAGGTAGTTGCACCCTTGATATATGGCATGGTCATTCCTGGGTTAGTGACCATGAAACATTGTTTATAACTGCATTAGGTTTAGCATTGGTGGTGAATTGGAAACTGAAAACATAAGTTGCCTTTTGGATTTTTTAGCTTTGATATTACTGAGGAATCGAAGGTAGTAACAGACCCTTATAAAGGGAGTGGTGAACTCAACTTTTTTTTTTTTTTGCCCCCCCCCCCCCTTCTCCCCCCCCCCCCCCCCCCCCGGTCTCTATCTGCTGACAGGAGTACATAACCCACTCATTTGGACTGGGCTGATATGACTCAAGGAAAGGGAGGTAACAAGTACATCCAAAGTTCACCTTATATTGCCATTTTTAACTTTTTTTAAATTTAATTTTTCACAAGTAACATATCCAAGAAAGGGAAATTACATTATGCAAATGAGCAACAGCATATAAAACAGATGTCAAAAGAACTTCACCTTCCTGGAAACACTCCCCCCTGCCCCCCTTTTTTCCCTCAAATGTTATCGAGCATAAATGCTTTCAAATGGATAGGATCAGAATACATATATTTAGTGCCCTGTGGTGAAATCAAATATCACAGGGAAAATATTGATTGAAAAAAAAAAGGCACCATCACTGCCATTTTTAGGTGATAATTTGTAAATCTTGGAAAGAGCTGTCTTTTCAAATACTTATAAGCCACATGCATAGAGGGCAATTTTCAGACTGTTTATGGAGGTAAATGAGTTTATTCATGTCTAATATATGGAAAATTACCTTCTGTAATCTGCATGGTTTATTGTTGATTATCTGATGTCTGTCTCTACCTTCCTTTTATTTTTGTGTTAATCACTGTGACAAATCAGAACAGATGTTTGCGAATTATTTATGTATAAGCAATATTGGTTGATCATTTGCTAGTAGCCACAGTAAAGGTGTGATAATCACATGAAGTGAAAGGGAAAGTGTGAGAATATTGTTACTATATATTCATTATGAATATATCATTGAATAATGAAATGGATATTCAGCATAATTTCGGTTCAGTGCAGTAGCAGAAGCTGGGAAGGGGGGAATGTTGGTATCAGACTATAGTTGCCAGCATTTCAGTCAATTTATAAATGAAGAAGCCAAGCATATGCTGCTTTGATGCAGTTAAATTTCACAGTATTAGCTTTTGTTTTTGTGTGTGTTCTATTATGTTGTTGATTTGTATCTACTCTGTATATCAGATGTTTTGAAAAGTGATTCATAAATCTTATAAAATGAAATAAATAGATAAGATAGATGCCTTTAGTAATAGTTCTTCTCTCCTTACACTGTCCAAAGTTCTTGTTTAATTAGAATTCAAATTGCTGAATGTAGGCTCTGGCCATATCCAACACCTGATTTAAAATGTGTAATTTTGAAAAGTGTGTTCAGTTCAGAATAATGTACAGCTGTGGCAATTGTTTTCACTTTTTATGTTACGCTTTTGTGTTTTTGCAGTGCCAGTTGTCGCAGACCCATCAGAGGAGCTGCTGGTCGACCCATAGAACTTTCTGACTACAGAATGGAGGAAAGCTGTTCATCCAGGTTTGCTCCGAAATATGGTCCCCTGACAGATGTTAAACCTGAAAAGGCAAAAAAAGGACGTTCAATTCCCATCTGGATAAAGATCCTCCTATTTATTGTTGTGGCAATTTTCTTGTTTTTGGTGTATCAAGCAATGGAAACCAACCAGGGAAATCCCTTTGCTCCGTACCTTGGTACCTCTGATGGAAGCAATGTGGGGAAAAATGGCGAGTGATTGTCATCTTCCAAAGTTAACTCAACTTGGTTGTCTATTTTTATATTAATTTTAGAAAGAAAGACCTCTTCTACCCTTGAGTTGGCTCAAGAAATACTTAAAATGTGATCGCGCTTAATAAATTTTTATCTGAATGGGGAGGAGAGACAGTACAAAAGGACATCAGGTTAATTGAAGATTTTGTGCCATATGCAGTGTAATCTTTTCTAATTAGATTATCTATGAAACTTTTTGTAGACTGTTATTTTTTTAACGTGGACATCTTAATTTGTTTCTGAAAGGTAATAACTTTTTTTTGTTTTGCAAACTTGGAAGATAGAGGGCAAAACAGTAGAATAATGTGAAGTTCTTTGTTTATAATCGTTGATTACCTACAGAAAAAAATGCATTGAAAAGCTTTCACTCACTACTATTTTGGGTTGGGGGATTCTAAGAGGGAAAGAATGCAGATGGTTAAGGGAAGGATGGCTATTGCTATGCTTGTGGAAGCCATGTTTGATATCTAATTGTTGCTTGCAAAAAAAAAGTAGGCAATTTTTTTTCTGTAGAATACAGTAACTTTAGTAAAATGATGTATAACTGTAATTCTGTTGTATGCATTTGTGTAATGAAGATTTCTTAAATTCCAGAATTCTACTACTATCATCCTAACCTAACATCAGCATTTTTTTTGTTGTAACTCACAACATAGTGCTAATATATATACTGTGATAGAAGCTTGGTAAATGCAGGTATTGATTTGGCAATAGACATGTCTTTCTCTTTTTATAGAAAAAAAATTATTTATTAGTAATGTGTGAAAATAAATTTGCATCAAACAGTTTGGTACCAAAATGTTCTATCCAATCATGTCTTAAAAGTTGGTTGGTTTTTTGTTCAGCTGCACTGTGTTCATTTTCTACATCAACACAAAATGACCTACTGTTTACATTTTATCAACTGTAGCATTTTAACAAGGATGTTTCCAGTGTGGTCTGGTACATATTTTACTTCTGCTTTGTAGATTTTCATTATGTACACAGTTTACTTAGATTTTGCTTTCTTAACCATTTGCTTATGTAATTATAAAACTCCATTGCTAATTAATACTTTTTTATTTTCTTTTTTTTGTATTAGTGAGAAAATTGAAACCACTTTTGAATTCATTAATCTTGGCTCAGTTTATTTTTTCCTATTTAAATATCTAAGCATTATTGTGTAGTACCTGAAAACAAGGCAAGCTTAATATTTTATACTGCCATAAAGAGTACAACTTTAGCAATAGCTTTTAATTTTTGTACATACATTTTCAAAATAATGCAGTTTGGTGTCATTGCAGCCATAGTTAAATGTATAGCATTACAAAGCAGTGCTTCATAGAGAGATGCAAAATGTTAGTGTGTCTACTCAACTGCAGAAGTCTGCCCCCACCGTGAGTAGGCTTATTAAGGGTATGGGATAGCCATGCTTATTGTATGTCTAATCTCCCTAGACCCTTGGTCTTCACTCCCAGTCTTTGAGAGCCAACCATGGCTCAGGCTTTCAGGTTTCCTCCAATGAATTTGCATTAAAAAGTTTTCATGTGTAAAAAATTTTTATACCCCACAGCTAAAATTCTGTGCAGTTTACAAACTATACATGGACAATAAAAAAATATATATATATGTCATACAATAGTACCATCATAGATATGATCTCTTAGAGCTTAGAAAACCTAAGAGTTTTTCTAAGCATATGTGGATATAACCATGCATCTGCCACTATATTATATTGGGCTTCTCAGTCATCTTGCTCATGCTACTGCATGAATGAATTTATCTGCTCTTTATTTCTGCAGCCTGTCTCCTAGCTTTTCCCTTGTTTAATTCTGCCAGTCCAGCCCTTCAAAGAAAGAACCTTAGTAACCTCACCAGACCGTCCAGAGCCTTGGGTTGTGCCCATTGTCTAGTGAATGGTGACCGGGTGGGGGGGGGGGGGAGAGGTGGGAAGGAATTGTGTGCTTAGCCTAGTAAGTGCACCATGCGGCCTTAAATGCTGAGCATTTTCTCCGTCTCCAGCAGATAATGACAGGAGGAACCATGCAGCTCCTAGATTGGTTACTGAAGTAGCTGTGACCCAGTTGGAGAATTGGATGTGTTGAGCAAAGGGTACCTCGTTAAGACGATATATAGCAAATTTTATTTGTTCTGAAGTAGGGAAGATAAAGGAGTCAGAGTTCTTCTTCCCCTCCCTTGTTCACTGCTGTTTTCTTCCTTCCCTGAAAGGGGTTTAAGTAATTGGATGGGAAGTTGCTTCCTTACCTCAAGGCATCAGAAGAACTCTTGTTCCACCTATAGCCATCTAGGAATATCTATGACTCCAGAACTACATAACCATTGAGAAACATGACGTAAAATAAATGCTTTATGATAACTCAAAATATCTGTACAATTTACTCCAGGTTGTTTGGACAATTTTAAGTTGCTTAGTGCAATCCTAGAAGATGTATTGGACCATAAAAATTTCGCTAACGTTTCCAGTGACATAAAATTTGTGTGGAAAAATTATAGAAAACATGCTTATGCCCTACAGGTGTCTCTAATGTTAGTGTGTGCTAAAGGTTTGTGCACCTGCAGTGCAGTTTAGTTTACAGGGCCCTAAATATATAGGTAATTTTAGGCACCATCATCATTTTATTAAGGTGTCAAGTCTCCCCCACCAATATTTAATAGTTGAAGTAATATAATATATACAGTGCTGAGGTATATTGAAAGGCGTACATGAATCATTAAGGGGCATAATTTTAGGGTTTTTTTCCCCCAATTCACTTTATAGCCAGAAAAGGCAGAAAATCTTGTAATAATTAGTTCTATAATCAAATTCTTGGTATTTGAAAGATATAGAAGTATGTCATCAGCATATGCTGATCATTTTATATCTCTATTGGCTATAGTAATACCTATAATTATAGTTGATTGATGTACAGCTGCTAACAGGCTCTAGAGCCAAATTAAAAAGAAGGGGTGACATAAGGCAACCTTGTGTGATACCATGAAATAAACCAACAATGGGAGAACAGCTGTTATTTGCAACTATCTTTGCAGTAGGGGAAGAGTATAATAAGGTCCCTGTTTACTAAGCAGTGTTATAGGTGCGTTAACATTTTTAACGCGTGTTAACCATGAACGTGGCTACAATATCCCTATAAGCTTCTACGTGGTTAGTGCACACGCTACGTGTAGGTGCGCTATAAACACGCACCTTAGTAAACAGGGCCCTAAATGCACTAAACTACGAAAGTAATCAGGACAACCAAACTATTGCGAAACATGAGAGAGAATTCCACTCAATCAGATCAAATGCCATCTCCGCATCCAAAGAGGCTGATAAAATAGGATAAGACACTGATTGGGCTGAGTGGAGTACATGGCAGAATAACCTTGAATTGTGTGAACTATAATGACCCTTGATGAAACCAGCTTGACCAGCGAGTTCTGATTTTGCCTTGAAGTGGAAAAGTATTGGGAGGTTCCCACTGTTGGATGGTGATGTTTTATGGGACTACAATGCAATCTACATGAACCTTGAGGAATTACAACTATTGAGGAACCTCTTCAGGATTACAAAAAGATGTCAAGTTAGGACTACAAAAGACGTTAAGTGCCTAAATTTCACATTTTGCATTTTTCTAATATATGATTGAGCACATGTTATTTTGAATGTGCATTGAGGTTTTTATTGGAGTTAGTGTAGGAATTGACTCATTTAGGCTCTAAGTTAGATAAGGTATTAGACACATCTTTATAAATATTTGATTGGCATGTGGGTGTGTTTAAAAGAAAAGTTTATATATAAAAATACCTTAAGAGGAGTTCTATGATTGAGAAGCTTATCCACCCTTAGAGGTGCTACTTAATTCAGTGGCACCATGCTTGGGTGAGTTTGTTTATTTATTTTTTGTTACATTTGTACCCCGTGCTTTCCCACGCATGGCAGGCTCAATGCGGCGGGCAATGGAGGGTTAAGCGACTTGCCCAGAGTCACAAGGAGCTGCCTGTGCCGGGAATCGAACTCAGATCCCCAGGACCAAAGTCCACCACCTTAATCACTAGGCTACTCCTCTAGTCCATAACTCTAAGAACACCTCTATTATCAAAAAGATATATTACAAACTGTCATTTGTTTTGAACTGGGTTTCACTGGGTCAATTCCTTTACTTAGGTATCTCCTAAAGAATTTTCTCTGGTCTCATACTTATTGACACATTCACTTGGCACAATAAAGCATCTTAGCATATTTTAACTTGGTTGGCAGTAAAGGTGTTAATGCAGTAATTGCCTGTGCTTGTTCCAGAAGTAGATTCTTCAGTGGATCTAATTTAAGCTCTGCTTTTGTGTACCACCTTCCACCTTTCTGGTTCATCAGTTGCAGTTTGCAACAGGGCATAACAAAATTTTGTGCAAGCATGACAATATAACTTCAAAACAATATATAAAGCAAAGTAAAATGATCCCCTCTGCTTGTTGTTTTTCTTGATCCCTCATTATCGGAGACTTTAACATACACACTGATGACCCATCCGACTCTCACGCTTCTCAGTTCCTCACTCTAACATCCTCCTTCAACCTCTAGCTGTGCTCCACCACCCCTACTCACCAAAATGGCCATTATCTCGACCTCTTCCGGCTCACCCTCCAATTTCCACGCCTCAGCCCTTCCTCTCTCTGATCATCACCTGCTCACCTTCACACTTCTTCACCCCCCCTCAGCCCCGCCCAACATTAACCACTACTTCCAGGAATCTCCAGGCTATTAACCCTCCCGCCTTATCTTCTAGTATTTCTAATCATGTCCTCCGAGTCTGTCGACAAGGCTGTCTCCGCTTACAATGCCACTCTCTCCTCTGCTCTGGACACCCTCGCACCATCCGTCTCCCGTCCCACAAGGCGTACTAATCCCCAGCCCTGGCTGATCTCTTGCATCGGTTACCTTTGCTCCTGCGCCCGATCTACTGAACGCCTCTGGAGGAAATCTCGCACCTATTCAGATTTCCTTCATTACAAATTCATGCTATCCTCCTTCCAGTCCTCCCTATTCCTTGCCAAACAGGACTACTACACCCAATTGACCAATTCTCTAAACTCCAACACTAGTCATCTCTTCACCACCCTTAACTCCCTCCTCAAAGTGCCCTCCGCTCTCTGAGCACACCACCCGAACTCTCATCCACGCTCTCATCACCTCTCGCCTTGTTGCACAGTGCAACAGCTCCCAAAGTGGACATACATCTTCATGCAGATGACCTCAACTACTGTCTGCTGCTATACCAGTTGTTGCATACAGCCAACTTGGGATGGGGAGCACACATTCTATACCTTCAAACACAAGGGACTTGGCTGAAAAGTTGCAAATAGTATTGGAAATCTACCACCTGGAGTGAAAGCAATATTCAGCAAGCTATTATCTGACAACATAGATTCAAATAGAAAATGAAGTTGCCATGTTCTGCATAAATGAAGAACTGTCTCTTATGCCTAGTGTATGGAGGCCTTAAAAACTGAACTGGACAACCTTTTGTCAGATGTTCCTTTTAGTGTCATAACTCCTGGGAAAGCAGAATGTGATCAGACAGACTTAACTGATAACCTGGAGCCTCACAAATGGCCTTTATATCAGGAAGTCCTAGAGGATGTCTTCCAGAGGGGGTGGGTGGCATAAATGATTACATTTTCAGAAGAGAATAACAAACTTTTATTGTTCTGCAGAAGGCAAAGCCAATATGGATTGGCGATGGAAGCTTTCCATTTCCATTAAGGAATAAATATCTTCTATGATTATTCTGCTTATACCCATAACTATACAAAAGATAAGACAGGAGCCTCCATGATATTGACCTAATCATATATGGGTTCCTTGTTTATATCCTCTCTTAGAACTGATTTGGCTCACTGTCTCCTTTGCTGATCACACAGAGCCAGGAAAGGATCTTTCACTAGCCCTGGTAGCATGGCTATTGAATGCATACAAGTAGCATCTCTGTCTCATAAATTGGAAGAAGTCCTACAGTTAGAGGTTGCTTTACATTGTCAGGAAAAAAACTGGACCCATTTGCCTGCTTTCTAGAAAGACTACTTTCAGTTCTTGAGTGTAGATTTTAAATTTAAAGTACATCAAAGCACAGTAGTAGCCTACCAATTCACACAGAAAAGGGAACACACAGTTTTGATTCACCTAAGCAGGACATAAATCGAGCACACAAGAGGGTGACAGCTTTCTCAGTGCTCAGAATTAGTGTCCATCTCTGAGCATGTTCAATTCTTCCCACATAGGATTCTCCTTAGTTCTTCAATTTTGTTTTTCTTCTCTGCCAAATAGATGCAAAAAAATCCAAAGTGTTTCATGTTCATTGGTTTCTGACCTTGGCTTTGTCATATTGAGTAGTATTTTTAAAAAATGTAATTGCTTTTACAGGCTGCTTTTTAAAATGCTTACTACAATGAAAATAAATTCAGATATTGGTTGTCCAGTATGATTAAAGTCATGCTGTGTTGCTGGGTGAAGAGGTTTACGTGGGGTCGTTGGGGTAGGCCATTTTGAAGAGGTTGGTTTTTAGTGATTTCCTGAAGTTCAGATGGTTGTGGATTGTTTTCACAGGTTTTGGGAGGCCATTCCATAGTTTTGCGCTTATGTAGGAGAAGCCGGATGCATAAGTTGTTTTGTATTTCAGTCCTTTGCAATTTGGGTAGTGTAGGTTTCGGTAGGATCTTGACGATCTGACTTTTTCTTATTGGTAGATCTATAAGGTCTGTCATGTATCCTGGGACTACGCCATATATGATTTTGTGGACTAAGGTGCAGATTTTGAAGGTGATCCGTTCTTTGATTGGGAGCCAATGAAACTTTTCTAGAAGGGGTTTGGCACTTCCGAAGCGTGTTTTGCTGAATATCAGCCTGGCTGCTGTATTTTGGGCGGTCTGGAGTTTTTTTAATGAGTTGTTCTTTGCAACCCGTGTAGATTCCGTTGTAATAATCTGCATGGCTTAGAACCATTGATTGTATTAGATATCAAAAGGTTGCTCTTGGGAAGAAAGGTTTTAATCATTTGAGCTTCCACATTGAATAGAACATTTTCTTTGTTACGGAGTTTACTTGGCTCTCAAGAGTAAAGTTGCGGTCAAGTGTGGCGCTGAGTATTTTCAAACTGTCTGAGGTAGGGAGGGTATGTCCTGGAGTATTTATGGTTGTGGGTTTGTACTTGTTATGTTAAGAGGAGAGGATGAGGCAATGTGTTTTTTTCAGTGTTCAGTTTTAGTTGGAATGAGTTTGCCCAGGAGTCCATGATGTTCAGGCCATCGTTGATTTTATTGGTTATTTCTGAGAGATCATGTCTGAAGGGGATGTAGATTGTATCATCATCTGCGTAGATGAATGGGGTAAGGCCTCGATTGGATAAGATCTAGGATGGGACGCATCTCCCCATCGTCTTTTGCACAAGGAAGTACCTGGAATAGAATCCCTTTCTGT
Organism: Microcaecilia unicolor; assembly: GCF_901765095.1. Lineage (NCBI taxonomy): Eukaryota > Metazoa > Chordata > Amphibia > Gymnophiona > Siphonopidae > Microcaecilia > Microcaecilia unicolor. The sequence continues at coordinate 26,536,273 of NC_044039.1, forward strand.
CTTCCCTTGATGGAATGGGCTCAACCGCATGGGCCTTTAGAAGGGTAGAGAAATCCTCTGCAAATACCTGTTTGTGCTGAGAGTTGAAGTGAATTGCTGTCAGTGGGCAATCTGGCAGTCTCTTTCGCCAATACAGGGCATAACCTAGATAGAATATTTGTAGGATCCATCGGTCAGAGGTTACAAGGGGCCACATTTCTTGAAAAAAAACTTTAGCCTCTCCCACTGACCGGGATGGTCACATTTTCAGTGGCTGTGCTCTGCTGGAGCCAGTCAAAAGCTCACTCCTTGGTTTGACTAGGGAGTTGTCTGGATCTTAGGCACATGCTGTTGATAAGAACAAGTGCGCTGGGGTTGAGACTGCTGAGGCTGATGAGAAGTAAGTACTCCTTTTCAACTTGCCGAAAAACCTCCTAGATAGTTACAGAAGGCGCATGGTGGGAGAGAGTATTGATGGTATTTCCGTGCTTCTTGATGAGGTCAGTGACCTCTTCCACCTCTCCAAAAAGATTATCCCCCTGGCACATAGCATCCGCCACTCTATTAGACCGCCGGGTCCAAGTCAGAGAGACGCAGCCATCAAAGGTTTTCTAGGTGCCCCTGGCCAAGAACTTATGACACGCCTTATGCTGCTTGACCAACTGGCAGATTCAGCCTGCTCTGGTGGGAAAGAGTCTGCTAAATCAGACATACTATGCACCAAGGACTGCAAGTACAGGCTTGTGTATAACTAGTACAATTGAATATGGGAGATGAGCATAGAGACCGGATTCATCTTCCACCCAAAAGAATCCAGGGTTCTAGCTTCTCTGGCAGAGAGCACCAAAGCATGGTCCGTAGAACTCCTGGCCCTTTTTGAGCGTGGATTCCACAACTAGGGAATGATGAGACAACTGAGGCCTTTCAAACCCAGGAGAAGACTAAATCTGGTTCATAATGTCAATCTTCTTGGGAAGGACAGTGACCTACAGAGGGGACTCCCAGCTCTTTTGAACGTGACATAAGATCTCGTGAAGCAGGACCATCACAGCCTCTCTAGGAGACTTGTAGTCCAGAACCTTGAACATCTTAGCCCTGGGCTTGTCCTCTACTTCCAAAGGAACTGGAAATGGGTCATTCCATGTCAAGTGGTCTGATTTCAGAGAAGTGCCCTGATCGACCATCATGGATTTTGATGAAATTTTCTGTGAACATTCATACATGTCCCCAATGAACATTGGTAAAGGTTTATGTTTGCCGATGCAATACTTGCTGAGATACATTAATCTGTTTGACTCTATACTGCAGCCTTCTATGGTATGACTCAGAGATTTTGGCAACTTTGAGACACTGTATCTCCAGCAATATTTTGTTGAGAGAAACAAAACTTGGCCATCTTGTACAACTTTTTGCGCTCTATTAAACAAAATAATAAAAAAAATCTTCATGAGCGATTTCCATGAAGAAAACTTGGAGCAAACTTTGTCCGAAAAATTTATGGCACGAAAAAATTGTAAAGTTTGTCTTTTTATGTCTCTGGAATTAAAGGTGTGATAAACGTGAAACTTTGCACACAACAACTTATCAACACAAGGTTTTTGAATATAAAATTTCATTCTCCTAATATTTTCCATTAGTTCACAAATTGAGTGTAAAGTTGCTGATTTTTGCAAAAATGCCAAAAATAGGGTATTTTTAGCCCACATTTACAAAAAGAGACCTTCTGGAAACTCTTTTTAATCATTTTCATTAGAAAGAGCATGTTTCAAACCCCTTAAAAAAAGTAGGGTTGGTTTTTCATCGCAGGCATATAAGGCCCTAGAAATAGGGACAAAGTTGAGGACGTTGCTGTCGCATGCTGCTATCGCAACATCACAAGCATTCTATTATTTTTGTTTTATACAGACAGTAGTAGTACCTAAATTGTGTTGGTCCATGGTGACATTGTCACTACCAGTTCAGGAACATGAACCAGTAACCCCATCGCCATAGGGGTCACGCCTGATAGCTGTGCAATACCAGCCACGGGTGGGTTTCTTGGATGAGGATCCCAAGCCTCTAGTTTGGTTTCTTCATCAAGGTTCCAAAGCCTTGTGTGGGTATCTGTCCGGTTCCCAAGCTGATGATTGGGCAGCTTATCCTAGGTTCCTAAGCCTAAAGTGGGTATCTTAAATGGTTCCCAAGCCGAAGTCCGTAATGTTTGTATGAACTGCCAAATTCCAACGATTGCTTATTTATTTATTGAATTTACGAGCCACTTTCTTTAGTGTCACTTCTGGGAATTGATACTGGCAGCCTGACGACATAACTGATGGCGCTGGAAGCACACAAATAAGATGTTGTGCTGGAACCCAACAAACATCTTTTCTTTCAGGCCAATAAAATGAATGAGCCGGGCCAGGTGGATGCATAAATGTTACCAATGCATCATTTTATTCGATGGAAATTTCTACAACGTTGCCTACCCACCACTTATTGTCAAAAATGCAGGCAACATAACACCCAGGCAATAGTTTGGCCAATTTTAAATTAGGATCGACGATATCGGAAATTTTGGCCACAAAGTTAATCGTGTCATTTGAAACTTTGCTGACAGAAATCGAATTCGAATCAACTGGCACAAACTGGTGATGATCTCTTGTGCCAGCTATTGTGCAGCTAGCTTTCCATCTTTCTTCTTGCAGCATCCTGTTTTCTTGGATTTCTTCAGTCGGAACATACATATATTTAATTCCATGAATGTTTTTGTCACAAAAGTTAAACAGATCTATTGGCGTCAGTATTTGGTCGGTCAATGGTCGCTGGAGGCTGGCTCAAGCAGCCAAACGTTTAGTCATGCCACTCCACAGGGTGACTTGCCATGACTCGTGCCAAAAAAGTTCCATTCGGCCTCAATTTCAAACTCATTCTTGTGATTGCACAGATTGACGACATTTTTGTAATTATTATATTGTTCTTCTGAACCGTCACTAAAGTAGTATATTCTTGTAATCTTCGTTTTATTTGTCAAAAACTCAATCAACTTCTGAATGAACATGTGCACGGAAACTGTATCATGTTGCATATGCTCAGAAATTATGCAGCAGTTGACATTTTGCAGCATGTCATCTTTATTGATATAATAAGCGACGAATGGATGGACTGTGCATTGTGAATTCTCCCAGTGAAAGCCTTGAGCAGCGTCTTAGACAACAAAGGAGTAATTCTGCGCAAAATCCATCAGTACGATAAGTTCGGTTTCTTTTAGGCCAGCTTTTAATGACTTCAAATATTCGCTTTGATGTTTTGAAATGAAGTGGTGGCCAGTCAGTTTCCAAATTTTGCTAGTGAGTTTTTCAGTAAAGTTGTCAAGAGTGAGAACATGTGTTTCGAGCGTTTCACGGTCAGTATGAACCCATTTGAATTCTATGATTCTTCTGAGTCCCAGTCCTCAAATATTTCTTCCAAATATGCTATCAGTGCCTCTTCACCAGGACAGTTTTGGCATCGCTGCAACATACAATCTTTGGCGTCCAGATCGCAAACTGCCTTTCCCATGAGCATCTTGTAGTCTCTTCTTTAATGTTGGCACCTTGTAGCATAAGCTTAACATTCTGATGGATGGTGCAGACACAGACGGAATGTGTGCCTGAGGCACCGACAGTAATACACCACTTTGGTCTGAGCTCACAGAATTTGGAAAAACCAATTTCAGCACCATATTTCTTTCGATATGCTACATACAGTTCTTTCAAATTGCACAGTAGCAACTGCTTTTGTTTTTGAACCTTGATGCCATCAGGCCAAACAGAAACAAAATCTTTTTTACCAGGGCACATCCTGCTAAATTCATCATCCTCGTAGAAATCTCGAACTTTGTCGGCGATTGCCTTTGGTAGCAGTTTGCCAACTTTTGCATCCGGTAGTGCACAAATGCCTCTCCCTTGCTTTAATTTTCACACTGTTTTAACTATACGTTCTGAAACGCTAAACGTTTTTGCTGTCACTGGTATTGACCAACTGTTTGGGGCCAAAGTCAATAATTGAATTTTCATGGATCTATTGGATATTTTAATTTTCGTTTTCACATCTTCGATTAGGTCAGTGTAATCTTGGCATGACAGGCACTCCTTAGCAGCCGACTTGCGATACTGCAGCGGCTACCATTATTTTTTCTGCTACCACTTTCTGCACGCGTTCAATTTTTTTTTTTTTTTTTCACATATCCAGTTTTATCCCTACTGGCCAACCTCCGAATTTTTAATGGAGAAGTCCCCAAGTCAGTCAAACTTTGATCAAGAGTGTCTGAAATGTCCATATCGTAATTTTCTGATGACGATGGCTCTGCCTTGCTTTCAACCATAGAAACATATTTGGCTTTACACTTGGAACACATTTTTTGGCCCGGCTTCACATTTGTTTTCAATTTTTTCAAATCATCGGACATGGCTATATCGACTTTCAACAGTCCATGTTTAACTATGTAATTTTGTTTGTCAAATGGGTTGTAGCACGACTTTTGCTTCATTTCATACTTTTCCAAATACATCGCTTTGTGATGCAGGCAGATTTGGTCGTCGTCTGTGAACTCAACCTCCGATCGCCGAGTAATGAGCATTTTTTTTCATTGGCGGACAAGCTGTGCACATAATGCAGCCGAATTTCTTTAGAATAAAATGAGCCATGGTAGCGACAATTTTTTTCCAACAACGCAAATGGGCAAAGTGGGATTGTCAGTTGACTCTGACATTTGTTTTTTGCATATTAAGCAAAATCGCAATAATTAATAATATGAAGTGTATTAAATTAATGCGAATCTGAAAAAGAGAAGTTACAAAGATTCTTATGTTATGACAGAAACATACTACACCTACACAGTACAGAATCCTATAGGCAAAACATGCTAATGCGTGGCATCAATAAAGTACTTACAGACTATTTAACCAATGTCATTAGTGTAGCAGCACCGCTAGTAGACTAACATTCATATAGCATACAAAAAATGAATTATACACTTTAAACTTCAGCAGAAATGGAAAGAAAATGACACAATATAGAAAAATGCATGTTGAAGTATATGACGTTGCTATCGCAACGTCCTCAACTTTGTCCCTATTTCTAGGGCCTTATATGCCAGTGATGAAAAACCAACCCTACTTTTTTAAGGGGTTTGAAACATGCTGTTTCTAATGAAAATGATTAAAAAGAGTTTCCAGAAGGTCTATTTTTTTTTTTTTTGTAAAAGTGGGCTAAAAATGCCTTATTTTTGGCGTTTTTGCAAAAATCAACTTTACACTCAATTTGTGAACTAATGGAAAATATTAGAAGAATAAAATTTTATATTCGAAAACCTTGTGTTGATAAGTTGTGTGCAAAGTTTCACGTTTATCACACCTTTAATTCCAGAGATATAAAAAGCCAAACTTTACAATTTTTTTTGTGCTGCAAATTTTTCGGACCAGGTTTGCTCCAAGTTTTCTTCAAGGAAACCGCTCATGAAGATTTTTTTTTTATTATTATTTTGTTTAATAGAGCGCAAAAAGTTGTACAAGATGCCCAAGTTTTGTTTCTCTCAACAAAATATCGGAGATACAGTGTCTCAAAGTTGCTAAAATCTCGGGGTCATATCATAGAAGACTGCAGTATAGGGTCAAACAGATTACTGTATCTCAGCAAGTACTGCATCGGCGAACGTAAAACTTTACCAATGTTCATTGGGGATATGTATGAATGTTCACAAAAAATGTCATCGAAATCTGTGATGGTCGTGCAGGGACCACCAGACCACTTGACATGGAATGACCCGAATGGCATTCACCATTTCCTTAACAAAATAAGGGAAGGAAAGGCTCTAAGGTGGAGACTGTCTCCTTTACTGTGGAGGGAAGGATCAGACGGGATGCCATAAAACTCTTCCGAGAAGTTCCGTGGATCCTCCTCAGCCTCCCATGAGTGCTCATCAGTGTCAGCCGGTAAATCCCCATGGGCGGGCTGAGACTGAGCTCACCTCGACGAAGAGGCACTATCACTGCCTTTTTACTGCTGGCCATTCCCCTACCTAGGCAACCAAGCATCCTTCTAGCTTTTTCTACCTGTTTGGCCACCTTAAGATCATCAGATATGATCACCATCACCTCCTGCTCTTATTTCAGGAACAAAAGTACACCCTTTATATTGTACTACTGTTTGGATTTTTTTTTTGCTGCCCAAATACATGACTGCAGTTTTTAGAATGAAATCTTTCTGTCAGACTTGTGAGTTCTTGTACCAAGTAGAGCATTGCTGAGCCCAGTACTTGGACCAGGCTCTGCTTGGTGGCTGGACAACCCAGGGTTTCACCTGCGCTGACCGCTGGTCCCCAGAGGTTGAGCCCCTAGCTGCAGGTGGCCTGCAGGACTTACGAGACTGAGCTGGAAGCGGGGTGGTGAACGTATCAGCCAAGCAGGCAGCAGGTCAAGAGAGTAATCCAGGTACAGGCAAAGTCAGTATGCAGGCAGCAGGCAAGAGAGTAATCCAGGCACAGGCAAAGTCAGTAGGTAGGCAGCAGGCAAGAGAGTAATGCAGGCACAGGTAAAGTCAATAGGCAGGCAGCAGGCAAGAGAGTAATCCAGGTACAGGCCAAGTCAGCAACGAGGGACAAAGTAGAGAAGAAGCAAACTACTGAGCAAGTAACACCTACCAAAGTAGAAGCCAAAGCCTGGAGTCCAGGAAGAGCTCAGCTGATAAAGTGCTGGTGTCTGACATCAGCAGGGAGAAGGAGCACAGCCATAGGACAAGAGCAGGGAAAGGAGGAACCGGAAGACCAATAGGAGAGAAGCAAGGGAAGCCAGGCAGAGAGAGAGCAGATTCAGGTGCATGGAAGCAAAGCAATCAAGGAGCCTGGAAGCCAGGCAGAGAGAGAGAAGAGCCAGGTGCATGGAAGTAAAGCAATCAAAGAGCCTGCAGCCAGAGAAGAACTACACACACACACGGCTCAGGGTTGTGCCAGTCAAGTGTGCGTGTTGATGGGACCCTGCTCAGCCTGAGGACGCTGCTTGCGTTGAGGTAGAGGACATGACGTTTCTTGCCAAATTCTAGACCATTCTTCAAGCTTCACAAGATCTCTCCTTGTGTTATCCATACCATCAGGGGTTTCTACCTTATTTCAGATTTTGGTATCATCCACAAAGAGGCAGACCTTACCAGACAGCTCTTCCATGGTATCGCTTACGAAAATGTGAAAAAAAAAAAAAAGAACAGGACCAAAAAATGACCCTTACGATACACCACTGGTAACATCCCCTTCCTCAAAGTGAACTCCGTTTACCACTATCCTTTGCCATCTTCAACTCAAATGTTTGTTTCTAAAATGGCTAATAAAGGTTCCTTATCTCTCTAAACCATTCCCGAGTGTTTATATGCCCTCCTACCAGCAGCTAGGAGACTTGAACTACTGAGTGATGTTATAATTTAAACACCTGTGCAGCCCAGAACACACCAGTATTTCTCAGTCTCCTTAGTAAATGGTAGGTGAGTACCTGGGCAGGCTAACATGTTTTGGGTGTGCTGTTTTGGCTTATGTTTACTTCTTTAAAAAAAAAAAACAGATGGGGTCAAAAGGATGCACCCAAACCATTCCAGACTCGATGAGGGCTGCACAGGTACTCGTGTGTCATTTGCTGAGGAAGCTGAGAAATACTGGTAAACTCTGGGCTGCAAAAATATTTATATTACGCCATCTCAGTAGTTCTCAGTCTCTTATCTGCTGGTAGGAGGGCACATACCCACTTGTCAGGAATGGTCTGGACAGACTTAAGGAACAGGCATTACAAAGCATAAAATTTGTGTGGCTATTTTGACCTAATATGTGAGACATAGGTGGTTCTACAGTAAATGTTCCTGCCACACATAACTGGCACATAAACATCCATTTCTCCATGTATCTTAGAACATCAGATCCTGTTTAAAAATACCAGTGGAATTTGACATGACCCAATCTGGATGTCTCAATTCTGATTTGTATATTCTTTCTAAAATGTCTTTCTTTGCATGATTAGCAGAAATACGAAAGCCCTACATTTTGTAACCTGTCTGGACTTTTAAAAAAATAACTTGTGAATTATCTTATCCTTCCTGCTTACTTGATGTAACTTAGCAAATTTATAGTATGCACAGGCATAAGGAACTGCAGAAGATCATGCAAAATCTGTCAGCAGAAGCATATCAGTAAACACTAATCACTCTTATCAGCCATCATAGCCCTGAATAACCAGCCAACAATGAGGTATAATCTGAACTTTGTAGTAAGTGCTGTACCATCACAAAGTTTGGTGTGGTTGAACATAAATGTAGTTGAGAAACAATATTAGAGGTCATATAGGAAGGGCTATGACTTTAATAAAATGTAATTCAAAGAGAAACCTATATGTTTTAAACAATTTTAATTATACACAATTTCAGAATAGGGTATGAAAAAATGCAGAGAAATACAAAGGAGAATATCAAATATATAAATGGCAATTGACCGACTCACCTGCAAATACACAGTACAGACTTCCCTCTCTGTCCCGCCCTCGCGTCAAGACGTGATGATGTGGAACAGAGAGGGAAACGGAGTCGGAGTCACTGTCGGACGCTGCCGCCTGGAAACGAACATCACGTGTACCAACCTCCATCCCCGCCGCCGCTCCCACCCTCCTCCATATCGGGCCCCCTGCACTGACCTGACAGTGCCTCTCACCTCCGTGTGAAAGCGCTGCAGGCAGCAGCAGAGCGATCTGCCTGCAGCGCTTTCACATGGAGGTGAGAGGTGCTGTCAGTGCAGGGGGCCCGGCACGGAGGGGGGAGGGAGCGCGTCGAGGAAGGTAGCTGGAAATCTCGCCCGTTTTAACAGGCTTAACGGCTAGTAATATAATCTGCAACATGTCCATATTATGAGGAAGCCCATACTACATCTAGCAAGCCAATAAGAAGAAAAACTATAATTAAAGGAATGAAATAGCTGTTATACAGCAGAACCCAGTTTAACGAACTTCACCTGAAGAAATTAAGCAAAATCATACTTTATTTTTAAGGAACGATTCTGAATAAGTAGGGTCCAAAAAAGTATATCTATTATCTTTGTACGTGACTAGGCACTTAGAAGGAAATTCTAGGTAAAAGGTAGCACCTACAGCCAAAACTTTAGTCTTCAGTTTCAGAAATGCTGTCTTATGTAATTGAGTGACCCTAGCTGCATCAAGGAACAATTGTACTGTCTGACCACAGAAAGGTAAAATGTTTCTTAGCAAAATAAACCTTAAAAACTGCCTGGTTTTGTTGTTCTAACTGGAATATTAGCAATAAGGTATTCCTTTTAGATATTAAATCATGAGAAGATTCTACAAATTTTGACAAATCCAAACTATCAGGGGAACAAATAGTGTATTGGGCACCCTCCTCATGTTATGTATAGTGGATTTGAGGAGTGTTATTCAGGGTATGATATTGTCAAAAATTGATTATTGCAATTTATTTGTGTGTTCCAGAGTACAGGATCAAAGCTTTACAAATGGAACAAAATGCAGCTGCTAGGTTGTTTTTTTGTTTGTTTGGGTTTTTTTTTTGGTGTTTCCAGATTTGAACATATAACTCCATTTTTGAAACAACTTCATTTGTTACCTGTGAATTATTGAGTGCAGCATAAAGTTTTGAGTATAATTCATCAACTAATATATGGTAAAATGCCTTGGTATTATGGCCGGGTTTTCACTCTGTCTACATCAGGAAGGTCTTTAAGATCAGATTTTTCAAACTGGTTTTGCAATTGTGGCTCCTCAGTTCATTATGTCTTTACTCGGGTTTCTGCTTTTTCTATAGCAGGAACATTAATGTGGAATGCCTTGCCAGGTCAGCTTTGCTTAACTACTAGTTTCCAGCAATTTAAGAAATTATTAAAACACTGCTTTTTGGTCAAGCGTCCTATTGATATAGTGCAGTTTTAGAAGTTAATGACAGCAGCACCTTAGGTTTTGGATTATGTTAGTAGTATTTTATGTTATATTTTTGTTAATTGATAATGTTTTGTTTTACATTGGTATGTATGTTTTTATGGAAACTGCCTAGTTTATAGGCAGGTTAGAAGTGTTTTAAAATAAATAAATAAACTACCTTCCTACCTCTTGGAAGGTAGAAAGCATTCACAACACCCAGTCTGGTTGAGTAAATTGAAGAATCTCTTTAAAGTACACTTTTAACAATTCAAGAGAAGCAAGGAAATAAGTTACAGGAAAATTTAAAATACGTAAGTTTTTTTGCCCTAGACTTATTCTCCAAGAATTCCAATATAGTGTGCACTGTTAAACTGTCTTTCAATGAAGAATTAGCCACAGATTGAATTTGAACTATCTGGGAGTCGGTTTTCACCACTTTCTGTTCTAAAGTATTGAGTTTCTGTTCATGTTCTGCAAATTTCACAGATGAAATGTCCATATGTTTACAGAGTTGTGATAAAGTACCTTGTAAAGTGTTTTCAATCCCGTTCAAAGCCATCAGAAGCTGAACTTGAATTAGATGAAACAGTTCCAGAAAATAATGAAGAGATAACAGACTGTTGTACTGGTAAAGAAGTAAAAGGACCCAATACAGGACTGAAAGGACATTCTGACAAAGAACTCACCATGCCAGCAGATGAACCTCCTACAATATTAGTAGGAGTTAGTCGATCCATCATTAGCACAAGCTGCAAGGGCAGGGTTTGTTTGCCCAGCGAAATTGATGTCACTGCTGGCAAATTGACTGAACCCAGGCCCACTGGCACCACAGAATGCACGTTGGTCCATCGGTCCTTGTACCAGGACCAAACCCTTCATGGGGCCCTTGATCTTCCTTTTGCCTATAAGTAACAATCAGCCAAAATAGCCGTCTCCTGGCTCCGAAGGTGCAGGACCTGCCCCTTTGGTCACAGCCTTGGGCCGTGGTAGGACATCCTACGTAGGGTCCAGTCCGCCTGATAAAGGAAAAGGCTGTCTGTGCTAGTGCCTGCTCCACTCAGGCACTTGCCCCGATGGAAAAGCCTCCCCAAACCTATATGTTTGAATTTGAAAATGGAGCCTTTTAATACATGATTGAAACATGTGACTTTTCTCGTAGTCTGTATTAGGAAAAATGAGTTAAACCACTGGTTTTCTCTTCTGAGCTTTGATTTTCAGGGGGGGGGGGAAGAGTATAAGCCTACAGGTTACCAATGTATAATTAGAAACTGTTTTAAAAGTACATTCATCAACTTTTCCACCGCTGCTTTGGAAAATAAGGGATAGTTTTGTTTTGACATGAGCAGGGAAGATCATTTACCTTTTTCAGTCCAAAACAGAAAAAGTCAACAGATAAAAGCCATCTGCTTCTCCCAACATACATATATGTGCCAACTTAGGGTGGTATCACAGGTCGTACTTGATCTGTGGTCTTCTCTCCCTTCAACTACAGTTCTTTCATGTCTGGCCCATGCTTATCTGATTTCTGCCATTGTTTTGGCTCCCACCATCTCCGCTACAAATCTGTTCCAGACATCCATCACCTTTTGATATACCTTCTGAGCAGTCCTTCCTTCAGCTTCATATGACGAAGCCTGGAGCATGGAGAGCAGCAAGCTGAGAACCAGGGAGGCTACAGTTCAAATCTGCTGCTTCTCCTTGTGATCTGGAGCAAGTCATTTAGCCCTCTATTGCCTCAGCTTCCTGGAGGGCAATAGAAGAGAACAAGGCACATGGGCTCCAGCAATGTAGGATCGCTTAATTTGCAGGCAAAAATCTCAAGAGCAGAATAGTTCACTTGGGACAATAGTTCTGCTTTGAAGAAGGCTTTATAAATGATGGTGATTCCACCCCCTCTCTGTTTAGCTTTAGTTTGATGAAGGACCTTGTAACTTGGGGGATGTAAAGGAACTTCTGTTGAATGAAACCATGTTTCTCGAACCAGCAACAACCCAAATTCTTTCTCTATCCAGTCCCTAATAATATCAGTTTTACTGACCACTGACCTAGCATTTACATATCCAATTGGAATAGGGAGGAGATGGAGACCGAACTAAATGAAGGAAGGTGATTAAATAGCGTCTGGAGGAAGAAGTGCCTTGCCTCACATGAGTGCGAGAGAAGCTTGACCGGAATAAGGTTGTACGAGCAGGGACTGAGCGATTAATCCTATGAGGGTTTACAATAGGAATCAAACATAGAACCTCCAGCATAGCAACATGAGGGCAGAGCCACAGTGCACAGATCAACAAGCAGCAGAGCCAAGGAACAAAGTTCACTCGACACAGAATGGTAAAACTCACATTTACAGGTTTTCCAGGGCAGACAAAGGACCAGGGAGCTACCCTACTAAGAGGAGCTATGCCTGACGTCACCCAAAGGGATGTGCCCCTTTGGCATGCCCCTTCAGTGAGACGCCTCAGAGCAAGGTTTTCCTGTGTTATTAGAAAGATGATGTCGGTGCTAGCAGCGCAATTCAAATGACAACAGGAGAGAAGCTTGTGTAGGCAGTAGGGGTTCACAGGTTAATGGACCTTCTTTCTGGAATATGCTTCCTTTGCATCTTCACTTGGAATCTTCTCTTTCACAATTTAAAGTAGCATTAAAATCTATTTTCAGATGCATTTGATAATCATTGATACGATGCATTATGACATGGAAAAGTATATAGTAGTTTGGAATCTGCTGTTCTTTCCCCCTTCGCCTTTTTTATTCTATTCCTAACCTTATACGTCTCCTTTCTCTTATACTTTGTACTTTACTATTCCTCTGTCCTATCAGTTTTGTAGTTCTTTTCAAACTAATTTTCACAATTTTAATTGTAAACTGCCTAGATGGTTAACCGTGTGAGGTATATCAAATTTTTAATGAAACCCAAGCTACCACGTTACTAGTTCCAGGAAGGAGACTTTCTGGTCAGTCCTGGTTTTAAATTTACATTCAAAGCAATCTGGTATAGTCCCTCATTCTGCCCATTGATAATCACTATTGCAGCTTCCATTATGCACCAGGACAGACATAAAACATCTGTCCTGGAATGGGGTAACTTGTAAGTTCTGCATTTAACCCTCCGTTTCTTCAAAGACAGGAAAATTATGCCTAAATGTAACTCGCCTTGAACTATTTCTGGGAAGGAGTGAGGTAACAGAACAAAAAGTTATGTCTGAGATAACTGTTTCACATTCACTTATTTACACTATCACTTAAGGTAATAATTACCTTGTCACTGCTCTCCCCCATTCAGTATCTACGCATTGGTTTTCTCCAAGGAGGTTTGATTGAGAACAGGAGACAACATGACGTCAAAAAGTTGAAGCCACTTAGGTTAGTCTGTGTTTCCCTTTCCCTGCGCAGCTGTCATTGTGCGTACACTCAAAACAAACAAACCTATGAGCTGCTGAATCCACATTGTCATTCTTTATTGTTGCTAGCATTTTTATTTAATCTCTTATGTTTTCAAACATGTCATTCTGTACAGCATATGGATGTGCACAGAGGAAGCATAATAACAGAATAACTTCATAGGTAGAGTAGTAATTTGTTGTAAATCATAATCAGTATGTCACTTGGAGGGGCTGGCTATAGGGATACCCTAGCATGTGTTATATTTGTGCAGACATCATGTTATGAGAATCAGGTGCTCAACATTCAGAGTTTCTATCTTTTTTTTTTTTTTTACTTTTTTATGACATATCCCACATTAAACATGAATTAGGTTGAAACCTGCATGTAAAATCTTTTTTCCCCTCTGTGCATAGATCAAAAGAGAAAGATGGTTTGTGGGAACTTGCTCCTTTTGTTTTGTGGAATACAGTGGTATATTATAAAAATTAACTTAATATTGTTTATTAGTACTATTTAAAAGAGAGAGATTCAATAATGAGGGCAAAGCTACCTTCATGCAGAAGTCCAGAGTCAGTCTAAAAGTGCCAAAATGTTCCAGTTCTGTGATATATATTTATTTCTTCAAGTCATTTTTCAACAGCATTTTCTTAGTTATTACCCAAATATGAACACAATTATAATGTTAATACGTTTTGAATGTTACTGAACTCTATTATTCTGTCTCACTGTTTTTCTAGTTTTGGCACAATATAAGTCATCACAAGGACAAAATATAAGAAAACTAATGGACTGCATTAGGGACATATAGCCCATTTAGTTGTTTAAACAAATGAGAGCTCTGCATGAAAGAAAAATATTTATTTTGATTTATGAAAACCACATGTCCCTAAAACATGCTCAAAACAGAATAATCCATTTGTACAAAAGAGATGAGATGAGCATTGATTCCATGTTCCCCAATGAAAGGAGAGTTTAATTTTACTTCCAATTTGTATAGCACAGGTTTTCTAAGGCAGATTACAGCAACAGTTAAGATTAACATATCACTAAACAGGATTTCCTCACTGAAATTTGACCATTACTGTATTATATAGAGCAATGTAGAAAAAATGAGCACAAAATACAGCCTTTGTTAGTGCTGTTTCCACAATAATTTTTGAAGCTGTTTTCAAATCAAATCAATTCTTGTATACCGCTATATCTCCTTTCCAGGCTTCAGTGCAGTTTACATTCTAGGTGAGACAAAAGCCAATAATGTTAGTGTGAGGTATGAGAACAATTAGAGACCATCGGTGTAATGCATGAGACCAAAAACATTATAGGAAAGGATAATGGATGATACTAGGAGGTAGACGTCAATGGATTATTATGAAGCAGTCTTGGGGACGAGAAAGGTTTTTAGCCTCTTCCTGAAGCTAAGGTAGCTGTTTTCTGTTCTGATGGCAATAGGTAGAGAGTTCCATATTTTAACTCCAAGTACAGGGAATAGAGAGTTGAAAGTCTTCTGATTTTGAATTGTCTTTTGAAATGGTGATGCTAGTATCAGTTGTTCTTAAAGTCTTTTAGACTGGACCAAAATTAGCGGTGGTCTTAGTAGTTCAGAGGTGAAACCTTGTAAAATTTAAAATAAACTAAACAAGCAGCTTTGAACCCGAGTCTTTCTGCAATGGGAAGCCAGTGCAGTTTATTAAGATTTGTTAGAACACTTTTATATCTATTCAATCTGTATATTAGTCTAACAGCTGTATTCTGTATGATTTGTAGTATTTTCTGATATTGACACTTAATACTAAGAACTAGAACATTACAGTAATCCAAATGAGGTAGGACTAACATTTGGACTAGAAGTGCAAAGACTTTTTGGTCGAAGAATGATCTGAGTAGATGTAGCTGTCTCGCTTTGAATAGTGTTTTCTCCCACAGCTGATTAATATGGAAAGAAAATGTGATTGAAGAATCAAGTAAGACCCCTAGTACTCTGGTTTCAGTCTCAGCTGTAAAGTTTTGACCATTGGACAAGGATATTGATGATGGGACCTCAACTCCCTGCGCATTCAAGTTCAGTTTATTGGTCAGAGCCCAGGTCCTAACAGTAGTCATGTAATTCGCTACATCCTGAGTTGTATCTTTGTTGCTGTCACTAGTAAGAGACGCAGGATGTCATTGGCATAGGATAATAGTTCATTAAGACCCAGGTGTCTTGCGGCAAGGGATGACATAAAGAGATCAAACAAGATAGGTGAGAGGAGATCCCTGCAGGAAACCAGTAGATGGAAAATAGGTTGTTTTACTTGACAGAATAGCTTTGATTTGAAAGGAATTCACTGAACTATTTGATCACACAATCCCTGTTGTTCCTATCTGGTCCAGGCGTTTGAGTAGCAATGTGTGGTTAATCGCATTGAACGCCGCTGATATATTGAATTGGAGAAGAATTACTTGGTCGCCTTTCCATAGGTGGTGGTTGACAGATGTAGTTAGTATGGAAACATTGCTGCTAGTCTATGTGATAATCTGAAGCCAAATTGTGACCAGTGTAATAATATAGAAAAAATTTCCAGATATAAAGTGTTGTTTACTGATGTAGGTTTATAATACCTTAGTAAAAACGGGTATGCTTGCTACTGGATGGTAGGTTGCAAGCGATGTTACATCTAGCCCAGATCCCTCCAATAGCGGACTGAGAACAATTTTGCCTGTATCAGAAGGAAAAGTGCTGTTTTAACAGCTCATTGAGATTGAGCAACCAGTTTCTGCTTCTGTAGGGATGGATTTGAGTACGTATTTTGGGCATTGATCCAGGAAGCAGTTGGCTCAGGAGCATTTCAACAGCAGTGATCTTACATCCTTAACGGTTTGTGGTTGAAAAGATTCCCAGTTTTGAGTCCTTGGATTGTAGGATCTCTGGCGATTTGAGGCTGAACTATGGGTTGGACTGTTTTCCTCTGGTGGAGTAACTTTAGGTAGTTCAGACCCACTTTGGAGGACCTTATTGGCAAAATGAGCAGCTAGGTCTTGGGTACTGGGACATGTTTTCTGTGCATGTTCATCATTACTAAAAGCTAGTTTTTTTTTTTCACATAAGTTTTTTGTTGTCAAGAGGTGTGGTGGCCATGTTAGTCCACTCTGACGAAGGGCAACCTTCGAAAGCTAATCAAGAAATATATTAAGTTATGTCCAATAAAAAAGGTATAATCTTATTTTCTTTTCCATGTTTTATTTTGTTTGATTTCTATTGTTGTCAAGAAATCTCGCCCTATTACGCTGCTATAGTACTGATGTTTTAATGGTATTCAGTTTTTAATTTCATTATATTTATAGCTACATCTGGGAAGCTTTCCAGTAAATTAAAAGCTGTCAACTACTTAAAAAAAAATGTGTCCTCCACCGTTTAAGGCACTGCCTATCCAACTGGAACAGGTTTTGACGTTTTACAGATGGACCACGCCTAGGCAGTCCATTATTTTCTAATTATCTTTTATTATCGCTTTCAACAGCGTTTGCTATTGTTTTGGGTGAACTAGTAACGGACGTTGCGTACTGGTTTCAACACGGGAAATGTTCTTGGTTTTTCTCAAACCTATTAAAACAAAGGTGACTGAGACTGAGGCTGACATTGCCGTAGGTCACACGACTATCCACGTGACCGTTTTCGGTCGCGGTTAGAAAAGCCTCACAAAACACGTCACTTCTGTGACGCAGGAGCAGCGGCGTTCGCCCGCCAATCAGAGCTAGGGCTGCACGCCGGGGACGTAGAGCCACGTGATCCGACGACGTCAGAGAAGGACAAATTCGTTCGTGCTGGAGGACGTTCGGTCTCTCTCTGAGCCGGCGACGGGAAGCGGCAGCCATCTTAAGAGAGTGAGTACTGAGTGTGACTGCGGAGTTCCGCAGGGATTAACGGGACCTTGGCGGGGCCTGTGTGCTGTCTAATGCGTGGAAACCTCTAGCGCTAGGAAGGCGCTAGCCCGAGAGACTGTACAACCGGCGGAAGGTGGTGCTGAGGTGCAGCTTACGTGGGAGGCCTAGCGCGAGAGGGCACCTTGTGATTGGCGTTACCTTGACATCACTTTGGGGTTTAAAGCCTGTAGTGTGTGTGTGGTTTTTTTTATTTTTTTGGCGCGAATTGTTAACGTTTTTTTTTTTCTCCCCGCAGCATTAGCCCGACATGTATTCGTCCGTCGTCTCTGTGGCCCGGGCGAATCCGTTCAGCGCCCCGCATTTCCAGTTGACACAGGATGGTGTGACTGCCCGCAAGAGCAGAAGCGTTTCACAGCAGCCGCAAAACGGGGCAGTCCGGCGCTTTGCAGCAGCAGCCGCCGCGCACAGTGATGGTAAGAAAGAAGGGTTAAGGTGATGTAAGCCACACTGAGCCCGCAAAGAGGTGGGAAAATGTGGGATACAAATGCATTAAATAAATGATGAAAAAAAAAAAGTGGCCTCTTGGTAAAACCCTCGCATTCAACCGTTTTTTCTGCTTCAGTGTTTCCCAGTAAGCCTGGACCTGATGGGTTAATTTAACCACGTTTTTATGTTGTTTGCTGTTCATTGTTTAGGCGGGTTATAGCCTGTTTTAGATTGTAGTCCATGCATATTTTTATTTGTTCTTTGTATTTTAAAGACATCTGCAGTCAAAATAAGAGCATGTACAGCCAGGATAATTTAACAATTGCATTAAAAAAAAGTTTTAAGCTAGTCATTGCCAGTGAAGGTGCTTATAGGGCAGAAATCTGTACCCTGTTTATAGCTTGTACACCGGGAAAACGATTGTGTTTGTTCTATTGAGGATCAAGAGTTGGAGCTGTTGCCACTTTTCAGAGCCTCCTAAGTGTTGGAAGTCAAGAAAAGACCCGTTTAATAAGGAGCACAATACTTTATGGTTCTATGGCAGTAGAGGGTTTTGCTTGGGTTGCCAGATGTGTCGGAAGCTTTTGGTGAGCACTTACTATGCTGTTATGAGATCATTTTTTCAAGTAGTCCTTGGTTCCTAGCTCTTTTCTGAAGATTCATCTATTAGCATTGAGGAAGGGTGAATTATAGTTGGTATTGTTATGGGTGTTGGATTATTTGTAGTAAATAATTAGCAGATTTTAGTACACACAGCTTCAGCTTTAGAAATGTTAATTTCTTTCTTCATCTCTCTCTCATTCACCCCTGAATAATTCACTGCTGAGTCACTTTAAAGTTGAAGTAACAAAACATCTGTTTACTCACAGTTTGCAGTTAGATTATAATCAGACAGGCTTATATATACATATTACTATACATTTGTATTATCAGCTCCTTCCATGTGCTTAGATGGTAATGGATGCTCACACCACCATAGATCCTCTCAGGTTAGGAGAGATCATGAGCTCCATGTGCTCCATGTGCTGCATGTGCTGCATCTGCTGTGTCTAAACCCCCACAGGAAGTTGCATAGCAGTGTGACCTCTCTAAGTAATTCACATCAGAGGTCACAGAGTAATCACAGAGAAATAATAGGTGACAGGCAATGCATGTAAAATACAATTACATTCCAACAAACCCCTTCTCATGCATAACTGTCATGCAATTATTTATTCATATAAAGTCCAAGCTTTATACGCAGATTCACAAAATGTTCTCTGGGTAACGGTTTGGTCATGATGTCAGCTGTCATCTCACTGGTGTGACAATAGTGTAGACTGATGACCCCTTCTTTCGCCAACTCTCGCACGTTGTGGTATTTCGTTGCGATGTGCTTGGTGCGTGACTGAACCTTGTCATTCTGTGACAGTCGGATGCAGCTCTGATTATCTTCCATTATCTGGATTGGTCTCTTTTCAGCTATTCCAAAATCCAGCAAAAGTTTTTCAATCCACATCAGTTCTCTGCACGCTTCCGATACGGCCACATATTCAGCTTCTGTAGAAGACAAACTCACAATACTTTGTTTATGACTGGCCCATGAAATTTGTACATTTCCATACATAAACACATATCCACTTGTGGATTTATAATCAGAATGATCCCCTGCCCAATCTGAATCACAGTAACATATTAGTTTTGGATTACTATTGGCTGAAATCTTTAATTTACAATCAATGGTACCCTTTAAATACCTTACCATCCTTTTAACTGCAGTCCAATCTGATTTGGTAGGTGAGCTGACCCTTCTGCTCAAAATTCCTACTGCATTTGCTATATCAGCCCTGTATGTGGTAGCTAGATATATAAGCTTACCTATGGCTGATCTATATTGGATGTTATCTGGTAAAGGTTCTCTTACTGTTTCATCCTTCAGAAAATCAGTGATCATGGGAGTGCTTACAACTTGGGCATCTTGCATACCTAAACTTTCAATAAGCTCATTTATTTTCTGCTTCTGGCTTAGAAGATAAGAACCATCATTTTGTTTCTCAATTTCTATACCAAGATAGTATGACACATTACCCAGTTCTTTTATCTCAACATTGAGGTTTAAACATTTTACAATGCCCTTGTACTCTTGCTCACTTTCGCTTGCAATGAGCAGATCATCAACAAAAGCTAAAATGTATGCATATTGTCCATTTGTGCACCTAGTGTACAAGCATTTATCTGCTTCACCTTGCTTAAATCCTAAATTTGTCAATATTTCATGCAATTTTTCATTCCAACATTTTGCACTTTGCTTTAATCCATAAAGACCTTTGTTTAATTTACACACTAGCTGTCTTTGTTTTGTATTTATGAAACCTGTTGGCTGTTCCATGTACAAGTCTTCAGTTATTTCTCCGTGAAGAAATGCTGTTTTCACATCAATGTGGTTGACTTGCATGCCTTTTGAGACTGCAATGCTCAGAAGTGTTCTGATTGTCGTGTGTTTCACTACAGGTGCAAACACTTCATCAAAATCTTCTCCATATTTTTGAAGATATCCCTTTGCCACTAATCTGGCTTTATACCTTTCCACTTTTCCTTGTGCATTCCTTTTTAACTTGAATACCCATTTGCATCCTATAGCTTTCTTGCCAGGAGGTAATTTTGTAAGAATCCAAGTATTATTTTTATCCAATGCATCAATTTCTTCTTGTGCAGCTTTATGCCATTCAGCAGCTTCTTCTGCTGGCATTTTCTCAATCTCATCCCATGTTAAGGGCTCTTGAGCTTCTGCTGACTTTGTTAGGTAAGACAGTCTTGGGGGTGGAACACCTTTGTTTTCCCTGGATGAGCGTCTGACTACAGGTTGGTCCGACCTTTCCGCATCCTCTAAATCTGAGAGTCCTTCTCCAATTGATTCCCCTTCTCCAACTGTACTGTCTTCTTCAATGATCCTTTCTGTGTCTGCTTCCTCTGCCTGTTCCTCGTTAGATACAGATGAGTTGCTTTCAGACATCTGCCTTGGTATGGCATTTATATACACTGGCATGTCTATTATGGTTCTAGTTTCATATTCTGGATGATAAGGCTCATCTGGGATAATCCAGCCTTTATCAACCCTTTTGTTTTCATCAAAATATGTAACATGTCTTATGCCAACAATGCCAGTTTTCAGATTCAAAATTCTATATCCTTTGTGTCCTGGAGCATAGCCAACTAAAATGCCCCTTTCTGTTGTGGAATCCAGCTTATGCCTTCTTTGCTTTGGTACATGAGCATATGCTGTACTTCCAAATGTTCTTATGTGTGACAGGTTTGGCTTCCTACCATGCCATGTCTCATGTGGTGTGCGCTCAGCGCCTTTAGTTGGCATTCTGTTTTGTAGGTACACTGCTGTGAGAATGGCTTCCCCCCATAGTCTTTTAGGGAGATTGCTATCTGACAGCATACATCTGGTCATTTCCACAAGTGACCTAAATTTTCTCTCTGCAACAGAATTTTGCTCTGGTGTATAAGCTACTGTTGTGATATGCTGAATGCCTTCTTGTTCTAGAAATGTGCGCATGCTGTGTGAAGTGAACTCACCACCATTGTCGGTCTGAAGAACCTTTGGTTTTCTTTCAAATTTATTGCTCACCATGGCTACGTATTTCTTCAGCATGTCTGTGACTTGACTTTTTTCTTTCAGCAAATAGACCACACAATATCTAGAGAAATCATCCAAGAATATTAGCACAAATCTGTTATTTCCCAATGATGGGATATTAAACGGTCCACATAAGTCACTGTGTATTAAGTCCAGCACTTTATTACTCCTATTTCCTGTGTATGCAGGAAATGAGGGTCTCACACCTTTTTGAGTAACACAGTCTATGCATTTCTCCATTTTACCAGCATCTGCACTTATCTGAATGCCGGTGGCCAGTTGCTTACTGTAAAGATCCTGGATCACCTTAGAATCACGATGTCCCAGGCGGCGATGCCAGATTTCCAGACTACATTTACCATCATTCTTCCTTACTTGCGCCATATGTGAGGCTTCACCTGAAATGTTCAGCTTATAAACATCATTATGCATAAAAGCTTCAGCATACACTTCATCATTTTTAGAGATTGTGCACTTACTATTTTCAAAATGAATCACAAATCCCTTCTTATCTAATGTAGATACACTAAGCATATTGCAAACTGCTTGGGGAATATACAAGACATCACTTACAGGAATTTCTTTAACTTCATTAGACACTTTGCATTTTAAGAATCCAATACCTTTGGCTTGGATCTTAGCAGTCCCTGCGTTTGCAGTTTTAAGAATACCTTCCTCTGGACACATTTCCTGAAAGAAATCTTTACAATTGGTTAAATGGCATGTGCTCCCTGAATCCAAAATCCAAGTACTTTCATTTGAATTATTATTTACCATAGTCAAAGATTTTTCTGCCATTAGATAGCCCTTGTGTTTATCTTTGTCCTTCATACATTTCCTGGTTTGAAAATTCTTTAGTTCTATTGGCTTAGGTGAGCTAGAGGGAGTGTTTTGTGTTTCCTTACACCATTTAGATACATGTCCCTCCTTTCCACATGAGTAGCAAATCAGCTTGCCCTTGGGTGGAGTTTTCCCATAGCTCCGCCTTCCTCTGTTCTTTGCCAAGAAATTTGTTTCATTTCTCTCTGACTGACTTTGAGAACACATCTCCTCAGAATCATTTATTATGCATTCCTGCCTTAGTTTTGATGTTGCCTGTTCAAAAGATTGCCCTTCAATGGCCTCATTTACAGACCTAAAAACATCAAACTTCTTTGATAGTGAGGTAAAAAGAAATGCTCTTTTCAATGCATCACACATGGGAATTCCAGAAAGTTCTAGCTTTTGAAATGAAGACATAAGATGCATAATGTGATCATTACATTTACTTTTATCCCTTAATTTGGTTTCATTCAACTCTGCCAACCAAATTGGTTGCTGCTTTGCATATGTAGTTGCATACATAGTTCTCAGTTTATATAAAATGTCCTTTGGTGTATCTTTTCCCTCCACTAATATGGCTTGTTTCTCTGAGAGAGCTTCCAAAAGCATGCACTTCACATAATAGTTTGCATTGTCCCATTCAGCCATATTTTCAGCTGTTCTGTCTTGGTCTAAGCATATATCTAATCTTTTTGCTCGAAGGAAACATATGAATCTTAATTCCCATTGCTGATAATTAAACTCAGTTAATTTAGGCACCTTGAGAGAATAGAACAATGGTGAATTTCTTCCCTCAGCCATTTTCTTAGCCTTCTGTCTGCTGTGTGGGGGGAGAGAGAGACAGACTGAATCTTTCCTTTAAAACTTAAGAGAAAAATGTGGCCTTTTTTTCTGCCTGGTAATATTTCTCTTCTTTTTCAATTCCTGGACCCTGGGCCCATAACCCTTTTGTTGGATTATTTGTAGTAAATAATTAGCAGATTTTAGTACACACAGCTTCAGCTTTAGAAATGTTAATTTCTTTCTTCATCTCTCTCTCATTCACCCCTGAATAATTCACTGCTGAGTCACTTTAAAGTTGAAGTAACAAAACATCTGTTTACTCACAGTTTGCAGTTAGATTATAATCAGACAGGCTTATATATACATATTACTATACATTTGTATTATCAGCTCCTTCCATGTGCTTAGATGGTAATGGATGCTCACACCACCATAGATCCTCTCAGGTTAGGAGAGATCATGAGCTCCATGTGCTCCATGTGCTGCATGTGCTGCATCTGCTGTGTCTAAACCCCCACAGGAAGTTGCATAGCAGTGTGACCTCTCTAAGTAATTCACATCAGAGGTCACAGAGTAATCACAGAGAAATAATAGGTGACAGGCAATGCATGTAAAATACAATTACATTCCAACAATGGGGTCTAACTCATCCATTTGTGAAAAACAATTTGATTAGAGTTTACTAGTATTAATCAGCTGAAACCAGAACTAGTAGCTAATGTGGCTGCCTAGGTACATTGTTAGGAAACAATATAGCCATTGCTGATGTAGGGTGTTAATGAAAAACTAGTTGGGAAGATCCTTTTTTTTTTCTGCGTTTACTTGACATTTTTATGTTAGTGCTGTATATGCCCTTAATAGCTTTGTGTAAAAACTAGTTAAACTTAGCTTTAATGTCTTGTGTATTAAGAATAAGTGATATGGAATCTGTCTTCTGGCATTTTCTACAGGTATCTTAAGTACCAAATGGTGTTCTATGAAGACACAGGGCCCGTTGTAATAATGCACAGGTTCTGTGCACATTTTTCTGCTGGTGTGGCAGCCCTATGCACAGAACAGTAGCACACTGTTCATTTAAGTCCAATAATAAAGTATTATTAAACCTGAAGGTTTAACTTGGTTGTTTAATGCTAGGAATATAGTCCATGATCCACGGAGGAGTAAATGTTAGTTCATTTTTCTGTGTCTAGTGTTAAGTGAGGTTTGGTGCCAGTTTCTACCTGCACTTTTTTTTCTTGTTTTACTGCCACCAGAGGGCTTGAGGAGAAGAAAGGGTAGACAATAGAGCCCAGGTCAATCAGAAGAAAGAGAGGACCAGGCAATCCTGGCTCAAGCCACCATCAGGGGGTCCTGCAGGTAGTACATCCCAGTATCCTGAGCAGCAGGCTTAATGGCAGGAGTTGAAGTTGATTATATTTTTTAAATATTGGGGGTTAGATTGCACCCATGTTCTTGTATCTCTGTCCAATACATATCAGTAATTGCGTGAAAAATGTCTGGTAATTCTAGATATGAATGTATCTAATACATATGACCCAATATTTCAATATTGTGGTTTATGTGCAGACAGTGCTTTTCTTGGTCCCAATATAGTCTGCAAAGTGTTCATTTTTCTGCAACTAATGCCCATTACAGTAAACCACAGAAACGTTGCCATATCAGTTGGCATGTTCCTCCCTGTTTGTGTGCACACTTGCACTGGGTGTAAAATCCTCCCCCCTCCCCAATGTGTATGTGTTGAGAGAAGGTGCACTGAATGTCAGTGTACTTTTCTTAACACCTAGCTTATTATACTATCAGCATCAGTCACCTAGATTCATTGGTGTTTTCCTAGTTCACCTGACACATTAATATTTACAACTCTAATAAAAACTTATCCCATCATTTCTTGGGTCTGCAGTACAGAATCAAATCCAGGTGAGTGGATTAATAATCAAATCTTAAAATTAGACTATTGGTAACTTTTGTTTGAGATGTTTGGAGTATCTTACTATCCATAAGATGCGCTTTGAACCACCAGTGAAAAAGGCATAAGCTAAACAGAGTGATCTACTTTCAGATATAATAGGTATGTCCATCTCTGTAGAGGATTTACAGTCTGAGCTTGTACCTGAGGCAATGGAGAAATGAAGTAAGTTAACCCTCACAAGGAAGATCAGTGGGCTTTGGACCCTGGCTTCTCTAGTCCTTAACCTGCTGCTTTAACCACTAGTCTACTCGGATTAGTAACATGATGTCCTAACTCAATTCCAGAGCAATTCTTTTTTTTTTTTACTTATAATTTTCTCCGTTGTAAAATACAAACCAAAAATAAAAACATTGACTTTGTGATGTATATCCTTTATTGATCCTGTTTTATATGTAGGATAGAGGATCCCTAAAAGGCAAGATGAAAACTGTTTTGAATGTTTTGGCTCAAAACAGCAGAAAAAAAATTTTTTTTGGCTTTTTGTATTCCTTAAGACGTAGCATATACCCTGTACAGGATGACCAAGTTTCAACGCTGTTTCCAAAAAAGGCCTGAAATCCAAAATCAGCCTTGTTTCAGCCAGAAATGCCAATGCATTTTTGACTGAAATGGAAAACTCCAGGACTGTGTACCCATAGCATTTCTACCCCTACCTTAGAGTCTCTGGTGGCTAGTTGGAGCAGGAGCGATCCCCTGTTCATGCTGCCTCCACCATCAAAATCGCTGCTGTAAACAGCAGCAGTCTTGCAAGACTGCTGCTCAGTCACAGCAGCTATTTTGAGACTGGAGCTGGCATGGGCAGGAATGAATAGGAATTGTTCCTGCCCAAACTAGCGATAAGTAGTATCACTGGGGACTCTAGGGTAGGCCCAGGGAGCCTAAGGGTGAGTTGGGTGGGGGGAGGAGGGAGCGAAGGTTGCTATGTTTTGGGGGGCGGGGCAGGTTGACTTCAGCCACAACTGAGCAGCAAATTTCAGCTGTGGATTTGGTTTCGACCAAAAGTGAGTTTCTCCCGCTAGTACCCTGCACAATCCATAGTTACACAGCTAAGTACATTCGTAGGCAAACTATATAGGCTGTCTATTGCTGTGTACTATGCATAAATTCATCAGGCAAATTTATTTAAATTTTGGTTATAAATTAGTTAAAAACAAGAAAAATGATTTACTTTTTTTTGGTTAAACAGAGGAATATAGCTGCAAATATGGATCGGGCAAATTCTTTGCTCTTTGTGGCCTTGGTGGAATCATTAGCTGTGGTACAACACACACTGCTGTGGTCCCCCTAGATCTGGTCAAATGCAGAATTCAGGTTTGTGGTTGCATGTGTTGAAAGGAAGTGGTGTTGAATAACTACAAGCATGGTTACATATCTTGACTATAACAACTGGTTTTATTAACTAACCAAACTAGAGACTGAGTTATTACAGTGGTTGGACATTGGGGCCATTTATCAGTTATATTCATTCCAAGCCCTCAAGGGTTGCAAAGGGGTCAAGACTATCTCTTAATATGCAAGCATATTACATCTGTTGTATACAAATCTGTCATGCATATTCATTAGGGATAGCCTGAGAATCTGACCCTTTGTGGCCTTCAGATTCGGAGTGAATACCACTGCCTTATGTTCTTCCAGCAATGCATGTGTTTTGTCTAAAAGCATGGTGTGTCTCTTTACTACAGAGTACAGCTGTGAATATGGCTCGCTCAAGTTTTATGCACTATGTGGCTTTGGTGGGGTCCTAAGTTGTGGTATAACACACACTGCAGTTGTTCCTCTGGATTTAGTGAAATGCCGTATTCAGGTTTGTATCCTATATTGAAATGTGAAAATTTGTGAAATTTGCTTGGCATGTTTATTTAAAATAGCATGGTTTCTAATCTGATAGATCATATGGAATAATTGAGACTTTGTCAACACTAAATGAATCAAAAAACGCATCGGAATTTAAGTTAGGTGACCAAAGAAAAGCTTTCTTGCTCTCCAGCATCAATGATCTCTTGTCAGTTTTGCAGTACTGCAAGATATAGGCCTGCAGCAATGTTCATCTCTATTTTTTTAACTTGTCACTGCTGAAAATCTTGCTGCAACATGTATTCCAAGTTTATTTGGTGTGACATCTTGTTTTTCAGTCTCTTAAGGGTTAATAGTAAAACTTTACTGATTTTGTGAACCCGTGTTACTTAGGCCCTTTGTATAAGCGCACAGTGGCCAGACTTCTAAATTGGAGATTGTGAATATTGGTCCTTGAGTTCCTAGATATATGTATTTTGCACTTCAAAATGTGCACATTTCATTGCAAATTTGAGCCATTGGGTGCCCATGAAATTTCATATTCTGACAAATGGAGATCCTAGAGCAAGGGTAGGCAACTCCGGTCCTCGAGAGCCGCAGGTCAGGTTTTCAGGATATCCACAATGAATATGCAGGAGATAGATTTGCATACCATGGAGGCAGTGCTTGCAAATCTGTCTCCTGCATATTCATTGTGGATGTCCTGAAAACCTGACCTGCCTATGGCTCTCGAAGACCAGAGTTGCCTACCCCTGTCCTAGAGCACTTGAACAATTTTGCCTGCTTGATGAAGCTTCCTGTTTTAAGCAAAGGCTTTGGCTCTGGCTCCACCTGCTGACGTCATTGTTGAAGTGCTGAATGGAAGCATTACCTGTAGGCATAGCCCTCGGTTTCCTGCAGATTTTTCAACATTCCACAGCAGACTGGTAGATTTTTCAAAATCCTCTGGCAGTTGTGTGACACATCTTCATATAGATCTGCATATGAACCATTCACACTCCTATAAGGTAGGACCACCAACCCCCCATAATTCCATGCCCACAACTCCAGTCCCTTCCTGCAATTCCACAAGTAATTGTGCAGTAAGTTACTTGTACACTCAAACCAGGCTGGCCAGAAGGAAAAAGAGAAGATGTAGCCTGAGGTTACACTGTACTAGTGGCTTCTTCCTCTTACTGCCTTAGATGCAGCAAGAGGGGCAGGTAGGGGGCAAAAGAGGAAACAGCAGTGAGGGAAGCGGCGGAGCTATGGTGAGACTGGAGGTCAGAGAAGGTGAGGGGAGGTCTGACTAGTTTGTGGAGTGCGATAAGGAAATCAGTATATGAAGGGGTACAAGATTTGGCCCTGCCTAAATTGGATCCCTTCTCCCTTTTTTCCCTTTGTGCTCTTCTGTACTTCCTGATTACTACTACTATTTAACATTTCTAGAGCGCTACAAAGTGTACGCAGCGCTGTACAAACACAGAAGAAAGACAGTCCCTGCTCAAAGAGCTTACAATCTAATAGACAAAAAGTAAAGCATTTAAATTTAAAATATTTAAGCAGTCAAGCACAAAAGAACAGTCACAGAAGGACTACCCCTTATCCTACCCTTTTGCCTGTGATCCTCTCATTTCCCTACTGGGATTCTCCTCCACGACCCCCCCCCCCCCCCCCCCCCCCCCCCCCCACACCTCCCAGGCCTAATAAAAGTAACTGGTCGCATTAATGTCATAAAATAAAATAAAGGCAACAGATTCAAATTTGTGAAGATGTGCCACACAATCACCAGAGAATTTTGAAAAACCTGCCAATCTGCCAGTGTTTACTGCAGAAGCTAGTACTCGAGAGATTAGGAAAAATTGGTAGAGAGATGAAAATAGCTTTTCCTTAGACACCCCCCCCCCCCCCCCCAACCCCGGTTTACTAAGCTGCCCAGCAATGCTGAGACAGCCCATTCAGAGTGTGAATGGGCTGTTTCGGCATTAGCGCATACAGCGCAGCTTGGTAAACGGGGGAATGAAAATACATGTAGTGCTAATGGCAATATTTTTCATATGCCAAATTTTAAACTTCTGAATTTTGTGGAAATAGCTTGCTTTAATTTCCCCTCACCTTTTGTTTCCTACAGTTAAAATGTTAGGGTTGTTGCAGGTCCTTGTATTCAAGAAGGATTTTCTCATGCTTCATACCCATATTCTTGCTTCCCTTAATGTTTTTTTTCTATCACATTGATATGACATGTTTCAATAAAGTGCACAATTTGATGTTTTATTTCTAAGAAAGCCTCTTAACAAAAGACCTTGCTAAGAATTCAGAAGAGTTTGAGATGTTGTGAAGCCAGTTTCAAAACTGCCCCGTTGAAGAGAAATTTAAACTGAAGAAATAATAGATTTAACATAAAAGCAGCAGTACTAGCAGATACTTTAGCAGATAAGTCCAGGCGGACTTTTACAATCTGTGTCCCGCAAATAACAAGACTGATTCGGGTAGGCTGGAGTGGTCTTTAACAGCAACTCCAGTAGTTGGACCATAAGGACAGAGCTGGGTGGACTTCTAGGTCTATGTCCCAGAAAAAGACCATGATCAGGTATATAATATCACGTTCATTGTTGATTTAATCTTGAATTGGTAATGAATGTGATGTTGGGTAGACTGGATGGACCATTGAGGTCTTTTATTTGCCGTCACTTACTATGTTACTATATAATTTGCAGTGTAAAAGAAATCAAATCACTTTCTGAGCAGGCAAACTAGAGCCATCTTAAGGATGAGGCATTGAGAAATCAACATGCTCCCTTAGATCCACCTTTGTGAATGCCAGACTTGTGCTGAGTTTGGCTAGATTTCATTTGAAGTGTCTAGGCATTCCAGGCAAGTGGTATTCAGCAACTTTTTTGGTTGTCCAGTCGAAGGTGCTTGAGTCATTGGCATGTGAGAGAATTACACCTGCATGTTAGCCTTTGATGTTCTGATGTTAATACTGTACTGTTACAGTGTTTTTCACCATCAGGACTTGGCTGGTATGCAGACATTCACATAAACATCACATTTTCTATTTTTCTAAATCTTAAGAAAAATGCTTACTACTAAGTAAATGCCTAAGTATGGTTAACAAGGGATCCTTTTACTAAGCTGCTGTAAAAAGTGGTCTGTGTTCACTTACGTGGGGTTTTTCCTCACAAAGCCACTTTTACTGCGGCCATAAAATGGCCAATTTTTAAACTTTTGTATTAACTGGCGTGCACTGATGTTGCCATTAGCACTCGACCATTACAAAAAAAGAGGTGAGCAATTATCACCACCCATTTTGTAGGTAGTAAGGGCTCAGCAGTAATCCTGTGCTGATGTGGATGCCACAGGAACGCTCGCTTTCCGCCCCAGACACACACCCTCAAAAAAGCACCCAGATTTGGCAGCTGCTGCAGGATGCCTGAGCCCATCCTGCGGTATGCTATTTTAAGCTGTTAGGCGTGTGGTGGCACCTAGCATATCTTAGTAAATGGGCCCCTAAGATGCGTGATAGTTTCCTGTTTATAAATACTACTAAAATGTATTTCTTTTGAAAACTTGAAAATGCTTTATAAAATATTCAGTATGTCGCAGAATTATATGAATGCAACCATAGAATGTTTAGTTGCTTCATGACATGCTGCTTGGTTCAGCACCTCAATCTGTGTTGATGAACTATTAATTTGGTGGTGAAAACTTTCAGTAAGCTAAACATACTACACTACAGCATTCCAAGTCAAAATAGGTTTATCAAAACAAATTTGGAGGCACTCCTTTGTTGCCTATAGTGCTCTAGCCTTCCCGAATCTCTCAAAGCCATGTTCATGTGCAATTTTCCGTTGAGCCAGTTGAAAGTCCTGATGAAACTTTGAACCAAATTACAAGCTGTGGCATAGTACTAAACCTCTTTAAAAAGAAAAAAAAAAACCAACCCTTGATTCTGCTTGTAAATTTTCATCTTAGTGCAGGTCTTTTGTAAGCTACTGGCTTACTGTATTTTGACATTTCTGGTAACACCAGAAATGGCATGCATTATCACCTGACTTTGCCCAAGCGTTTGTTTGCAGCTGTAATGCTGGATCTACTCCACAGTTCTGATATAGTGTTCAGGGGTCTATATCAGCTGTTACCAAGCCCTGATTGAGTTATCTAAAGAATAATGCAGTTGCACAGCTAAGAAGGAAGTCGCGTTTGAATGTTAGAGGTGCATTCTGATTTAAAAAGTTAGCCCTTGATCAAAAAGTCTTGACCTAATTTCATTTATAAGGTGGATATTTACTAAGCAATTTTGAAGTCTAACCATTTAACGACCACTTCCTAGAAAGGAAGTCCATTCTTAAGGATGTGACATTTAAGATATTTAACTCTGTTCTCAAATTTTTCTGAAGTACAGCAACAATACATTAATAGCATTATGTCACTATTTTCTATAAACAGAGGTAAGTAAGCACATTGAAGATGTAGGAGCAGGAGAATGACACGGGGCCCCGTGGTAACCGCAGGGATGGGGACAGAACTGACTGGGACAAAGTTTGTCTGTGTCGTTTTCTACTTTGAAACATGTTAACTGGAATGTTATGTGTAAGTGATGCAGACAATATTTTGATTTTTTTTTTTTTTTTTTTAAACAAACAAACATGCTGGCCACAACTAGTAAAATTTCCATTGAGGATCCTGCACATCTTCTATTGCAGGATGGACTGTGAAAGACAGGAGAGCTAGACTCAATCCTGAGATTGACGACTTATTCATCCACACATTAAAAAATAATAACCGTGCTTCACAGGGCATATTTCTCCCCTCTAGGGCATACAGAACAGGTTGTATTTTGTACCCCTGGATGGACATTTTAACGGTGAATTAGGATTCCTTGGGGTTGGAAGGGGTGGGAGACGCTTATTATAGCTTCTCACTGTTGTTTTCTATTTATAATTTATACACAACAGTTGCACAGCATATTCCTTTTTATACTTCAATAAGATTTGAATATAAAATCATAAGTGTTCGAGGCTTCTGCAGATGAGGGCAGAACCCATGGAGACAACCCCCGCAGGGACAGGACGAGGACAGACTTTGTCCCCGTGTCATTCTCTAGTAGGAGCTCTTGAAGGAGGGCATAGGCTTTAGTTAACAGTTATGTTCTAAAGTCGCACCTTCAGCTTTGCACTGGCGTTCTTGGTTTTAATTTTATTGGTACAAATTGTAGCATGCTTATTGCTGGAAAATCATTCTTGGTTTACTGTCTGTAATTTGCAGTCACTTAACAAATTGCCTAGCTCTTCCCTAGAAGATCCATAATGCAAGCACAACAAAGCACAAAGTGGTCAAGGAAATGATTTCCATATTTACTAGGTGGTGATCTCAAGGATGAAAATTGGCATTCTTATTAACTGATTTTTCTCAGTCGCTTTTATTGAAAAAATCCTCAAGATATGGTGATGAGAAATACCAAGTTTTACAGTTTGAAAAATCTTCCGTGTGATGGCTACATTTAGACCTCAGTATTTTTGTGGAGTGGACTAAGTTTAAGTGTATTGAACTATTCTATGCCTTTGTGGGCCTTTTGAAAATAGAATTTGAAGTAATTCATTAATGCCATATCGTACAGCTTTTGGCAAAACCTAGTGATCTGGTTTTACTACTTCCTGCTAATTTCTATAGCACTACTAGACATACAGTGTTACTAACCATATAGCATTTCTTAAAGATTCCAACTGTAGTGGTTCAAACACTAGTTAGCTTTGAGAGCCCTCTTAAATGAAATAAACATTAATCTTGAAAATGTTTGTCATTAATTTGCTTGTTGTATGTTTTTCTAAGGGATCCTTTTACTAAACTTCGTTTTCTGCTAATGCAGCAAAAATGGAGTACTGCGGGATATGCTCAAGTGTCCTGTGGTAACTTTAAAAACATGCATGTTCTAAAAATTTGCTAATTTTTTTAGGGGTTCTGAGCTGCAAAATGGCTGGGTGCTAATTGCAACATTAGTGCAAGAAAAAAAGCACTTTATGGATGCAGTAAAGAACCTATAAAGCCACGTTTTACTGCAGCTTAGTTAACCCCTAAAGTTTGCTAGAATATGGACTCATTTCATGGAGGGAAAAAAAAGTGGTCAAAAACTGAACTGTAATTTGTGGGAAAAATTAATGCTGGCCTGAAAGGTGATGGCAGAATTTAGTCTGCCTTTCCATTACTTTGGGGGTGGGGGAGGTCTAATTCTGTTTGAGGGCTGCAAACGGATCACATTTTTAGAATAACCATTTTTTGGCCACTTGGGAATTGGACCACTAATGACATTTTAAGAATGGAAAAGCTAGTAAGGGGTCTTAATGGAAATTTTATGCATATTTAGGTTCTAACTGTGGCATTTTTGTTGCATATAGGTGGACCCCCAAAAATACAAGAGCATTTTTAATGGATTCTCAATTACACTTAAAGAAGATGGTTTTCGTGGCCTTGCAAAGGGATGGGCCCCAACCTTTATTGGTTACTCCATGCAGGGACTTTGCAAGTTTGGATTTTATGAAGTCTTCAAAGTCTTGTACAGCAATATTCTAGGAGAAGTAAGTTTATGCATCTGACTACCTAGTTACTGAGATGGTAACTTTGTCATCAGTTTGTTTTTGTTTGTGAGTGTTGGGTGCAACTTAGTATCATCAATTCTGACAAGTTTGTACTTTTTCACTCTCAACGTGCCCTTAGCTAGTCATCCTCTCTTAACATACTTCTGTCTATCAAAGCCAGGCCCTTACACATCCTCTTCTGCTTTCCTATCTTACTGTGAGAGTGAAATTTATACTAGATATGAGAGATTTTCAAACATGGGTTCTTAAATTGGATCTATTTCCTACCTTAATTTTGTGTGAGGCTCAAAATGCCACCTTAACTCTCTCCTCTTTCCCTTTCTGTTTATAGACGTACGCCCAAAGTGTTCTTTATCTTCTACCCTTTTTCCTCTTGGGTCATCCTGTATTTTCTCCTAACCTTAGTTGTATTTCATTACTGTTATTGGTGATAACCTTCACTGGTAATTTCCCCAATTGTTCTGTATTCTAGGAGAACACGTACCTGTGGCGTACATCTTTGTACCTGGCTGCATCTGCCAGTGCAGAGTTCTTTGCTGATATTGCTCTGGCCCCCATGGAAGCTGCAAAAGTTCGCATTCAGACACAGCCGGGTTATGCTAACATTCTGAGAGAAGCTGTTCCAAAAATGTATGCAGAAGAAGGATTGTGGGCGTAAGTATTTTTTTATCTACACATGATGTTATGGTAAAAGTCCACCTAATGTTTCACTGCTAGATGAAGGGGAAGGAGTAGGCTTTTTTCAGCCATTTTGTTTTATAAATGCATTTTTAGCATATATTCTGCCTTATGAGTTTCTCCCGGTCTTTAATATCACAGGCTAATATGTATTTTTTTAATGTTTTATACATAATTGGTACCTATTTTATACATGAGTGCTCCACTTTTGGGATCATGAATGCTTGATAGAAAGCTAGTAGGAACTGTTGTGGCTAGCCTGTTAAATGTAGAGGTTGTTTCCCCCAAACTCCCATAGTATCATTGGCTCTTAAATCCTAATTCAGAGGTGGGTAATCTCCCAATTCCTCAAGGGTCACAAATCAGTTGGGATTTCAGAATGACTAATGCCTGAGGGTTTTTGCATTCAAATCTTGTGCACATTTGTGATATCCTTAAACAATTTATAGTTCTTGTACCAGAGTGTCCCCAGTATTATGGTAATGGATGTAATCTTCAAAACCCACCTAATCTAGCAGTTTATTTGTGCATGATATATATAGTGTTCAGTAAGATTTTTCTTTTTTGTCTTTGTGGTAGTATGTGGTGATGGCTCTGTCTTGAAGCTTTTCT
Organism: Microcaecilia unicolor; assembly: GCF_901765095.1. Lineage (NCBI taxonomy): Eukaryota > Metazoa > Chordata > Amphibia > Gymnophiona > Siphonopidae > Microcaecilia > Microcaecilia unicolor. Next base: position 26,570,767 of record NC_044039.1, read on the forward strand.
GATTTTAAAAAGCTAGATATGCATTAGCTGTTCAACCTGGCTTGTGAACTGTTTAGTGCTAATATGTCATAGCTGAGTTCTATGTAGCTCGTGCTTCTTCTAGACCAGAGCTTCAGCAGAAAGCTTTTTGTAGCCCCGATGTACCTTCTTTTTTTTTTTTTACACTATTTTACTAACTGTGCACATTACATGTTTTTTGGGGGGGAGGGGCATTTATTAATAGTTCAAAGGGCCATAATATGGTCAGTAAATTGAATAGACTCTATAGTTGGTTGACTATTAGCCTTACTATTATTCCCTTTGATTTTCTTTCACATGAACAATTTGAGATCTTTTAATTTGGGCCAAGCTGTAAAACATGTACATTTTGACCTTTTACCAAAGGTTTACCATTATAGATTGGTTCTGTTGGTCTGTAATTTAGTATTAACATTGATACAATGATTGGAAGTAGTAAGACTTAGCTATTCTTTTTATAAACAAAAGTAGGAGTAACATGCTCCTTAGATCCACCTTTGTGGATGCCAGACTTGTGCTGAGTTTGGCTAGATTTCATTTGAAGTGTCTAGTCATTCCAGGCAAGTGGTATTCAGCAACTTTTTTGGTTGTCCAGTCGAAGGTGCTTGAGTCATTGGCATGTGAGAGAAACACACCTGCACGTTAGCCTTTCATGTTCTGATGTTAATACCTGCTTACCATCAGGATTTGGCTGGTATGCAGACATTATTAGACAGGTTAAAATGAATAATTTACATTGTTCATTAGCTTTTTCATTTTATGTTAAAGCTTCTACAAAGGTGTAGCTCCCCTCTGGATGAGACAGATTCCATACACAATGATGAAGTTTGCTTGCTTTGAACGTACTGTTGAAGCTCTTTATAAGTACGTGGTTCCCAAGCCCCGCAGTGAATGCAGTAAAGCAGAGCAGCTGGTGGTTACATTTGTAGCTGGTTATATTGGTAAGCAAACTTTTTCTATATATTAATAAATCCTCTCTAAAGAATTCAGATAACATCAGGAAACATTCTTTATTAAAATAGTTGGTCTTCTCTGTTTACCCTTAGAAAGTTTCTGCAATTGGCTGCAGTGCTCAGGTTGATTCTTTCAAGTGGTGCAATCATTGAACTCTTATACAGTAGTATTTTGTGATGCTGGTCCCTGAAAGAACATCCAAAGTGTTCTACTGCCCCACCCTGAGTCTGCTGTAGTCATACATCACTGTGATGTCTACTTCTCTGCTAATTAGAACCCCATAAGTCCTAATCAAGATAGATGGAAGTCACTGAGGAGCCGTTAGGCAGGCCTTCCTGTATGCTAAACCCATTTCTAGCATGGCTGTCAAGGGCTTTTTTTTTCCTAGTTTGCTTCATTAGTGGCCATGCGCTAATATTAGCATTAGCTTGTGGTCATTTAAAGAAAAAATTATCACGGGAGCACTTACTGCCTTCCCTTTAGGCATAGCACACACATAACATGAGAGCCCTTATCGTTTAGTGCAGTGGTAATGTGCACACACGTGCTGATTAGCACATCAATGCTAATTCTCCGCCCCTGACATGCACCACCAAAGAAAATTACCGTGTGCAGATGCCAGAACCAATGTGGAATACTTGCATGTTCTGTTGCGGCAATTTTTTGCGATGTTAAGCACTCACTAGCATTTAATGCGTCTTAGTAAAAGGGCCCTTAAAGCAGGCTTTCCCTTAAACATAATTTGATGACTTCAGGTAGACACAGCAGGTTTTTTTTTTTCCTATTTGAAAATCTATGATGTGACCGTGTAGGTGTAATTTTTTATCTTGTTTGTGTTATGTATTTGATTCATTTTTTTTACTTCAATTTTACATTTATATCTACAAACATAAATGTATTGGAAATACCAGAAATCATAATGAAAAGGCATTATAATACATTACATCAAAAATGATATAATATAGAAATCAACATATTATTTTGTCCAGCAAAAATCAAGAAACTAAGAAATCAAAATACTGTAATACAATTATACGAGCAGTAGAGAGCATTTAACTAGGGAGGCACATCCATAGGTGGAACAGCCTTTTCTTTAGATTCAATAAATTCTAATAATTTCTTAGGTGTAAAGAAAACATAATTCATCATTGCAAAAGTAACAGAACATTTACAAGGAAATTTCAACACAAAAGATCCAGCTATTTTAAGAACTCTTGATTTGTATGTCAAATTCTTTTCTCCTTTTTTGTGTATTTCGTGCCATATCAGGAAAAACCTGGATCTTTTGTCCCATAAAAGAATCATTAATATGACAAAAATATGACCGAAGGATGATATTCATATCTGGTTCAAGAGCGAAGGTTACCAGTAATGTTGTTCTTTCCGTAATAAGTTCAAAAGGTCTCCAAAAATTCAGTCAAATTTAAATTAGGAGTAGTTTGAGGTTGCTCTTTAGGTAATTTAGGTATTCCAGCTATATACTGGGCCCTCGATATAGGGGGATATCCTTCCACAGGTACCTGTAATACATCACAAAAATATTTCTTAAGCATGTCCACTGAGGGTATCAAAGGAGATTTCGGGAAATTCAAAAATCTCAAATTATTCCTACGACCGTTATTTTCAAGGTATTCCAATTTTCTGTCTTGGATATCTTTCTTTAAGTAAAGCTGAGGTTAAATTTTTTTTAATTCTTCAATTTCTCCTGCCATTTTAATGGTTTTTACATTCTGTTCTTGAACTTGATCAGATAGTTTCTGATTAGTCTTTTTTTTTTAATTTCCGTTATTTCACCTTTTACTGAGGTATTCATTAATAGTAAGGTATTCACACCTTGAATGGCGTCCCATAGCGTGTTCAGAGTCACCACAGTAGGTCTTAATAATCCTCCAGTACTCAATGTTACGATCTCCCGAGTTAAAGGAAGATGTTTTTAATTGTAAGCTGCCTAGAATTGTAGATAGGCTGGATACAAGATTTTTTTATTTTAAATAAGGCTCCTATTAAAGCTGCATCAGTGTACAATAACAAGTGTATTCTGCAGACTCCGTTTTTAGTAGCGCCTTTTCACTAGAATGTAATTTCAAAACTTGTATTTAACCTAATTTTATCAAGCTAGCACTACTGTTTATCTGAAACCAGAATTTGTTGGTAATTTAAAGGCCTGTTTTACAAATTTGTATCGGGGGAGAGGAAGGTATGGGGATTTTAGCTGTAGTATCTTTGATCTCTATCTGACACACCTATATGGTTAAACTGCACAATCTGTACAGAAGTTCATATAAGTGTCATTAAGTATATTGTGGACCCAGTATTGTAAAATCTGGTTACGTTGAATTTCTCACCTTCAAAGCTTTAATTCAGTTTCTGCCATTGACAGTTAAAGTGGAAAAACTAGCAGTGGAGTGGTGTCATTAAAGGGTGTTTAGAAGAAATTGCTGAACTTGTTAAAAACGGATTGTGATCCCTACAAATGTGCTGTTTAGTGTCAAAACTTCATTCGTGGGGATAGCTCCTCTTCCAGTTTTAGTTGGTATTAATTTCAGAATGCTATTCAACCACTAGTTTGAGAATGCTAAAACACTATCAATATTACCAATCTTTCAGCTGGTGTTTTCTGTGCCATTGTCTCACATCCTGCTGATTCTGTGGTATCTGTGTTGAACAAGGAGAAGGGCAGCACTGCTCTGGGTGTCCTCAAGAGACTTGGACCTAAAGGTAAAAGAAGTTTTAAATTCTATAGGTGATGTATGCTTGGAGACTAGAAGTAGTGTCTGTTGCTATAGTGCAAAATGTGTATGGATGTATCAGTAATGCCCCATTTCACAGTTTGGAGGATTTACGGTGCATTCCTCAGCATATATCTACAGCCTTCCACCAGCTGCCTCTCCTTCATAAATTTAACAAGAGTCCAGGAGAGTTGCTTTAGCACTTGGCTAGGATGCTGTTGCTGCAATACTGGACCAGACTAACCTGTGGAGGGAGGAGGAGAGAACCAGAGTCCAGCACATGCTCTCATGCAAGGGGGTGGGATCAGGCAGGCACCAGGAGAGTAAGGTCTGGGTGTGGGAAAAGAAAAGCAGAACACCCAAGGAGGGGGAGGTCCTACATTCCTTTTGGATTGAAGAGAGTGATGCTGGGGAAGGGGTGGCTTTGAGTTCTGGGGTTGTGAGGGCAATTGAGTAACCATTGAACAGGGAGAGTGTGATTGAGAGGGTGACCACTGGGGTCCTGTTTTGGAGCTGGGTGGTGGTGGGGTCAGGCTGTGGAGGGATTACCTAGTATGGCAAAGGGACATGAACAGATTCCTTAGGTGAATTTCACCAGGTGTCTGCTAGTAAATTGAATATTTTCTAACACTTTTAACCTTATTCCCTTTATTAATGTTTGTTTCTTGTAGGTGTCTGGAAGGGCCTCTTTGCCCGTATTATCATGATTGGTACCTTGACTGCACTACAGTGGTTTATTTATGACTCCGTTAAAGTCTATTTCAGACTTCCTCGTCCTCCTCCTCCTGAAATGCCAGAGTCCCTGAAAAAGAAGTTAGGTTTATAAAATAACTAAAGACACATGGACTGAAGCATTACTCCACACTTGTCAGTAAACTGCATACTGCAATTTTTATGTATAGCTGACTTAACCATTCTGTTCACTGGATGCAATTATTGATTGTGCCCTTGCCCCCTGTGAGGGTTCAAAGATTATAACTCAGTTTTACCTTTCTGTATCTATATCTGTTTAACTTAATAAACAGAAGCTACAAGAGTGATTTGTAACATTTTATTTTCATACCCAGTGAACTTTGAAATTGTTGGCAAAATGTCAGATTCATTCCAGTTAAACCTATTTATAAAAGCTCGGCGGTGTGCCATTGTTGTATGGTATCTAGGACTAAAGTAAAGCTTTGGATTTGGAATGGCTTTGTATAGAGATGTTTTCATTTTCTAAATATCTATAGAACTCAATCTTAACCGTGAAAATAAGGGTTAAACAAATTCCAGGCATTTAAATTGAATCCTGCTGTCCAGGATTTCATGCTGCCACCACTTCACATCCATTGTGGCCCTTAGCTTTAAGCTGCAGTGATATCTGGTGGAAGTCTCATTAGGTTTGAACTCAAAATGACGCTGTGCGTCCTAAAGTTTAAATCGGGACCATGTTGGATGCAGCCTCTTCAGCAGTATTTTTACAATAGAAGTAAACTTTCACACACGAGGACAATTTTCAAAAGCTATTTATCTGGGTAAATAAGCTGTTTCAAAAATTGCCTAGCCTCCCTCCCTGTGTGTAACAGTACCTGTTGATGGTTATTATTTGAGTATGTATGTCAGCTCCCGCTTTCAGAAACTGTTACCCTAAGTTACTGCCTAATGGTGAAAGCCAACCCTGGTTATAATATGAGTCAGTATGCAGGCTTAAGTCCAGCCACAAAGAGAAACTGAAAACTACATAAGTTTGCCATGATTGATATTCACTAATCATAAACTTTTTTTTGTTTCTCTTTAAACATTTACAATAGAGTAACTATAGAATTTACTTATGTACATCACAAGTGTGAATGTCTATATTTTATTGGTATAGGATTGCAGGAGCATGGATAAATACTTGCCAAATATCTACAGTCTGTCTTGGAATTTGAGGTGGTGGTAGCCGACTACTTTTACTTTCTCGTATCCCTGTTCCTGAGACACGCTACCAAGAACTCCATGCTGCTGCAGCTTTGACTGGCATAGCTGCAATTTTCCTTCCCTGGTATCGCAACAGTTATAAAAGCTGCTATCAAAGCTGACAGTAATTGTGTGTCTTTGACAGGGTGGTCTAAGCTTTTAAATAAATTGGCTCCTGGATTATAAGTCTGAGTCCATACTGGCTTTATTTTTACATACCATTTTTGTCACCTCTCATTCAACCAGTTTCTGACCCAGTCATTTATTTTAGTGTCCATACCAATGGCTTTCTGCTTATAAGTCACTGATGTTGAAGGCATTCTTGAAATCCATGTATACAACATCTAGCGCACTCCCTGGTCCAACCAATCAAAGAAATTCAGATTTGTTTGACAAAATGTATCTCTTGTAAAGCCATGCTGCCTTGGATTCTGTTCTTCAGTGGATTCCAGAAACTGCATTGTCCTTTTAATGATAATGCTACGGAGAAGGTCTGATCTGTAGTTCCCACTTGTATGTAATTCATAGTAACATAGTAGATGACGACAGAGAGAGACTTGCATGGTCCATCCAGTCTGCCCAACAAGATAAACTCATATGTGCTACTTTGTGTATACCTGACCTTGATTTGTATCTGCCATTTTCAGTGCACAGACTGTAGAAGTCTAGCCAGCACTAGCCCCGGCTCCCATCACAGGCTCTGCCACCCAATCTCCGCTAAGCTTCTGAGGATCCATTCCTTCTGAACAGGATTCCTTTGTTTACCCCATGCATTTTTGAATTCAGTTACTGTTTTCATCTCCACCTCCTGCGGGAGGGCATTCCAAGTATCCACCACTCCCCTCTCTGAAAAAATACTTCCTGACATTTTTCTTGAGTCTGCCCCCCTTCAATCTCATTTCATGTCCTCTAGTTCTACCGCCTTCCCATCCACGGAAAAGGTTCATTTGCGGATTAATACCTTTCAAATATTTGAACTTCTATCATATCACCCCTGTTTCTCCTTTCCTCCAGGGTATACGTGTTCAGGTCAGCAAGTCTCTCCTCATAAGTCTTGTAATGCAAATCCCATACCATTCTTGTAGCTTTTCTTTGCACCTTCAATTCTTTTTACATCCTGAGCAAGATACGGCCTCCAAAACTGAACACAATACTCCAGCGACTTATACAAGAGCATTAAAACCTCTTCTTCCGCTGGTCACACCTCTTTCTATACAGCCTAGCAACCTTCTAGCTATGGCCACTGCCTTGTCACACTGTTTTCGTTGCCTTCAGATTCTCAGATACTATCACCCCAAGATCCCTCTCCCTGTCTGTACATATCAGACTCTCACCACCTAACACATATGTCTCCCGTGGATTTCTACTCCCTAAGTGCATCACTTTGCATTGAATTTGGAAATGTTGGCCACAGGTGTGGACTTTTAACACAAATATAAACTGACTTCCAACTGTGCACTCGTGATCAGTTTTATAAATTCAGATACAGGTAGTAGGTTTAGCTTAATGCACAGGTACTAGGTTTAGTTTAATGAAGTAGAGGAAATCAATATGAACTGCATATTAAAATACAAGAAAGTGAAATAGAGATCAGGTCTCTTGGAGAAAAATGTTGCACATCTTCCCACAGTCTGGTAAATCCACAGATACACATACCCTCTGTGCATTAATAACCAGAGTTTATATATGAGAATCTTAGTTTATGACCACCTTGAGCATAGATTTTTGGCAACCATGTGTGGCCACACTGGTTGTTTTCTTGAAGCTGTCACTAAAGGTTCCATAGAGAGTGGCTATTGCATGCTTTTTACATCTGGCTAGGATTCCCTTGCTGTTTTGTTTCATTCCATATATGTCTAGTTTACATGCTTGCTGTAAAAGTTTGTACTTAATCCAAGAATGTACAGTACATTTTTAAAAGTCTTCTGTTTGGTCCTTCCCACGGAAAGCTGCTCAGTTTTGTTCCTTCCATTTCTCTGGTGGGCTCTGCTGTGTATTGGAACCAGTCTTAATGTAAAATGTCATACCACCTTTTGAAGATCTTGAAGCTGAGCCTGACCTAGATACCTGCTTCTTTCCCATCTTTCCACCCACCCTCTTCAGGAGGCACCCTAGCCAGTCAGGTTTTCAGATGACTAAAATAAATAAATGAGAGAGATTTGCATGCAACTGGTGTCCAGTACATACAGGTTTATTTCATGTATATTCATTGTGATAATCTGGAAAACATGGCTGGCAAGGTGTGCAAATGATATTGCATGCAAATAATTTATTTGAAGTTGGTGGTACTGCTCTTTTCAATGGCTTGTTTGATAATTTTACACCTTTTTTGATGTACTGGTAACCCTATATAAATCAACAATGAATGTGATAGTTACTTGATCATGGTCTTTCTGGTACATAGACTCTGTCCTTATATTCCAACTAGTGGAGTTTCCGTCAAAGCCCACTCCAGCCTATCCAAATCCGCCTTTTCATTTGTGGGAGAAAAATCATAAAAACCTGCCTGGCACTGGAGTTTGTCAAAGTGCTCTCTAGCCCACCTTAAACTAGATCGCCATATATGAGACTGACTGTCCAAGCCAACCCAGCGCTGGCTTTAGTTGATGCAGCCAGAGTTGCCATCGAAGCACCACTTGACATGCAAACACATATGCAACCCTTATTTGTGCTGTGGCTGAGGTCTGTCTGAGGATGTGGGCAGTTCTGGGAGCATGGCTGGGCGGTGTGTGATGGAGTTGGGGGTGTGGCTTAAATTCTTTCTCATCCATCCATCTCTTGTCCCTCTGCTCCTCTCCTTTCCATTCCCCATCACTGTTACCTAAGATTCTTTTTCCCTTGGAAAAAAATTATCTGAAACAAAAACATCAAAAACAAACTTATTATTCAAAGTTGCATAATTTACATATGCAGATGTAACAGAGTTGGTGCAGATTTTACCTTTGGGCTGCTGCAGGAAATTGAGGACTGTGCTAAAACCAGTTAGCAGCAGGTACAGGGTGTGACCAGAACGCTCACTGTTGGCCATTTTACACAGAATGGAACAGGAATAAAAGGAGAGAGAGGTGGAATAGAGCAGCTGAAGGTATAAGTGAAAGCTTAACAGCCACATCAGGTTTCAGACCAAAGCAACCAAAACCAAGGCCAGCCTTAAGCAGGGGCAACAGGGATGGCTGCATAGGGCTCTGCTGTCCTAGTGGCCCTGCACTTTTGGAGGCCCTGCGCTTAACTGAGAACCTTTCAACATGGCACTCGTTTCAGATATACAGTGGAGAGAATAGATGAGTGCTATGTTGAAAGGTTCTCATCATAATGTAATTACACATCCTTCTACTGTAAGGTGACACATGAACACTGATGCAATAGGACTCCTGTCAGATTGCAGGACTTCTGATGCAGACGCTGAGCGCTGAAACACGATTCCGTGTCTAGTCGGTTAGTGTTTTGATGCATGTGGAGTCTGGACACAGTTGTTGCTACCAATAAAAGTTTATACATCTACTTTCAAGTGTGGCCTTTATTGGAAGGCCATTTATCCTTCCGTCTTCTTTTTTTTGTCTATTCTGCTGTTACACGTAGGGGTATTGTGCCCTCTTTTGTTTTTTTAGAATTCCAGACCTGGAATAAAACTGCACACCTTAATGTTGTTGTAGAATATTGTGCAAATACTAAATTAGAAATTCTTCAGTGGAACCAAACTTCCAGTTACTTAAGTTTCCTGCCTGGGGGTAGTTTGCATTATTTTAGTCCTGTCTGTGAGGGTCAACAACCACATTGATGGTGCTAGCTTACATTTTCTCAAATAAGTTTAAAATATATAAAAGATGATCTGAAAGTTTTTTAAAACTGAATACTGTTCTTACCTTTTTCAGAGTTTAGATTTGGAGGCTTAGGCTTGCCCTTGTCTGCACCAGTGCATAGCCCTGTGGCTTTCGCTTGCTCTGCTTGTGGCAGGCATACACCAGCAGCCAATCCAAATGGACTTTTTTTGCACTCCTCTCTCTCTCTCTCTTCCCCCACCCACACAAACATTTTTGTGGAGCTTTTTCTGGTATGCTGAATTTCAGCAACATTTCAAACCCTTGCCACAGCGGATTAAATTTGTTAGGATTTCATTATTTTAAATATTATTGGCATCTGTACCCCCATTAGTGAAAGATGCTACATGTTTTGTTTTTAGATTTTGGAGGGTGCCATCTCCCCCCCCCCCCCCCCCCCCCAAGACTACCTGTCCCTACCCCCACTAATATTGTGTTTACATAGATCTATATCCATTATCTCCAAAGCTTCTATGTGTGGTTTGTAATCAGGGGTTTAAGGCAATAGATTCGTCTACTCACAAAAGCTTTCATTTTGGTGGCAAATTATAGAATTGCAAATGTGTTTACTCACAGTTTGGCTTTATTATGGGATCTTATTTAGTCCTGTTGATACCTGTCTAGGAATCCAAACTGGCTTCCCATGCTACAATGCCCTCATTTAAAAATTACACATCTGCTATAACCAGACTGGGATCATGAGGATAGATAATGCAAAATCCAAAACACATTCCAGTGCCATAATTAGCTTTACGGTACCCTGAGCAGGTAAGCACACTTGCAAGCCCCATGTTCAGTCCTGAGCTATCCTCTGAACCACCACTTCTCAATCTCCAGCCTATGCCCCCCCCCCAGGTCTACCTTTTAAAAGTTGTATTTCTGTCCACCAGTCTCCAGCAGCGATTCACACACACTGCTCATGCTAATTTCACAGCCTTCTGTCTGCTTCCTGCCTAAGCAAAAACAGGAACATGCATCAGACAGGAGACTATTGGGTCAGCACGAGCAGTTCAGGTGAATTGCTGCTGGAGACCTGTGGATGGAAATACAACTTGTAAAAGGGGGGGGGGGGGGGTTCGGAGGCAAAAGGAGATGCTGAGTGGTTTGCTGGTTATAGGGCGAGAGGCCAGGAGGAAATAGGGATGTGTGTAATCAGCAGTCAACACTTGTTTTACTGTGAGAAAACGTGGGGGGGTTTTGCCTTTCCTGCAGGGCGTAAACAGTTTTTTTCTTTGGCATCTGCGGTAAACTCTTCAAAATGTTTACTGTTTCTGTGGATTACTGCTCTTCCTAATCTCCACAGTGTTCTCTAATTCCATACTTAACCGCATAAGCAACACCGCATAAAGCTAGGACTGACTTTTGTACAGTCCAGTTTGACCGCTTGAGGGCTGATTATTGGCACTTAACTGCTTAAGTGCGAACTCTGTCCCCTGACTTCTCACAAAATAGCCAGCTTTCAGTTTAGTAGTCTGTGGTGATATTCAGCAGAACTAACCGGTTAAGAGCCGCTGAATAACAGTGGATAAACACCACACAGACGTAACCGGCCAGGAGCCATTTCTGGTTAAATTGCTTTGAATATGGACCCCTTAGTATTTACATACAAACATTTCAAAGTATATATTTTTTTGTTTGCATTTACAACCTGCTTTGCAGTTGACGAGAATAATTTGGAATCTTGAAATGTTTTTGCACTACTACTATAAATCATTTCTATAGCGCTACCAGTCGCTTCACAATTGAACATGAAGAAAAGATAGTCCCTGCTCAAAAGAGCTTACAATCTAAATCAGGACAGACAGGACCAATAAGGATAAGGGCAGGACAGACAGAAGGTCACAAAGGGAAAGGGACTACTGAAGAGAGGAAGACAAGATAAAGGTTACGAGCAAGTAACCCTCTTTATCAGAATTTTCTGACTTCCCTGTTAGTGTCTTTTGGAGATACTCAGCTATATACTACACTGAGTAACTGTTGGCTTTCCAATAGATTCTAATTTAAAAGCTGCTCTATCGCCTTTTAAATATTTGCACCAGCAGCCGGGTTCCATCCTCGGTAAGGTGAAGCCTATTCTTTTGGAAGAAGCTGTCCTTTCCTGAAAATGTTGCTCAGTTTCTAACAAATTTGAAGCCCTCTTTCCTGCACCATGTTCTCATCCACGCATTCAGACTCTGGAGTTCTGCTTTATAACAATTATAAATTAGCAAAGTGACCGCAGTCAGCTCACCATTATTCCAGAGGGTGCTGTGTGAGCGATGGATCTGATTTTGCTCCAACCTGATGATTTCCCTTGTAGCATTTTTTCTGATTTCTAAATGGCTGTGAACGCACTAATTTCCTGTAAATAATTCCTCCTTGTCAGAACTGTTTGGGTTACAGTTGAAATGCTACAATTATGAGTAAGAATGGAACTCAGTAAGTATTCTGGGAATCATAATTTCCTTCATTCTTTTGGTCCTTTACAGTTTATTTGATACTTTTGAGTTTAAGTTGAATGTCTGGTAACAACTTTTCCCATAAATTTACTTTAAATTCCTTGTTTTTTGGCCACCAAAACCTTTCAAAGAAAAGGTCTGGGGGGTGTTTAGTTGTATTTCCGATCCAAAGCGATTTCTGTACGCACTAGAATTGTTTCTTTTGCTTTCTGTGTGAAAGCTATACGATGGGTTGTGCATTTTACAACCCATTTTAGTGGTAATTTCATAAAGTGTTTTTGCATTTAAATGCTGATTAGCACATGTAAAAGGCCTTTATCATAGTAACAGTATACACCAGTGTTTTTCAACCAGTATGGCATGGCACATTGGTGTGCCACAGGAGTTGGACCAGCTTAATTTGTGCCAATTTTCTTGTTGTAGTGGTTGGTGGCAGGGAGCAGTGATTCATGCAGCCTGCTCGCACCAACCCTGGAGCCTTTTATCTGATGCTTCCCGCCTATGTGGAAGCAGGAAGTGACATCAGAGAGAGAGCTCCAGCATTGGTGCAAACAGGCTTTATAAATTGCTGCTCCCTGTGAAGGGCCACTAGAGACAAGAAAACTTTTAAAAAGTACATGGGGGGGGGGGGGGGAGTCAAGGGGAGATGCCTGGTTGCTGGATGCTGGACTTTGTGAGGGGGTGCCTCATCAATTTTAATGTCATATAAATGTGCCGTGACACAAAAAAAGTTGAAAATCTCTGGTATACACAGAGGAGCATAATTGAACGTGAACGCCCATGTGTAAGGACATCCATCTCCGAGAACGGGTCCGTGAAGGGGCGGGCCAAACTGTATTTTCGAAAAACATGGACGTCCATCTTTTGTTTCGAAAATACGGTTTGTGCCAGGCAAATGCCTTGGATTTGGGCTTTTTTTGAGCTGGGCATTTTCATTTTTCAGCGATAATTGAAACCGAAGCGGCCCAGCTCAAAAACGACCAAATCCAAGGCTTTGGGTCATGGGAGGGGCCAGGATTCGTAGTGCACTGGTCCCCCTCACATGCCAGGACACCAACCGGGCACTTTAAAAAAAATAGAAAAAAAACATTAAATTACCTCCCAGGTGCCATAGCTCCCTTACCTTGGGTGCTGAGACCCCCAAATCCCCCCCCCCCAAACCCACTGCCCACAACTCTACACCATTACCATAGCACTTAATGGTGAAGGGGGTACCTACATGTGGGTAGAGTGGGTTTGGGGGGGGGGGGGGTTAGAGGTCTCCCATTTCCCACCACAAGTGTAACAGGTAGGGGGGGATGAGCCTGGGTTCACCTGGCTGAAGTCCACTGCACCCACTAACAACTGCTCTAGGGACCTGCATACTGCTGTGATGGAGCTGGGGATGACATTTGAGGCTGGCATACAGGCTGGAAAAAAAAGTTTTTAAAGTTCCTTTTTTTTTTTTTGGTGGGACGGGGTTAGTGACCACTGGGGGAGTCAGGGGAGGTCATCCCCGATTCCCTCCGGTGGTCATCTGGTCATTTAGGGCACTTTTTTGGGACCTGTTCGTGAGAAAAAAGGGTCCAAAAAAAGTGGCCTAAATTCTCGCTAAGAACGCCTTTATTTTTTTGATTATCGGCCGAGGGCGTCCATCTCTCCTCGGCCGATAACCACAGCCCAGTCCCGCCTTCACCACGCCTCCGACATGCCCTCATCAACTTTATTTGTTCCCGCGACGGAGTGCAGTTGGAAACGCCCAAAATCGGCTTTCGATTATACCGATTTGGGCGCCCGCGAGAGAAAGACATCCATCTCCCGATTTAGGTCGGAATTTAGGCGCCTTTCTCTTTCAATTATAAGCTGGACAGTGCACTTAGGGCTCTTTTTAAAAAGCTGGATAGTATCAAATCATACTGGAGGGCTGCAAACTGTGCACAATGAAGAACTGGCTGATTTCCCTTGTCTAAGAGTTTTTCTGAACTACTTTGAGGACTCCTCAGTAAACTTCTCTACAAAGTCAAAGAGGCAGTGCATCCCAGAGAGCCAGGACCCTGTAGAGGAGAATGGTAATTTACCACACACTGACCTGAAATAAAGAAATTCCAAATTTCAGGTTAGATTATTGCACATAAACTATAGGTTTCATTTATCCTTTAAGATGATGCTCATTTCCTTGGTCTTTGCAATCATGATTTTGTACAAGAATGCTGTTAGTGGCTGTGCTGGGAAATACATACATACAAAGGTTATACTTTTCAAAGTTTGTTTATGGGATCTGAAAATCCCAAACGTCGCTGAAGGATTATTATCATCTCCTCAATGCTTTTTTTTTTTCTTCATCCTGCACTTTGCCATAGCTGGGGAGCATTTTCTATTTAAACACATGCTTACAATTAACGTCTTTCTTTTTTTTTTTGTCTCCACAAATATCCCTTATTACATCTCTCTGGCCTCTGTGATATCATTTTATTGTAAACTTGCAAACATTCCTGTGCAGCACACCAGACTTAAAAAGAAAACTCCCCCAAAGATAGTTTCCATGGAATCAAATGTTTGAAAAAATCCATATAGTCAGGGAAAATCATTTTATAGGGAACTGTCAAAAGCATTAAGAATTTAAGAGGTAATTCTATAAAGGTCAGCTAAAGCTAGATGCTAGGCTTCAGGCACAGGCAGCTCCTTGTGACTCTGGGCAAGTCACTTAACTCTCCACTGCCCCGTGTAAGCCGCATTGAGCCTGCCATGAGTGGGAAAGCGCAGGGTACAAATGTAACAAAAATAAAATAGATACTATTGGAGATTCTACATGGAATGTTGCTACTATTGGAGATTCTACATGGAATGTTGCTATTCCACTAGCAACATTCCATGCAGAAGGCTGCGCAGCCTTCTGTTTCTGTGAGTCTGACGTCCTGCACGTCCTGACGTCAGACTCACAGAAGCAGAAGCCTGCGCGGCCACATTGGTGATCTGCAAGGGCCGACTTCTACATGGAATGTTGCTAGTGGAATAGCAACATTCCATGTAGAATCTCAAATAGTAGCAACAGTGGAGGAGTGGCCTAGTGGTTAGGGTGGTGGACTTTGGTCCTGGGGAACTAAGGAACTGAGTTCGATTCCCGGCACAGGCAGCTCCTTGTGACTGGGCAAGTCACTTAACCCTTCATTGCCCCATGTAAGCCGCATTGAGCCTGCCATGAGTGGGAAAGCACAGGGTACAAATGTAACAAAAAAAAATGTATGGTAAGCACAAATTCTACATGTCCAATTATGCACCTAATTGCAATTATACACAGTGTCCGGGAAAAAAAGGGACCCTCAACATTTTTTTCCAAATAACCCCAAAACATCCTACTGCAGCAGAAACTTCTACCTGAAAGTCAAGACATTTCTGAGTAAGAACATAAGAATATATGAATAGCCATACTGGGTCAGTTCCTCTGCATTGTCACCCTTGAAAACCATTTCTGATATAGGTAAATCTCGTAACGTATTCTTCTGTAAAGTGCCTAGTTTTTAACAGGATGGAGTTCATCACATCACGCTCGCAAAACAGTTGAGCTCTTAATTAAGCCAACAGTTCAGTTGTGTCCAAGACTTCGTGAATGTGTCAAGGTTGAAGGAAGATACTTCGAATACAAATTATGAATCGACCATTGTGAATGTGTCAATGTTGAAGGAAGATACTTTGAATACAAATTATGAATCAACCAAGGAAAAACCCATTATACTAATGTATTTTCAAAAGTCACATTAAATTTAAACAAATGCAAAGTATTTTGAAACTATGTAAGGGATCCTGGTTTTTCCGGACACCATGTAGCATAGTAGCATAAGTTGACATTTACGTGCTAGCTTATAGAATTGGACTTTCACATGTTTTATGTTGATAGTATCCCCCCCCCCCCTAATATTTAATTTCCAGCTAAATGATTTGTATGGTTGTGAAAATATAGTGCTGCTCAAACATTTTGGGAAGGATTTAGAATCCCAATATATATCCCAAGGGTTGTTTTTTTCTTAGACAGACTTCCAAGAGATGTTGTCCTTGTAATCAAAGTTGCTTCTTCTTCAGTTTATCCTATCTATAGCTGACCTGATTTAGCTCTTCCCAATCACAGCTTCACTGCTTTAACTGAAAGCCTTGTATGATTTTTTTTCCAGGTCTCATCTGTCTTGATCAGAATGTAAACTCTAGGAAGCATGGACTTTCTCATATGCATTTCTTTAATGCACCTTGGATGTCTAGTAGCACTATAGAAAATAGGGGTGTGAATGTGTTAATGCGCATTTGGTTCATTAGTGTGCCATAAAAAAACTTAAGAGTTTGATTTTAAAAGGGTTTCACTGGGCAGGACAGGCTCTCAGTAGCTTAAAAATCACTGACCGTTGTCATTGTTGCTATTAGCGCATGGTCATTAACAAAAAATACCATAAGAGCATTTACCAACACCTATTTTCTAGGCAGAAAGGGCTCATGCGCTAATCCTGCACAAACCAGTTAGCACGCAGTAATTAATGTAGCTGCACTAACTGATTAGTACAGAAACACCCACTCTCTGCCTCCAGACACACCCCCTCTGTGGAAAAATTAAAATGATTTTTTTAGCATGTGGTTTGTACGTACACTTTTCAAAATTACCATGGGATGTCTCAGCCCATCCCACAGTAAGCCCTTTTAAGCTGCAGTAAGCACAAACCAGTACTTACCGCAGCTTTGTAATAGAGAGTTGCACAGGGACAGAAATTTCATCCATCTCTGCCCATCCACAATGGACTCTAACCCATAAGATCCATTCCATCCCCACCTATCCCCATAATTAATCTCCTCCACCCCCAGCCATACCCACAGGAGTGAATGCTGTTATTTCCATGCTTGCAGCCCTCTGTTGCCTCCCACCCCCAAGAGCCTCCTATGTTTTTTTGGATGGTATTCACTGTTCAACCAATGAGTATTCCAAGCCTCATTCTGGAATCACCAGAGATTTTGACTACACTCCCATGGCAATTTTTTCCCATCCCTGCAGGAATCCTGTGGGTTTCGCAGGATTCCTGCAATCCCCATTCCTGTGCAGCTATCTACTTTGTAAAAGGAGCCCTTAATAAAGGAGTCACACTATTTTATTTCCATATCCTGTTATAATATAGTAGCATAGTTAACAGTGGTAGATAAAGATTGAAATACTAGCCTATGCAATCTCCCCAGTAAGCTGTTTAGGACTGTAACTGCTGCTTCATGCAGGCTACCACTCACTATACCCACTTAGTATCTGTGCATGAAAATTCATCATATCACATCCCAACATTCCAACTGAGCTGGAAGCTCAAGGGAGCAGAAGAAAACAGGGGTATAGTTGCCCCCCTCTGCGTATACACACAAAGGGCTAGTAGCCCCTTTTACCAAGCTATGGCAAAAGGGGGCCGGTGCTAGCATTGGCGCGTGTTTTACATGCGCACTGAGGCCCCCTTTTACTGCAACTGGAGAAAGGGAAGTCTTGTCTTCCTACAGGAAATGGCCAGGCAGCAAGTAAAGAACTTGCCGGGCGGCCATTTTTTTTTTTGGGGGGGGGAGCCCTTACCGCCTCCTCCACCACCCACTGAGGTGGCGGTAAGGGCTCCTGTGTTAACCCTGTGGTAACCGGGCAGCGCTCAGCACTGCCCAATTACCACCAGCTATACTCCGGTGCTACAAAAATAAATACATTTTTGTAGCACCCAGTGGCGTAGCTACGTGGGGCCTGGGGGGCCTGGGCCCCCGTAGATTTGGCCCTGGACCCCCTGCCGACGACCCTCTTGATCCCCGCTCCCACTGTCGCCTGCCTTTGCTGGTGGGGGACCCCAACCCCCATCAGCCGAGATCCTCTTCTTTCCGCAAAAGGCTTCCTTCTGTTTCTGACGTCCTGCACGTACAATTGCTGTGCGTCCATTTTGGGTCTGAGACCTTACCACCAGCCATTGACCTAGTGGTAAAGTCTCAGTAACCGGGTGCTAATGACCTACGCGCACCAAATGCCACTTGGCGTGCGTCTGATACGCGCAGCACAAAATAAAAATAATTTTTCAGCTGCGCGTATCGGACGCGCGCCAAAAATGAAATTACCACAAGAGCCATGCGGTAACTCCATTGTGGCACATGGGCGCATGTAGACGCTTACGCAGCTTAGTAAAAGGGTCCCTTTGTAAACTGGCCACACAGACATCTCAGCAGAGCACTAGGGCACCCTAGGGGGCACTGCAATGGGCTTCACATAAAAAGTCCCAGGAATACATCCCACCATTATCCCCTTATATTGTATGATGAGCCCTCCAAAACCCTACTGTACCCAATTGTACACCACTACAATAGCCCTTATGATTGCAGGTGTCACCTATATGTAGGTACAGTAGGTTTTTGGTGTTTTTTGGAGGACTCACACTTTCCACCACAAGTATACAAGTTATATATGGGCCTGGGTCCCACTGTCTACAGTCCACTGCACCAATTACTAGGTTACTCCAGAGACCTGCTTTTTGCTCTAATAGGACTGGACATAACATCTGAAGCTGTCATAGAGGCTGGTGTGTATTGTTTCTTTCACATCTTTGGGGGTGGGAAGGGGGTCAGTGACCACTGAGAGAGTAAGGGGGGGGTCATGCCTTAATCCCTCCAGTGGTCATTTCAGGCAACTTTTTGTGACTTAGTCATGATTGAAATAGGCCTAGACCAAAACATCTAACTTTCAGCCCTGGAAGTTTTTGCTTTGTTTCATTATGGCAGAAAGGCATCCAAGTTTTGAGAAAGCCCAAATCCCGCTCTAAACATGCACCTGACACGCCTCTTTGTGATTTAGATGCAGTGCGTATGGACTGCATAGAAAAACGTCTTAAAATGGGTTTTGAAAATAGCAATTTGGACATTTTGACAACAAAAAAAAGTCAATCTGCTGCTTTATGCCACTTTTTGGACATTTTTCTGTTTCGAAAATAAGCCCCTACCTTTTACTATCCTTTAGGAACTCAACGTGAAGTGACAGCTGAGCACCCACAGGAAAAGATTCCAGTGGGCATCTGTTTATTAATAAAAGTAAATCATTTCTTATTCTTCCTAAATCTGTACATGGAGTCAGATAGGTCCAGATTTCTGTACACTGCTATTCTGAAACCAGCCTTACTAGAAAATAATCTTTTTAGGGCATTCTGAGGACTTCTTTTTGTCAAACTTAACTGGTCAATTATTGTAAAGCTGTGACTACTATCTTGCTCTGGTATTTGAAAGCCCTGAAGCATGGCGAGCAGGGAGAAGCACCAGGTGCCTGTGAATACAGCTAATGAGTGACTGGGTTTCTGCGCTGTCCTGTGGCACTTTCATGAGTAAAATGAGTCATTAGGATACAAAGGCACAGCTGCATAATATTGGGCTCTGCTCCTTTGATCAGGATGTCTTTTAATTTGGGGTCTCAGAGATTGATCTTTCAGCATACAATAGTGAAAGAATGATTCTCAGGGGGGGATGACCTCAGCCCTTGCTGGATGAGGGGTAGCTCTTTCACTTTAGCCTTTCCTGCTGCGCTTTCTGTAGTTATATGGCTTGATTTTATGATTTTGGGGCCCTTCTACAAAGCTGCGGTAAAAGGGGTCCTGTGGTGATGTCGGCACGTGGATTTGCCACACGTTGAGGCCCCTTTTACTGCAGCAGGTATTATTTTTAAAAAGAAAATGGCTGTGAGGTAAGTACAAACTTGCCGAGTGGTCATTTCTGCTAAACCCGCAGTAACCCGATTACCGCCGGATAAGCCCCTGACATTAAAAATGCAAAATATTTCCAGTTGTTCTGGAAATAGCGTGTGATGGGGGCGGCACTACTGCTGGCTCCTGCAGTGGGCTGGCAGTACTGCCATATTGACACGTGCCAACGCTGCGGTAGCTCTACCACAGTGTTATAAAAAGAGCCCTTTTATGAGCCAAACCATTTTAAACAACTTTTACTAAAATGTGGAGAAATCTGGGCTTAGCATGTTCTAACGCAGGACTTTCCCGTATGCTAAACCCAGTGAGTCGCTTTCTAACTTGAATCCTGATTAAAATTTAGGAAACCTTGAGTTAGCAACTGTAGATGGCAGAGTCGTGGGTGGGAGCCAGAAAGCCCAGGTTCAAATCCCAATTTTATTTATTTATTGGGATTAACTGCCTTTATGAAGAATTCACCCAAGGCAATGGTCTTGGAAAAGTCATTTATGGAGGAAGTTATCAATGTGAGCTACCATTAAGAGGCACTATTTTACCACAAGTCAGGCTATTTTAGCACAGGTCTCATTTTATAGAATGAGATCTAGTTACTACCATCTGGGGTTGAAATAACATGTCTTAACAGTAGTCCATATTGATAGCTTCCCTCCATAATTAAAGAAAAAAGAAATATCTCTAGAAATTGAAATCACTGCTATGTGTAATAAATGTGAGCCAGGTATAGGGCAATCAAGACATTGTGACATCACTGATGAGGTTGACTCATAGGCTTTGGTGAAATTAAACATTATGACATCACAATATCAGCTCTGAAACTCTTCACACTAAAGAGGGAAGTTATCAACATGGGCTACCATTAAGGTGGGCTATTTTACCACAAGTCATTAGCACAGGGTCGCATCTTATGCAATGAGACCCTGCGTATAGTGCTGTGTGCAGCGCTGTGTAGTAGTACTAGTAGTAGTTACAATAGCATTACCTCTCGCCTTGACTACTGCAACCTACTCCTCACTGGCCTCCCACTTAGCCATCTATCTCCCCTTCAATACGTTCAGAACTCTGCTGCACGTCTTATCTTCCGCCTGGACCGATATACTCATATCACCCCTCTCCTCAAGTCACTTCACTGGCTTCCGATCAGGTACCGCATACAGTTCAAGCTTCTCCTGCTAACCTACAAATGCACCCAATCTGCAGCCCCTCCTTACCTCTCTACCCTCATCTCCCCTTATGTTCCTACCCGTAACCTCCGCTCTCAAGACAAATCACTCCTTTCAGTACCCTTCTCCACCACTGCCAACTCCAGGCTCCGCCCCTTCTGCCTCACCTCACCCCATGCTTGGAATAAACTCTCTGAGCCCATACGCAAGGCCCCCTCCCTGCCCATCTTCAAATCCTTGCTCAAAGCCCACCTCTTCAATGTCGCCTTTGGCATCTAACCACTATACAAGAAATCTAGACTGCCCCAACTTGACATGTCGTCCTTTAGATTGTAAGCTCCTTTGAGCAGGGACTGTCCTTCTTTGTTAAACTGTACAGCGCTGCGTAACCCTAGTAGCGCTCTAGAAATGTTAAGTAGTAGTAGTAATAGCATGACTTGTGGTAAAATAACTCATTTTAAAGGTAGCCCACATTGATAACTTCCCCCTCTTAACCCTCTATGCCTTGGGTCCAATGTTGGGTGGATTCTGGCAGCATTGCATTCTGGATCACGCCAAGAAAAACCAGTGGGGGGGTGGGGCATTGTGTGGTCACTGGGAGTTCAGTTCAATCCAAGGGCACATTTGGACCTGGAATATTCATTATCTGCGTGCCTACTTGGATAAAATGAATTTAATACTCTGGTTTTGGCGTTGATATACATTTGTGCTGATTATTGCAACTCCTTTCTGATAGGGCTTCCAAAGTATCATAGCCTTCAACTTGTGCAGAACACAGCAGCTCATTTCATTTCAGGGATGAAACTCGGTGATCAGATTTCACTAGTACTTAGAACTTTCCCCTGGCTACCTATACCCCCAGTGGACAGAGTCCAATATATTATGGCTGATTTACAATGTTCTTCTTGGCCCAGCTCTGCCTAATCTTTCGGCCTGTCTATGTCCATAAAAAAACAGTGAGGACCCTAAGATCTTCACAGCAAGAATTGTAAAGATTCCAGATGCTTTTAAGTCAGTGGCAACAAAATCCAAAACTGTTTCTTGTATAGGACTCACTCTCTGCAATGCTGTATACTGTAGTCAATGATTTACATACTTTTGGTAAATTATGCAAAACTTGGTTATTTGACAAAAGGCCTTTGGTGGATTATAACTGTGTTAGTTGTTATTATTTTATATCTGTGTGGTTTGGTCTTTAGTTATGCGTGTGATTATGTGTGTTTTATTTGGAAACCTATTCGTAGCCTTTACGAGGAGAGGCGGTCAATCAATTTGAAAATAGTTAAATAATTTAAAACGCTAATGAGTAGTTTCAGTGTCAGCATTGTAGGGATGGGCTGACTATGCATGAAATGCACTGGTGAGAGACGTGGAAACTATTCAAAGTCAAACTCAAACCAGACAAATTTCAGTCTGAAAAGACTGACAGGTTCTTCTGTGTTTTTCTCCCTCCCCCCCCCCCCCCCCCCCCCCCCACACACACACTTCCTTCCTCCATCCCTTCCCAGATCTGCTGAAGATATTTACTGAATTTTAGACAGCAGATTTTGACAAAAACTTTAACATTTAAGGGGGCCTTTTACTAAAGATTAGTGCATGCTGTCTGCAGCAGGGCCCGTAGCAATACAACGGATCCTGTGACAGATAAAATAGAAAGTAAGCCTACCAGTTTAAGAAAATATAAAGTGAATTCTTTTAATTCACTTCAGATTCCTTCATAAAAGATTTGTTGTTGAATCATTTGGCTAACCTTCAGTTTGTCCAGGCTTAGGAGCCCTTTTACCAAACTATGGTAAAAAAAATGGCCTTAGCGTGTGCTTATGCAGGTCATTCCCACACGCTAAGGCCATTTTTATCACATGGGTAAAATGATCGAGTCTTCTATTCTGTAGGCAATAAGGGCTTATGTGCTAATCACAAACTAATCGGTTAGCATGCATGCCTACTCTGCACTCCCGACCTGTCCCAGTGCTAAAAAATAAAATCGACTTTTTCGCACACGGGAAGTGTGTACAGTTGCCAAAATTAGTGCACATCCTGCAATAAGGCATTTTAAGCTAAAGTAAGTACATGCTAGTGCTTAAATCAGCTTAGGGGCCCTTTTACTAAGCCGCGTAGGTGCCTATGTGCGCCCAATGCGCGTCAATTTTGACTTACCACCTGGCTACCGCGTGGCCCTTGCGATAATTTCATTTTTGGCGTGCATCTTTTAGGTGCGCCGGAAAATATTTTTATTTTCTGGCATGTGGGATATTTTTATTTTCTGGCATGTGGGTGGTAATCGGGCGGTAATCATCATTCTACGTGTGTAGACCATTACCGCCCGGTTACCCTGTGAGACCTTACCGCTAGGTCAATGGCTGGTGGTAGGGTCTCAGACCCAAAATGGAAGCACGGCAATTTTCATTTTGCCGCACGTCCGTTTTCGGCAAAAATGTTTAAAAAGGCATTTTTTACAGGTGCGCTGAAAAATGATTCTGCACGCACCCAAACACGCGTCTACACTACCACAGGCCATTTTTCAGCATGCCTTTGTAAAAGGGCCCCTTGATGAATTGTTTGATGTACCTCTTTTGAAACAGCTGGTGCATCTCTGTCCCAGGCGTTTTGTCTGCACTCTTGTGTGACAGTAGCTTGTCACATGGGGAAAAAAAACTGTATAATTGTCATATATTTTGTACTTCCTTACTATGGTGAAACCATTATTATTTCTCTCATTACCTAAGTCTGTATCAAACACCCAGGGCAGCCAAGAGACTGGGCCAGGCCCGGGACAAGGCCGCCCCCGGGCCCCCTCCACCCGCCACCGGGCCCTCTCTCCACCCCTGGGCCCTCTGCACTGACCTTAAGCGCCTCACCTTCGAAAGCACAGCAAGCAGCGGCAGATCACTCCTTCCTTCTGTGTCCCGCCCTTGCGGAAGTTACGTCAGGCGAGGGCGGGACACGGAAGGAAGGAGTGGTCTGCCGCTGCTTGCTGCGCTTTTGAAGGTGAGGCGCTTAAATTCAATGCCAGGGAGCGACGGAGGGCAGGCGGGTCGGACTGCGGCGGCGGCACTGGGCCCCCCTCGGAGGCCCGGGCCCAGGGAATTTTGTTCCCCCTGTCCTCCCCTCTCAGCGGCCCTGCAAACACCCTACAATAACTAACTGATCACATATTTAGGGCAGAAGGTCATAGATTTGAATACACTGTCTTTCTGGTGTACAACCAAATTGGTTTACGTGTATATTCCCTGTCTCTAGTGGGTTCACAATCTAAGTTTTGTACCTGAGGCAATGGAGGGTTAAGTGACTTGCGTAGGGTTGCAAGGAGCTATAATGGGAATTGAATCCAATTCCTCAGGTTCTCAGCCCACTGCACTAACCATTAGGCTACTCATCACTTGACACCTTTTCTAAATAAACATATGAGATGATATCTATGCGGTGATGTGGAGGATTTGACTCCTAGGAACCTCTTGTTAAATGTAATCTACGAACGCAAAGAGGATCTTCTGGACTGGAACAGATGTTCCCTTGGAAGACCAGGAACTGAAAGACACAGGTCATGAAAGAGGTAGCAGACCACCATGTTGCAGTCACAGAAGAGGGTCTCAGGACCCCTGGCTGATCAACAGGTCCAACTGGAGAAGTGATCTCTCCGGGAGAGAGTTGGGACCCCTTGTCTTGTGAGGTATATCTTGCAGGGGCATAGCCAGACAGCAGATTTTGGGTGGGCCTAGGCGAGAAGTGGGTGGGCAAAAATGTTCTCTCCCCCACCCCCACACCAAAAAAATATCTCAGCTGGTGGGAAAATGCTTCTCTCCAGTCTCCACCTTGGTAGTCTGCAGCAGGCATGTGCTGAAAACTGAGCATGCGAAGGTGCCAGTATTGTGGAGAGCAGCATTTTCATTACCATGTGTTACTGTTGGATGGGCCTGAGCCCTAAGTGGGTGGGGCCCGGCCCACCTAGGCCCACCTGTGGCTATGCCACTGATATCTTGAGAGAGTAGGGCCTGTGTCCTGCTTGATGTGTCTATCTAGTGAATGAATCTCTACAAGCAAGGAAGAGTTGGGTCCCTTGCCGGGTGGACAGGAGAGTGTGGGGCCCTGTGTCCTTGGCTGCAATGCTTTTTCTTCAGCAAAGATGAGAAATAAAGCAAGCAAGAAATAATATATTTGTAAGCAGAAAACAAAGTATATAAGAGAGAACAAAAGGACCTGACTGTAGACTGAGGCAGGAAGTGAGGATACCCAGGTTAAGGGGGGGGGGGAGGGGGGAATAGCAACTGCACATGCTCAGAGGGATCTAAAGCACTATCTCCCTGAGCTACTGGAGAGCATAACTATCCAATGGGAGCAGTTGGATGATGTCACCTACATGTGGTTGATGCATTCTGCTTGTCCTAGCACAGTGGTTCTCAAACCCAGTCCTGGAGACATCCCAGCCAGTCAGGTTTTCAGGATACCCACAATAAATATTCATGAGAGAGATTTGCATACACTACCTCCACTGTGGGTATTCATTGTAGGAACCACTGTCCTAGGAGAACAGAGAATTGCTTGATAAGGGGCCGATAGATCAGAAGTGGTATTCCCAGCTTTTAAGGTGACTTCCCTCACCCTGCAGTGGTTTCCTGTTACCAGGGCCATGTTCATGTTTTCTTTTTCTTTTACGTTATTTATGACAGAAGACAAGTGTCCAACAGACCAGTCATTTCATATTTTGTTTTCCAGTTTGGAGAAAGACAGATAATAGAAGAAAACAATACAGTTTAATTTTAGAAAACTCCGGTCACTTTTAATAACGGATTTATTCCTTTGTCAGTAGCAACTTTCACTGATTTTTTTATTAATGTACTTTAAAAAAAAACTGTGAGGAGAAACTAGAAATCTTCCCAGAGAGTCATTGAATCGTTGGGAAATCAGTATCCCAGTTTACCCTGTCTAATGGCTGCTAGCACAGAGGAGAGCTGGTATGATTCATAATTATCTTGAGTCTGGGGATTCCAGATTTGTCTCTGCCTCCTCAGGTTATTTTTCTCCGAGATGTTACTTAACATTCCAAAGGCTTCTCTGTTGCATTCTTCTCTTCACATCTGGCCTGAGAATTCCCATGATGTATTTCTCTTTCTGTGGAGTCCTTTCAAGATGTATTTGTTTGCTTTTTGTTCAGGGTGTATCAGAGGTATACAGTTTTACAGTGCCTTTTATATTCTCATGTGGTACTTTATTATCCTGAGTCCAACACCAGCTGCATCTCTTATGGTTTTCTCTGATCTGATTTATTCACTTGATATATCCTTAATCATTTGCAAATATCAAGCGGCTTACAATCAAAATAAAATACAGATAACCATACAAACAATTACCCCATTTTACCCTGAGACATTAGCCCATTCCCTTCCTCTGCAACCCAGCCACAGCTTACAAGGTGGGACAACCACCCCTGAGTAAACCTCATGCCTCCTCACAAAAAGCATGGAGAAAAACAGCCATGCCTTAAGAACTTCAAACGCTGACTGCAGGATTTAAATATTGACTTGATTGATCCAGGCTGAATTCTGGAAGATGATTTAATGGGTTCTTGTGTCTCTTATAAATACCATTTCTTTCTCTCTTTGCTTCCTAATGACTCCACTCCACTGAAAGGTCTTTCTTGTCCTGTCTGTGTTTCCTGATGAGATTGTATGGTCTACAGAAAAGGACTCTCTCTTATGTGTAGTAGTGATAAATATCCAAATTTATTAAGGTCTAGCCCAAAAATGGAACAGATATTTATGCAAAGTACACATTAATAGATAACAGCAGTAAAGACTGAAACAACCGGTAGTCTGCATACTCCTTGGTCCCTGTTTCAAGATGGGTCAAGTGGGTCACTGACATCGCCGTGGACCCCTGGTGCCCAGCGTGGGCCTCCCTGTCCGGCAGTGTGATGCAGTCGGGGCACACTGAGGACAGTCCGCCACGGTTGACAGTGTTGCCGGGGAATGGGGCCCAGTCTCCCTATTCCCTCTGCATGCCCCGAGGAGGGTGGCAGGGGTTCTGTGAAGGGCGCAGTGGAGGTCATCTCCCTTGACCCTGGGGAAACGGCAAAGTTGCTGCCAGGGGGGCTCTAACATGTGCTGCCTGGGCGGCAAGCCACCTTCACCGCCAGCCATTCCAGCTGACCTGGAACCGGTCACTGCGCACTTCCCTGGAGGAAATGTGCCCTGCGGAGGCCGGAGCCAACTGGGAGGCTTTCCCTGCACCCCTGTAGCCAGAAGGATGCTAGGCTGCATCAAGAGAGGAGTGACCAGCAGAAAAAAAGGAGGTGTTTGTGCCCGTTTACAAGTCGCTGGTGAGGTCTCACCTGGAGTATTGTGTTCAGTTTGGGAGGCCGTATCCGGCTGACGATGTGAAAAGATTAGAAGCAGTCTGGAGGAAGGTGACAAAAATGATTTAGGGCCTGCACCATAAGATGTATGAGAAGAGACTGGAATACCTAAATATGTATAGCCTAGAGGAAAGAAGGGATCGTGGAGATACGTTACAGACGTTTAAATACCTGAAAGGTATTAATATAGAAACAAATCTCTTCCAGAAAAGGGGAAATGATAAAACTAGAGGACATGTGCTGAGGTTGCAGGGTGGTAGACTTAGGAGTAATGTCAGGAAATTCTTTTTCACGGAGAGGGTGGTCAATGCTTGGAATGCCCTCTTGAGTGAGATGGTAGAGACAAAAACAGTGACGGAATTCATAAAGACATGGGATGAACACAGAGGAACTCTATTTAGAAAATAGATGGTAGAAAACAAAAATAAATTTTAAAAAAACTTAAATAGCAACATAGTAGATGATGACAGAGAAAGACCTGCACGGTCCATCCAGTCTGCCCAACAAGATAACTTATATGTGCTACTTTTTGTGTATACCTGACCTTGATTAGTATCTGCCATTTTCACAGCACATACCGTAGAAGTCTGCCCAGCACTAGCCCCGCCTCCCAACCACCAGCCCCGCCCCCCACCACCGGTTCTGCCACCCAATCTCCGCTAAGCTTCTGAGGATCCATTCCTTCTGAACAGGATTCCTTTATGTTTATCCCACGCATGTTTGAATTCCGTTACCGTTTTCATCTCCACCACCTCCCGCGGTGACTGCAGGAGGTGGATATGTGAGTGACGCTTGGACGGCTACTCCGGCTGTGAAGAACCAAGGCTGATGCCAGGCAGACTTTGTAGGTCTGTGTCTGTATACGGCAATCCGGTTTAGGATAAGCTGGAAAGGGCTTCAATGGCAACTTCAGTGGCTGGAACCGAGGACAGTTCTGGGCAGACTTATATGATCTGGGTCCCGCAAATGACAAAATGGATTTGGATAGGCTGGAGTGGGCTTTGATGGCAACTCCAGTAGGTGGAACATAAGGATAGAGCCGGGCAAACTTCTACGGTCTATGTCCCAGAAACACCAAAGAAAGACTCTTGATAAAGTATATAATATCACATTGATTGTTGATTTAATCATGAATTGACAATGAGTGTGACTGTTGGGCAGACTGGATGGACCATTCAGGTCTTTATCTGCTGTTACTTACTATGTTACTATGTTACTGATTCTCAATGTCTTATGACATGCAAAAACATTAAATTAAAAAAAAAAAAAGCTATTTCATTGCAGTTTTGAGCCAAATCCCTGTGTTCAAAACTTCAGCATCTTCACTTTAGTATTTTAATCACATTTTTTTATTTTCACATTATCTTCCTTTTCCAATCCAAGCAATTTCCAGAAAGATAAATACCCATATATATACAACAAATAAGTAACCATAACCAAATGAATCTCTGTTCTATCCAAGCTGGTATATATTTATCCGGTCGCATTTCTTTAAAAACATTGCAGAATTAAATCCTTATCTGAAAACTCCCTTCACAAGCTTTGCTTAAGCTGGAGGGGGAAGGGAAAGGGGAAGCTACCATTTCTAACAACACAAATACCTGCTGACATCTAAGAATAATGTCGGCTCTGTTCCAAATGATGAGCAAACCTGACATTACCTAAAAAGAATAACAATGTTCCAGGACTGAGCGGGTTCAGAGCCTTTTCACATCTAGGTCACTGATTACAGTCCAGTGCAGTGGTAGCAGATAAGGAAATCTTTGTTCTATCTGAAACTCCTTTTGTGTACTGGGAACACAAGTAGAAAACTGTTCTTCTGATGGACAGAATGACAGCTGAAGGACAGCCGGGGAAAACCTTCGGAGGCCAGAGGTCAGGTAGGCTCCCTCTCTAGGTCACAGTTAGAAGAGAGTGTGATTTAATCTCTAACCTCCCTGCTCTCTTTTCTACCCTCAATTTCACTGCCTTATTATTCTGCATACATTTTTTTTCCCTGATTACGGGGCCCTTCACATTTGATTACTGCAACAGGGTACAGGGGGACCTCATTAACGTGTTCCGTGACAATTTCCCTGTTAGTGTACAGTAAACCATAGCAATTTTTAAAGAATTTTTCTGGGAGGGGGTGTGACATGGGTGTTGAATGGGCAGGGAAACATTATCCAGCTAGCGCATTATATTTAATGCGTGCTAACTAAATAATTATTTATTAATTTATTTTGGTGCATTTTTACCCCACATTTTCCCACAAGAGCAGGCGCAATGTGGCTTACATTAATTCAAGAGGATACAATACAATACATAGATGGCACAGATATGGAATGAGACAGGAGGGGAAGGAACATGGGTTAGCACGGGGTGATTGTCAGGGGCGAATGCAGAGTTAACGTGGGAACATTTAGCTTCTCCTAAATAGGAGGTGGTAAGTGATCCCATGTTAACTCCTAGCAGGTTCCATGTGCTAATAACATTGGTGCATGACCTTAATTAAAAAAAAAAAAATTGAAAATGCCCTAAAAAGTGCTCTGTTAGATTTGTAGTTAAAGTGCGAGAAAATCCTGTGTTAAGCCACATTAACTCCACATCATAACACATTTTAGTAAAAGTGCCCCTTTGTTAGGAATTGTTTAGAAAGGATAAGACAATAAAACTAAGCACATCACCTTGGGTGAATCCAGTTAATAAATCCCAATAAATAAATAAATAAAATGCCTCTGTATAAATCCATGATGTGATCATGCCTTGAATACTGTGTGAACTTCTGCTCGCCCGGAATCAAATGAAAATATAGCAGAGCTAGAAAAAAGACAGAGCAGGGAGAAAAAATAGCTTAATTTGTGACTTTTCGGCTTGGAAAAGAGGCCACCTTCAATCCTATAGATTCCCATTTCTTTATTTTCAGCAGCATTATATGTGTGGAGTGTAATTTTATCAGGGTTTTGTACTTTATTTATTGCTTATTTCCGATCTGAGGAAGAAGGGCAACCTTCGAAAGCTAATCAAGAAATGTATTAAGTTATGTCCAATAAAAAAAGGTATCATCTTATTTTCTTTTCCATGTTTTATTTTGTTTGATTTCTTTTGATAGCCTTAAGAGTGGACTAACACGGCTACCACACCTCTCTACTTAAGATGTACTTTAAATGGTAAAGTATGCATCTACTGTAGAGCATTTTAAGCATTAAAGATAAACACAAAGTAACATAGTAACATAGTAGATGACGGCAGAAAAAGACCTGCACGGTCCATCCAGTCTGCCCAACAAGACAACTCATATGTGCTACTTTTTGTGTATACCCTACTTTGATTTGTATAAACACAAAGTAATCCACACTGAATGGAAATATGCAATGATCGTGACAGTTAAGAAGGATTAGGAGTGCTGTCAGAAAAATGGCCCGCCGTCTGGGACCCTGAAGCAGCTAAGCGAAACGCTGGCCATTGTTGGCCCAGGGGGGGGGGGGGGGGGGTGGAAAGCTTGAAGAATTTGGCTTGATTATAAGAGTATCTCAGAGATGTGCTTTTCCATATTTGTAAGAATAACTAATAATGGACACTGAATGCTGAGGGACAGCAAGGACTGTATTATTATGATCTCTCTATATAAAACGCACCTCCAACGTTCGAATGAAGCCTCTGTTAGCCAAAAGTGAAGGGGGTGAGATCGCATTGTGTCTGCCCCGCCCACGCGTCAAACGTGATGACGTCGAGGGCGGAGCAATGACACTCATCCAATCGCAACGCTCGGCAGCGAAGCGTCAGGGAAGGAGGCGGCGCTCTCAACGTCTAGCCTTCCCTTCGCTGTGTTCCGCCTTCTTCTGACGTCAAGGATGACGTCAAAAGAAGGCGGAACACAGCGAAGGGAAACCTAGACGTCGGGAGCACCGCCTCCTTCCCTGACGCTTCGCTGCCGGAACCACGGAGGTACATTTAAAAACAAGAAAAAAAAAATAAAAACCATGTTGGGGGGAGCGAAGAGGGTGGCCACAAAAGAAAAACAATGGGAGCGGGAGGGCAGGGGAGAAACGACACCATGGATGCGAAGGGGGGGGGGGGGGAAGAAGAGGGCGGCCCAGGCTGGGACATGGGAGAGAGAGGAGCATGGATGCAAGGGGGGGTCATGGAAGGGAGACAGGGGACTTGCTGGAAAAGGATGAATGGAGGCGGCAGGGGACAGAGGAGCATGGATGGGCATGGATTGGGAGGGCAGGGCTCAGGGAGAGAGGGCAATTGCTGGAAAGGGATGAATGGAGGGGGCAGGGGACAGAGGAGCATGGATGGGCATGGATTGGGAGGGCAGGACTCAGGGAGAGAGGGAAATTGCTGGATAGGGATGAATAGAGGGGACAGATGGGCATGGATGGATATGGATTGCAGGGCAGGCCTCAGGGAGACAGGGCAATTGCTGGATAGGGAAAAATGGAGGGGCCAGGTGACAGATGAGCATGGATGGGCATGGATTGGAAGGGCAGGACTCAGGGAGACGGGAATTGCTGAATAGGGATGAATGGAGGGGACAGATGGGCATGGATGGATATGGATTGTAGGGCAGGCCTCAGCCAGAGAGGGGAAATGCTGGATAGGGAAAAATGGAGGGGCCAGGTGACAGATGAGCATGGATGGGCATGGATTGGAAGGGCAGGACTCAGGGAGACGGGAATTGCTGAATAGGGATGAATGGAGGGGACAGATGGCCATGGATGGATATGGATTGTAGGGCAGACCTCAGGCAGAGAGGGGAAATGCTGGATAGGGAAAAATGGAGGGGCCAGGTGACAGATGAGCATGGATGGGCATGGATTGGAAGGGCAGGACTCAGGGAGAGGGGAATTGCTGGATAGGGATGAATGGAGGGGACAGATGGGCATGGATGGATATGGATTGCAGGGCAGGCCTCAGGCAGAGAGGGGAATTGCTGGATAGGGATGAATGGAGGGGTCAGGTGAAAGAGGAGCATGGATTGGAAGGGCAGGACTCAGGGAGAGGGGAATTGCTGGATAGGGATGAATGGAAGGGACAGATGGCCATGGATGCATATGGATTGCAGGGCAGGCCTCAGGGAGACAGCGGAATTGCTGGATAGGGATGAATGGAGGGGCCAGGTGACAGAGGAGCATGGATTGGACTCACACTTTCACTCTGACTCTCAAACACTCACTCTCACATACACTCTCCCAAACACACACACTCCGAGGAAAACCTTGCTAGCGCCCGTTTCATTTGTGTCAGAAACGGGCCTTTTTTACTAGTATAATAATAAAAAGTGATGAAAGAAACATAAAAAATAATTTTTTTGGAAGGTTTTTGCTAGTGATGAAGGAGAGATCATTTTGATAATTTCAGCTCTTTAAATCTTTTGATTTTTGAGATCTTTGAGGCTTTTCCTTCGTTTTTTACAAGGTTTTGACATGATTAGTATATGATCATTGCATATTTTCATTGAGTGGATTACTTTGTTTGTGTTTATCTTTAGTGATTTTGTAATTCCACACCCAATTTCTTTGCATTTACGTGCGTTTACATGCCCATTTTATACCTATGAGATTCTTAGCAGTTAGTAACAGTTAGTGTGTGTCAGGGGCGTATCTGCGTGGGGCCTCAGGGGCCTGGGCCCCCGCAGATTTCGCCCTGGACCCCCCTACCGCTGCCAACCCTCCCCCTCCGTTGCTCGCCTACCTTCGCTGGCGGGGGACCCCAACCCCCGCCAGCCGAGGTCCGCGTCCTCCTGCCGCTGCCGGCTGCCTTTGGTCCTTTAATTCTTCCATTGAAGCTGGCGCCGACGAAAGTTTCTTTTGAGTCTGACGTCGCTGCACGTTGTACGTGCAGGACGTCAGACTCAGAAATTGTTTCTGAGTCTGACGTCCTGCACGTACAACGTGCAACGTGCAGCGACGTCAGATTCAAAAGAAACTTTTTCGTCGGCGCCAGCTTCAATGGAAGAATGAAAGGACCAAAGGCAGCCGGCAGCGGCAGGAGGACGCGGACCTCGGCTGGCGGGGGTTGGGGTCCCCCGCCAGCGAAGGTAGGCGAGCAACGGAGGGGGAGGGTTAGCAATGGCAGCGGCTGGGGGGAGGGGGATCGGCAATGGCGGCGGCGGCGGCGGCGGCGGCGGCGGGGGGGGGGGGGGCTATAATGTGCCCCCCCTCTCTGGCCCTGGCCCCCCCTACCGCCGCAGTTCAGATACGCCCCTGGTGTGTGTTAAATTCCTCATTAAGGCCCTAATACCTGTGCAAAGGCCCTAATGCTTCTTGATGAATCCCCCCTCCTCCCCCCCCCCCCCCCCCAAATTCAGGCTACTTTAGCAATACAATACAATAAGACATAGTTACAAATAACCTGGGTTAAAAAACAGCACCTCTTAACGGTAGCCCACACTGATAATTAACCCCTTTAATTAAAGAAAAAAGAAATGTCTCTAGAAATCAAAATCACTGCTGTATGTAATAAAAGTGAGCCAAGTATAGGACAATCAGGCCATTATGACATCACTGATGAGGTTGGCTCTTAGGCATTGGTGGAATGAGGCATTATGACATCACAATATCAGCTCTGGTTACTAGAGACTGAAACTCTTCACATTAAGGGGGCAAGTTATCAACATGGGCTACATTAAGACGTATTATTTTACCACTAACTCGTGCGATTTTAGCACAGGTTCCATTTAATGCAATGAGACTTAGTTATCAATAATCTGGATAACAGTAAAATAACACATCTTAACAGTAGCCCACACTAATAACATCCTCCCTAGAGGGCAATTCTATAAAGAGCACTAAAAATTAGGCCTCCAAAGTCTATGTGCTAAGATAGTATTTTATAATGGCATCTCGGTGCCCAGATGTCATTATAGAATAGAACCTAAGTTGACATTTGAGTGCCAACATTTAGGTACCAACTTGTACACCATGTGAAAGGCGCTCCACTTAATTCTAGACGTTTAGTGTTTGTGTGTGATCTGCCCATGCCAAGCCCACATGCATGCCCCCTTTTGCAGTTACACACTAAAGCACTTAGGCACCGATGCTCCAGGGGCGTAGCCAGACTTCGGTGGGAGGGGGGTCCAGAGCCCGAGGTGAGGGGGCACATTTTAGTCCTCCCCAGCGCCGCTGACCCCCCCCCCCCCCCCCCCCGCCATTGCCGACCCCCCCATTGCTGACCCCCCCCCGCCCGCCATTGCCAACCCGCCACCACCTTTCACGACCTCCCGACAACGACCCTCTCGACCCTCCCTCCCACCGCGAACCCTCCCCCGCCGCCGCCTACCTTTGCTTTTGCTGGCGGGGGACCCCAATCCCCGCCAGCCGACGTCCTCTTCGTCCTGCAGTCAGTGCAAAGTCTTCATTCTGTTGCTGACGTCCTGCACATCCAGGACGAAATCTACAGGGCCCAGGCCCCCTCAGCCCCCACGTAGCTACCCCACTGCGATGCTCAGAAGCAAACATGGGCAGTAGAGGTCATTAGCACTGGACTAGTGCCCGTGTTTGCCAGCGCACCATGCTTGAAGGCCCCTAACTTGAGGAATAAGCCTATTCTACGAAGGGCATGCTGATGAGCTAATTCCCAATTCCTCCACAATGCTCAGCGGCAAGCACCTCCAAACAAGGGCACACTTACCGCTGAAAACCCTACAACAGTTTGGAGCTGGCGTTAGGGTGTCCCAGAAAGGAGAAGTCAGACATCCGCACACACATGGGAAGATCCTTTTCGAGGCTGCCATTGAGGGGGCTCTTTGCACATTGTCTGCACATTGCCAGTATCCTTTGCCTTAATGTGAGAAGAGATTGCATGATAGCAGCACTGGGGTCCTTTCCTGCTGGATGTAAAAAAGAGAACAACAGGTTGATGTAGGTTAAGCGCTGCAGTGCCCGTGTAGAGCAGCTTCAGGGCTTTTGCTGGTCTGTGAAGGAGTCGATAGGGCAGCTCTTCATCCTCCTTCTCTCCACCCCTGGACGTGCACTTAAGAGCTGTGCTTGACTCAGAATTCTAGAGCACATACACCAGGCACCAACCTCCTCCTTAATTCTTCAAAAGCTCCCTCATGCTCAACGCTATGAGTACGGCTAAATTTGCATGTCATTAGCTTTGAGCATGAGGGAGCTGCTAAGATGTGCTGATCGAGTGCAGTGGCATTCTGTGGTTCACTGCCACCTGGGGTGGATCGCTGCTGCGCGCACCCCCCCCCCCCCGACTGCAGAGCAACACGGCACCCCCCCCCCCCCCGGCGTAACACGGTACCTCTGACCCAGTCCCCACCTGTCTACCATTTCCGTCCACCCAGCGCCTCGCGCAACTCTGCGCTGCTGTAAAAGAAGAAAATCGCCTCGTCGGCCCTTCCCTCACTCTGTCCCGCCCTCTGATGTAACATCCTATTTCCTCGAGGGCAGGACAGAGTGAGCGAAGGACCGACGAGGCGATTTTCTTCTCTTACAGCAGCGCAGACGCGAGGCACCGCACCACACAGCTGCCGGGTGGATGGAGCTGGTAGGGACTCGCTAGCAGAGCACCCCCCCCAACCATTGACACCCGGGATGGACCGCCCCCACCGCCCTGCCCTTGCTACGCCACTGATCGGGTGTATTTTTCCGGCGCTATTTGGAACAGTGCTGGAGTTTTCTTCATCTGCCCTTTAGGCGCTAACCTAAAGAACAGTGCCTAGGCGTAATTTGGAACATCTAAAGGCAGGCGCCTAACTCGTGGCGCCCTATATAGAATTAGGGGTATGTGTCTTTATAAAACACTAGCGTAATTAGCAGGAAGTGCACCTAACTTGCAGGCGTGCATATTTACACTTGCTTTCAAACAGGTGTAGGTTCAGATTATTTGATATACTACCTATATAAATTAATGTCTAAGCAGTTTACAATAGTTCAAAAATAAAATCAAATGCAAGGGTTTGGGTTTCAGTAAGAACAGAGACAAAATAACAGACAAAACATCCATAGAAGAGGAGAGTGGGAAGCGGAATGATTACAAAGTATAACAGAGGAAAGATATGTGAAGTATCAGGGGAAGGTGAGATGGTTCCCAATCACTGGATTGTAAACCAAAGTGAGGGGGAAGGGAGGAGGAGGAGCGAGAAAAAAAAGAATGACATATATAGAGGAGAATAATCAGTTCTGCAATACAGTCTGAAAAGATGCAGAGAAGGTAAAGGCTTTAAGCAAAGCCTTAAGTTTGCTAATGGAAGTCACTAGTCATAAATGAAAGGATAAAGAATTCCAAACGGACGATACAGAGACACTAAAGCTAGTATTCCGAAGAATATCAAGATGGGCACGGCTAAAGCATGGGATGGACAATACATTTTACTAGGAGACGCGAAGAGCTCTAGAGGGGGCATGTGATATGAGATGATGCCGAGAAATGTTGGAGAACCTGAGAATTGAATCTGATGACTTATTGCTAAGATCTTATAGGGAATTCTGTACGCAACACGGAGCTAGTTTCAGTTATGAAGAGGGAGGTGTGTTGTGGTCAAATCTTTTGTGGCCATTAAGGAGTCTTATGGCTGTTTTTTTGTACTAGTTGAAGTCCATGCAGCTGAGTCTTTGGGAGTCTGATTAATTACAGGAATTAAACTTATTAATGACCAGTGCAAGAAGTAAAGTATGAAGAGATATAAAATCCGGTGAAAGTCAAAAGGAACGCCAAGATCCCACGACGAAACAACAGCAATATCAAAGGAGTGGGAAATAGACCAGGCTAATCAGAGACAAACGAGGAAACTTCAGTCGATTGTAGATAATTTATTGGTGAAGACTCGACACAGTACCATGTTTCGGCTGGTAGCCTTCATCAGGAGTCTTTGAATAAAATACGTAACAACATCAAATGGTCAATAAATGTAGACGCAAGAAGATGAAACAATGTGGTCTTTAAAAAGTCCTTTGAGTAGAAAATGCATAGGTTCTAAAATGAGCTGCTCTGTATACAGCACTGACAGGCGCTGAATAGATCAGTGCACCCAACCTTTATAGAATACCGGCATAGTGCACAGTTCATGCGTAACATTTGGTTCATGAATAACTTCCTCTGATAGAAACAGGTGTAAGTCCAGCACCTAAAGCTAGATGCAGATCAGCAATATTCTATAATTTGGTGCCTAACTTTTGGGAATGCCCATGACCCGCCTGTGCCCCTCCTATGGCCACATCCCATTTTTGGATGTGCACAGGAAAAGTTAGGCACCAAGATATAGAATAGCACGCAGGGGAGATCCACATGCAACTTCAATCAAGCACCGATTATTACCAATTAACTGGCCAATTGGTGCTCATTCCCTCATTAAAGGGTCCTTTTACAAAGCTGCGGCAAAAGGGTGTTTTTGATGTGTGCCGAAGCCCCCTTTTACCACAGCAGGTAAAAGGCAAGTCTTTGTTTTTTTCAAGAAATGGCCTTGTGGCAATGGCCTTGTGGGGGGAGCAATCACCACCACTGGCGGTAAGATCTCCCGCGCTAACCCAGTGGTAACCGGGCAGCACATGGCACTGACCGATTACCACTGGGTACACACCGGTGCTACAAAAATTGAAATATTTCTGCAGCACCGGAAATGGCTCGCGCTGGGGGAGGGAACTACTGCCGGGCTGCTGCAGAAGCCCGGCGGTACTTCCCTTTTAGCGAGCAGTAAGCCTGCTTTGGGATACCTGCTGCTTCATAAAAGGTCTCCTAAGTTGCACGCGAATCTGAAATCCATATGCAAATTCCAACGCCTAACTGTAGACACTATCCCCCTGATTCTATAAAAGTCACCAAAAATTGCACATAAATATTTAGGTGTGTTCCTGATTTGTGAGCATAATTTAATAGAATAATGAGCCAATTAATGCCAATTAATGCCAATTGGCTTTTTAACAAGCAATTATTGGCACTAATTAGATTTAATTGGGACCTATGCACAAAAAGTTAGGCATGGGATCTGCACCTAAAATTTACACGTGGTTTGAAAAAAAGGGGCACAGAAATGTGAAGGTCATGGGTGTTTGGGGGCAGATCAGGGGTGTGGTTTGAATTATAGGTATAAGTGTAGAATAACAGTGCTCTCTGCATAAATTTAGGTGCGAGCATTTGCACCAGGTTTTGTTGATGCAAATGGCGACACCTACATTTTACGCGCAACCTCTACGCTTATGCATTTATTCTATAAACTGCACCAAACTTTAGGCACAATTTATAGAATACTACTACTACTTATTATTATTATTTCTATAGCACTACTAGACGTATGCAGCACTTTACATTGGACATGAATAGCCCACCTTTTTGATGCTGCTTTTAACTCCTAACCCTTATTCACTTGTTCAGAACCCTTATTTCATCATCCTCACTTTGATATTCCCTTATCTCTTGTTTGTCCTGTTTGTCTGTCCTGATTAGATTGTAAGCTCTGTCGAGCAGGGACTGTCTCTTCATGCTCAGGTGTCTAGCGCTGCGTGCGTCTAGTAGTGCTATAGAAATGATGAGTAGTAGTAGTAGTAGATTCATTATTGTGCATCAATTGTAGGTAGAGGTGAAAGGTACACTGCATTTTCCCTGCAACCCTTATTAGGTGATAAGAGCTATTTGAACACTTGGTGGCGCTGTGGGAAGAGCTAGATCTGTAACAGGGTGGACTGGTTGTCATTTTTGCAGAACACTGTCTTTAGTGCTTCATGCCCACTCAACCGGGTTGACGATGAGGTTAACTATAAAACAGTAATTGAAAAGCAATGACAATTTGCTGTGGTTAAAAAAAAAAGTTTAGTAAATCAGTTTATTCAGAGCAGCCCTTCAAAGTCAGCCAGTTTACGTTAAAATATGTTTTTGCAGATGTCACGTTTAATACAATTTATTATTAAATCTTTCCTGTACAAGGTATAGTTATGCCATCTAAATATTGAAATCAGGATGCAATAAATGCCTAATTAAGCAGGAATACTTGGGTATGCCATTAAAGTAAATGATACAGATTAAGAAGCTTGAGTTTATCTAAATGTCAGAAGGATGGGTGCATTATTGCATCTCTCCATAAACACATTCATTTCTTTTCACATCTTCTGAAGTACGCAAACAACTGCATTCAGCTTTATGTTAGTATGAAGAATGCATTCCTCTGCCATGCTTCTGATTGCGATGGATATAGTAGATATGAGTAACAATTATTAAAAGATTTATTAGATATGACATCTGAGAAGGTTTTGTCTGCTCATACTAAATTGACAGATTTTACAGGATGACCTTGTTTTTGAATTGTTAGTTTAATACACTTTGGGACAGATTCAATATATGGCACTATGCTAAATTAGTATTATGTAAATGGCTTTGGAAAATTGCCATAATTGGGGATAATTCTACAGATGCCTCGTTTTTGGTTCTCTGATGCAGGACAGGAAGTACCAATTCTGTAAATGCATCTTGGTACCCGGATTCCATTCCAAAATACTCATGCAAACACCCATTGGCTAGCCAAAAAGGCATGCCTGCTTAAGTGGGTGTGCCTAGATGCACCAATCTACATGTAGAGCTTATATTCTATAAGCTGCATGGATTCATAGTTGACATGTCCATGCCCCACCCCTGCTCCTCCCATATGTGCACTCCATTCATGATTGCACGCTACGCCACTTATGCACAAGCTTACAGCACAGCGCTTTCAGCAGAAGCATGTGCAATCAGTACTTATTCTGCTTAATACCCTTGCACTGACCCTGACCTCAGAGCAGGTGTAGCTTTGTGTTAAATCATCCTTTCTTTGAGAAGACACTACTACTACTACTTATCATTTCTATAGTGCTACAAGGCATACGCAGTGCTGTACACCATACACAAAAAAGACAGTCCCTGCTCAAAGAGCTTACAATCTAGATAAGACAGGCAGTCAGACAGAACAATTAAGGGTAAGGGAATAAAGAGGTGAGGATAAAAAGGACACAGGGCAAGTGAGCAGTGGTTAGGAGTCAAAAGCAGTGGTAAAGAGGTGGGCTTTAAGTTTGGACTTGAAAACAGCCAAAGAGGGGGCTAGACGTACAGGCTCGGGAAGTTTCTTCCAGGCGTGAGGTGCAGCAAGATAAAAGGAACGGAGTCTGGAATTAGCAGTAGAGGAGAAAGGGAAAGATAAGAGAGATTTATCAGCAGAACAGAGTACCTGAGGGGGGGGGGCGTAGGGAGAGATAAGAGTGGAGAGGTACTGGGGAGCGGCAGAGTGAATGCACTTATAGGTCAATAAGAGAAGTTTGAATTGAATGCGGAAACGGATAGGGAGCCAGTGAAGTGACTTAAGGAGAGGGCTGATGTGAGTATAGCGACTTTGGCAGAAAATGAGTCGCGCAGCACCACCGAATTTCATATCAGTACACTCATTGCTTTATGTATTATTTTATTGTTGCCGCTTAAACAGGTCTACTGATGAAGGCATTTAGGGGGAGATTCTCTATATGGCGCCTAAAAAATTGGCATGGAAATCAGTGCCGACTAAGCATATTCTATAAGCGGTGCCTAGATTTAGGCACGATATATAGAATCTGCTGAGTTGAAATCTCAGTGCCTAAAACTACGCACATCCATTTACACCAATGAAAATGTGGCGTAAATCCTGGCATGTAGATTTAGGCGCAGTGAGCCCATATTCTAAATTTCGGAACACCTACGAAATGCCCATTTTCTCACCCATAGCCATGCCCCTTTTTGCCTGCATGCATTAGAAGTAAGGCGCACTGCATTACAGAATGCAGTTAGCGAGTTGTGCATGTAAATTCTAATTATTGCCAATTAGTGCTCATTATTGCTTGTTAAGAGCTGTTATCAATGCTGATTAGTTTGTTAAGCCAATTAAGTTATGCGCGTTGTTATAGAATCTGCTTGGATTTTGGCGCGGATCTCTAGGCACACTGTATAGAATCCGGGGGTTAGTGCTGAAATACGGCCATGTTGGGATTATATGTCAAGTGCATCCTGTACACTGCATGCTAAGATTGCATTGTGAATTCTCCCATTCTGATTTATCTTGGATTTTGTCTTGGCGCCTTCCACTCTTTTTGCTTGACTGGTGATTCCCTTTGGAAGTGTTTCCCCCCCCCCCCCCCCCCCCCCTTTTCCCTTGTTTTGGCTTTATAAAATTACCCTACACATGACAAAAGACCCAGTAAATAGAAAGCCTAATTTGGTAACCTAAAGGACAAGTCCATAGACCGCTATTAAATGGACTTGGAAAAATTCCGCATTTTTAGGTATAACTTGTCTGGAATGTTTTTACGTTTGGGGAGCGTGCCAGGTGCCCTTGACCTGGATTGGCCACTGTCGGTGACAGGATGCTGGGCTAGATGGACCTTTGGTCTTTCCCAGTATGGCACTACTTATGTACTTATGTACCTACAAGATCCCAAATTCTCTGTGTTGTATACAAGTCCAAAAGTCAGGTGTGACGTGGCCATGCTAATGTGCTGTGTCACAAGCAGATAAATATCAAGCATGTCGTTGCCGTGTCTTCCGCATTTAACGTTAAACAGACTCCACACACTGCAAAACATGACAATGAGATGTCTCTGCCATGTTGGCCGTTACAAACCAGTGACCCAATTATTTATACAGCGTCACCGGTTGCTCGTGAAACACAGAATTACTTCTAAAATTCTGATGCTGACTTTTAAGGCCTTCCGCACTGGCTCGTTGGCCTATCTTCAGTTACTATTCCCTACACACCTGCTAGGGTCTTGTGTTCCTGGACTTGGTGGTTCCTGGACTTAAATTTGCACGTCTGGAAGTCACTAGGCATATTGTCTTCTACTTCTTATCTCCTTCAGTCTGGAACGACCTTCTCTTACCCATTTGTGCCTGTTCCCTAGAGCATTCACTGTTGCTTAGGGTCAGGGTTTTCTCGGTGTGGTCACTGTGTTCCATGTTCCTTTTCACTACCCCCCTGCTGCTAACTTGCCTGCCTGTGTTGGTATGAGTGAATTTCTCTCTCCTGTCATTTTGCTTTGGTTCCTTTCTCCGCTTTTGTTAGTTCGGACACTGCTCGGTTCTGCCCTCAGTTTGAGCGGTATAATAAATCTTTAAATAAACTATAAACCAGGTTGAGGAATGCAGATTGTGGAAAGTCTTTGCAAACCGCTGTACTTAGAGAATTCAAGAGATGCAGCTAACTTTCCGGCAGGAGCATCAGCGGTCTAGCGTGCGTACAATGCTCTAAGGGCAGCCTCACCCTTAAAATTTAGAACCCTGTTTACCAAGCAGCATTACAGGCACGTTAACATTTTTAATGCGTGTTAACCATATACATGCTTACAATATCCCTATAGGTGCCTACATGGTTAGTGCGCACGCTAAGTGTAGGCGCGCTAAAAACACTAACGCACCTTAGTAAACAGAGCCCTTAAAGAGGAATCCAATGCCATTGCTTCCTCCACCAAATAAATGTTATAGACTAGTAAAAAAAGGCCCGTTTCTGAAAGAAATGAAACGGGCGCTAGCAAGGTTTTCCTCGGAGTGTGTATGTTTGAGAGAGTGTGTGAGAGTGACTGTGTGAGAGAGAGTGAATGTGTTAGTGTGTGTGTGTGACAGAGAGAGTGAGACTGGGTGCGAGTGTGTCCGTGAGAAAGAGAGTGTGTGTGTGTGTGAGATTGAGAGTGTATGCCAGGGGCGCCCCCCTCCCTCCGAGTTCCAGGGTCATCCCCCCTCCCTCCCTCTGAGTTCCAGGGTCATCCCCCCTCCCTCCCTCCGAGTTCCAGGGTCGTCCCCCCCCTCCCTCCCTCCCTCCCTCCGTTCCAGGGTTGTCCCCTCCCTCCGAGTTCCAGGGTCCCCCCTCACTCTGAGTTTCAGGGTCCACCCCTCCGTCCCTCCCAGTTCCAGGGTCATCGTCGTCCCTCCCTTCCTCCCTCCCTTCCAATTCCATGCCCCCTCCCTACGAATTTTAAAAGTCATCTTCACTTACCAAGTCAGGGTTACGGCGGATGGCAGCAGTAGTAAAAGGCGTGCAGGCTCAGCCCTTCTCTCTCTCAGCTGTGGTCCCGCCCTTGTGGAAACAGGAAATGAGGGCGGGACCACAGCTGAGAGAGAGAAGGGCCGAGCCTGCACGCCTTTTACCGCTGCTGCTGTCCGCCGTAACCCTGACTTGGTAAGTGAAGATTAAAAATTGGAGGGAGGGGGCCTGGAACTGGAAGGGAGGGAGGGAGGGAGGAAGGGAGGGATGACAACACCCTCATGCGTGTGACGTCACGTGTGACGAACCAGGAAGCACACTAACATCAGGACAGGAGATGGATAGCAGCAGCACAAACCCTACAAACCCTTCACTGCCACGTAGTCAGCTTCAGAACGTTGGAGGTGCTTTTTATTATAGTAGATTAGGGGAAAAAGGCCTAGCAGCTCCCCATCCCGTTAGTAGTCCTGTCCCCTTGAATATTCCTCCATCCCACCCTAGTTTCAAACAAGTCAGGCCCCTAGGTACCATTAGGCTCTTCTCCTTCCCACCCCCATACACAAGCACTCGGCCCAATCTCACCTATTCGCTGGCACCAGAATACAAAATGACACTAGCTGACCTCCTCCTGTACAGGGTAAAGGTGGACAGTGGGTCAGTTGGTGTCATTTTGAATTTTTGGCAGTAAGTGGAGAAGAGGAAAATGAGATCACTGAGAAGGAGAATTTAAAACAGTTTTATTTATAGAATTAGATCATATTTAGGGCTCCTTTTACAAGGTGACGCTACCGATTAGCGGCACGCTGAGTGCGAAGAAGCCCATGGGAATTGAATGGGCTTCTTTGTATTCAGTGCATGCTAATCAGTAGTGCTGCTTTGTAAAAGGAGCCCATAGTTTGCAGACGCAATTGGTTTGATTGCGATTTATAATGTTAGGAGATGATTGAAGGTCTTTCTTTTCGTAGGACCTTTTAATTGAGTTTTCTGTTTGTTTTCTGTTATTTTAGCATGGAATTGTAGGATGGTTCCATGATTATTGATTTTGGTTGTGATTATTTCTCGTGTGTATTGTTTTATTCACGTCTGTTTTATTTTATGAATGTTGGTTGTAAACTGAATTGGATGGTATTTATCAGTTTTGTGGAATATAAATGGATTAAAATAAATAAAATATTTTTTTTACCAAATGGTATGCACTCTTAATGACATTGCTCACGTAATGTCAAAATAGCAAAAAAAAAACCTGAAAAAAATGAAAATTCCTATAAAAGACACAGAAAGATACAAATCGAACATTTGCTGGCTACATATCTGTAATGCTTAGTGTATGGCTTTCTAATGCAAAATTTTAGCAACCCAATATAGTAACCAAATAGAAGGCAAATGGGCCCTGCAGAAAAAGGTATGCACTAACATGGGAGATCACACCGGACACATGGGTCTGCGATTGTATCAACACCCAATTTCATCACGTACACACATCTGTGCATGCACTGCAATATTATTCCGTGCATAACAGTTGTGCTCAGATCTGTGAGTGTATGAACATCAGTTTTGACTTTTTTTTTAACCTATGCTCTTTGTGGAACCAAGAAAAAAAAAAAGATGTCGGTCTTATATACTGACAGTAAAGAGAAAGCACAGGCATGGAATCCCTCCTAACTTGACCTCAGAACAACAAGCTAACCTTTTAAGCCTCCTCAGACTTGGCGTTAAAGCTCCAGCCTTGTTTTCAACCCTTCAGTCATCTGCACACTTCTCTGCACCTGCACAAAATAGCTATAGTCTCTGATGTCTATGAAGGGCTTTGAACA
The DNA here is from genome assembly GCF_901765095.1 of Microcaecilia unicolor. NCBI lineage: Eukaryota > Metazoa > Chordata > Amphibia > Gymnophiona > Siphonopidae > Microcaecilia > Microcaecilia unicolor. The sequence goes on from NC_044039.1 coordinate 26,615,592, forward strand.
AAACTGTTTTTAAACATCTGTGCGGAGGAGCATTTGCAAAGCATTTAGACTTACAAAGTTCCACAAAATTGTGTGTTAAAGCCATGCTAACCCTGCACAAAGCCTAAATTACACTTTTGCTTTGAGTCCTTGGACTGCAAGAAAGGAGAGGTAGCCTTGTCTGCCTCTAGACATATAAGAAAGGGAGCAGATAAATAAATAGGTATGAGGGATTAGAAGGGCAGGAAAGGGTTACAAAAGCAATAAACTCAGTATCTATACATCTGTTCTTCCCGGTCATTAAGTGGCCTTGACAACATCATATATTCTTTATTAGCCAACAAACTTTTGTAGATAAAGAAAGATATTTTTCTGATCTTGTTATGATTTATGGGCTTGTTTTCAGTTGTTTTTTTTTTTTATGATGCTCAGACTGAAAAGAAATAAATCTGTAAACCCCTCTGCAAGTCCTAACAGCATGGAAAGTGAAAGCAAATCCCGAAAAAGCACAAAAGAAATGGCGAGGCAAAGCACTTGAAAAAAAGAAAAAGAAAAGTGGAAGTCATGCATTAAAAAAATATCCAGTGTGGATTTCTACTGAGTAGGCTTTCACTGTCCTCAGCAGCTGCCATCATTCAGCTTTCTCCACTTTCATCCTTCAAAATTTCAGCCTACGCCAGTGCCTGAATCCCACCTCCCTCTTTTCATCTCTTAATCCCTCACTTGAAAACTTTCCACTGGTATCATGTATAGGGCTTGTCTCTTTTCCACTGTATGGTGGCCAATGGAATTTGCCTTTCCACAAAAAAAAAAAAAAAGACATTAATTGTGGACTGGAAAGCAATGTTTATGTTTCCTTTGGGGGAAAAAGAAAGCAGTCTGGGAGTGTGTCTGACTTGTCTTTTTCATGCACTGCTTTGACCTGCGCTTTATCTTAGTCCCCAGTTTCCGCAATGAAAGTGAAAGGCCCGGGAGGCCTCTCAACACTTGCCCCGCGTGCCCCCAGTCCAGCGGCTGGAGTGGGCGCGAGCCAGGGAAAAAAGGGGGGGAGGAGCCAGCGGCTGGAGTGGGAGCGAGCCAGGGAAAGTGGGGAGGAGCCAGCGGCTGGAGTGGGGAAAGGGGAGGAGCCAGCGGGCTGGAGTGGGCGCGAGCCAGGGAAAGGGGGAGGAGCCAGCGGCTGGGGTGGGCGCGAGCCAGGGAAAGGGGGAGGAGCCGACGAGTCCCCGCCCCGTCCTTTCCCTTTCGTCTGCGATCCGCTAGGACCTGAAGGGGGAGCGGGACATCAGCAGCAAGAGTGAATCAGCATCCTGTAACCGTACACCGCGCACAATCAGACGAGCCGCAGGTCCGTTTAAAGGGAAAATGAGGAGCCCAGACAGATCGTGCCGTCCCCTCGCTGGAGACTAGCGCTCGGAGCGATTGCAAAAAACAAAACAAACACCCAGCCGGCTGCTGCTGAGACCGAGGGCCGGACCAAATATAGCTCGGAAAAGGGACGCACAGCATGCGCCGCGCGTGATCCCGGGCAAATCCGGCGCGTCCGATCATGCTTTAGATATTTTGTTTTCGCTCCCTCCGCGGCTGACAGCCGGCTCGCGCCGTCCTGTTACTGCACAAAGAGCCGACGCGGCAGCATGAAGGAGGTGGCGTCACGGGCTTGTGCACCGGCTTTGGGTTACTGCTGACCCTGCTCCAGCCGGCATCTCCTTCGTCTCACCTGTTTGGCTTTTCACTTTCTGCGCCCCCTCCCCCTCCGCGATCCCCAGTGCGGGCTTTCTTGAGCGCTTTGCACGCCCCCCCCCCCCCCCAATGCACAGGAGAGGTTAAGGGGGGGAATGGTGGTCTTGTACACCCTGCTGTTCTGAAGGCAGACCCGATCTGGGGTAGGGATCGGAGCCGGCTGCTTCTGCTGCAAGTGCCCGCTTTGCAGCCTGCCATGGACGGTGCTGCTGGCGGTGCTGCCACTGGTTCCAGCTCTGCAGACTCCAGCACCTGCGTTGCTGCCCAGTGCACTTCATTGAGCTCAGAGCCGGATGAGAAGGAATCGGTGCCCATGATGGAGCAGGAAGATGGTTCTCCATCCAGCACAGCCCCGTCTCCCCCACCGCCGCCTTCCCCTCCTCCTGGGGCGAGGAAGCAGCACGGGGTGAAGAGGCATCACCACAAGCACAATCTGAAGCACAGATACGAGCTGCAGGAGACCTTGGGCAAAGGAACGTACGGCAAAGTGAAGCGAGCCATCGAACGGTTTTCTGGCCAAGTGGTAAGCAAACATTGATTTGTGTGTTGCAAGATCTTTGAACTAGGGGGCACATAGAGGCATATTTCCAAAGCACTTAGCCTTCCAAAGGGAACTTTGGAAGGCTAAGAGGCATATTTTCAAAGCACTTAGCCTTCCAAAGTTCCATAGAAACCTATGAAACTTTGGAAGGCTAAGTGCTTTGAAAATGTGCCTCTAAGTGCTTTGAAAATATGCCTCATAGTGGACACCGTTGAATTCCCGGTTACTTTTTTCAGTGCCTCAGAAATCAGCAAAGTGCTGCCTCTCATCAGTTAAATAATTGATCTGCTCTACTTTGTAGCGTATATATTTTGCCCCTTTCCTATGTCAAATAGTTTTTTTTTTTAAATTGCAAGTGCATTAAGTAATTATCCCAGTTATCGAAGTATTTGCTGCAGGGGAGCATACCTGCCAGTTCACTCATAAAATTCATTGCGCTTGACTGACCCTTAAAGGTTCACTAGCTTTGGCTTCAGAGTGAGCTTGGATTTAAAGCAGCCTGGAAATAGCCTAAAATACTCGAAGTCAGCATTTGCTGGGGCCACTGCTTAACTGTATAGCAATTATCGCAATTTTAAACACGCGGGCGTGTGTGTGTGGTTTTGATATCGTATTTTATATGGTTTGATACTTGGTAAGATTTTACAGATGTTGCAGCAGAGATGGATGGAGTGTGCTGTGTATGGCAGCTTGTAGTTATAACTTTGACGTATCAGTGCTGGCTTCTTTGATAATTGTATATGGTTCTAACAACTGGGTCTACACATGGTTAAAAGCTCTTTAAAAAAACTTTCAGCCCAGCCATCAGCTAAGCTCTTTGCAAAGGTCCCGGGGCTTTAAATCTTCTGAGTGACCAGAGACAGGGGAGGGGGAAACAGTTACTTGGACCCCCCAGGTCTTTCCACTTGACTATCAACAGTTAACCTGCCATCTCTCTGGGGTCAGGTCTTGGCTAAGCCTTCCTATTAATTTCATTTGTATTTGAGAATCTCAACAGTCAAATGAACACGATATTGTCTATAACTATTTATTAGGTTTTGGCTCACATCTTTTCAGTTGTAGCTCTAAATGAATTACATTCAGGTTCACTAATCTGAGGGGGCCTTTTACAAAGCTGCTGTAGAATTGTCCGTAGTGTGCTGTATGTGGGTCTTTTATTGTGTAAAAATCCTTTATTTCCCATTAATTTCATTTCTGGCTGTGCCGTAACGTTCTACACTCTATACAAGGTGAGAACTCTTAACATAAGCTCAACAACATGCAAAATATAATGTTCTTAGAAAATAATAGAAGCAATCAACTGACGAGGAATGCAAAAAGCCTCAAAGACCTTCTAGGGTTAATACCCGTATGAAGTTCCAGCCTTCTTTATTGGCTGAAACAGTTCATCACTGGCATAAAAATCCTTCCTCCACCACTTTAATAAATGTCTCTTACAAATAGTATCATGACTTAATGCTGAGACAACTTTTACTACATAGCTTTACACTAATTCATTGCTATTCAGTTGGAATGCCAGGTCACAGAGCCTTCAACCAGTACCAAAAACCAACGTTGACCACTGTTTCATCCGGCTTCCTAAGGGTTAATGGCTGCTATTGCTCTGGAATCCGGGCTGAACTTCTCTTCTTCTTTGTGAGAAGTTCAGCCCAGAGTCCAGAGCACAAGCAGCCAATAACCCTGAGGCAGTTGGACGAAACATTGGCCAACGTTGGGTTTTTTTGGCGCTGGTTGAAGGCTCTGTGACCTGGCATTCCAACTGAATAGCAACGAATTAGTGTAAAGTTTTCTCAGCATTAAATCATGATATTGTTTACTAGAGATATTTATTATACTGGTGGAGGAAGGTTTTTTATGCCAGTGATGAACAGTTTCACCCAATAAAGTAGGCTGTAGCTTCATATGGGTATTATCCCTAGAAGCTCTTTGAGGCTTTTTTGCTTCCTCATGGGTTGATTTGCTTCAATTATTTTCAGAGAACATTATATTTTGCATGTTGTTGAGCTTGTGTCGTAATGTTACCGTTAGTGCGCAGCCATTAAAAAAAATTACCATGTGATTACTTACTGCCACCCATTTAGGAGGTGGTAAGGGCTCCCGCATTAAGCATGTGCCAAACAGTTAGCGTGCGGTAATGTAGACATAGGCGCCGACACTGTGGGTGCTCGAGCACCCCCAATATTTCACCCGCCGGAACCGGAAGTTCCCTTCGCAAGCCCGACCTGCCCAATGACCGCCCTCTTCTCCCTCAACAGTCCTCCGTCCTCGCCTTCCTGCGTGCCGCCCAGAATTTTAAAAGTCATCTTACCTCGGGGTCCCGGCGGCAGCAGTGAAAGGCGTGCAGGCTCGGTGCCTCAGCCTTCCCTTCTCTCTCTCACCTCTGGTCCCGCCCTTATGGGAATGGGAAATGAGGGCGGGACCAGAGCTGAGAGAGAGAGAAGGGAAGGCTGAAGCGCCGAGCCTGCACGCCTTTCACTGCTGCCGCCGGGACCCCGAGGTAAGATGACTTTTAAAATTCGGAGGGAGGGAGGGGGGCCTGGAACTCGGAGGCAGGGGGGCCTGGAACTTGGAGGGGGGGCAGGGGAAGGAGCACCCCCAATCATTTTGAAAAGTTTGCTCCTATGAATGTAGATGTGCTGATTAGTGCAGAAATGCCCACTCCCTGCCTCTAGCATGCCCCTGTAAAAATTACTGAAAAATAATGTGCAGTTACCCCGCACACATGCCAAAATTAATAGGACGCTTTTGTGTGTCCCGTGTTAGGCACGTGTTAGTGGTTAATGCAGCTTAGTAAAAGGACCCCTAAGTTTGTTCCTGATGCAATGTAAGGTTGAGGGCCCCTTTTACCAAGCAGCGGAAAAAGGGGCCCTACGGTGGTGTCAGCATGTCGGTTTGCCGCGCGACGAGGACCCCCTTTACCACCACCCGGTAAAAGATTCTTTAAAAAAAAAAAAAAGATATGGCCTTGTGGTAAGTTAAACACTTGCCGTGAGGCTATTTCCTGGGAGAAGCCCTTACTGCCAACCATTTAGGAGGCGGTAAGGGCTCCCACGCTAACTTAGCAGTAGCCAGGCTCAGCACGGGGATGTCTGATTACCACTGGGTAAGCCCCCGGCACTAAAAAAAAACCAAACTATTTTTTGAGTGCCAAAAATGGCACGTGGCACACACCAGCACTGCTGCTGGACTTCTTCGGTAGCCCGGCGGTAGGGCCGATTTGCCATACGCCATTACCAGAGCTGCCCTACTGGAGCATACTAAAAGGGCCCCTAAATGACTTGTCCAGGGTCACAAGGAGCCACAGTGAGATTTGGGCCTGCTGATCTAACCATTACTCCTCAGTCAAGGCTTTCACCTTAGTGTATTCTCTGTTCAGAATAGGTAGAAAATATTGCCCAGTCCCTTTGCAAGAGCTTAGCAAAAAGGGAAGCAGCTTAAAGCCTGTTTGTTTAGAAGGGCTTGTTGGGGATATGCTGGAGGGATCACATTAAGGCTCGATGAGGTAATTTGAGCACTAATTTTTGCTCTCTGTGATGATCAGTTGTATTTGATTTCTGTTTTTAGGGTTCTGTGTTATGTTCTTTTTTAAATGGTTTTTGTATTCTATGTTTGTCTGTTTCTCATTTTAACTTTGTGTATTTTATTTACAACTTGCCTTTGAGATCTTTGATAGGTTGAGGTATAAATGGTTAGAGCAGTGGACTGAGAATCAGGAAAGCCTGGCGTAAATCCCACTGTGGCTCCTTGTTTCCTTGGGCAAGTCACTTAACCCTCCATTACCTCAGTTGAACACTTAAGGGCCCTTATATTAAAGAAGATTAAGCCCTTAGTGGGAAAGCGTTGAAGTGTTTTACGATATTGTGCACGTTAACTGTTTTAAAATAATATTTTTGTAGGGGGCAGGTCATGGGCATTGTGGGCTTTCCAGCGCTATCCAGCTAATGAATTCTGATTAGTGCATACTAGCCAAATAAAGCAGACTTAATGCAAGAGACCTAAACAGGAGGCAGTAAATACGCCCAAGTTAATTTTTTTGCACATGTTCTGCAAATTAAAAAAAAAGCCCTAAAATGTGTTAAATCAGGGCTTAATGAGCAGGGAAGTCTTTCATTAGAATATGTCAGGCCTGGATTTCAATGCACTTTATTTATTTATTAGGATTTATTTACTGCCTTTTTGAATGAATTCACTCAAGGCGGTGTACAGCAAGAATAAATCAAACATAAGTAATAGACAATTACAGCAGTAAAAATATTCAAACAATACAAAGTATGCTACATTACAATGCCAACCCAATACTCAATAAACATTAGTTTGGAAGTTCATTTTTCAGTTCTATCAATACTCTGGGATGAATACCATCTGGTCCAGGCAATTTGCTACTCTTTTGTTTGTCAAATTGTGCCATTACATCTTCCAGGTTCATGGAGATTTCATTCAGTTTCTCTGACACATCAGCTTTGAATACCATTTCTGGTACCGGTATCTCTCCCAAATCTTCCTCAGTGAAGATCGAAGCAAAAAATTTATTTAATCTCTCTGCTATGGCTTTGTCTTCCCTGAGTGCCCCTTTTACCCCTTAGTAAAAGGGTCCCTTTGATTGTGAGCCCTCCAGGGACAGTATAATACTTACTGTACCTCAGTGTAACTCACCTTGAGCTAGTACTGAAAATGTGTGAGCTAAATCCAAATAAATAAATAATAACAATCTTCCACAGCCTCTTTTTCAGACTAAGGACTAGATAAAGTGCCACCTAAAAAATTGCCCCCCCCCCAAAAAAAATAGTGCTTACCATTATTCAATAAACTGCGTTTAAAGTTAGGCGCGGTTTATAGAATAGTGTTTAATTCTGGGAACTGCGACTACATTTAGGCATGACCATTTATACCAATGAAAACCTGGTGTAAATCCCCACACATAAATTAGATGCAGATCCCCATAATTCTGTAATAATGCGCTTAAGTTGCAGAAACACCCCCAACCCGCCCATACTCCTCCCATGTCCATGCCCCCTTTTTGGGTCCACCCACTAGAATCCTCCTAAAAAGATGTGTGCGTAAATTCTAATTATTGTCAATTAGTGCTGACAGTTGCTTGCTGGTACCCAATTATTGGCGCTGATTGGCTTTTTATTCAATTGAGTGTGTAAATTGGACGCACGCCCAAATTTACACACACAACTCGAAAGTGCCATATATAGAATCTGGGGGGTAAATGGGTGAATTACTACTACTACTACTTAACATTTCTAAAGCGCTACTAGGGTTACGCAGCGCTGTACAATTTAACATGGAAGGACAGTCCCTGCTCAAGGAGCTTACAATCTAAAAGACAGGTGTACAATCTAAAGACTCTTGAATCACTGGAACCAATTTCCAGAAGATTGGTTCAGTAAAATATATGCTTAGGTCCAGTTCTGGAAGTTTTCTCAGTTTTCTGGGTGGCTTAGAATTCCACTAATGTTTGTGCCAGGAACCCTTAAAATGATCTTCAGTCTGTTCCCCCAGTCTCAGTGTAGCCTTGAAAATGGTGAGATACATTTTCAAGTTCTTTTTGATAAATGGTATTTTCTCTAACATGAATGAAGTCGTTTTTATTATTATTGGGAAATTTTTAGAAGGTCTTCTATCAGCAAATGTCTTCTAAAAATTGCCCCACTCAAGTGCAGGGAAAAGGATTGATGCTGGGGGTTGGATTGGGGAGGGGACGACTTGGTAAAGTATGGGCAAGGGTCTCATTTTGAAATCCCTCTGTGTACTCTACCATGTGCACGTGCAAACAGGATCAGCTTTTTGTGTGTAGCGCCTATGTGGTTGCAGTGTGCCATGCACAAAGTGGCGCCACCCTGTGGGCATTGTGTATAGCACCTATGTGTTTGTAGTGTTCTATGCAAAAGGCGGCGACACCTTATGGGTTTGATGTGGAGTGGTCTTGACATCCAGTGGTGCTGTGATCTTGGGTAAGTCACTTAACCCTCCATTGCCTCAGGTACAAATTTAGATTGTGAGCCCTCCTGGGACAGAGAAATATCCAGTGTATCTGAATGTAACTCACCTTGAGCAACTACTGAAAAAGGTGTGAGCAAAATTCAAATAAATTATTTGAGATTCTGTTGCTACTATCTGATATTTTACATGGAATGATGCTACTATGTGAGAATCTACATGGAATGTTGCTAGTGGAGGAGTAGCCTAGTGGTTAGTGCAGTGGAACATGGAATGTTGCTACTATTTGAGATTCTACATGGAATGTTAATGTTGCTATTCCACTAGCAACAGTCCATGTAGAAGCCTGCCCTTGCAGATCAGCAACGTGGCCGTGCAGGCTTCTGTTTCTGTATGTGCAGGACGTCAGACTCACAGAAACAGAAAGCTGCGCGGCCGCATTGCTGACTGTTGCTAGTGGAGGAGTGGCCTAGTGGTTAGAGCACCAGTCTTGCAATCCAGAGGTGGCCGGTTCAAATCCCACTGCTGCTCCTTGTGATCTTGGGCAAGTCACTTAACCCTCCATTGCCTCAGGTACAAACTCAGATTGTGAGCCCTCCTGGGACAGAGAAATATCCAGCGTACCTGAATGTAACTCACCTTGAGCAACTACTGAAAAAGGTGTGAGCAAAATCTAAATAAATAAATGTGGTCATGTTGAAAAAGAGACAGGGGTAGGAGGTGGATATAGTTTATTTATGGCTTGATATACCGCTGTTGCAAAAAGCTTGGTCACAGCGGTTAACAGTAAAAACAGTAGTCAATAATACACACAAAATAAAAGGAATGCCATTGTTAGATAAGAGAGTAAACAAACATTCTGAAAAGATGAGGAACTGAGGAGTCTGGGCCTGTAGGTGCAGGTTGAGAGGAGCGCAAGCGCTAGCCAGAGTTGGTCAAACCAGAGGTTAATTGGTAGAAATTAGTTTTTAGAAGCATTTTAAGGGGTCCTTTTAGTAAGCTGCGCAAGCATCTACTCGCGTGTGGCTCTTGTGGTAATTTCATTTTTGGTGCGCATCCGATTCACTTGTCTGACAGATATTTTTTATTTTCGGACGCGCGTAACAGATGCGCGCCAAGTGGCATTTGACGCACGTAGGTCATTACTGCCCGGATTCTTTAACGCTAGGTCAATGGCTGGCGGTAAGGTCTGAGACCCAAAATGGACACGCGGCAATTTTGATTTTGCCTCGCGTCCATTTTCGGCAAAATTTTTAAAAAAGGCCTTTTTCACAGGTGCGCTGAAAAACAGATTGGCACGCGCCCAAAACCCGCACCTACACTATCGCAAGCATTTTTCAGTGCACCTTAGTAAAAGGACCCCTAAATTTGGTAAAATTAGACCTGATAGCAGGGGGAAGGTCATTCCAGGACTTCAGGGCAAGAAAAAAAAAAAGGAAGACGGGAGCGAGTAGACATGATAAGCCATATGGGGAGAGGGTTGAGTAAGACGATTGGCATCTAAGGATCTGAGGTTGCAATTGGGGGTACAGGGTATAGTCAAAGAGGAGAGATAAGAGGGGGTGCCAGTGTGAAAGGCCTTATGAGTCAGGCATTGAAGGTAGAACGGTAAGAAACAGGGAGCCAGTGTAATCTAGCCAAGAGCAGAGAGACATGATCGAATTTGCATGCTTTGATCAAAAGATGGGCAGCTGCATTTCAGAGAGTCTGTAACCTATGAAGGGAAGACTTTGAAATACCACAGTGTATTTTGAAGGCAGACCACCTCTAAGCTAACTTGCACCCTGTATAACAGCCTGAAATTGGTGTCCTGACCCCTTTGGTGGTGGCAACTCCAGCACAGTACTCTCTATTGGTAGTGATTTTAGTACCCCCTTTCTCTGTCCTCCCAGCGGTCCCTGTTGTCTCATCCCCCTAATCACGTTGGGGAAGCTTCGGTCCATTTGCTCTTATATCAACACTCTCTCCCTTCACACTTTGATCCACGTTTTTCTGACGTCAAGACTTGATTATTATAATTCTGTTTACTCTGATATTTCCAAGTCTTCCCTTCGTAGGTTACAACCACAGTAAACAGAATTACAATAATCAAGTCTTGGCGTCAGAAAAACATGGATCAAAGTGTGAAGGGAGAGAGTGTCGATATAAGAGCAAATGGACCAAAGCTTCCCCAACGTGATTAGGATTAGGGGGAGGAGACAACAGGGACCGCTGGGAGGACAGAGAAAGGGGGAACTGTAGTAAAATCACCATCCCTACCAACAGAGAGTACTGTGCTGGAGTTGCCACCCCCAAAGGGGTCAGGACACCAATTTCAGGCTGTTATACAGGGTGCAAGTTAGCTTAGAGATGGCCCTGCCTTCAAAGTACACAGGGTAAAAAAAAATAATAATAATAATCCCCTATTACCAGTGAGTTCCAGAATTTTTGCAGGGAATTTGTCTTTGCAAGTTGTCTCCTGGGTCTACAGACTTGAAATTGCCCTCATAAGCGACTAAATACAATCAAGACCCGTTGAGCAATTTTCCAAGTTTTTCTAGCATCTGAATGGTCTTAAACACCTGCTTATTTTTCAGTTCAGTGTTGTTAACAAAGGATATTCAGCTGGTGGCGATGAGCTTTTTTTTTAGCTGCTGGCAGAGTTATTGCCAGATATTCAATGCTGGGCCATGTCTGGGCACAGCATTAACTATCTGGGTTTATGTGTCCGGCTATCTCTTATGAGATTAAGTGCAATATTCAGCACTGAACCACCTAAGTGACATCACATAGATTGGACTGAGTTTTATGCGGTCCAATATGGCTACTAACTAAGGGGCTCTTTTAATAAGCTGCGTTAAAAAGGGCTTAACGCGGTTTACTGAAAGGGCCCCTTAATTCTCCATTGCCCCAGGTACAAAAACTTAGGCGGTTTTTTACGTAGGCGCGCTGGCGTTTTTAGCACGTATTAAAAATAAGTGTGCGCTAAACGCTAAAGATGCCCATAGAAATACATCGGCGTCTTTAGCGTTTAGCGCACGCCTATTTTTAACGCACGCTAAAAACACAAGCGCGCCTCCATAAAAGACCCTTTTAGTGAGCCCACTAGGGACAGAGAAAGTACCTGCATATAAATACATAAACCACTTTGCCCTAACCAGAGAGTGCTGCAGGGGTCTGCGCCGATGTTGTGTGGCAAATCTGGTTAAGCGCCGCTGAATATTAGCGCCTGGCCTAGTCAGCATGATTTCACCGGTTAGATGATCTCCTACCTGATTAAATCATGATAAATATTCACCCATCAACCAATCCAAGAAGTTTGAGAATAAGATAATGTTGTTTGTGGGTGCCTCCTCTAGTTTCTTAACGATTTCAATCAGGAAATCTGTTTGTTTTCCCCTCTGTTGAGGGGTTCAGAATTAACAAGTAAAGAAACAGCCAGGACGCCACTCGGACCAAGCCGCCATCAGCCTCAGTCACAGCATTCAACAGAACTTGTAGTTAAGTACTGCGGGTTTGCAGGTTTAGTATAGAAGGTTCCGGGGTACATGGTTTAGATAGATTGGCGAGTTTGTCACACGGGGGGGGGGGGGGGGGGGGGGGGGGGGGGTAGTCCGTGCAAGTTCTGGTTTACATGAGAGTCTGGTACTGTCTGTTTTAGTTTGAATTTGGGTGTCTCTCACTAGGTAAAAAGTAAGGAGCAAGGGAGTTTTTTAATATCATGCGCTTTTCTCACCTAGAGTGAGTTTTTTGCGTTTTTATTATTTTTTCTCGTTTGCTTCTTACGGGAACCAATGATATGATTGGACTCCTAAGTTGTAGTGGTTCTGTCAAATACAATTATATTTTTCACTATTTGGAGCTTTGAGGTTCCCATTTATGTAATTTATAGATTTCCTGATTGAAATCGTTAAGAAACCAGAGGAGACACCCACAAACTAAATTATCTTATTCTCAAACTTCTTCGATTGGTTGATGTATAATAATTAAGTTTGGATTTCCCTAAGTGATTATAGAATATTCACCCATTACATTTTATTGATTGGCCTACACAAATCTGAACTGAAGGTAAGTTACAATTCAGGTGCCTGTCCCAGAAGGTTTATTGTACTTGAGGCTTTGGAGAAAGCGAGGTGACGTGCCCATGGTCAGGTTTCAGCCTTAGGAATTTCACCCCTCTTTTTCAGCCTGCTGCTTATTCTTGAACTCTGTCTGGGATTTCTAATGTTAAACAGAGTCTCGGCAGTAGTAGGACTTATGTTTTTTAACTATGGAATTTCAAGGAAACCACAACAGGTATTCAAAGCTGGTTCCTAGGGCAGAAAATTTCCCCCACCGTGTTCTATACAGTATTTCAAAACAGCACGTGACATTCTAACGTCATACTTCAGGGGAAGAGAGTTTCTATCATCGTTATTTCGAGGGGAAAAAGTAGTGGCTGAACTTGATATAAGTGGGAACCTGCCGAAAGTCAGCAGAGGGGCCTGTTGATTTCCAACGTGGATTTAAATGACATAGTTGAAATTTCTTTTTAAGAGGAATTGTACAAGGAGGGCGTAATGCAAGATATTAAATGACGACTTGGCTTTAATTGAAGTGAGAAAGTATAACAATCGGTGGCGGATGACAGGTGGGGGTGTGGGCTACTTAAGGAGTGGTGTATATAGTCTGCAGTTGGTGAAGAAGTAACCTGAGGTAATACTTCTTCGTGGAAAGGGTGGTGAATTCATGAAATTGCCTCCCGCTGCTCTCGGTGGAGGTGGTGGAGACGAAAACTGTATCTGAATTAGGTACTTGCCTAGGGACAAGTGCCTAATATCTCGAACAGAGAGTAGATGATACGAATGGCCAGACTGATTAGGTCATATGCCGGCTGATATTCAGCCGGTGGTCAGCGTTTTTAAAAATGCTTACCGTCGCCGGCTAGATTAGCCCCAGATATTCAATGCCAGGCCATGTGCGGGCACCAGAACAGGCTATGGGGCTGGCTGCCAGAGCTTAGTCATAACTAGATTTTACTTTTTAAGTGGCCCCGATCCCCCTCCCTTCCCCCCCCCCAGCCTGTGAGACTCAAACCCCTCCTCTCCCCCTCCCCACAATAGCCCTTAACTCCATGGGCCTACCCGATAGCCCTGGTGGTCCTAGTGGGGGTGATGGGGGCTGGAGCAAAGCCCATTCGCTCCCCCCCCTCACGGCTGTTATTGGAAAATGGCTGCCGTGACTTCTAAAGTACTCTAATATTTGTTTCCTTTGAAAAGCGGCCATGAAAATTGTATCTATCTATTTAGGGGTGAGTGTAGCTCAGGATTCAACATTTCCACCTCATTTTTAAAACAAGTGCAAAGTCTGCTCAGGTTAAAGAATATTCATTTCATGCCACAGACTGACGACTGCTTCCTGATAATTATTGAATATTCAACATTTGCTTTCATAAGTACATAAGTGCATAAGTATTGCCATAATGGGAAAGACCAAGGTCCATTGAGCGCAGCATCCTGTTTCCAACAGTGGCCAATCCAGGTCACAAATACCCGGCAAGACCCCAAAAATGTACAAAACATTTTATACTGCTTATGCCAGAAATAGTGGATTTTCCCCAAGTCCATTTAATAACGGTCTGTGGACTTTTCCTTTAGGAAGCCGTCCAAACCTTTTTTAAACTCCACTAAGCTAACTGCGTTTACCACATTCTCTGGCAATGAATTCCAGAGTTTAGTTACACGTTGAGTGAAGAAACATTTTCTCCAATTCGCTTCGCATGCCCCCTAGTCCTAGTATTTTTGGAAAGCGTGAACAGACGCTTCACATCTACCCGTTCCACTCCACTCATTATTTTATACACCTCTATACCCCTCAGCCGCCTTTTCAGTAGATTATCCCATCATCTAATGTAAAATCCTCAAAACAAGAAGCAGTAGCCTCAAATTTGGGGAGTCACATTAAGGGGCCCTTGTACTAAGCTGCATAGGCGCGTACGTGCGCTAAAATGGAGCTACCGTGTGGTCCTTGCGGTAATTTCATTTTTGGCATGTGTCCGCTACACGTGTCATGTGGCGTTCTATGTGCCTGGTTAACGCACGAGACCTTACCGCTAAGTCAGTGGCTGGCGGTAAGGTCTCAGACCCAAAATGGACGCGCGCCAATTTTGATTTTGCCGCACGTCCATTTTCGGCAAAAATAACAAAAGGCATTTTTTTTTACAGGCGTGCTGAAAAATGAACCTGCCTGCGCCCAAAACCCGCGCTTACACTAGTGCAGGCCATTCTTCAGCGCACCTTCGTAAAAGGACCCCTAAGTATGTCTCTGTCCGCAAAGAGCTAACAGTCTAAGATGTGTGATGGTGGGGGATGAGATTAAAGGAACGAGGAGGAGGCAGTAGCCAGAGTTAGAATGAACGCAGAGATTTCTCCATGTTCCCCACGTAGCTTGGATGTTTTCTGGCAGCCGTGAGTCCCGTGACAGCTGCTGACAGTGTCTCATCCCGGGGATGCCTGGAAGCCTGTCAGCAGTTACTGTTGCTCTGCCTCCCTCCTGGTCCAAGAGAGACTCTACTGTGCCTTTGCAGGGACCCAGGAGAAGCAGCAGCAAATTGAGCAGACTTTCTCGTGGCAGGACTTTTCCAGGTGCATTATTAGCAGTGGACAGGGCTAGAATTTCAACGAGCACTATTCCAATTTTATCTTGAGGTTGGCTTCAGATTTAATCACGAGTTGCGCTGTGCTTTTTATATGCTGCACATATGCTGAGGGCCTTTAATAGCTCTCCAGCTTTGTATGAATTAATGCTTTCCGTGCCTGGCGTGAGAGCAGGTTATGCTGCTTCTGTTTTACAACGGTGGAAGCGTGCGTTGGATATGACTAATTGCAGATATGCTGCTGTGTGGAGGCGTCTCTGAAATGAACAACTCTCTCTCAGAAGCTATTAATTGCATCTTTAAACACCGCTAAGTACAGATGCCTTGTGATCTTTGAAGCGAAAGCTATTTTGCCTTCAGGTGAGCTGACAGATGAAAGGGTGATGCGGATACCTGGGGGAAGTCAATCAGGCAGCCTACACACTGGGTCTGCTGTTCTATTTCCAGCTGACCTTCTAGACATCTTTTGAAACGTGGGGGGTTAAAATAAAACAACTAACCTGATTGTCTGTGAGAGCTGTGATCTTTTGCAGTAGCTGAGTGCGCTCAGTGATCTGATACAAACCAAACATTCTAATGACTGTAAGTGATCAGCCTTACGTAAGAGGATTCTTTTGTGCATTCATAAGGTGACAGAACTGCAGGACACAGTGAGGCTCGCTAGAAATCAATAATGCTTTATTACAAGGGTCAGGAATAAGGGCCAAATTCTATAAATGGCACCAAAAATTTGGCACAGATAAAATTTGGCGCTCAATATTGTTCTAGAAAGGGCACTTTGGGATAAGTTGAGCCAAATTCGATGATCAACTTTGGGCGTGATGACGTACACCAGCTGAAACCTGGTGTAAATCCTGATGCA
This sequence comes from Microcaecilia unicolor, assembly GCF_901765095.1. NCBI lineage: Eukaryota > Metazoa > Chordata > Amphibia > Gymnophiona > Siphonopidae > Microcaecilia > Microcaecilia unicolor. The sequence continues at coordinate 26,631,273 of NC_044039.1, forward strand.
CAAATTGAGTGTGGATCCCCACTATTCTGTAATGCTCCTGACCGTCCCATGTCCCATAGCCATGCCCTCTTTTAAGAACAGAAAAATAGCCATACTGGGTCAGAGCAATGGTCCATCTAGTCCAGTATCCTGCTTCCAACAGTGGCCAATCCAGGTTACAAGTACCTGACAGAAACCCAGTTAGTAACAACATTCCATGCTAACAATCCCAGGGCAAGCAGTGGCTTCCCCCTTGTCCATCTCAATAACAGACTATAGACTTTTCCTCCAGGAACTTGTCCAAACATTTTTTTTTAAACCTAGATACACTGACCGTTGTTACCACATACTCCAGCAGCGAGTTCCAGAGCATAACTATTCTTTGTGTGAAAATATATTTTCTCCTATTTGTTTTAAAAGTGTTTCCATGTAATTTCATTGAGTGTCCCCTGGTCTGTTTACTTTTTGAAAGAGTGAAAAATCGATTCACTTTTAACTGTTCTACAGCACTCAGGATTTTATAGACCTTAATCCTATCCTCTCTCAGCCGTCTCTTTTCCAAGCTGAAGAGCCCTAACCTCTTTAGCCTGTCCTCATATGGGAAGAGTTCCATCCCCTTTATCATTTTGGTCGCTCTTCTTTGAACCTTCTCTAATTCCGCTATATCTTTTTTGAGATACGGTGACCAGAATTGAACACGATACTCAAGGTGAGGTTGCACCATGGAGCAATACAGACAGAGGCTTTATAATATTCTTGGTCTTGTTTTTTGATCCCTTTCCTAATAATTCCTAACATCCTATTTGCAGAAGATTTCAGCATATTGTTTACAATGACACCTAGATCTTTTTCTTGAGTGCTGACTCCTAAGGTGGAACCTAGTTCTGGTAACTATAATTCAGATTATTCTTCCCAATGTGCACCGCTTTGCATTTGTCCACGTTAAATTTAATCTGCCATTTGGATGCTCAAGTCTTCCAGTTTCCTAAGGGCATCCTGCAGTTTTTCACAATACGCATATGTTTTGACAACTTTGAATAGTTTTGTGTCATCTGCAAATTTAATCACCTCACTTGTTCATTTTCCAGATCATTTACGTGTGTTAAATAGCATTGGTCCCAGTGCAGATCCCTGTGTCACTCTACTATTCAGCTTCCTCCATTGCCTGTTTTCTGCCCAATAACCAATCCCTAATCCACAGAAGGTCATTGCCTCCTATCCCATGACTTTTTAATTTTCTCAGGAGTCTCTCATGAGGAACTTTGTCGAAAGCTTTCTGAAAATCTTTTTTTTTTTTTAATCATTTTTATTGAGTTTTCAAGAAAATTTAAACCAATATAACATACAACAACAAAACCAAATGCATTACATATAGATAATGCATCACTTTAAGTATAAATATAAAAATCTAATCTCTAGGAGATGCTGATGTTTTGATGTAATGATCAAAAGGAGCCCAATGCTTCTTAAAAGTAGGCAATTGATGAAATGTAAAAGCTGCAGATTCTTCATAGTTTCTAATAGTACAAAGATGACTCCACCATTCACAAAAGTTCAAATGCAAATTATTTTTCCAATGAAATACTATAAGATGAGTGACTAGAGCCATCATGATATCAAAAGGTTTTTGATATTGATCCTCAAGTGTAAGTTTAGGGGTTGAAGAATAAAGTATTATCACATCATATGTCAAACCAACAAGCGAGGAGAAGGGAATTATTGGACATATTCTTTTCCATATTAATTTCCAGTAGGTGGACACATGGGAACACTCAAAGAGTAGATGCTTCAGGTGACCAACAGGAGCAGAACAAGACCAACATTTTGGAGCTGAAAATCTAGATACACTACACTACGGCTCACCTTTATCCAAGAATTGGTTGTTAATGCCACTTAACATCTAGTTAGTAAATTAAGTTACACGCGTAACTGACACTACAACTTTCATGTGCAACTTTGCACGCGAACCAATTTAGGTGTCCATTGTTATAGAATAACGCATAGCCAGATGGGCATCCAAATCATAATTAGTGGCAATTAAGTGCTTGTTAGCTCCAATAATTACATCATTGGCCCATTAATTAATTATTTTTGGTGCCATCTGGGATCTGTTCCCAATTTTGGCGACCTTTGTAGAATCCAGGAGTTGGTGTCTGAAGCAATATTTCTTGACAAAACGTTGACTATTATGATGGTCCCAATAACTGTACAGAGCTACCGTACATCATATTATTAAGACTTGATCCTGACAGAAATTTGGGGTATTGTACGGCACCCTACTTGTATAGAAAGAACATTGCGTGGACCAAGACTTTTGAGACCCTTGGGCCATACGTTTTACCTTGGACAAGAAAACCAGCCGTAAGGCTCTACATCGTCTTTGCTGTAGCTTTGACAATTCTTGAGCAATTATGAAAACTGAAAAAGAAACCTCACTGTGGGGTCCTTTTACTAAGGCGCGCTAGAGTTTTTAGTGTGCACTAAACGCTAGAGACACCCATAGGAATACATGGGTCTCTCTAGCATTTAGCACGTGTTAAAAACACTACTGCAGCTTTGTAAAAGTGTAACCGAGTCAAGAAGATAGCCTTGCTCCTAGGTAGAATCTTTAGTCACCTAGAAAAAACAGTGGTGATCCTAGGAAATTAATATAGACTGGTGTGAGCCTCATGTCTGTGTGAGACAAAATGGTGGAAATTATTGTGAAAAACAAAGTTATGGTTTAATTTGAAGGAGCCAATTTGATTTAACCAAGGGAAGTCTTGCCTCGCCAATCTGCTACATTTGTTTTTGAAAGGGTTAATAAATGAAAAAGGTGAGCCAGTTGCAATGGTATATATGGATTTTCAGAAGGCTTTTGGATTTGATATACTACTTTTCTATGGAACAACCAAAGTGGTTTACAATTATTTTATACAGGTACTTTCTCTGTCCCTAGTGAGCTCATAGTCTAAGTTTAGGTACCTGGGGCAATGGAGGTCCCTAATGAGAAAAAACTAAAAGATAGAATATGGAGAGTTGGCCTAAATGGTGAACTTTCTTGATAAATAAAGGTGAACACTAGAATGCTCTAGGGATATGTTCTCTGGTACTTTTTAGCATGTTGATAAATGACCTGGAAAAGGGAACAACAAGTGAAGTGGTGAAATCTGCAGACTCCAGATTATGCAAAGTTGTTAAATCACAAGAGGATTGTGAGAAATTGCAGAAAGACTTTGGAAGATTAGGAGACATGATAGAAGTATATAAAATAATGAATGGAGTGGAACAGGTGGACGTGAAGCGTCTATTCACGCTTTCCAAAAATAGTAGGACTAGGGGGCATGCGATGAAACTACAGTGTAGTACATTTAAAACAAATAGGAGAAAATATTTCTTCACCCAATGCGTAATTAAACTCTGGAATTCGTTGCCGGAGAATGTGGTGAAGGCAGTTAGCTTGGCAGAGTTTAAAAAGGGGTTGGACGGTTTCCTAAAGGACAAGTTAATAGACCACTACTAAATGGACTTGGGAAAAATCCACAATTTCGGGAATAACATGTATAGAATGTTTGTACGTTTGGGAAGCTGCCAGGTGCCCTTGACCTGGATTGGCCGCTGTCGGGGACTGGATGCTGGGCTTGATGGACCTTTGGTCTTTTCCCAGTATGGCATTACTTATGTACGGGGCATCCAAATGGCAGATGAAATTTAACGTAGTCAAGTGCAATGTGATGCATATAAGAAAGAATAACCCAAATTATAGCCACACGATGCTAGATTCTGCATTAGGAGTCACCACCCAGGCAAAGAATCTAGATATCACATTGAAATCCTCAGCTGTATTATTCCACGGTGAGACCACACCTTGTGTATTGTGTGCAATTCTAGTCACCACATCTCAAAAGAGCTAAAGTAGATCTGGAAAAGGTATAAAGCATGACTAAAATATTAAAAGGGATGGAAAGGCTTTAACAGCTTAGACTCCTGAGTCAGCTGATTGGAGAAGTAGAGTGGAGTGGATAAAAGTGAATTGGTTGTTTACGCTTTCAAAAAGTACAAAAACTAGGGGATATAGCTTGACGTTATTAAGAAGCAGATGTAAAACAAATTGGAGAGAATATGTATTTTTTTAATTGGATACAGAGTTAAGCTCTGGAATTCATTGCAGAAGGCTTTGGTAAAAGCTGTTAGCTAGGTTTTAAAAAAGATTTGGACAGATTTGTGGAGAAAAAGTCATTAAAGTATTATTAACCTGGTAGACCAGGGGGTGGGGTGGGGGAACCACAGCTTCTCCCTGGGCACAAGGTGCATGGATTCTGTTTGCTCTTCCGGATCCTCTCTATCCCCACTGCTACACAGCCTCTCCACAACACAATCCTGCCGCTACTGTGCTTTACTGTAGGGATGGTGTTAGCAGAGTGGTGAGCTGTGGTTGTTGTACCTTACACATATCACTTAGCATTGAGATGAAAAAGTTTCTCTTGGTCTCATCAGACCATAAATCTTTCTCCCAGACTTCTGCAGTGTCTCCAAAGTGTCCCACTGGCACATGACACGGCTTTCCTTCAGCAGCTGGCTCCACACTGTTGCCTTCCCATATAGGCCATCGTTGTGAAGTAATTTTGACATTGAACAGTCAATATTCCAGTCTCAACCAGACTTCTATAATTTTTTAAGGCATTGTAGACCTCATTGTCATCTTCTTCTGCGGTTTCCTTAATCTTGACATTGTTGAACAGTCTTTATGACCAATAATCCACTCAAGCTTAGAAATGAGATGGAACTCCAAACACAGCTTCACACACACTGCGTACAGAAATGCTGAATACTCCCACTGTCACCCAACCAACCACACACAACGCTTTCAACGGTGGAGAAAAAAAGCCTCAGTAATGCCACCCAGCCCCAGCCCAAGACTTCGGACTATAAGGCGTGGGCCCCGGCGTACCATCATCTGGCTAAAAAAAAAAACTCCACTTAGTGTCCCTTGGTGTATCTAAATAAATGTTGGCTTCTTCTCTCACATCAACTACTGGGGTAACAAACGGGTATATATGTTTGTAGAACACAGAATGTAATTCAAATCAATTGCTTTCAGTTCTATTAGTGCAATTTATATTGATTCAATAATCATCATCAGCCCTGGTGATCCAGCCAGAAACAATTTAGCTTATAATCCAATCGCTGCAATGTTCTGCTGTCCTTGATATCACCAGTTGATCAACCCCGTTTCACTTCCGCTGCGTCAGGGGTTTCAACTCTACATCTGAGAGTACAATCCTGTGTCCAGTCTGCTGTATCAAAAAAACAAAGCAGGTAACTGCCAGAGAGACGCCAGCACCGTTCTTTAAATGGATTACTCTCCTCCCACTCTGATTCCAGCCAGCCAATCCATAGTATTCACTAACTCTGTTGTCACTCTATCCATGGCGCGAATCACAATCGAGGAAGATCTGTCACATCTAGAAACAAAAACTTATTTCTCCAAAGCCTTCTTTCTTTTTTTCTTTTTCTTTTTTTAAAATTTGCAAAAAATTATACGCAAGGATTCTTTAGAAGAACACCGACCGCTCCACCCGGACATTCAATCCGTCTGGTTCAGTCGAGTTAAAAAAGAATATCCACTTCTGTTCTAGTTGACGCAACGCACGACTCATGTCTCCTCTCCTTTGAGAAGGTCTTAATTGCTCCAATACTGTGCATACTAAGTTGTCAAACTGATGATGCTGGGCTTCACAGTGAATCACTAACGGAGCCTCCCGCTTTAGAAGTTTAAGGCAAGAACGGTGGTGCTCCATCAATCTTGTTTTTAAACTTCTCGTGGTCTGCCCAATGTATAGTAAATCACAGGGGCATTTCATTAAATATGCTACCCCTGCCGATTCACAAGTTGTGTTAGATTTCAAAACACATTTCTTTCCAGTTATGGGATGAATGAAAACACTCCCTTCCTTCATGGTATGGCATACCGAGCAATGGCCACATTTCTTGTGATAACCCACCTCTGTGTGTATTTTCCTTGGAGACCACACATCATTAGGACTCAACAGGTCACCTAGATTGCAACCTCTCTGATACGAGAACAAAATATTGGATCTCGCAAATGTGGGATGTGTTCTCAAATGATCAAAGTGTCTCCTCCAGGGGCATAGAAAACAAGCCAGCAGATCAGTATAATATCCAAAAAGACTTTATTGGAGATACCGTGGATAAAACAAATGCCCGACATAGGCCGTGTTTTGCCCAACAATAGGGCTGCGTCAGGGGCTAATCTGTATCTTTATTAGATAAGATCGGTATCAAATTATCTGTTAGAACAAGTATATACGAAATCTTCTTCATAAAAAACCAGCATGAGCAGAACAAAATAGCATATCCCGTACAACGCCAGATAATCAATGAATAGTCTGCTAGCAAAAGCCAGAAAAACCGTTGCAAGTACGAACAGACTCAAAGAAACAGAACGAAGCCTTGCGCCAGAAGGAGAGGACCTCGGCTGGCGGGGGTTGGGGTCCCCCACCAGCAAAGGTAGCCGACGGTGGCGGCGGCGGCAGGACGGAGGGTCGAGAGGGTCGGCGGCGGGGGGGGGGGCAATGTTGGTGGTGGTGACGACGGCAGCGGTGGCAGGGGGGGGTCGGCAGTGCCGAGGGGGATAAAATGTGTCCCCTCACCTCGGGCTCTGGACCCCCCTCCCGCCGAAGTCTGGCTACGCCCCTGCCATGTACTGAATCCAGCCCTGCAGCTGGACTCACAGTCAAGGTTTTCATCAGTGATGTGAAGGAGCTCACGACGGACATGAGCAATGTTCAGTTCATGGGCATGTGGTTATGTAAAGCTCTCTGAGGAAATGCAGACTTAATTCAGCGTGATTCTTTAACCATGCTTAATTGTTGTGCTGCAAGGAGTGAAATGCTTGGATTAGCAAACAATTTGCCACTGGAATTTAGAGTTTTTCTTCCATGCATGAGCTTTGAATTGAAAACTATTGCCTAACCAACATAGCTAAAACATTTTAATATATTGGTCAGGGAGGGGGGAGGGAGCAGGGACTGACTAGGAGGGAGGGGAAAGCTGCAAGGTGGGTTTTGTGTTAATAGCGGAACATTTTCTTATGGAAGAAAATAAACATTTGGACTTTGGTGAAAGGAAAATTCCTTGGCACCATCCCACTCAGCAGGGGAGGCCTGCAGCTCTGACATTGCACCCCCTGGGGCTGTAGCATAGTTCTATTCTGCATGCCAGTCCGAGACATAATAGCTTATAAAATAGCAAGCATCGAATATTAGCACCTTGCCTGAAAAAGGATTATTAAAATACACTTGTGCAACACATTTGAGCATACAGCTATTTATTTTTCTGTTGTTCCTAGTATAGGAAATGATCCATATGTTTCCATGAACTAAACAGGCATCATTTCCTATGCCAAGAATAGCAGAAAAAAATTTGTTTTGTTTGTTTGCCGCTGTGTTTATACCTAGCTGAAGCAGTAGAGTAACAGAAACATTTTAGGGTCATTTCTTGTGAAAATGGTAGAATATTTTAGCCTTCTTTTACTCATGTATCTTCTCCAGGGCTTTGTCAAAGCAAAATAATAGGTCCTGACAACCCTACGAACTCAAAGAAACAACAGGAAGTACTTTTATCCGCAAGTACAGTGGGCAGTTTTCAAACAACCCATTTACCCAGATTATTCAGGGAGGGATGGTGTTGGGGTGGCCATGATTGCGGGGGGGGGGGGGGGGGGGGAGGAGGGGTAGGGGGAAGCAAGGGGCCTAGAAGTTAATGGGAGGAAGCAAAGCTCAAGATTTGCCTAGGGCATTGGTTTTCAAAACTTGCCCTGGGGGACCACCAACCAGTTGGGTTTTCAGGATATCTCTAATATGCATCACTGCAAGAATGAGTATCTTCATTTCGATCTAGTTACACTCAAATAATGATACACTGCTAGTAACCACTATCCACTCTTAAAATCTATTCAAAATACTTTATTAAACACTAGTAACGAAGGCCCGTTTCAAATCGCAATGAAACGGGCGCTAGCAAGTCTCTCCTCCGTCCCTTTGTGTCTCCGTGTGTCGTCGGCCCCCCTGCAGCCTCCGTGCGAATGTGCTGTCACCCTGGCCCTTTTGGCACGCCCCCCAGCATCCGTGACCGTTCCCTTCCCCCCTGATGTGTGTGTTGCCAGTGCACCCCCTTCCACCCCCACCGATGTCGTCGCTGCCGGCGCTCCGCCCTCTCCGAAGGCCCCCCACCCCACTGACCTGGCGAAAGGAATCGATAGAGTAACGTGTGCCCCGCCCTCGACGTCATCGCGTTTTGACGTGAGGGCGGAGCACAGCTACAGTGCAGTACAACGTTGGAGCTGAGAATGTGCTCCGCCCTCAACGTCATAACGTTTGACGTGAGGGCGGGGCCCACAGACTGTGATTTTGTGTAGCTTCAGAGCTTCGAACTTACGAACCTGGCTTCAGTGACGTCAGTGCAAATAGAACGTTGAGGGTGAGTTTTATATATATATAGATTTCTTATACCACTTGCAAAATATATGCATCTTTATAAAACACAATAATCTCCTCACTGCACACATCCTTCATTCATACCACATTCAAACATCTCTTTTCAGAGCTCCAGATCAGGATATTTATATGTTCAATATCTATTCCGATTTACACTGTATTATTATAAGATATTAAACTTTTAAGCTGAAAAGCGTAGTCCAGCATCACATTAACAGTCCCATCTTCATGTCACTGGACAGTATTGTGCCATTCATAAGCTATTACACAGGATCACTGATAGAAATTGTTCATTCATTTCTCCCAAACTGTGCTCAAAAATTCAATTCAATTAACCATTGTGTCGCAATATAACTTCTTGCAACTCGTAACTCGGCGAGTTGCCAATCCGAAATGCGCCGCCAATTAAAAGCTCTAGGATATTTTTGTTGCACTGGATCACACCACTGCATTGTTGTAATGGATTTTTTGGAAAAGGAAAAATGTTCTGTATTTCAAACCAAATATATATAAACAGCATCTGGGTAGTATCGGTGTTTGTTTGCACAATATATCAGAAATCTGCCTCCCTGAACTGTACTACTACTACTACTACTAATAGCATTTATATAGCGCTACCAGACGCACGCAGTGCTGAACACTTGACATAGAGAGACAGTCCCTGCTCAAAGAGCTTACAATCTAAGTAAAACAGACAGTCAAGACATTACGGGCAAGGGAATTACAGGGTAGAGAGGGACAGGGAGGAGGAGAGCAAATGAGTAGCCGTTAGGAGCTAAAGGCAGTAGTGAAAAGGTGAGCTTTCAGCATAGATTTAAAAACAGGTAAAGAAGGAGCTGGACGTATGGGTTCGGGAAGACAGTTCCAGGCATAAGGAGCCGCAAGACAAAAGGAACGAAGTCTGGAGTTGTAATGTTGCCTGGGATGTGGTCGTAGATTAATACACTTTCTTTGGGAATGTTCCCAAAGCAATACGGCAGAGCCTCCACCCAAATCCTCTTTTTCTGAGCAGTGCAGATTATTGGGTCAGAATAGCACACTTGTTTAACACATAGCTTTTAGGAAATCAGTGAAAAACCCCAAGTCTGAGTAATGGAGTCAGAGCTTACACACAAGTTTGCTTTACAGTGACCTATTATTCTGTGATGTTAATGGCATTTTGTTTTAATTTTACCATGAATGGAATTCTTATGATTTTATTTATTGTTTTAAGCATGATGAGTTTGGGTTTTCTTTCTGTATTCTCTTATGCGGATTTATTTATGTTTTCATATTGCACCATCCCTGCTTGGCTCAAGAGAAGCAGCAGCTCCACTCTGAGCACCAAGAGGGGGAGGCCCTCCATATGGACATCCATCTCCTAACCCCTGTCTTCATCTGCCAGGGAGAAAATGAAAGGTGGCCTTTTGAGGAAAGGCACACAGGGAAGAGGTGAAAAAGTGTAGGCTGGTGGTGGACCCAGTGACCATTGCTTAACTCAATTACAGGTGGGGGTGGGGAGGCCTGGTTCTGGTGCTGGTCGAGGGGGGAGGGTGCTTTTAGTCACCTAGGAAAAGAGAAAGAGCTTTTGATACTTAAGGTTCCTTTAGGGATTAATGAGTTGCTAGGGCCGAGTGGGGTAGTCCTAGGAGTAGGGTAGTGTGAGAAGGTGCTGTGCCATGCCATGTTCTGAGCTGGGAATGCAAGCCTGTACATGCATAGGCCAAGGCATCCAGGTGTGGGTGAGGAAGAGGTGGCCAGCTTTATGGGAAGCCATTGTGGAACGGGCAATGTGAAGGTGATGTTATGGGAAGCTAGCAGTAGTGATTCCTTAGTGACAGTATGGTACCTGCATAACTAACTGGGTAATGTTAGAACTGATATTTATATGGTCCTGCTTGTCCGGTTAGCTATGTGGGTGCTGGCGGGGGACTCAATCCCCGCCAGCCGAGGTCCTCTTCTTCCAGCGCAAGTCTTCGTTCAGTCTCACAGAAACAGAACAAAGCCTTGCACCGGAAGAAGAGGACCTCAGCTGGCGGGGGTTGGGGTCCCCCACCAGCAAAGGTAGGCAACGGTGGTGGCGGGGGAGGGTTGGCGGCAGGAGGGGGGTCGAGAGGGTCATTGGTGGGGGGGGGTCAAGGTGGTGGTGGCAGCGGGGGGGGGGGGGGGGGTCAGCAGTGGCAGGGGGGGGGGTAAAATGTGCCCCCTCACCTCGGGCTCTGGACCCCCCTCCCGCCGAAGTCTGGCTACGCCCCTGGTGCCTACATAACTTCCGGATCACCCTTACTCCACTGCCGGACTGACCCGGCAGCGCCTGATTAAGTGTCTCTGAATATCGGCGGCTGGCCAGCTCAGTATATTTTAAGCAGGCAAGAAGCCTTTACTCTCCATTTAAACCACACTGAATATGTCCCCAAACTGGTCAATATTCAGTTGGTGGTGATGAGTATTTTTTAAATGCTGACTGTCATTGGCTAAGTTAGATGCAAGTACTCAATGCCAGGTCATGTCCAGGCAGTGGCATTGAATATCCAGGTGAGAGATGATACCTGGAAAGGGTACACTGATTTTCAGAGCTGTACCTACATGGCTAACCTGGCAAGGTTAGGACCAGGGGCATAGACAGACCTCGATGGGAGAGGGGGCCAGAGCCTAAGGTGAGGGGGCACATTTTGGCCCACCACCTCTGCTCCCCACCGCCGCTTCTCCCCCCCCCCTGTGTGCCTCGGCCTCTCCTTTGCCACTCCCCTCTGCCACCGCTAGAACTTACCTTGGCTGGCAAGGGTCCCCAATCCCCGCTAGCTAAAATGTTTGTCCCGCGCTGGTCGTACATCGCTGGCGCCCTGTCCTGCTTTCAGCGTCATACATGCTCATTTTAATGAAACTGAGCCATGCACGAGCATGCTCAGTTTCATTTAAAATGAGCGTGCACGGAACTGAAAAACAGGACAGGGCGCCAGTAATATAAGAACAGCGCAGGACAGACACCTTAGCTGGTGGGGCTTGGGGACCCCGGAGCCAGTTTGAGGGGGGCCCAGGCCCCCGTGGCCCCCCTGTAGCTACGCCACTGGTTAGGACTACTGGTTAGCCATGCAAGCACAGGCCCTGATTATCACCGGTGCCTGAATAATCCCTGGGCCACCCTGGCAATGCCTGGCTAGTGCTGTGGCAGTCAGAGCTGATATTCAGGGGCCCTTTTACTAAAGCCACGTAGGTGCCTGCGTGCACCCAATGTGCGTCAGTTTTGGAGTTACTGCCCGGCTACCGTGTGGCCCTTGCGGTAACTTCATTTTTGACATGCATCTGCTATGTGTGCCAGAAAATAATTTTTATTTTCTGGTGCACGGCAGAAACCGGGCAGTAATTGCCATTCTACGCACGTAGATGATTACCGCACAGTTAACGCAAGAGACCTTACCGCTGTGTCAATGAGTGGCAGTAAGATCTGCACGTGCCGAAAATACACGCCTACACTGGCGCAGCCCATTTTTTGGCACACCTTAGTTAATGGGTCCCTCAGTGTCACTCCCTAATTAAGTTGCATCGATTATCAACGGCTGGCTGGCCAGTTCAGCGTGGTTTAAGTAGTCAGAAGTCTCTTTTGCCTGCTTAAACCACGCTAGATATCAACCCTGTGGATGTGGGGTTAGATATGTTTCAGCCACGGAGATAATATTCAACCACCAGTCAAATAAGTTATCCATATAAAATTGAACTGATATCTACTCCTGTAATTTTATGTGGCTCTTTCATCAGTGCTGTCTAACTGACTCTGCCGAAAATCTGTAGAGGAATCTAAATGGCTGAGATATGCGATGAACTTCTACGCAGTTATCCGTGTCTGAAAATTTGTCTCCTGTTGTCCAGTGTTTTGAGAAGATCATTATAGGAGGGGAAGTGTTGAGGCGATCATGATTGCTGAATTTAATTATCCATATCTTAAGAGGAGGAGGGTAAAGTGGCCTAGTGGTTAGGGCGATGGACTTTGGTCCTGGGGAACTGAGGAACTGAGTTCGATTCCCTCTTCAGGCACAGGGCAAGTCACTTAACCCTCCATTGCCCCATGTAAAATGCATTGAGCCTGCCATGCCGTGCAGGACGTCAGACTCACAGAAGCCTGCGCGGCCACATTGGTGATCTGCAAGGGCCGACTTCTACATGGAATGTTGCTAGTGGAATAGCAACATTCCATGTACAATCTCAAATAGTAGCAACAGTGGAGGAGTGGCCTAGTGGTTAGGGTGGTGGACTTTGGTCCTGGGGAACTGAGGAACTGAGTTCGATTCCCACTTGAGGCACAGGCAGCTCCTTGTGACTCTGGGCAAGTCACTTAACCCTCCATTGCCCCATGTAAGCTGCATTGAGCCTGCCATGAGTGGGAAAGCGCAGGGTACAAATGTAACAAAAATAAAATAGATACTATTGGAGATTCTACATGGAATGTTGCTACTCTTGGAGATTCTACATGGAATGTTGCTATTCCACTAGCAACATTCCATGTAGAAGGCTGCGCAGGCTTCTGTTTCTGTGAGTCTGACGTCCTGCACGTACGTCAGACTCACAGGACCTCAGACTCACAGAAGCAGAAGCCTGCGCGGCCACATTGGTGATCTGCAAGGGCCGACTTCTACATGGAATGTTGCTTGTGGAATAGCAACATTCCATGTAGAATCTCCAATGGTAGCAACATTCCATGTAGAATCTCAAATAGTAGCAACAGTGGAGGAATGGCCTAGTGGTTAGGGTGGTGGACTTTGGTCCTGGGGAACTGAGAAACTGAGTTCGATTCCCGGCACAGGCAGCTCTTTGTGACTCTGGGCAAGTCACTTAACCCTCCATTGCCCCATGTAAGCCGCATTGAGCCTGCCATGAGTGGGAAAGCGCAGGGTACAAATGTAACAAAAAAAATAAAGGGGTCTGAAAGTCAGGGCTTTTTTTGAGGGGGTACTGAGTACCGGGCACCTTTTCCATTGTCTGCTAAAATTGACCCATGGTCCCTAAGTTTTAATGAAAGAGCTCAGGCTCTACACACCAATTCTACCTTGTCATAGATTCTGTGACTGGTTGCAGGGGCCTGGCTATTGCGGGGTGGGTTCCTCAGTGAACACCCCACCCCTCAAGGGTGGCCAGGCATTTGAGTTCCAGCACCTTTTTTGCTAGAAAAAAACGCACTGCTGAAAGTTAATAGGGTGAGGCTGGGGGGAAGGGTTCAGAGTTGAAGTTTTCTCTGGCCCTACAGTAATGACACAACTGCCGATCTCCCTGCCGGCTCTGTAGTAATAATTTATGATCCCTGCGAGCATAACATTTACCTAAACAGCTAAGCTTGACCAGTTTAGAGAACAGTTCTTTGAAGCTTAACTTAATGTTTACTCTTTCTTTTTTTTTGGACTTGGTTTTTATTATTTATGTGCTTTTGAGCAGATGTCACACACAGAGTTGACGAGGAAAACATGAAAGATTCACCATGGACACTGCATATGTTTTTATATATGCCATTAATAAATAAGGACAGGCACCGATGATCCCATTTGTGTTCAATTAGGCTTGCTCCAGTTTTCCAAAACTTATTTGCTAACTTATGGAAGAACAGTGCTGGGAACAATTGTTTTGTGAGTCTTTTATAGAGTTTTTAATAATTTTTGTTATTAGCACTGTCAAACATTGCTGCGTGAGTTGAGTACAAATTGTTAGAGGGCTGTTGGGCGGGAGGTATTTTTTATCTACATCTAGTCTAGGGGCAGGATGGTATGACTTTCGCTTCCCCAGGATTTAAGTTTGTTTTGCTGAAAGGGACCTTTTTACTAAGCCACAGTACTGCGGCCTAACGTAAGACTTTAATTTGTGGTAGCCTGCAAATTTAACACCATTGGGGATGCTCCTAGCGTTTGCCGTTATAAATGTTGCGTTAAATTTGTAGATAGCTTGCAGTACTGTGCTTGGAGTTAGTGTGAAAGCACTTCATCTCCTATTTAGGAGTCGGTAAGTAGCCCCAGGCTGTGCAAAAGTCCCGATTAGTGTATGTGATTTGCAGCCAGCTAATTGCAAAACACCTTCCACACCCATTCTCCGCCCATGACATGCCACCTAACACAGAAGGCACATAACACGTGGTTTACTGTGCGTTAACTGCAAAAACTGCGTGGAAGGGGCATCATCGAACGGGGCGCCCAAGTTTTCCTGAGGACGTCCTCGCAGGACGTCCCGGCGAAGGGGCGGGGAAACCCGTATTATCGAAACAAGATGGGCGTCCATCTTTCATTTCGATAATACGGTCGGGGACACCCAAATCTCCACATTTAGGTCAACCTTAGAGATGGTCGTCCCCGGTTTTCGGCGATAATGGAAACCGATGACGCTCATCTCAGAAACAACCAAATCCAAGCCATTTGGTCGTGGGAGGAGCCAGCATTCGTAGTGCACTGGTCCCCCTGACATGCCAGGACACCAACCGGGCACCCTAGGGGGCACTGCAATGGACTTTAGAAAAAGCTCCCAGGTGCATAGCTTCCTTACCTTGTGTGCTGAGCCCCTCAAAACCCACTCCCCACAACTGTACACCACTACCATAGCCCTAAGGGGTGAAGGGGGCACCTACATGTGGGTACAGTGGGTTTCTGGTGGGTTTTGAAGGGCTTATATTTACCACCACAAGTGTAACAGGTAGGGGGGGGAGATGGGCCTGGGTCCGCCTGCCTGAAGTGCACTGCAGTACCCACTAAAACTTCTCCAGGGACCTGCATACTGCTGTGATGGAGCTGGGTATGACATTTGAGGCTGGCATAGAGGCTGCAAAAAATATTTTTAAAATTGTTTTTTGAGGGTGGGAGGGGGTTAGTGACCACTGGGGGAGTAAGGGGAGGTCATCCCCGATTCCCTCCGGTGGTCATCTGGTCAGTTTAGGCACCTTTTTGAGGCTTGGTCGCAAGAAAAAATGGACCAAGTAAAGTCAGCCAGGTGCTCGTCACGGACGCCCTTTTGTTAAGCACGCCCCAGTCCCGCCTTCGCTATGCTTCTGACACGCCCCCGTGAACTTTGGTCATTCCCACGATGGAATTCTTGCGATTTGTGTTGAAAGATGGGTGCCCTTCTCTTTCGAAAATAAGCCTGATAGTCTCTTAACCCAGTCCTGCGTAGCAATTAGCACATGGTAAACCACGCTTTAAGAGCTAGATTCTGTATAGCATGCCTAAAAAAATCGGCACTGAAATGAAAAAAGCTTAAGCGCATGCGATAAAGTATGCCTTAATTTAGAATAAGCCTAAATTTCCATGTGGTTTAGAGAATACACCAAGTACCCGTCGACTTGGCAAATTTTAGTCGCGGCCATTTACTTGGTTTTACTTGGTGTAAATGCCAACGCCCAAATTACACGCAGAGCGGGTGTATTCTGTAACAGTGCGCATAGATTTTAGAAATGCCCATGACCTGCCTATTCCACGCCTATGGCCACGCCCCCTCTCCAACTATGTGACTTAGAATTTAGGCGCATCACGTTATAAAATACACTTAGACAGTTGTGCGTGTAAATTCTAATTAATGCCAATTAGTGTCAATTGCTTGTTTATTGGCAATTATCAGCTCTGGCTTATTAACTAATTAAATTGCGTATGCAGAGACGACTGTGTTTGCACACACAACTTAAGTTGCACTGTATAGAATCTGGGGAAAGTGCTTAACATAGTTTAGTTAAAGGGCCTCAAGTCAGTCATACTTTTATTTGCAAAATTCATCCTATTAAAAACACAGATTTGGCCAACATCAACACAAAACACCCTGTGGCTTCTGCTTCATGACATTTAGGTTGTTACTATTGAAATAAGGAGCTTATTTATTTACAGTTCTGCTATAGTTGCTCAGAGGATACAGTTTGGTCCCTTTTTATCCACAGTGTCCTCTTAGAACATTCTTATTTTTTATTATTCTTTATTTATAAGTTACAATTATACATTCACATAAAATAAATGTCTGAAAATCAAGCAGTACAATAGAAGGAATTATTCTTTTCATCTATAACCAAGGAAAACAGAAATATCTTCGTTACTTAGTCCACAACAAGTGATCAAGACACAAAGAAATTATATCCTCTTAGAACATTCTCGGTTGGTTTATTGTTGAGTTAATTTACCTAAACTCACATAATTTAAAACATGTAGTATCTCTCCCCCACCCCCCTCCTCCAGATGTTGTGAATGTGTTCAGAATTCTTGAAGTCAAAAGGCTGAAAATAGACACATCCTTCATGACTAGAAATTTTGTGACAATTGTGTACGTGTAAACCTCAACTTGGCTGGTAGGATCGCCTGATCTGAGTCATACGCAGACATATTTACTTCAACATAGATTGAAATTTCTGTCTTGTAGGTATTCAGATGTGGTAAAGATTTCGGTAGAAGTGTCCTGCTTCAGGACAGTTTTGATTAAAATGCCTGGGTCTGGCTGGTTGTAGCTTAGAGAGCAACTTGCGTTGCACTAACACCACAGCCAGCAGCCAGCGTTCAGCTTATGTTTTGCTGAAATCCTGGTTCGAATAGCGCAGTGCGACTAACCCTCAGGGTCGCCGAGGGGGGGGGGGGCGGTGGGGCAAAATTCCCCGGTCCCGGGGTCTCTCTCCTGCTCCTGATGGGACTGGGTGATTGTGTCCCGACAGGAGCAGGAGGGAGAAAACTCCGGTGCCGGGACCCCCTTGGAGGGAGGATCTGGAGGAACAGACACAGCAGGCGGCTCTTTTTCACAGTCTGCCGCATTGCCTTCCCCTGTGGCTGCTTTTCCCCTCAGGCCGCGCATGCGCGACCTGAGAGAAAAAGCAGCCACAGGGGACGGCCACACGGCAGAAGGAAGAAGAGCAGCGGTGGACGATGAACTCTTCTGCTGGCGGGCCTTGGGATCCCCGCCAGCCAAGGTACTTCACAGTTACGGCGGGAGGGTGGCAACAGCGATCGGGGAGGGCGCCGGGGCGGTGACAGCAGCAGTGATCGGGGGCGGCAGCGGTGACGACGATGATCCTGAGGGGGTGGCCTGGCAGCGGTGATGATCCTGGGGGGCCCCGGCCATGGCCTTGCCCCGGGCCTGGCTCAGTCTCTCGACGGCCCTGCTAACCCTGCAGTGTTCAACCAGGAGCCCATCGAAGTCCATGTTAAAAATATTCTCCTTGAAAATATTAAGGAAAAAGTGTAGACAACCAGGGTTTGTAGACATTTAGCAGTAACTTAGTTGAGTTTTCGGAGACTGCTAAATTGTCCAAAGCAAGAAAGAATACTACTCTGCGATGGCAGAAGAAAGTAAGTCAACTTATGCTCAAAGATAAGTGCCTATCTATAATCTAGGCAGGATGCCCCATCATAATGTTTACTGGGCATCAGCATAGCCCCTCCAGGATTCCCAATATTTCAGAGGCAAAAGGCAATAACCCCTGATTTTATAAAATTAGGCGCCCGACTTTATGTTTAGCTCGCAAAGTTGGACACCCACTGGCCGATATTCAGCGCTATTTAACCGGCCAGTAGTTAAAATAGCATTTAGCCGGCCAACCGCTAATATTCAGTGGGAGATAGCCATTTATCTCCACTGAATATTCGTGGTTAAAGCATAGCAGCTAACCGGCTTTCCGCGAATATTCAAGCGCTCTCCGACTAAGTTTAGTGGCCAAATTGGACTGCCTAAATAGCAGTCCTACCTTTGGCTGCTATAAACTTAACCTCTAGCGCTGAATATTCACTTACCCGGTTAAGTTTGAGGCAGCCAAAAAAAAAACCCTGGATATTCAATGCCAGTCATCAGAAATGGCCCAGCATTGAATATTTGGGGTCAACGCCAATTGCGGCACATATGCGGGCTGCCTCCCGCCGTCTGAATATTGGACCTGCAATTTATAGCATACTAGACTTTGAGCCCGTAAAAACGGGCTATTATAGGAAGGGGGGGGGTTGAAAGGCCGCTGCCCCTCCCCCTCCAAGTTCGCGCCCCCCCCCCCCCACCGAGCCGTCACCACCCACCTTCCACCCGGCCGGGCCCTCGCTCCGCTATTGAAACAGCGAGGGTCCGGGAACGCAGCACTGAGCTCTGCTGAGCTGCCGACGTCGGCTTTCGTTCTTCTTCTCTGCCTGTCCCGCCCTCGTGTGACGTAACGTCGTCGAGGGCGGGACAGAGGCAGAGAAGAAGAAGGAAGGGCGATGTCGGCAGCTCAGCAGAGCTCAGTGCTGCGTTCCCGGACCCTCGCTGTTTCAATAGTGGAGCGAGGGCCCGACCGGGTAGAAGGTGGGTGGCGGCGGCGACTCGGGGGGGCAGGGTGCATCAGCGATCCGCCCCGGGTGTCAGCCTCCCTAGGAACGCCACTGTTTAATTTTTGGGCTTTTTATGACTTGGCACGGCCATGTTTCGGCGATAGGGCCTGCATCAAGAGTCTAAGTCTGTGCACGCCAAGAAATGTGATGTCTAATGATGCGCAAATTGTGTTACAACCAGAAAGTAAAACTGCAACAAGTTGCCAAAGTGGAGGGGCATAATCGAACGAGGCGCCCAAGATTTCCTGAGGGCGTCCTCGCAGGATGTCGCTGCGAAGGGGCGGGGAAACCCATATTATTGAAACAAGATGGGCGGCCTTCTTTCGTTTTGATAATACAGTCAGGGACGCCCAAATCTCCACATTTAGGTTGACCTTAGAGATGGTTGTCCCTAGAGATGGTCATTCCCGATTTTTGGCGATAATGGAACCCGAGGACGCCCATCTTAGAAACGACTAAATCCAAGCCCTTTGGTCATGGGAGGAGCCAGCATTCGTAGTGCACTGGTCCCCATGACATGCCAGGACACCAACCGTGTACCCTAGGGGGCACTGCAGTGGATTTCAGAAAAAGCTCCCAGGTGCATAGCTCCCTTACTTTGTGTGCTGAGCCCCCCAACCCTCCCCCCCAAAACCCACTCCCCACAACTGTACACCACTACCATAGCCCTTAGGGATGAAAAAGGGCACTTAGATGTGGGTACAGTGGGTTTGTGGTGGGTTTTGGAGGGCTCACATTTACCACCACAAGTTTAATGGGGGGGGGGGCCTGGGTCCGCCTGCCTGAACTGCACTGCAGTACCCACTAAAACTGCTCCTGGGACCTGCATATGATATTGGAGGCTGGCATAGAGGCTGGAAAAAATATTTTAACATTTTTTTAGGGTGGGAGGGGGTTAGTGACCACTGGGGGAGTAGGGGGAGGTCATCCCTGATTCCCTCCAGTGGTTATCTGGTCATTTAGGGCACATTTTTGTGGCTTGGTCGTAAAAAAAAAAGGACCAAGTAAAGTCGGCCAAGTGTTCGCCAGGGGCGCCCTTCTTTTTCCATTATTGGCCAAGGATGCCCATGTGTTAAGCACGCCCCAGTCCCGCCTTTGCTATGCTTTTGACACGCCCGCGGGAACTTTGGTCATCCCCACGACAGAAAGCAGTTGAGGGCGCCCGAAATCGTTTTTTGATTATGCCTATTTGGGAGACCCTGGGAGAAGGACGCCCATCTCCTGATTTGTGTCGACAGATGGGCACCCTTCTCTTTCGAAAATGAGCCCAAAAGTGTCTCGAAATAACACATCAATGTCACAGTGTGCTGTGAACGCACTCTCTCCTGATGCAGACCCTGTAGCCGAAACACGGCCGTGTTAAGTCATAAAAAGCCTTACATTAAACATTTTCTGTTGCCTCTACTGTGTTGGTTTTGTGTCTTTATTATGGAGAGTGTTTCTTCTGTGTGATCCATTTATTGAATTTACTCCTAGATGTTTTTCCCTTGTTCCCATAAATCAGTCAGAATGGACTTACTTTCCTCGGCCATTGTAGGTCAGAATATACCTAGTATATACTCGGCTCCATTTATGGCTACCCTTGTTCGAGATTCTTTTTTTATGCCTTATTCAAACTCCAGCATTCTAATGGATGCAAACATGAATTTTGCAATGAGTAGGAGATCTTGCTGGTTTAAAAAGAGCTGTGGAAGAAAGAAGCAGAGCTAGTTTTTTTTTCTTTTTCTAAACATTCATGCATTAACTTCCAAGAAAGTTAAATGGTAGATTTGGTTCTTTTATTTTTATTAATTTTTTTAACTGGTAGGTCCTTCAAGTCCTTTCTCCTCTTTCCAGCTCACTCAGAACCAGCGCTAGTATCCTTAATTCACAACCACTGAAGATTTCCTCCTGTGTTAGTAACCCCATCTACTATTCCCCATCTGCTCATGACAGTAAGGGTCCTGAGGCTGGGGGTCAAGCACCAGATCTCCCTCCAGAACCTCGTATCATGGGCTCTAAATTGGGTGAACCAGAGTCATTCTTATTATGGCTATGGCTCCGTCCCTCTACCAGGAGCGTAAATGCTGCCTCCATATCATTCCCAGCCCCAGTGAACCTGAGGTGCAGAAGATCAGACCTGGGAATTGAACCAATGTTTTGGACCTGTTACCTGAGGCACTGGGTGGCCAAAACATCCGTTTTATGATTCTACTTCTCTGCAGATCATGAACTTTTGATTTTTTTTTGCTTTTGGGTTTGCTCCAGAGTGCTGTAAACTGGAAGGAAGGCGGCCATGCTTTGTATGGTCTAGTTTGGAGATTGTATTTGGCTGCAGTAGAAGAGAAAGCCAAACGTAAACATTTTTTTGGCAAAAGCACCGGAGGCTAACAAGATAGTGAGATTTCTCCCTTCACTGAGCCGTCTTCTTGTGAGTTACTGCATCAGGAGTTTTCCACTAAGCTTTTCTACCTACCCTTAGTTTGGCTCTTTCCAACTGACCAATAGATCTAAAGCAGGGAGAACGGAGCACCCAAACCCGAAACGGATCACTTGATTTGTTGCTGTCTAGCATGGTAGTGTGAGGACTCACAGAGGGATGTTTTCAAACACTCATCTACATCTGCTGACCTATGATGCCAAATCAAATGAGTAAATATTTTCTTTCCAAAAGTACATCGACCTTGAGATGGTTTTGCAAAGCTGCTAGTGGATGAGCCCCAGTGTATATTTATCTTTGGAACTGCTGTATGAATGGATCTCTCTTTCGATAAAGGTTATGGGGTTACCAGGGAAGAAAGCACCATTGATCGGTTAATCTGAATGTTTCTTAAATGTTGACAAAAATGAGTGTTCTGGAAGATGTTGAGTAGCTGAAACCGTAAGGGTAAATTTTTATAAGGGTGCCTAACTGGAGGACTTCCAGCTTGCACAAACCCAGCTGATCTTCAGACACAAGGCAACGTTTGTCTGATTTTCAGTCTGTTTTTGCAGCTAGATGCATGCATGTGCACTTACTTCCCAGATTCAGTACAGGTCGCCCAAATTTGCGTGCCCAAATTTGAGTGCACAGGGCAGGTGTGCGTGCAAAGCAATTATTTAACAAGGCATTAATCAATTATCGAAAGCTAATTGGCAACAATCTGGATATGCACGCACATCTGCCCTAATCGCTATTCTTTAACCTCGGCGCCTACATTTTCTAGTGTGCAACTCAAAGGGCCGTGGCCATGGGCGGTGGCGTTCCTGGGGGGAGGGTGGGTGCGGTCCACCCCGGGTGCACACCGCTGGGGGGGGTGCCGCGCGCACCTGTCCTTTCTTCGTTCCATGCTCCCTCTGCCCCGGAACAGGTTACTTCCTGTTCCGGGGCAGAGGGAGCATGGAATGAAGGAAGGACAGCTGCGCGCGGCACCCCCCTCCCCAGCGGCATGCACCCGGGGGGAGGGGGTTCTTTCGCGGGGGGTGTCCTTTTACCGGGAGGGGGTCGCGCTGTATCTGGGGGGGGGGGGCGTGCTGCATCTGGAGGGGGGGCGGGGCGCATCGGCGATCCGCCCCAGGTGTCAGCACCCTTAGGAACGCCACTGGCCATGGGAAGAGTATGGACAAATCAGGGAGCATTCCTAGAAGTTAGGGTCAATGTTATAGAATACTACTACTTATCATTTCTATAGCACTACTAGACGTACGCATCGCTGTACACTTGAACATGAAGAGACAGTCCCTGCTCAACAGAGCTTACAATCTAATTAGGACAGACAAACAGGACAAACAAGAGATAAGGGAATATTAAAGTGAGGATGATAAAATAAAGGTTCTGAACAAGTGAATAAGGGTTAGGAGTTAAAAGTAGCATAAAAAAGGTGGGCTTTTAGCTTAGATTTGAAGACGGCCAGAGATGGAACTTGACATACCAACTCAGGAAGTCTATTCCAGGCATATGGTGCAGCAAGATAAAAGGAACGGAGTCTGGAGTTAGCGGTGGAGGAGAAGGGTGCAAATAAGAGAGATTTACCCAGTGAACGGATGACTGCTAGGGGTCACGGTGGCTGTTTTGGATCTCAGTGCAGTCCTGGGTGACAGCAGAGGGTGTCCATCTGTGGCCTGGGTACTACTGGACCACTAGGGAGACCCATGACAGGCCCTGGGGAGGGGGGAGTTAGGGATGGTGGGAATTCTTGGCTGTCAGGGGCAGGCATGGCTCAGAGGGACAGGATTTTGGAAGAGGGATTGAAAGACCTTGTGACTGTTGGGGGGGGGAATCAGGGATTTTCAGTATGTGTCGAGGTGTTGGGGGGGGGGATTGGGGTGTGTTAGGGAAGGGGTTCTGTGATGTTCAATGCTGTGGTGTCCAGGGAAGGATCAAATGTGGCACAGTAGAGAATGTGTGTATGTGTGTGTGGGGGAGGGGTGAACGCTACGGTGGCAATGGCACATTCATAGAGCAAAACTGCATTGGCATGCCAAAAGTTAGGTGTGCACATTTACGACAGGTCAACGGCTGGCGTAAGTTGATGCGCCTAAGTGCACCATGCAATGCATACAACTGATAGTATTCTATAAATTGCATGTCTTTCTTGGTGACATACCCTGGACACACCCATTCTCCGCCCACATTATGCCCCTCTTACAGATGCATGCTAAGTGATTTAGAGCAGTGCCTAGCAATTACACATGTTAACTGCCAATTAGCAGTGCCAATTTTGCAAGTAGGTGTTGCTATTTTATAAAGGAGGCGCCAGCTTGTAGACTTTATATGGCTTTCAGTGTTGGCCTACTGCGAATTAAAATGAACATGCATACATCAATAACAAATTAAGTTACATGAATAGTCTCTTCTTCTGCATTCGTTCCTGCTTGCCTGCACTTGTTATTGCAGTTGTCAGTTAATATGCATGTGTTAAAAATAAACAAAAAAGCCCACATCCCCTAGATTGGCACACTTAACAAATGCACCGTTGGTTGCTCTAAGGAAAGCCTTTAAGTCGCTTCTCAGAGGGTTACATGGAGTCTGACAGTTCTTCAGACAATGGTGCGAAGTCCTTAATGAATAATTGATGAACGCTTCATGGCACTGGTTGTCTCAGCATCCATATGTTACCATGGTGACAGTCCAACCTGTGATTCCTTTGCCAGTGAACAGCAGAGAACAATTCCTGTGTTGGCCTCACTCGTCATCCATTGAAAGAGAAAAGATCATGATCCCTATCAATCCAAACCTGAAGAAGGACCTGCACAGTCACGTTGTCTGCTGAACTACCCCTGACCTTCTTCAGGGCCCTGCATTGGGCGGGATTTCTCTCCATCCTCTACAGCTGCCAGTTGCAGGAGGAAGACTTTTTGGACCAGTCCTTTTTCTGGACCTACATTCCAAAAGTGATTCTACCCAATGAAATCAGTGCTGCAGGCCCCATAATGCATCAGGATAGGGTTGCTTGAAATCCAGGACTGGCTTAAAATCTCTTTCGGAACTGCGGGGTCCTTTTAAAAAGGCACGGAAAAATGGCTTGTGGTAGTGTAGGCGCGGGTTTTGGGCTTGCGCCGATTCATTTTTTAACGCTTATGTGGAAAAGGCCTCTTTTTTTTTTCCCCGAAAATGGACTTGCGGCAAATTCAAAATTGCCGCGTGTCCATTTTGGGTCTGAGACCTTTCCGTCAGCCATTGACCTGGCGGTAATGACCTACGTGCGCCAAATGCCACTTGGAGCGCGTCCGTTACCCGTGCCCGAAAAGAAAAAAATATTTT
The DNA here is from genome assembly GCF_901765095.1 of Microcaecilia unicolor. Lineage (NCBI taxonomy): Eukaryota > Metazoa > Chordata > Amphibia > Gymnophiona > Siphonopidae > Microcaecilia > Microcaecilia unicolor. The sequence continues at coordinate 26,655,734 of NC_044039.1, forward strand.
TTAGACGTGTGGATCGGACGCGCGCAAAAAATGAAATTACCGCAAGAGCCACGCGGTTGTCAGGTGGTAACTCCATTGTGGTACGTGTTGGGCGTGCGTAGACGCTTACGCGGCTTAGTGAAAGGGCCCGTGAGTAACTTAGCAGATCTGATCCTTCTCTTCACCTTGTAAAATTTGTTTGCAATGTGTGTTGAATGTTCTTTGGTGGGGCGGGAGATCATCCTTTAGGTTTGCTAAATAGCTCGGCAGTGTTTCTGTGTCCCATAATAGAAGAGGTGTGGTTGAGTGGCAAGGCCATCAGCTATGAGTCAGAAGAACTTTTTATTTTTTGACTCAGCAGTTTTCTCCTGCCGAGCTTCATTTGCACTACTCGGATTATTGCAGTGACTAGTGTCAGGGGCCATATAGCCCAGCTCCTTATAGAACCTTACAACCAGCTATGCATTCATCACTAACTTCCATCCCCACTCTCTCCCAGTGGCTGTGAACCAGTGGCGTAGCTACTTGGGGCCACGTGGGCCTTGGGCCCCGTAGATTTGGCCCTGGACCCCCCTGCCGCCGCCCCTCTCGCCCCCCCCCCCCTCCCCTGGCACCGTCGTTGGCTACCTTTGCTGGCGGGGGACCCCAACCCCCGCCAGCTGAGATCCTCTTCCCGCGGAAGGCTTTGTTCTGTTTCTAACGTCCTGCACAACCCTCTCGACCCCCCTCCCGCCGCCAACCCTCCCCCACCGCCGCCATCGTCGCCTACCTTTGCTGGCGAGGGACCCCAATCCCCGCCAGCTGAGGTCCTCTTGCTTCCCACGCAAGGCTTCATTCTGTTTCTGACGTACTGCACATTGTACGTGCAGGACGTCAGACTCACAGAAACAGAACGAAGCCCTGCAGATCGGGCGGGCGGGGGGGATTGAGAGGGTTGTCAGCGGGGGGGGGGGGGGTGGTCAAAGTTGTTGGTGATGGTGCTGGCGGCAGCGGGGGGGGGTGTCTGCAATGGCGCCGGGGGTGTTGGCGGCGCGGGGGGGGGGGGGCTAAAATGTGCCCCTCACCTCAGGCTCTGGACCCCCTCCCGCCGAAGTCTGGCTACGCCCGTGACACAGAGTCTTTTACAAAGGCATGCTAACGTTTTTAGTGTGCACTAATGATTAGCGTGCGCTAAATGGTAGAGACGCCCATAGAAATATATGGGCATCTCTAGCGTTTAGCGTGTGCTTATTTTTACCGTGCTAAAAATGCTAGCTCGCCTTTGTAAAAGGACCCCACAGTGGTTAAAAATTTAATTATTGAACTTTAAACACGATCTTAATACTTGTTTGTTAAATGATAAAATATATATCCTTAAAAAAAAACTGATGGTGTTCCTTGACAATTTTGGGGGGTCTTTTTATTCCTAATTTTGGGGGGTCTTTTTATTCCTATGGGTCCTGCTGCAGATAACTCAAGCTAATCTTTAGTAAAAGCAGTGGCGTAGCTACGTGGGGCCAGGGGGGACCTGGGCCCCCGTAGATTTGACCCTGGACCCCCCTGCCGACGACCCTCTCAACCCCCCTCCCGCCGCCAACCCACCGTCGCCGTCGCCTGCCTTTGCTGGCGGGGGACCCCAACCCCTGCCAGCCGAGGTCCTCTTCTTCTCGCAAAAAGGCTTCCTTCTGTTTCTGACGTCCTGCAAGTACAACGTGCAGGATGTCAGCCTCACAGAACGAAGCCTTGTAGATCAGCTGATCTGCAAGGCTTCGTTCTGTGAGTCTGACGGACGTCAGAAACAGAAGGAAGCCTTTTGCGAGAAGAAGAAGACCTCGGCTGGCAGGGGTTGGGGTCCCCCGCCAGCAAAGGTAGGCGACGGCGGGTTGGCAGTGGGAGGGGGGGGGTCGAGAGGGTCGTCAGCAGGGAGGGAGGGCAAAGTTGGGGGTGGCAGTGGCGGCAGGGTCGGCGGTGCCGGGGGGGGGGCTAAAATGTGCCCCCTCCCCTCGGGCTCTGGATCCCCCTCCCGCCGAAGTCTGGCTATGCCCCTGAGTAAAAGACCCCCTTTGTGTCTTGTCAGTGTGCTGCAAGATGAAAAAGGTTGAAAATCAATGGCCTAGAGATTGAGGGGCAAAGGTGAAAAACATACCTCTTGCAAATTTTCTGTTGGGGTGTCCTAAACAAGCAGGCATGCTGCATTAGCCATCATACTTTGGGTTTCTTCCGGACAGAATCTCGTGATGATAAAATGTGCTGTTACTAAAGGAAGCCAAAACCGTGCCTCAATTAATAGAAATATTGCAAAAGTCCCAAAATAAAGCATAGCCACATGCTTGTTTTTCCAGATTTGTTTGAGCATCTTCCTGGACAAGCATTCTTGAGAACATGCTTTAAAGTTTTGTTCACTGGAAAGTTCTGAATTAGGAAATTTAAGATTCATTGCAGCGGAGTGCAGCTGAAGTTACTGCCTCAGTGAATTAAATTGAAATGTGTCAACAAATTCATAGTCAAAACTGGACCCTGGTAGATTTCAGTCAGGGTTGAGTTTGACCCAAAATTATGGATCTTCCCAAATTTGCTGGGAAATTTTGAATTCTTTCCTGACAGACCTGGGAGAAATCCAAAGCAGATTTGTAAGCGCCAAAGTGAATTTTGCTGTTGGTATGGATTTTTCTTTCAGCAGATTTTTTTTTCAGGTTTCTTAAATTTGGCTGGGGGGAGGGGAGGAGGGGGGGGAAGAGGAGCAAACGTTTATTTTTAGTAGAATTGCATAGCTCTGGTTTCTAATTCATCTTTGGAATCACAGCAGTTTGAATGACTCTACAAAATACCTGTTTCTCCTATTCGGAGAGTAGCTAAACAGCTTGAAGCCTTAACCAACCGTAGAACAAAGGGCTGAGTGGAGACTAATGAGAAAAACATCACAGACATTCTCTCAGTATGTTTTATACATAAATATGCAAAACTGCAGAGATAAATAATGGGAAATCCCAGGCATCAGCAGACCAACTTTAGGAACCAGACAAACTTTGGTTGTTTATTTTTTAGTTCTGACGTTTTTATTACATTTTATTGAAGTGTGGTAAAAATGAGAAGTTATCCCCTGTATTCTGTATATGGTGCCCAGATTTTGAAGCACACTTCCAAGATGCGCATGCATCTTAATTGGCTAACGAGCCATTAATACACAATAATAGGATGCTAACAACCAATTATTGATGTTAATTGACACCAGTTGACTTACACTAGTATTCTATAAAAGCAATTATGCATGTAATTGCCAGTATAGAATTCACCCTTAGTGAGCATCATCGAAGTGCCTAACGTTAGACAACCTATAGAGAATTTACCCTATGTGTATTTGTGTTGTCCAAGTAATATGTAAATTGGTTGAAAACAGACAAAAAGTTTTTAAAAAAAAGTGCTAGTAATAGTAATTAAACTTATAGGGTAGAGAATGGTTAATGATATAGACAATCGCCAGATTCTGCTAACATAGTAACATAGTAAATGACGGCAGATAAAGACCTGTACAGACCATCCAGTTTGCCCAACAAGATAAACTCATTTTACATGGTATGTAATACTCTATATATTCCAGTTTGATTTGTCCTTGCCTTTCTCAAGACACAGACCATAGAAGTCTGCCCAGCACTGTTCTTGAACTAAAAGTTCTGAAGTTAACATTGAAGCCCCTTAAAATTTACACTCCAGCCCATCCCTATCTATTCAGTCACGATTAGGGCACAGACCATAGAAGTCTGCCCAGCACTGTTCTTGTACTAAAAGTTCTGAAGATTCTGGAATCCTAAAGAGTTACAAGATTCTGGAATCCCAATTAGTAGCAACATTCCATGTGGAACCCCAAAGAGTAACATAGTAAATGATGGCAGATAAAGACCTGTATGGTCCATCCAGTTTGCCCAACAAGATAAACTCTTTTTACTTGGTATGTGATACTTTATATGTATACCTGAGTTTGATTTGTCCTTTCCTTTCTCAGGACACAGACCATAGAAGTCTGTCCAGTACTGTTCTTGTACTAAGTTCTGAAGCTAACATCAAAACCCCTTAACATTTATTTTTTATTTATTTTTGTTACATTTGTACCCCGCGCTTTCCCACTCATGGCAGGCTCAATGCGGCTTACATGGGGCAATGGAGGGTTAAGTGACTTGCCCAGAGTCACAAGGAGCTGCCTGTGCCTGAAGTGGGAATCGAACTCAGTTCCTCAGTTCCCCAGGACCAAAGTCCACCACCCTAACCACTAGGCCACTCCTCCACTGTTGCTACTATTTGAGATTCTACATGGAATGTTGCTATTCCACTAGCAACATTCCATGTAGAAGTCGGCCCTTGCAGATCACCAATGTGGCCGCGCAGGCTTCTGCTTCTGTGAGTCTGACGTCAGACTCACAGAAACAGAAGCCTGCGCAGCCTTCCACATGGAATGTTGCTAGTGGAATAGCAACATTCCATGTAGAATCTCCAATAGTATCTATTTTATTTTTGTTACATTTGTACCCTGCGCTTTCCCACTCATGGCAGGCTCAATGCGGCTTACATGGGGCAATGGAGGGTTAAGTGACTTGCCCAGAGTCACAAGGAGCTGCCTGTGCCTGAAGTGGGAATCAAACTCAGTTCCCCAGGACCAGAGTCCACCACCCTAACCACTAGGCCACTCCTCCTCCACTGTTGCTACCATTGGAGATTCTAGATGGAATGTTGCTACTATTGAGATTCTGTTGCTACTATTTGAGATTCTACATGGAATGTTGCTATTCCACTAGAAGTCGGCCCTTGCAGATCACCAATGTGGCCGCGCAGGCTTCTGCTTCTGTGAGTCTGACGTCCTGCACGTACGTGCAGGACGTCAGACTCACAGAAACAGAAGCCTGCGCAGCCTTCTACATGGAATGTTGCTACTATTGGAGATTCTACATGGAATGTTGCTATTCCACTAGCAACATTCCATGTAGAAGGCTGCGCAGGCTTCTGTTTCTGTGAGTCTGACGTCCTGCACGTACGTGCAGGACGTCAGACTCACAGAAGCAGAAGCCTGTGCGGCCACATTGGTGATCTGCAAGGGCCGACTTCTACATGGAATGTTGCTAGTGGAATAGCAACATTCCATGTAGAATCTCCAATAGTAGCAACATTCCATGTAGAATCTCCAATAGTATCTATTTTTTTTTTTTGTTACATTTGTACCCCGCGTTTTTCCCACTCATGGCAGGCTCAATGCGGCTTACATGGGGCAATGGAGGGTTAAGTGACTTGCCCAGAGTCACAAGGAGCTGCCTGTGCCTGAAGTGGGAATCGAACTCAGTTCCTCAGTTCCCCAGGACCAAAGTCCACCACCCTAACCACTAGGCCACTCCTCCACCACACCAGGGTAGTTTAGGTTTCTGAATCACACAGAACTTATAGTCCTCAAATCTGTGATTAAACCTTACAGAGTGTTCTACCAAGGCCTTTTCCAAAGCTCGTCTCTTAATGGCACATGGTTTAAATAAGGAGATAGATTTGTTGGACTGCATATAAAGAATATGCTTTTATACAGGTTTCTTAGACATCCCTATCTATTCAGTCACGATCAGGGCGTAGACCGTGGAAGTCTGCCCAGCTCCCGTTTTGTTTCCAATTACCGGCGTCGCCACCCAATCTCCGCTAAGAGTCCGTGGAACCATTCCTTCTAAACAGGATTCCTTTGTGTTTATTCCACGCATGTTTGAATTCCATTACCGTTTTCATCTCTACCACCTCCCGCGGGAGGGCATTCCACATATCCACCACCCTCTCCGTGAAAAAATACTTCCTGACATTAGTCCCGAGTCTGCCCCCCTTCAACCTCAATTCATGTCCTCTAGTTCTGCCGCCTTCCCATCTCCGGAAAAGGTTCGTTTGCGGATTAATACCTTTCAAATATTTGAACGTCTATATCATAAGACCCCTGTTTCTCCTTTCCTCCAGGGTATACATGTTCAGGTCAGCCCCCATTGTCTTTATGGGGTTTTTTTTTTCTGCTGTTCTGCCTCTCTACCCAGGCTCAGGACAGAAAGGGGGAAGGACAAGGCATTTTTCAATAGACAAAAAAAGAATGAATTTGGAAATGCTCACAACCTTGAGGATACCTGCCATTTACATACACTGGTTAGCAATGTTGTGGCCCTGTATGGGAAGATATTTTGCAGCTCTCCTTCAGCTCATTGGAATCCAAAATGGCCCCAGCTTAAAAATGAATGAAGACCACTGCTCTATGGAATTACCCCCCCCCCCCCCCCCACACACACACACACTCTCCAGTGTGAAACAGTAGGATAACCATTAACTTTGCTTATGAAGTCTTCATCTAATTTCACATTTTTGAGCTATGTACGTAACTTTACATTTATTTATGTTATAGTTAGCTGAATCATGCAGCTCTTTTTACAGCTGTGACACCGAGGTCTATAAAATACTGCATTTGTGCCACAAGCACAAATATCACTTCCTTTGTTCCCACCCTGCTTTCTGGACAAATTTCCAGTAACATGAGGAGCTTCTGAAAGGCATGGGGCACAGGAAGGATGCAGGAAGGATATGGTCTTAAGTGACTGTATCGGTGGAGGACAAGTTGCATGTGACACCGACTTTCAGCAAAGCAGCAACATTCTGGAATTTTCCTTTCGTGTTGTGATTTAGAATGCAGACACCGTGTGGTATGTCGGACGAGTCATGTGATTTCAGGAACTTGATTGTTTACATAAATCAAAGCTAAACTTAAAAGCATCACCAACATTTCATGCAACTACAGATCAGTGTTTTTGTTCAAGGAAGTGTGTAAATACGTACCCATGTAAGCCAAATCAAGTTTTATGTTATTAAGGGGCCCTTTTATAAAGGCGCGCTGAAAAATGGCTTGCGGTAGTGTAGGCGCGGGTTTTGGGTGCGCGCCGATCCATTTTTTTAGCGCACCTGTAAAAAAGGCCTCTTTTTAAAAGGCCTCTCTTTTTTTTCCCTGAAAATGGACGTGCGACAAAATCAAAATTGCCGCGCGTCCATTTTGGTTCTGAGACCTTACCGCCAGCCATAGACCTAGCGGTAAAGAATCTGGCCGGTAATGACCTACGCGCGTCAGATGCCACTGGGCGCGCGTCCGTTACGCGTGCCAGAAAATAGCAAATATTGTTCAGATGCACGTAGCGGATGCACGCCAAAATTGAAATTACCGTAAGGGCCACGCGGTAACCGGGCGGTAACTCCAATTTGGTGCGCATACTAAGTCATTTCTGTATTTAAGTTCATTGTGATGAGGGGACTGTGTAGAGTGACTTCCCTAATCATTCAATTTTATTTGACTGTTGTATTGTTGTCTCAGTGTCTCATACAGAGACATATTTATCGCAGGACAGTGTCTCCAAATGAATTAGTTTCACACATTCCATGACAGTAATGGGCCTTAGTTCTAAACCAGGTATGTGGAGTATGATCTCGGTCTCTAAAATTTAGAGCTTGGAGAAAAGGCGGCTGAGGGGAGATATGATAGAGGTCTATAAAATAATGAGTGGAGTTGAACAGGTAGATGTGAAGCGTCTGTTCACGCTTTCCAAAAATACTAGGACTAGGGGGCATGCGATGAAGCTACAATGTAGTAAATTTAAAACGAATCTGAGAGAGTTTTTCTTCACTCAACGTGTAATTAAACTCTGGAATTCGTTGCCAGAGAAATGTGGTAAAGACGGTTAGCTTAGCAGAGTTTAAAAAAGGTTTGGACGGCTTCCTAAAGGAAAAGTCCATAGACCGTTATTAAATGGACTTGGGAGGAAAATCCACTATTTCTGGGATAAGCAGTATAAAATGTTTTGTGCATTTTTGGGATCTTGCCGGGTATTTGTGACCTGGATTGGCCACTGTTGGAAACAGGATGCTGGGCTTGATGGACCTTTGGTCTTTCCCAGTATGGCAATACTTATGCACTTATGTACCAACACTTACCATAATACTTGCATTCTGCCAAAGTTATAGTTGCTTCAGTCTCTCATAAGAATAGCCATACTGGGTCAAAGCAAGGGTCCATCAAGCTCAGCATCCTTCATCCAGCAGTGGCCAGTCCAGGTCACAAGTACCTGACAGGATCTCAGGGGCCATTTTACTAAGCTGTGGTAAAAGGGGGCCTGTTTTTGACGTTAGCTGAGACCCCCTTTCACCGCAGCGGGAAAAAGACTGTCTTTGAGGAAAAGAAGTGGCTGTGCAGTAAGTGAAACACTTACCTCTAGGCCATTTGGGGGGGGGGCCTTACGTGCTCCCATTGAGATGATGGTAAGGGCTCCTGCGCTAACCCGGTGGTAACTGCTCGATTACTGCCAGTTAAGTTCTGGTGCTACATATTTTTGTAGCGCCGGAAATAGTGCACGTTAGGGGTGGGAACTGCCGTCGGGCTCCTGCGGTAGCCAGACAGTAGTTCTGGATTGGCGCATGATAAGCCTGCGGTGGGCTTACTGCTGCTTAGTAAAATGGCCCCTCAACGAGTAACAAGATTTTGGAATCCCAAAGAATAGCAAGATTCCATGCTACCAATCTTGTGAATAAGAGGTGGCTTTCCCCTTGTCTGTCTCAGGGGCGTAGCTACGTGGGGCAGTGGGCCCCCATGGATTTGGCCCTGGCCCCCCCGCTGCCGACCCTCTTGACCGCCCCCCCGCCGCCAACCCACCGCCGTCGCCATTGGGTACCTTTGCTGGTGGGGGTCCCCAACCCCCGCCATCCGAAGTCCTCTTCTCCGGCGCGGCCGCGTTGCTGATCTAAAAGCAAGGCTTCTGTTTCTGTGAGTCTGACGTCCTGCACATACAGCGTACAACGTGCAGGACATCAGACTCACAGGAACAGAAGCCTTGCTTGCAGATCAGCAATGTGGCCGCACCGGAGAAGAGGACTTCAGATGGTGGGGGTTGGGGACCCCCGCCAGCAAAGGTGCCCGATAGCGGCGGCGGGAAGGGGGGTTGAAAGGGTTGACATGGGGGGGGGGGTCAAACGTGGCAATGGCAGGGGGGTCGGCAGTGCCGGGGGGGGGGAATGTGCTCCCTCACCTCGGGCTCTGGACCCCCCTCCTGCCGAAGTCTGGCTACACCCCTGTAGCTTAATAGCAAATAATGGAATTCTCCAAAGCTTTTTTTAAACCCAGATGTGCTAACTAAAGAGCTACAGTGGGATTTGAGCCTGTGACCTTTCGTTCTCTGCGCTGACACCCAGCTGGCTGCTCTAACCATTAGGCAACACTTCTGATGGATATTTTCTATCTGTGTATTAGAAAACCAGCTCGGCAGGTTGGATGGACCAGTTTTTTGCCAACTGCTTTTTATATTTAGCTAAATTTTATGCTCATTTGGATCACCTAGTCCACTTGATGTGGTTGACATGAGAGAATTATTTTGCAGCAGTAACATATGGTATGCCATTGAAATTTTAGCCTTTTTACGTTCAAACTGTACACTAACAAGAGTGTAAACAGATGTTATTTTTGTGGCTTCTACTAAAGCGAGGCTTCATTGGTAAACAGAATAGCTGTTTCTATGTCAGCTGGATCTTATACTAAAAGCTAACCCGGAAACTTCAAGAATGGAAAATATTTCTATGTTGATTGCACACGGTAGAGAGCGGACTGTTTCTTCTAAAGGCTAGGCAGAATTAAGCCCAAAATTCCGTCAACATTGGCTGCGGATTGCTGTGTGCATTTCATTATACTCTTGTGTCTGGTTTATAAGGCGTTCTATATCGGAGTCCCCCTCTATTTACTGTGTAAACTGGTTGAGTATTTTCTTCTCCGGACATCATCAAGAAACAAAGCATTTTGTTACACTGGTTCATCCTTATGGAATACCTGACCAGCTGATTTGCCTGGCACCCAGCAGCTACCTTTCCTTCTGGAAAGCCCTGAAAGCATGATTTTTTTTTTTCAGCAGAGCTATATTTGATGTGGTTGATGGTTACTTTTATTTACTGTTGTGTTTTTTTGTTAAGCAGGTGACTGGATGACTATTATTGACTTTAAAATATTTGTTATTATATACTTATAAGTTGTTGCTTGTAATATGATTTTATTGTAATTGTTTAAGTTAAACTTGTGTTTATAATATGACTATTGCAAATGGTGTTAATACCTTGGTTGTGCTAAGTGGCAATCAAATAATGTGTTTGGTGGAAGAGTAGCCTAGTGAGGTCGTGGTTCAAATTCGGCTTCTTCCAACTGTTGCTTCCTATTAGATTGGGCAAGTCACTGCACCCTCCATTGCGCCAGTTGTCACTTATAGGGTAAAAGCCATTTTGTACAGGGATATCTTCTATACTTGCAATGTAACTCAATTTGATTTCAGCTTTAGACAAGTTGGAAAGTGCACACTTATAGTATGACAAAATGGCACCTTTCCCCTTCCTCCATTTGTAAACTCATGTAAAACCAAACCTGTTCAAAAAGGCATACCCTACCGACCCAACTTAAATGCCTGATCCCTGCAACACAACGAAACCAAAGCTCGTAATGGACATAACATAACTCTTCCTCTCTACGATTCCCTAATGTGTCTGTAACACATGACCCTTATTCTACCGCAACATCACTTTGTATTTGTTCTCTACCGGAGTTGGCGAACGCCATTCCGGTACTATGTAAGCCACGTTGAGCCTGCAAATAGGTGGGAAAATGTGGGATACAGAAGTAACAAATAAATAAATATGCAGTTAAATCTAATCCCCATCCTCTACAGGTATTGAAGAATATATAGCCTCTGTCGTCCCTTCATGAAGAATCAGATAAACAAAGTGAGTTGTGTCCTGTCATAGCTTTTAACAACAAGTTGACCTGCATGTTTCCACTTCACAATATCTGCATTAAAAAAAATAGGTTTTGCCACCAAGACCCTGAAGCAGCAGTTCGAAACGCTGGCCATCGTCGGCTTGGGGCGAGGGGAGAAGAAACAAGCTCCAGTAGTAGAAGCTACTAGGTGTCAGTAGCAAGCACGTTCGAAAGATAAGTGTTCTTTCAGTCTCAAGAATTTTCTAACCAACGTAACTGCTGATACAGCATGTATTGTATGAAAGTCGTACAGCAATTAAAGCAATAATAGTAATTAGTGACTTCATAGCAACTTCGAAGGTTTTTTTGGGCCAGTGATGAACACAGGATCATTAACGATCCATTCTAGCTCCAATAGATTGCATTAATCCAGAAGCTCTGTGAGGCCATTTTTTCCTTCGTTATAAGTGTTTAGATATTACAGCATTTAAGCACAATTTCACCACTTGGAAGACACAATCAGATTTAGACGGTCTAGAACGGAAAGCAAGAAAACTAATGACTATACATCAGGGGCGTAGCCAGCCTTCCATGGGGGAGGGGTCCAGAGCCCGGGGGGAGGGGGCACATTTTAGCCCTCCCCCCGGCGCCACCCCCCCCACCGCCGACATTGCCGCCCCCCCTCCCGCCGCGAACCCACCGCCGCTGCAGCCTACCTTTACTTTTGCTGGCGGGGGATCCCACTCCCCGCCAGCCGACGTCTTCTTTTCAGTCGCTTCCTGCTCTTCAATTTGTTTGCTGACGTCCTGCACGTTGTACGTGCAGGACGTCAGACTCAGAGAACAGAACTGTTCTTTGAGTCTGACGTCCTGCACGTACAATTACGTGCAGGACGTCAGCAAACAAATTGAAGAGCAGGAAGGACTGAGAAGACGTCGGCTGGCGGGGAGTGGGATCCCCCGCCAGCAAAAGTAAAGGTAGGCAGCAGCGGGGGCGGGTTCGCCGGGAGGGGGGTCCTGGGGTGAATCTGCGGGGGCCCCGGCCCCCTCAGGCCCCACGTAGCTACGCCACTGCTATACATCATGCTCTTAACACACAAAGCGGTATAGATAGACTTTATCTTTCACAGAAGAATGGTGGAGAAAAGAGGCCTAACTGATTAGATCCTAAAGAGCAGCTATTGATCAAAATGCAAAATTGTTTAAATCTATGGAAACAAATGAGTAATGCAAAAAGAAACATAAAACAGAATAGAAAGTTGGAAAAAGAAAGAGCTACATAGGCAATATTTGGAAAAAACAGAAGGAATTGCGAACAACAGCTTAACATGGAAATGGATATAGAAGTCTAAAAAGAAACAAAAGCTGTCATTTTTGCTGCTTAAAAATTATGGTGATTCACACAAATGTCGTGAAGAGAAAAACTGAAAAGGAATTTGCCATGACAGTGAATGTAGACCGTGTAAAGAAAAAGAGGGACCTGTGGACCCCATTATCAATGGTTGCAACAAAATTGCCCAAACTGAATATAAGAAACGACATGATACAGTCGCCAGATTAATGAACCGATGTCTGTGTAAAAAAATATGCATTCAGCATGACTAAAATTATTTGGAACATGAAATTAAGAATTATAGAAAATGAAAATGCAAAAATAGCATGGGATTTTAGATTCCTGATAAACAGATTACAGTATGCCTGATATAAACGGGTCATCTTCGACTCCTCTCTCTCCTTCTCTGCTCACATTCAGCAGATTGTCAAAACCTGTCGTTTCTTTCTCTATAACATCAGCAAAATCCGTCCCTTCATCTCTGAGCACTCTACCAGAACGCTTATCCACACTCTTATCACCTCTCACCTAGATTATTGCAACCTGCTTCTCACCGGCCTCCCACTTAGCCATCTCTCTCGTCTTCAATCAGTCCAAAACTCTGCTGCGCGACTCATTTTCCGCCAAAGTCGCTATGCTCACATTAGCCCTCTCCTCAAGTCACTTCACTGGCTCCCTATCCGCTTCCGCATTCAATTCAAACTTCTCTTACTGACCGATAAGAGCATTCACTCTGCTGCTCCCCAGTATCTCTCCACTCTTATCTCTCCCTACGCCCCCCCTCGGGTACTCCGTTCTGTAGATAAATCTCTCTTGTCTGTCCCCTTCTCCTCTACTGCCATTTCCAGACTCCGTTCTTTTTATCTCGCTGCACCTCACGCCTGGAATAGACTTCCCGAGCCTGTACGTCTAGCCCCGTCTTTAGCTGTTTTCAAGTCCAGGCTAAAAGCCCACCTCTTTGACACTGCTTTTGACTCCTTTTGACTCCTAACCACTACTCACTTGCCCTGTACCCCACCTCTTTAATTCCCTTACCTCTTAATTGTTCTGTCTGTTTACCTGTCTTATTTAGATTGTGAGCTCTTTGAGCAGGGACTGTCTTTCTGTGTATGGTGTACAGCGCTGCATATGCCTTGTAGCGCTATAGAAGTGATAAGTAGTAGTAGTAGAATTGAAATAGGTAACGGCTGTTGGAAATATCAATACCAGGTGGTAGTCGGATTGGAGCAAAAGAATTGGAAAAGATCATGATGTACAGAAATTTACAAACTGAGGTTTCCTTTTACTAAGGTGCACTGAAAAACGGGCTGCAGTAGTGTAGGCGCCTGTTTTGGACGCAAAGAATCATTTTTTCAGTGCACCTGTAAAAAAGGCCTTTTTTTACATTTTTGCAGAAAATGGACGTTTGGCAAAATGAAAATTGGCACGCGTCTATTTTGGGTCTGAGACCTTACTGCCAGCCATTGACCTAGCGGTAAAGACTCGCGTGGTAAACGGGCAGTAATGACCTACATGTGTCAAATGTCACTTGGCGCACGCCCAAAAATAAAAATGATTTTTCAGACGCGCGTATTGGACGGATGCCAAAAATGAAATTACCGCGAGCCACTCAGTAGCTAGGCGGTAACTCCATTTTGGCGCGCGTTGGGTGCGTGTAGATGCTTACGTGGCTTAGTAAAAGGGCCCATGAAACTGGAAGAATCTGGAAAAACGAAATCAGTGATGGTACCAATAATAATTGAGCTTTGAGAGCCGTACTACGGAGCCTTATAAAGCACTTAGGATTGCTTCACCAGAACAAAAATTAGCCTTATTCGGAACTGCATATTTTTCTTCAATAATACTACTACAATTCTTAGACCTTTGTTTTGGACGTCTGATTCCATCCCCAGAAGGCCCCCAAAATAGCCAGCTTTCACTTAGTTGCTAACCGCTCATTTTCAGCAGGGATAGCTGCTGAAGTACCGCTGAAAATCAGCAGATAGCTCTGAACAAGCAATTTAACCGGTCAGCAGCCATTTTATGATGATTAAATAATTATGAATATCGTCCAGATAAGTTTCTAAAATGGTCGGCAGACACAACTAGGTATTAGCACTTGTGACTGTGTCAATACTTAGATGTGTATGTTGTCGAGTTGCCTCAGCTGATATTGTAGATGTTGATAGTTGCAGAATGGGTTGGTTGTCCCTCTCAAATGTAACTGCTACATACAGGTGCATTCAGTGGTGTGCTGGAGCCGGTTGCCAAATTTTTTACCATCTTGCGAGCCGGTTGTTCTTCAGAGCGAGCTGGCTCTCTTTCCTCCCTCCCTCCCCCGAGCTACAGGGTCCCAGGCTCCGAGTCCAGTGTACATACCTGAAGAAGGCAACCACCCTGGTTGTCCAGTGGATTCTTCGGGGCAGGCAGGAAAGATTCCCAGTCTTGTCTGCCCGCTGCCGCCGCTGACCCTCCCCCGCTGCCGGATCGCTCTTTAAAAATGGCCGTCGAGACTTCTGCTGAAGTCTTGGAGGCTGCCCTTGTAAGTCTCAGTGGCCATTTTGAAGAGCGATGAATTAGCGCCGCGGGAGAGTCAGCGCCGGCAGTGGGCAGGAAAGACTGGGAATCTTTCTTGCCTGCCCCGAAGAATCCACTGGACAACCAGGTTGCCTTCTTCAGGTATGTACTGGACATCAGAGACTGGAACCCTGTAGCTCATGCGGGGCGGGGGAAAACAGCAGAGCCGGCTTGCCTTGCACCACAGGGGAGGGGAGGAAGGAGAACAGCAGAGCCGGCTTGCCCTGCACCACAGAATCTCAGTCTTCCTGGAGAGAGTAATGCATTGCCCCCCTCCCAGGCTCTCTCCCCGGCTATAGCAGAGGTGGCGCAGAGGTGGACCGGGGAGAGAGCCCGTTGTGGGGGGGGGGGGCGCAGAGATGGCCCGCAGAGATATCCTGTTGTGGGGTGGGTGGGGTGGTTACAGAGGTGGACCGGGGAGAGAGCCTGTTGTTAAAAATTTACCAGCACACCACTGGGTGCATTCCACATATTGCAGAAAAAGCTCTGTGTGGGCAGATCCTTTTCCAAAATACTTGCAGAATTGTACATGTTCTGATTTGGATTCTCAATTCTAATTTTCACCTTCTTTCTAAAATCTGCCGTATAGCTTATACGCTTAGTGGCTGATTTTCACCATGTTTCTGTCCTGCCCTTAGTCAACCCGAAATCACAACTGTTTTACTGACGCTTAACTTTGGCCTTTTTGCAATTACCAAGTTATCCATAGATCCATGAGTGTTCCTTTTCAAAAACACTTCCACATATATGGCTGGTGCTACCACTGACTACTGTACATGAGAGCAAACGTATTCCGTGAGGTATTAGCAAAGAAAACTCAGCTGTACACAGTGCTTCGGGCTAGCTAAAGGGTTTTTTTTGGAGGCGGGGGGTGGCTTAATCACAGGAAATGGAGAGCATTGTGTAGTACTGTTGTGAATTGTGGAATCTAATTAAATGTTACTTAATAATTTCTAAAAACAAAACTACCTTCTGCGTATTGTTGAGGAAAGTGGACATGACAAGCTTAATAGAATGTTCCCTTATTCATGGAAATGCCCTGCTTTTCCCTGACTTTTCTTGTTTGGAAAGTTCATGTTATTATTTCTGTTTTTGCAAAGAAGCTTTTGTGGATATTCAAACTCAGGACCCCCTAATATACAAACTTTATTTCTTATAATGGCATCTGCGCAGGGCAAGTACCGTAGCCAGGTGACCAATTTTGGGTGGGCTTCCTGGCATAATGTGAGGGCATGAAATTTCCTCTCTGCCCCTGCTTCTATTAAAATTAGCAGTTGTCGGTTGCTTATTCTGGCACCCCCGCACACGGGTGAAAAACTAAGCATGTGTGGGGTGCTGGCATTAGCAGTTCAGGGACCCTGCCACCATAGCTGAGCTCAGTAGAACTGTGTTTGGACACCAGAGAAGGCGGTCTTCAACTAACGGGGTTTGGGAATCCCTGCCAGCTACAGCAAGACTGCAGCATTACTGGGTAGGTCCGAGCCCAAAGTGGGTAGGTCTCAGGGGCTCTGGGGAAATCAACAATAACATTTTAACAGCTAACTTTGAACTGCTTATTACTTTTGCAAATTCACCTCCTAGCAGCCACTGATCTACCCAGACAAAATGAGAGCCAAAACAAGGTACTCAGTAGAAGCTCTATGCCCATGTTTGTACGATTCCCTAGTGTGGCTGTGCCACATGAACTTTATCTTACCATGACATCACTTTGTATTTATTTACACCGGAGTCTGTAACGCCTCTCCGGTACTATGTAAGCCACATTGAGCCTACAAATAGGTGGGAAAATGTGGGATATAAATATAACAAATAAATAAAATAAATAAATAAGCGCCATCCCCGGAGGGCATAATCGAACGCGAACGCCTATCTCCATGGGCATCTATGTCCGAGAACGGGTACATGAAGGGGCGGGACAAACCGTATTTTCGAAAAAAAATGGGCGCCCATCTTTTTTTTCGATAATACGGTTTGTGCCCGGCAAATGCATCAGATTTGTGCGGATTTGAGTGGGCGGTTTTGTTTTTCAGTGATAATGGAAACCGAAGGCGCCCAGCTCAAAAACGAACAAATCCAAGGCATTGGGTCATGGGAGGGGCCAGGATTCGTAGTGCACTGGTCCCCCTCACGTGTCAGGACACCAACCGGGCACCCTAGGGGGCACTTGTAACAATTTAAAAAAATAAATAAATACCTCCCAAGTCCATAGCTCCCATCCCTTGGGTGCTGAGCCCCTCAAATCCCCCCCAAAACCCACTGCCCACAACTCTACACCATTACCATAGCCCTTATGGCTGAAGGGGGGCACCTACATGTGGGTACAGTGGGTTTTGGGGGGCGGTTTGGAGGGCTCCCATTTACCACCACAAGTGTAACAGGTAGGGGGGGATGGGCCTGGGTCCACCTGGGTGAAGTCCATTGCACCCATTAAAAACTGCTCCAGGGACCTGCATACTGCTGTGATGGAGCTGGGTATGGCATTTGAGGCTGGCATACAGGCTAGAAAAAAAGTTGTTAAAGTGTTATGGTGGGAGGGGGTTAGTGACCACTGGGGGAGTCAGGGGTGGTCATCCCCGATTCCCTCCGGTGGTCATCTGGTTATTTAGGGCACTTTTTTGGGACTTCTTCGTGAAAAAAAGGGTCCAAAAAAAGTGACCCAAATTCGCGCTAAAAACGCCTTTCTTTTTTCGATTATCGGCCGAAGGCGCCCATCTCTCCTCGGCCGATAAACACGCC
Source organism: Microcaecilia unicolor (assembly GCF_901765095.1). NCBI lineage: Eukaryota > Metazoa > Chordata > Amphibia > Gymnophiona > Siphonopidae > Microcaecilia > Microcaecilia unicolor. Next base: position 26,673,081 of record NC_044039.1, read on the forward strand.
CCAGTCCCGCCTTCACCACGCCTCCGACACGCCCCCATCAACTTTGGCCGTTTCCGCGACAGATTGCAGTTGAAGACGCCGAAAATTGGCTTTCGATTATACCGATTTGGGCGCCTTTGCGAGATGGGCGCCCATCTCCCGATTTGGGTCGAAATATGGGCGCTCATCACTTTCGAAAATAAGGCTGCTAGTGTTTCATGCTTAAATCCAAGTGTATTCAATAACAATGCATGCAACTTAATTGGCTTAAAAAGCTAATCAGCGTTGTTAACAGCACTTAACAAGTAATAATGAGCACTAATTGGCAATAATTAGAATTTGCATGCATAACTTGCATGAACTTGATTTGCATATACTGCCTCCATTATATGCAAATCTCTTTCATGCACATTCATTGTGGATATCCTAAAAACCTGACTGACGGGGGGGGGGGGGGGGGGGAGGGGGGGGTACTCCAGGACCTTACTTGGGAAACACTGGCTTAGACGGATTTTTGCATATGCCTACTCTTCCTCCTTCTCTCTCCAGAATTAACCAGTCTCCCTGTCCAGTTCAGGATTTTCTAAGTGGTCACATTTATGGTTGCATAAAAGTTCAAATTGCTTATTGGAATATATTTTCTTTGCATGCTGATCGTTGAATTACAACATGAATTTGACAGTGTAGTTTTTGGTAAACTAGTCCTCGGAATATTTGGTGATGGTCACCCAGTTTTTATGTCTAATAATTTGAACACAAAAGGCTGTACTTAAGACCTCAGTTTTGTTAATCCAAGCTCCAGAAAAAAAAAATGAGGTTAATCCTAATCTCAATCTATTAATCTCTAGCACAGCGCTCTCCAAAAATGTTCATACCAGTTGTGGTTACTATTCGTTTTTTAATTGGAAAAATGACTCTGGTGCTTTTGAAGCTTAAATGTTGACCAGTTTTACCCAGTGCCAGGGAGTAACATCTGTGTTTACTTGGAGAATTTGCTTAATTCTTTACTTGCATCTGTTTGGTTCCCAAGCTAATCCTCAATTTCCTGCATTTTACAGGTTGCCATAAAATCAATCCGTAAGGACAAAATCCGAGATGAACAAGATATGGTTCACATCAGGCGGGAGATTGAAATCATGTCATCCCTCAGCCATCCCCACATCATCCGTATTTATGAAGGTTGGTAGAATGCTCTTTCTGTATATTTCTTCCCATTGAAATGTGTCTGCTCAAAGTTCTGTGTGGTCTCCTGGGGTGAATGCAACTGCCTACGATGAAATAAATTACACTAGTTACATTGAACTAATTACATAGCTTAACTGTGTTGACTGTATCCAAATCAAAGTTAGATAACTCAGCACATCATAAGTGATTACATTTTCTGAGTTTCTTCTGCTAAACACCATTAAATCACTTGGGGTTTAAACTAATTACTTTGAGTTGTATTGTTGGTTTTTCTTTTTTCACTTTTTCTTTGTTAACCCAGTTGCTTCCTGCTTCTTTCAGCTCTATGGCTATATGCATTAAAGGGAAAGGAAGGGAAATGGGACTTGATATATACTGCCTTTCTGTGGTATTTTGCAACTACATTCAAAGCGGTTTACATATATACAGGTACTTGTTTTGTACCTGGGGCAATGGAGGGTTAAGTGACTTGCCCACAGTCACAAGGAGCTGCAGTGGGAATCGAACCCAGTTTGCCAGGATCAAAGTCTGCTGCTCTAACCACTAGTAGTAACGTTCCATATAGAATCTCAGATAGTAGCAACATTCCATGTTCCACTGCACTAACCACTAGGCTACTCCTCCATTATCAACATTCTCAAATAGTAGCAACATTCCATGTAGAATCTCAAATAGGGAAAGGGAAATGGGACTTGATATACCACCTTTCTGTGGTTTTTGCCACTACATTCAAAGCGGTTTACTTAGTATATGCAGGTACTTAGTAGTACCTGGGGCAATGGAGGGTTAGGTGACTTACCCAGAGTCACAAGAAGCTGCAGTGGGAATCGAACCCAGTTCCTCAGGATCAAAGTCCGCTGCACTAACCACTAGGCTACTCCTCCACTCCATAAAGTGGAAGTTGGGCACTGTTCGATAAGGTAATGCCTCAATTCCATAAGGGGGAGATTCTATCTATGGCGCCTAAAAAAAAATTGGCGCTAAAATCAGTGGTGACTAAGCATATTCTTTTATCTAGGCACCAATTATAGAATACGCTTAGTTCATATTTCAGCGCCTAAATCTACGCGCATCTATTTACACCAACGAAAACTTGGTGTAAATCCCTGCACGTAGATTTGGGCACACTAGGCCACATATTCTATAACTGAGCACGTAAATTTCGGAACGCCCACGAAACGCCCCTTTCCCCACCCCCACCTATAACCATGCCCCTTTTTGTCTGCACATATTAAGAAGTTTGGTGCACATCGTTACAGAATACACTTAGCGAGTTGTGCGCCTAAATTCTAATCAGTGCCAGTTAGTGCTCATTATTGCTTGTTAAGTGCTGTTAGCGCTCATTAGCTTAAGCTCATTAAATTACATGCATTGTTATAGAATCCGCGCCGATTTTGGCACCGATTTCTAGGCGTGCTGTATAGAATCCGGGGGATAGTGCCTAACTGCAAGGGGGGTGTACATGTGGGTGAAGCTCGGGTGAACCATGGTTGTGTCTCTCAGATACATGTGTAGTTTATAGAATACAAGCTGTAAAGCCCTTTAAAACGGGCAACATTTTTGTTGTGAAAAATGTAATGAAATAGCCAAAGCAAGAAATGAGAGTGGATGTCTACAGTACACTTTTATATATTACGACCCTCGTCTCTCCCCTGCCCCCCCCCCCTCCAGCCACCCTCTTCTCCCCCTACCCCCCCTCCAGCCACCCATGTCCAGCGACTCTCCTCTCTCCCCTGCCCCCCCTCCAGCCACCCAGGTTGTCCAGCGAATTCTTTGGGGCAGACAGGAAAGATCCCCAGTCTTGCCTGCCCGCTGCCGGTGCTGACCCTCCCCCGCTGCCGGATCGCTCTTCAAAATGGCCGCCGAGACTTCCAGCAGCGGCCTCAAGAGACTTCTTCTGAAGTCTTGGCGGCCATTTTGAAGAGGGGGCCGGCTGCGGGCAGGCAAGACTGGGGATCTTTCCTGCCTGCCCCGAAGAATTCGCTGGACAACCTGGGTGGCTGGAGGGGAGCAGGGGAGAGAGGAGGGTCGCTGTACAGCACTGTGTACGTTTAGTATAGCGCTTTATAAATGATAAGTAGTAGTAGGTGTTGTGGTTATGATCAGCTGACGTCGGGAGAGACCTGTGACGTGCCGCGCATGCGCGGCACCTTGACAGCTGTTCTGCGAGTCCAACGCATGCACGGAACGTTGATGACAGCTGCTCTCTACTGCGCATTTGCAGGTGAGTCGGTCACCTCTCATTTATATAGTTAGATGCCTGCCTTTGACATGGCATAACAGGAAATGCCGATGCTGATCTTATGCTAGTATTCTATAATGGAATCTTGGTGCCAAGATGTTGTTATTCCATCGGTGCTAAACACACAGAATTGCCCCATCAGCCTTCATGTTCAACTATAGAAGATCTCTCTTAGTTTTCACCTTTCCTTTGACCTTCCCATCTAGATGAGCCATTTTAGTGACATTTCTTGCCCGGGGTGTCCACAGACCATCAAACATTTCGCATGTGTAAACCCCGAGCATGGCTAGCATGCATTGCTGTTGTACGGTGGCTAAGATTCTCCCCAAACTCCTGCTTTTTCTCCCTAGCGCTGTATATAGTGCCTCCACAGCTTCCCCAAATCCTACTAGTCCAATGAGCAGATGCTCAGGAACTGAACCATGAAGACAGTCCAACAACTGTCTTGAGTTTAAAAGAAACCGTTATAATATAGCATCTTAGAGAAAGAGAACACAGATAGATACATTCATACAGTTGATCTTTGCACTTTCGTTGTTGAAGTACATGTAGATGTTAGAAGTTACTGTTATTTCCCTGGGCTTTAGCCACATGCTTGTAATTAGTTAACGTTAATAGTAATATTGGAAGCACTTCGGCATATCAGATGAAGTGGGTGACATCGTTTACTGGTTTCACCTTGACATCTTGGAAACCATTGGACATAAGTGATCAAATGTCGCAAATGGCCTCCTCCCATCTGTTCACCCCTACCACATATGCATCTCCAATCATGCAGTTCTTCTTTGTAAATGGAATTGGGTTTGAACTTGAGCAATAGGCGACTTGGTTGAAGCTGCAGATTTTCCTGGTGATCTATGTTTGGTTGTACTCGGTAGTCATGGTTTCAGATCAGAGCTACAATTGGCTTCTGTCTCGTTGTAGCATGACAGGACCGTACAATATTTTCTACAGCAACACTGCTGTAAAAATTCAACTCTCTTTGCTTATGTGCCTATGGCCAGGAGGGCAACGTCAGCGTTCCAGACCACAGACTGACCAAGTCCTAATTTCTAACCTCCATCCTGAAGCATTCTGGGTTTTGCAGTCCTGCTTTATTCTCAATAGCGAGAACTGGAGCACAAAGCTCACATTTCTTTGACCTGGACCAGAAAGTGCCACAGGGCTGGGCCATCCTGTCCCTGGACAGCCAAGAGCTGCAGTATGTCTGTGGTCACCTCTGCTGCCAAGACCAAGCAAAGTGCTGTGCTAGCAGTTTGGAAAGTGAAATAAGTCAAAGGAACCACAGCTGAGGTCTCCAAGAGGGTTTTCATTTACGCAAAAGCTGTGCTGCCTGAGGTTAACCCCTTCTCCTCTGAGAATAGGAGCAGCAGGCAGGGGAAATGGTGATAGCAGAGGACTGGGCGTGTCCTGAGGGAAGCAGTTCTCCCAGTAATGGGTCAAAGCCACAGAAGACAGTGTGGGGAAATAAAGAGAAAAGGAGTCATACCAAAGAAAAATGCTGATTAAATGGTGATCACAGGAAACATGAGGAGGGTGGTGCACACTCTTTTCCTGCAGTAGCTTTGCCAGGCAGCCAAAAAGAGCAGATACGTCTTACTAAGATTTTTCACTGTAGAGCACAGATGAAAAATACAGTAGGAGCACAGTCTTCTGTTTAATATGGTAGGGAGAGTGAATATCTGTACATAAATGAGAGATTCAAACCGTCACTGGCACCATGAATCTGGGAAAGGAGACTATGCTGCTTATTTTTGAAGGAGAAGGGCGCCCATCTTCCGACACGAATCGGGAGATGGGCATCCTTCTCCTAAGGCCGCCCAAATCGTCATAATCGAAAGCCGATTTTGGGCGTCCTCAACTGCTTTCCGTCGCAGGGACGACCAAAGTTCAAGGGGGCGTGTTGGCAGTGTACCGAAGGCAGGATGGGGGCGTGGTTAAGAGATGGGCGTCCTCGGCCGATAATGGAAAAAAGAAAGGCGTCCCTGACGAGCATTTGGCCGACTTTACTTGGTCCCTTTTTTTTTCACGACCAAGCCTCGAAAAGGTGCCCGAAGTGACCAGATGACCACCGGAGGGAATCGGGGATGACCTCCCGCTATTCCCCCAGTGGTCACCAACCCCCTCCCACACACACAAAAAATTACAACACATTTTTTTCCAGCCTCTATGCCAGCCTCAAATGTCATACCCAGCTCCATCACAGCACTATGCAGGTCCCTGGAGCAGTTTTTAGTGGGTACTGCAGTGCACGTCAGGCAGGCAGACCCAGGCCCATCCCCGCCCTACCTGTTACACTTGTGGTGGTAAATGGGAGCCCTCCAAAACCCACCCGAAACCCACTGTACCCTCATGTAGGTGCCCCCCTTCATCCCTAAGGAATATGGTAGTGGTGTTGAGTTGTGGGGAGTGGGTTTTGGGGGGCTCAGCTCACAAGGTAAGGGAGCTATGCAGCTGGAAGCAATTTGTGATGTCCACTGTAGTGCCCCCTAGGGTGCCCTGGCATGTGAAGGGGGACCAGTGCACTATGAATGCTGGCTCCTCCCACAACCAAATGCCTTGGATTTGGTCATTTTTGAGATGGGCGTCCTCGGTTTCCATTATCGCCGAAAACCGAGGTCGCCCATCTCTAAGGTCGACCTAAATGTCAAGATGGTCAACCTAAATGTCAAGATTTGGGCGTCCCCGCCTGTATTATCGAAACGAAAGATGGACGCCCATCTTGTTTCGATAATACGGGATGCCCCGCCCCTTCACCTGGACTTCCTTAGAGATGGGCGCCCTTAAGGATGGGCACCCTGTTCGATTAGTCCCCTCCTTAAAGCCCATATTTATAGGTCATTGAGGGACCCTTTTACTAAGCCACATAGGGCGCGTACGTGTGTCCGACGCGCGTCAATTTTGAACTACCGCCCGGCTACCATGTGGCCCAGGCGGTAATTTCATTTTACACGTGTCCACTAAGCGCACTGAAAATTTTCCTGTGCGCAGCGCTAACCGGGCAGTAATCGTTATTGTACGCGCATAAACCATTACCGCCCGGTTAATGTGTGAGACCTTACCACTAGGTCAGTGGATGGCGGTAAGGTCTCAGGCCCAAAATGGATGGACGCCAATTTTAATTTTGCCGCACGTCCATTTTCGGCCAAAAAAAAAAAAGCTTTTTTTGCAAGTGCGCTGAAAAATGGACCTGCGTGCATCCAGTACACACATCCACACCAGTGCAGGCCATTTTTTGGCACACCTTAGTAAAAGGACCCCTGAGAGACAAAATAAAATATTCAAGCCAGAGCGTGCTCATTTTCCTCCTGAATATCTGCATTTAGGTTATTCAGGTACGTTAGCATACTGTATAATCCATGAGTCTTCTTGTAAACTCCTCCCATGCTCCGCCCCTTGTGGCGCATACTTTTATGCTGGTTGGTATTTCATAACAAGTCATTTAGGTGCAGATGTGACTGCATATATTACTACTCAGTCATCTCTCTCCTCTCCAGTCTGTCCAAAATTCTGTAGCATGGCTTATTTTCCGCCAAAATCGTTATACCCACACTAGCCCACTCCTCAAGTCACTTCACTTGCTCCCTGTCTGCTTCCGTATACAGTTCAGACTTCGCTTACTGACCTTTAAATGCATCCATTCTGCAGCCCCTCATTACCTCTCCACTCTCATCTCTCTCTACATTCCTCCCCGTGACCTCCGCTCGCTGGACAAATTTCTCTTGTCATCCCCCTTCTCTTCCACTGCTAACTCCAGGCTTCGTTCCTTTTCTCTCGCAGCACCTTATGCCTGGAATAGACTTTCTGAGCCTGTACGTCTAGCTCCATCTTTACCTGTTTTCAAATCTATGCTGAAAACCCACCTTTTCACTACTGCTTTTGGCTTCTAGCCACTACTCATTTGCCTCCCCCCTTGTTCCTTCTCACCCAGTACTTCCCTCACCCTTAATTGTCTTGTCTTTCTGTATTATTTAATATTGTAATCTCTGTTGAGTTGGGCCTGTCTCTCTGTGTCAGGTGTTCAGCGCTGCGTGCATCTGGTAGCGCTCTACAAATGCTAATAATAATAATCATTTCTATAGCTCTATTGATGTATGCAGCACTGTACACATTATATGCAGGCACTTCTCTGTCCCTAGAGGGCTCACAATTAGTTTTTGTACCTGGGGCAATGGAGGGTTAAGTGACTTGCCCAAGGTCACAAGGAGCTACAGTGGGAATCAAACCCAGGTTGCTGGGATCAAAGCCTGCTGCGCTAATCATTAGGCCACTTCTCCCCGAAGTGCCTATGCCTGAAAATGACTTTATAAAAGTTCCTTTGTTGGACAGACTGGATGGACCGTGCGGCCCTTTATCTGCCGTCATTTACTGTGTTTACTGTGTTACCTGTATGGTGGATACTATTGGGTGAGATATTTTTCTGAAGGTTCCTCTAATACAATTTAAGTTTTATTTATTGAAAAAAAATGATTTAATTGATTCATAAATATTGAATCATATTATATTTACAGACTTCTGTTTTATTAATTGGCTTTCACACTGGCTTAATTTGTTTTGGCCTTGAGGGATTCCAGGTAGACGTGACTGGCCCAGAAGAACAGAATTCTGGCTTCTTGCAACATTTCTTTGTAACCACAACAATTTCTGTTCCTCATTTGTGCTCCACTATCGAGGCTTATATACAAGGTTCTTCCTCTTTCTGCCCAGCACTCGTCTTTCCCATTTTCTAATCACACGGTTTTGTTTTGAATATGCAAATCTTGTGGTTCTTTCTTTCTTTATCAAATTTATATCCCACATTATCAAACTTGTCTAAGCGGGTTACAAAAGAACAAACATAAATCGTAAAAACAAACAAAATACCCCAACCTTGACAACATCATAAAATAGATGATCATTATCTCTTGCAAAATAACAGGTCTACCTTCAACTTGTGAATATTGACATGGCTGGTTAAGTTGAAATTGGCCAAAAATAAACCAGATATTAAATCCAGCATAGGCATAGATAGACTTTCAGCTCATTTACGTACATAGTAACATAGTAGATGACAGCAGAAAACGACCTGCACTGTCCATCCAGTCTGCCCAACAAGACAAACTCATATGTGTATACCTTACCTTGATTTGTGCCTGCCTTTTTCAGGGCATAGACCGTACAAGTCTGCCCAGCAGTACTTCCCGCCTCCCAACCACCAGTCCCGCCTCCCATCACCGGCTCTGGCACAGACCGTATAAGTCTGTCCTCCATTATCCTCGCCTCCCAACCACCAACCCCTCTTCTCCCCACCTGCTCCGCCACCCAATTTCGGCTAAGCTTCTGAGGATCCATTCCTTCTGCACAGGATTCCTTTATGCATATATATCTTTTTTTTTTTTTTTTTTTTTGAAACCCAATAGAAATGGAAGTTGTTTTTGCCAGTTATTGGAAAGTCAAGTAAAGACCTTTAATTCTCAGTTAGGAGAAATTCTGTCTTCTCAGCCGTGATGGTAATTGGCAAAGGGGGACAAGCTCTTTTGAAGTGACAGCCGACTCTAAATAGAACAGATTCGTTTCAACGGACGAGGCCAGAATTTCCAGCGCATAAATTTCACTCCCAGAGCAGCATTCACCTTTCATGAACACCCTAGGTCCCCATATATTACATTTTTAAGAACAGAAAAAGAACCTTTTTTATGCAGTAACCTACTTTAAAACCATCCCATCTGGAACTAATTAATTGTAGAAAAAGTTAAAATATTGTAAGAGGTTCCATTCTTCGTGTCAGTGTGTTGGTACTGGTTTTTCTCTAAGAAACATTTAACCTTTTTTTTTGTTTTACATCTATCTATCTATCTATCTATCTATCTATCTATCTATCTATCTATCTATCTATCTATCTATCTATCTATCTATCTATCTATCTATCTATCTATCTATCTATCTATCTATCTATCTATCTATCTATCTATCTATCTATCTATCTATCTACCCAAACAGAAGAGTTATTTCTTCTGTGAAAGAGAAAATTGAGCTTAACAAGCAAACAGATTGTAAGCAATTAAACTGTGTTACAAATAACAGTGACCTGGTCATTTTTTAACACAGGACTTACTGGTGGTCATATTGGTCCCAGAGCAAATGAATATATGAAGTCAGTTCAGACCGTGAGCGGCTCAGACGCCACTTTCTGCTGCAAGCTGAATATTGGGTGGACTGAAGCTTAAAGTCTTGAAAGCAAGAATGCGCTCACTCACAATTTAAGCCTCTGTTTCTCAAACGTAGCCCAGCAATGCAAGGGAAAATTACAAAGGAATTTTTCACACACACATATATATATGCCAATATATATTGTGTAAAAAGCCTCTTATAAAATCTACCCCACCAGTACAAGTATTTGCAGAATGACGTACGTGTACGTGACGATGGCGTTAGGCGTATTCTGGGGTGGAGTTTGTACAAACTGCAGGCAGAGTCGTGATTTACATGCATCCTTTTAAAAATATGCATATTCATTTCTTCAGTGGTTTTGTTTTACTCATGATTTCTTCTAGTATTTTATGGGCGTAATCATAGGCGCCCTGTAGAAGAGGCTTGGGGAGGCTAACCTGCTTATAATCGAACGAGAAAAACGCCCAAGTTCCGACCTAAATCGGGAGATGGACGTTTATCTCACAAAAACGAATAAAGCGGTATAATCGAAAGCCGATTTTTGGACGTTTTCAACTGCACTCCGTCGCGGATGCGGACAAAGTTGATGGGGGCGTGTCAGAGGTGTGGCGAAGGCGGAACTGGGGCGTGGTTATCTGCCGAACAAAGATGGGCGCATTTCACCGATAATGGGAAAAAAGTATGCGTTTTTAGCTAGAATTTAGGACACTTTTCCTGAACCCTGTTTTTTCACGAATAAGGCCCCAAAAAGTGCCCTAAATGACCAGATGACCACTGGAGGGAATCGGGGATGACCTCCCCTGACTCCCCCAGTGGTCACTAACCCCCTCCCACCACAAAAAATGATGTTTCACAACTTTTTATTTTCACCCTCAAATGTCATACCCACCTCCCTGGCAGCAGTATGCAGGTCACTGGAGGAGTTGTTAGGGGGTGCAGTGGACTTCAGGCAGGTGGACCCAGGCCCATCCCCCCCTACCTGTTACAATTGTGCTGCTTAATGCTTATTAGTCGTCCAACCCCCCCAAACCCACTGTACCCACATGTAGGTGCCCCCCTTCACCCCTTAGGGCTATAGTAATGGTGTAGACTTGTGGGCAGTGGGTTTTGAGGGGGATTTGGGGGGCTCAACACACAAGGGAAGGGTGCTATGCACCTGGGAGCTCTTTTACCATTTTTTTTGTTTTTGTAAAAGTGCCCCCTAGGGTGCCCGGTTGGTGTCCTGGCATGTGAGGGGGACCAGTGCACTACGAATCCTGGCCCCTCCCACGAACAAATGCCTTGGATTTATTCGTTTTTAAGCTGGGCGCTTTCATTTTCCATTATCGCTGAAAACCAAAAACGCCCAGCTCACAAATTGTCGAATAAAACATGGACGTCTATTTTTTCCCAAAATACGGTTCGGTTCGCCCCTTCACGGACCCGTTCTCGGAGATAAACGCCCATGGAGATAGGCGTTTCTGTTCGATTATGCCCCTCTATGCCTCCCCAGCCCCAACTGCCACCTTTCCTTCTCTTCTGCTGGCACCGCTGCAGGGACTTTGTCTTCCCGGGTTGACAGCAGCATTAACAGCAATACAAAGACGCATGGGACCAGGTTCCTCCACACACTGCTGCTGTCTCTGCCGGTCACTCCCCTCTGCACAGAAAGTTTAGATCAGAGGGGGCGTGACTGACAGAGTTAGCGGTGGCGCTTGAAGAAGGCTACTTCTGGCTGTCTTGCGTTGCTTTTAATGCTGACTGCTTCCGGCCTGCACCTTCGACGCAACACTACAAGAGGGTGAGTGGGCGGGAAGTAGGGGAGATGAGAAAGCGGGTGATGCTGGGTTGGGAGAAAGGGGGAAAGCAGAGAAAAAGAGATGAGGTAATGATGGAGGAGAAGAGACAGAAAACGGGTAACGCCAGATTAGGGAGAAGAGACACAGAAAGAGATAGTAGGTAATGCTGGATGGTGCTGAAGAGACACGAGAGAGAAACAGGTAGGGTTACTACTACTATTTAGCATTTCTATAGCGCTACAAGGCGTACGCAGGGCTGCACAAACATAGAAGAAAGACAGTCCCTGCTCAAAGAGCTTACAATCTAATAGACAAAAAATAAATAAAGTAAGCAAATCAAATCAATTAATGTGAACGGGAAGGAAGAGAGGAGGGTAGGTGGAGGCGAGTGGTTACAAGTCAAAAGCAATGTGAAAGAGGTGGGCTTTCAGTCTAGATTTTAAAGGTGGCCAAGGATGGGGCAAGACATAGGGGCTCAGGAAGTTTATTCCAGGCGTAGGGTGCAGCGAGACAGAAGGCGCGAAGTCTGGAGTTGGCAGTAGTGGAGAAGGGAACAGATAAGAAGGATTTATCCATGGAGCGGAGTGCACGGGAAGGGGTGTAGGGAAGGACGACTGTGGAGAGATACTGGGGAGCAGCAGAGTGAGTACACTTATAGGTTAGTAGAAGAAGTTTGTACAGGATGCGAAAATGGATAGAGAGCCAGTGAAGCGACTTGAGGAGAGGGGTAGTATGAGTAAAGCGACCTTGGCGGAAGACGAGACGGGCAGCAGAGTTTTGAACCGATTGGAGAGGGGAGAGGTGACTAAGTGGGAGGCCAGCAAGAAGCAGATTGCAGTAGTCTAAACGAGAGGCGACAAGCGTGTGGACGAGGGTTTTGGTAGAGTGCTCGGAAAGAAAGGGGCGAATTTTACGGATGTTGTAAAGAAAGAAACGACAGGTCTTGGCAATCTGCTGGATATGATCAGAGAAGGAGAGAGAAGGGTCAAAGATGATCCCAAGGTTTCGAGCTGAGGAGACAGGGAGAATGAGAGAGCCATCAACAGAAATAGAAAACGGGGGGAGTGGGGAGGTGGGTTAGCATATGTCTGGATTTCCCCAGACATGTTCTCTTTTTGGAGGCACCACGGGGCATCCGGGCAGGCTTATCCAGCCTGCCCGTTTGTCCGGTTTTGCTGGCAGGTGGGGCTCAGGGTGCCCTCCTCCCCTCACGTACCATATCATCACGTTCTGGTGGTCTAGTGGCCTCTTTGAGTCTTCGGTGCGGGAAAGAATCCCACTCTTTCCTGCCCAGCGCTGCCACAGACCTGCTCGCTGCCGGCGCTACTTCGAAATGGCTACCGAGACTTCAACCACTGTGGCAGCCTTGTGAGACTTCTGCAGGGACCTTGTTGCAAATTTCAGGCATAGCTGTACAAGCCAAACTAAAGGAAAGATAGATGCTAATGTTTAAAACTGTAACTAGTTATGTTCTGGATGCATACTGAAATAACTGGAAGATGTAATTACCTGCTTTAAACCTCAAGTAAAGTGTCAGGTTCTCGGAGAACCACAAAATGTTTGTGCTAACCGGTTATTAAATCTGAGAAACAGCAAAGACACTGGGAGGCCCCCGGGGAAGAACCCTTGCATGAAAAGTGAATGTTTGCATGGCCTGAACAGCCGGGGGAGAGGAGGAGGAGGAGGAGGAACTACATATGGTTACAAAATTTTGCAAGGTTTATTTAGCAGGCTTGATTATTTAGGTGTTTAATCATAATCAACTCAAGGAAATCCGAGATGGGTGGGGTATGTCAAACTGGAAGCAGTAGATAGTTTGGACTTGTTTTATCACTAATAACTAGCCTCTAGAATAACAGTGTTGAACGGCTGGGTGTTATCATAAGAAAACAACGAAAAATGTATTTCACTCAAAAGTCAAAGCAAAGTTAACAAAACAGGAAACTACTTGGGAACATAGCTAGACTGTTTTGCCACAGAAAATATATTTGTTTTATTGGTTAAGGTCTAAGGGGACCCTGGCAAAGCAAGGCTTTGCAGCTCTGATTTTCTTCAGATGTCATCAGTCCGTGATTATGATGGGTACTGAACTTTGTATGGGGCCGTCTGTGAGTTTCGAGGTTCACAGACCCAATCGCTTCATTTCTCTTCCCATTATGGAAACTGCATGTTTGAAACCAAATCAATGTGGAATCTGGTGGCCAATATTTAAAATGATTTAACTGGCCGGAAATGGCCGCCAATGGGTTAAATAGCTTCAGTGGCGTTCCTAGGGGGGCTGACACCCGGGGCGGATCACCGATGCGACCCCCCCCCCGGCGAAAGGACACCCCCCCCCCCCCCCCGCGAAAGAACCCCCCGCCAGGGTGCACGCCGCTGGGGGGGGTGCCGCGCGCGCCTGTTCCATGCTCCCTCTGCCCCGGAACAGGCTGTTCCGGGGCAGAGGGAGCATGGAACGAACGATGGATAGGCGCGCGCGGCACCCCCCCAGCGGCGTGCACCTGGGGTGGACCGCCCCCCCCCCCCCCTAGGAATGCCACTGAATAGCTTGTTCTTGGCTATCGGGTCATTTTCAGTGGTGGCACTTACACAGTTATCTTTGCTGAAAATGACCCGTCCGCTGAATTCAAAAGCGGCTAACTTATGGGCATTCTGGAGCGGAATCGGGTTAAGTGCCGATATTCTGCCCTTCACTGCCTAAGTAAACCACTTAAATCAGGCCACATAAGTAAGCAGTCCTATCTTTAAGCGTTTTGGCCTATGCAGTCAAGGTCTGAATATTGACTTAGCCGGCTATGTGTTAGCCGGCTCAAAAACAAAAATGGATTTTCAGTGAGGAGGCCCGGACAGGGCCTGGCATTGAATATCTGGGAATAGTGCAAAACACCGCCGCCAGTTGAATATCAGGGGGCCCAAATTCATTTTCCCTTGCCATTTGGTTACCGTTGCCCTCTACAGCTCACCTTTGTGTTGGGTCATGCTAGCTGTTGTATAAGTCTCTATGATCTCTCAAGGAACTGGAGGGGTTTACCTGGGTAGATACCCACTTCTTATTGTTGCAGTGCTGGGAAATAAAGCCAGTAGTTGAGACCATTTAACTAGCCTAAGAGTGTTTCAGCATATTGCAAGCCCTAGCCTTAAGAAAATGATCTAGTGATGACTGACCAAGCAGTAGGACTGAGCAAGTTTTTCCACAAAGTGTGCTGTTTCATACTGGAATAAACCACTGGCGAAGGGCTGCCAAGGAAAACTGACAGAGTGCTGTTACAAATCCTATAGAGAGGCCTGTCCTGCCTGCCAATGGCATGTGAAAACCCAAATGAAAATTCCTGTGAAAACTGGAAGATTGATATATGGCAAAGCACCCACCATCCTCTCCACACAAAAAAAAAAGTGTTTCTTCGTATTTCCTCTGAGGCGCATTCTCCCCCCCCCCCCTTCCACCATCAAATTATGGCCCCTCCTCTTTCAGTTTGTTTTCCTTAGAGGATAATTTTATGTAAGAAGAACAAAAGGGCACCCATTTGCAAACTAATTTATAAAGACACATAGGCTTGAAGACTTATCTTTTTAAAAAAAAGCTCTTGATGGGATTTTTGTAGAACTGGCTGTACATTGAGGGATCTGGGCCTGCTCCTTGACTGTCTTCCACTCTTCTCCTTGGTTTCTCTATTTTGTCCTGTTCGTTGATGGCCCTTTTTTCCTGCTCACATTAGTCTATAAACCACTTTGTGTGTTCGCTCGTAAGGCAGTATATCAAGCAGGGGCGTAGCCAGACCTTGCGGTGGGAGGGGACCAGAGCCTGAGGTGGGGGAGGGGCACATTTTGCTCTGCCACCCTGCCGCCACACCCGCCCCCCACCGCCTCGCTGCCCGCCCTGTCGCACCTCACCCACTGCCGAAGCAAATACCTTGGCTGGCGGGGGTCACCAAATCCCACCAGCTGAAGTGTTATCCAGTGCCGGTCTCCGGCGCCGCCATGTTGCCTGCCCTGCTCTGTCTTCCCCTCATGACCTGCACACTCCTTTTAGTGAAATTGAGCATGCTCAGTTTCACTAAAAGGAGCGTGCCGGACATGAGGGGAAGACAGAGCAGGGCAGGCCACTCAGCGACACCGGAGACAGGCGCTGAACAATACTTCTGCTGGCGGGAGTTGGGGACTCTTGCCAGCAAAACCAGGGGCCCAGGCCCCCGTGGCCCCACCTAGCTACGCCACTGATATCCAAGTGACCAATAATGGAAAAGAGAAACATAGGGGTCAATATTCAAATTGTTTAACCAAGCAGGAGAGGCCCCTGCCTGGTTAAACTGCACTGAGCTGGCCGGCCTCCGATATTCCACAGCAATTAACCAGGTAGTGACACTGAATATCTCCGCTAACTGGCCATTCCCTAACTGATTAGGTTAGAGGTGATCTGGGGGTGGAGCTTCGGCAAGCCAGCACTTACCTGGTTAGCAGCTATATTGTGTCCACTAACCAGCTGTGCAAGCGCATAACATTAGGACAGCAAAAAGGCTAAAGAATATATCCAGATTTAATTTCTGCCCCCCCCCCCCAAGCCCCGCCAGCTGAAGACCTCCTCCCTGCCAACTGAACTTCCATCTTGAGCAGCCTCCAACATTGTCCCCAAGCCGTTTCTGTCAGCTCCAAGCCTCCATGTGTGCTCAGTTTCACGCATGCACTAAACTGAGCATGAGTGGGGGGGGGGGGGGGGGGGTCTGCGGCTGGAAGCAGCAGCTCAGGGACAGTGCCGGCGGCTGCACAAAATGTAAGTTCTCTCAGCAGGGAGGAGGTCTTTGGCTTGTGGGGCTTGGGGATTCCCGCCAGCCACACTAAGAGAGAACAAATTTTGAGTGGGCCTGAGCCCAAAATGGGTGGGCCTCGGCTGAGCCTACTTAGGTGCGAGATTTACACAAGCTGTAGGGCTGTGGTAAGTGATCGTGCCTTAAATGTAAATGTATTTATAGCTACTAATGCTAGTATTTTGTAAAAAAAAAAAAAAAGCAGGCACCTACTTTTTTAATAGAATAGCTTTAAAGTAGGTGTAATCACCAGCACCTTTAATAGGCACCCTGCAATGGAAGTACAAAATAAAGTACCTGTATACAATATGTAAACAGCTTTGATTTGAACCACAGAAAGGCGGTATACCAAGCTCCGTTCCCTTTTCTTTTGTCCTTACCCTGCACAGGCTGTTTTCACTATTAAAAAAAAATAGTTCCTTCGAGCTAGTGGTTGGAATTCTGTATAAGTGCTGAGTGGGCACATCAGTGAGTAACTGTGTGAAAGTGACCGTGTCATTCATCTTGGCTTGTTGGTCTGAATCTGGTTAAGTCGAGAGGTTAGAGTAAGTTTCTGTAATTTGCATTATGTGCAGTGCATCCTTTTAACAGCCAGATGTCTTAAGTATATTTCCGATAGATACTTGTTTCTATCTGGCCCTAAATGGGTATCAAACCGTGGTAAGGTTGGCATTGTTATTTGTAGAAGTTGGAAGCTGGTCCAATAGCCAGAACTATGGAAGAATATTTCTGCATAACATGCTATTTCTGATGATCTGTGGGCCTTTAAAAAAAAATAATGCGTTGTGCTTTATTGCTTGAGCAACCTAATTGGGCTTCGAATGATTTTATTGAAAGTAAAGGTTATTCAATCCATGTGTACCTAAAATTAAACACAAACGAGGCTTGTTCTTTTGATTTTGGCTGACCTTTAAGAAAGGAGCAGTTTGTAACAGTGCAAAAGGTACTTCTTTCTGTGGCTGTTAGGAGAGCAATAAAAATACCATCCTGTGGAAGGGCAGCCGATGGAAGGAATGTCAACATACTGGAACTAATTTAGGAGGCTGTGCCAGAATCAGGCCTAAGGAGCACATGGACAGTTCTGACTGTTCCAAAGCACGAAACTCAGCCATACACCTCTTAAACCAGCAAACTGAACTTCTTACCATGGAGTTATCTCACTAAGAGGTACTGAACTTCTTTCGTTCCTGCCAAAAAAGCTGGGAGGACCTGGAGGGAATGACTGAAGAGACCGGAATCCCAGTGAAAGTTGGCCTTATTCAGAATCCAAAAAACAGTTCCAAGGACCCGGCATGACCGTATTTCGGCAGCTATGCCTGCATCAGTGGCGTACCGAGGGCGGGACGGTGGGGGTGGTCCGCCCTGGGTGCACGCTGCAGGAGGGGTGCAGGGAGCAGCTGCGTGGCTGTCAGCTCAGCTAGTTCTCTGCTCCTTCTGCTGTTACTTCCTGTTCCGGGGCAGAGGGAGCAGGGAACCAGCGGAGACGACAGCTGTGCGGCTGCTCCCAGCACCCCAGCAGGTAAGAAGAATGCACCTGGGGGGGGGGGGGGGCTTGGAGGTGCTGTGCTGGGGGGATGACGCTGCACCTGGGGGGGGGGGGGGTCGTGCTGCACCCGGGGGAAGGGGGTGCACTGCGGCAATCCGCCCCGGGTGGCAGCCGACCAAGGAACGCCACTGGCCTGCATCAGGCATATGAAGGTCTGATGGGATATAACCAGGGGCGTAGCTAGGTGGGGCCAGGGGGCATAGGCCCCCACAGATTTAGTCCGGGCCCCCTCCACTTTTGACCCCCCTCCCCGCCGATCCTTCCCTGCCACTTTCGATCCCCCGCCATTGCTGCAAGGTACCTTTGTTGGCGGGGGTCCCCAACCCTCACCAGCCTTAGTCTTCTTCAGCGCCGGTCTCCGGTGCGTTTGCTCACTTCACTGATGCTGTGCTGTGAGTCCTGATGCCTGGTGAAACAGGGGCTCTCTGTAGAACGTACCTAATAGTTCAAGCCACAAACGAGATAAGTGTCTTTTGCTTCTTTAAATAAAGACATTGATAAAGGATAATAGAAACATAATATAAAAAATGTATGAAATATTTAGCAAAGCAATTTATGCAGAGGTTTTTAACTCGTGTAGAAGCTCGCCAGAAGTTCACATTCAAGAAATTGATTTTCAAGTGGTGAACTCTGTGCAGCGAGGCATTCACACAGGAGAAACTAGAGGAGAATGCCGAGCATTTGAAGTCTTTTTTTCCTCTATATAAATAACGTAGCATAAACGTGCTTGAGAGAGTATTACTTGCTATACCTAGATATTAGAATTGTATTCTTCAGCAAGTACCAGATGAAGATTAAAGTATACAGGAAGGGAAGAAAAACCCCTATACATGAAAACTCTCAAAAAGAAGTATAACATTGGTTCAGGCGAACATTGTAAAGTAGAAAAAAAGTTTGTCTAATCAAAATATGCCACCAGTGGTTTTACCTTATATGAGTTTTCTGTCTTCATGACTGAATAATGTAGCTGGGATCAAAACTAATAACTTTTATTTTTAAATTGAATTTTCTGTCCAGAACCCCTGTGTGCTCTGACAGATTCTAATATTAAAGAGCAATGATTCAGAGATCTTTTCCAAGTAGGATTTTAAAGATGAACTTTGTACATCATGAGGAGTTAAAACATATAGGAGGCGAGTTTGAAAATCCGCCGTGCAAGAAATAGAAATACCTGCAGACTTTGCACTGCCTATTTGTGTGGGAAAAGTATCCATAAGTACATAAGTACATAAGTAGTGCCATACTGGGAAAGACCAAAGGTCCATCTAGCCCAGCATCCTGTCACCGACAGTGGCCAATCCAGGTCAAGGGCACCTGGCACGCTCCCCAAACGTAAAAACATTCCAGACAAGTTATACCTAAAAATGCGGAATTTTTCCAAGTCCATTTAATAGCGGTCTATGGACTTGTCCTTTAGGAATCTATCTAACCCCTTTTTAAACTCCGTCAAGCTAACCGCCCGTACCACGTTCTCCGGCAACGAATTCCAGAGTCTAATTACACGTTGGGTGAAGAAAAATTTTCTCCGATTCGTTTTAAATTTACCACACTGTAGCTTCAACTCATGCCCTCTAGTCCTAGTATTTTTGGATAGCGTGAACAGTCGCTTCACATCCACCCGATCCATTCCACTCATTATTTTATACACTTCTATCATATCTCCCCTCAGCCGTCTCTTCTCCAAGCTGAAAAGCCCTAGCCTTCTCAGCCTCTCTTCATAGGAAAGTCGTCCCATCCCCACTATCATTTTCGTCGCCCTTCGCTGTACCTTTTCCAATTCTACTATATCTTTTTTGAGATACGGAGACCAGTACTGAACACAATACTCCAGGTGCGGTCGCACCATGGAGCGATAGAACGGCATTATAACATCCGCACACCTGGACTCCATACCCTTCCTAATAACACCCAACATTCTATTCGCTTTCCTAGCCGCAGCAGCACACTGAGCAGAAGGTTTCAGCATATCATCGACGACGACACCCAGATCCCTTTCTTGATCCGTAACTCCTAACGCGGAACCTTGCAAGACGTAGCTATAATTCGGGTTCCTCTTACCCACATGCATCACTTTGCACTTGTCAACATTGAACTTCATCTGCCACTTGCACGCCCATTCTCCCAGTCTCGCAAGGTCCTCCTGTAATCGTTCACATTCCTCCTGCGACTTGACGACCCTGAATAATTTTGTGTCATCGGCGAATTTAATTACCTCACTAGTTATTCCCATCTCTAGGTCATTTATAAATACATTAAAAAGCAACGGACCCAGCACAGACCCCTGCGGGACCCCACTAACTACCCTCCTCCACTGAGAATACTGGCCACGCAATCCTACTCTCTGCTTCCTATCTTTCAACCAGTTCTTAATCCATAATAATACCCTACCTCCGATTCCATGACTCTGCAATTTCTTCAGGAGTCTTTCGTGCGGCACTTTGTCAAACGCCTTCTGAAAATCCAGATATACAATATCAACCGGCTCCCCATTGTCCACATGTTTGCTTACCCCCTCAAAAAAATGCATTAGATTGGTGAGGCAAGACTTCCCTTCACTAAATCCGTGCTGACTTTGTCTCATCAGTCCATGTTTTTGCAAATGCACTTGAACTGCCCCCCCCCCCCCCACCACAACCCCCACTCCTGCAGATAAATGTTTATATGCTGTTTTGCTTTCAAAAGCCCACCTAAACTCAAGGTCTCTTCCCGAAGGAAAAGAGTAATATTCTACAACACCCCGATACCGAAGGACACCACCAAAAAAGCAAATGAAATCACCAACTACTGACCAGTAGCATCCATCCCGCTGTCAGTCAAACTGATGGAAAGTATGGTAGCCAAACAACTAACAGACTATATAAACAAATTCTCAATATTACACGAATCACAGTCTGGCTTTCGCCCGTTACACAGCACAGAAACAGTACTACTCACTCTACTAGCCAAATTCAAGCGGGAAATAGCAATAGGAAACAACATCCTCCTCCTCCAATTCGACATGGTAAACCATAACATATTAATAAGATTACTTGACAAATTCGGGATTGCTGGCAACATACTTAACTGGATCAAGGGTTTCCTAACCACAAGAACGTATCAGGTAGAGTCAAAATCAAACATATCATCACCGTGGAAAGCAGATTGCGGAGTACCACAAGGCTCACCGCTATCCCCGATCCTCTTCAACCTAATGATGACCCCACTAGCCAAGGCCTTATCCAACCAAGGTCTTAACCCTTTCATCTATGCAGACGATGTCACTATATACATCCCTTACAGATCCACACTGACAGAAACGGCTAACGAAGTCAAGACTGGCTTGAATACCATGGACTCTTGGGCAAATGCATTTCAACTAAAACTCAATAAACTCACTGTCTTATCCTTTCATCCCAACACACCAAGGACAATCCCACAACTATCAACACCCCAGACCACACCTTCCCTGTCTCAGACAGCCTGAAAATCCTCAGCGTTACACTGGACCGCAACATTGCACTAGAAAACCAAGTAAAATCCATAACAAAGAAAATGTTCTACTCAATGTGGAAACTCAAACATGTGAAACAATACTTCCCGAGGGAAACATTTTGCAACCTGATACAATCGATGGTACTGAGCCATGCTGACTACTGCAATGGAATCTACGCAGGATGCAAAGAACAAATCCTAAAGAAACTTCAGACTGCACAAAACACGGCTGCAAGACTCATCTTCGGAAAAACACGATTTGAAAGCGCAAAACCCCTTCGCGAAAAACTACACTGGCTCCCAATCAAAGAACGCATTGCCTTCAAAATCTGTACTATGGTTCACAAAATTATATACGGTGAAGCACCAGATTACATGACAGACTTAATCGACCTACCAGCTAGAAACTTATCCGTATCAACACGAACGTACCTAAATCTACACTACCCAAGCTGCAAAGGACTCAAATACAAATCAACTTACGCATCCAGTTTTTCCCACATCAGCACACAACTGTGGAACACACTACCAAAAGACTTGAAAACCATTTACGATCATCTGCACTTGAGAAAGACACTCAAGACCCCCACCTGTTTAAAAAGGCATACCCTAGAGATCCAACGTAATTGCCTGATCTCTGCGACACAACAACTTAAAAGTTCGTAATGGCCATCACCGAACTCTCCCGTCGAACGATTCCTCTATTTGGTTCTACCACATGAACCGAACCCTACTACAACTTCACCTTGTATTTGTTTACACCGGAGTCTGCAACTGCTCTCCGGCACTATGTAAGCCACATTGAACCTACAAAGAGGTGGGAAAATGTGGGATACAAATGTAACAAATAAATAAACTCATTCCCATGTTTACCCAAGTACATTCACCCTCATAGATTTCAAGTGAATCAATTAGCATGACAGGGATCAAGAATGTAAAAGCATTATAGAACGATAATTCAAAAATTTGGCTAATTGTAAGAGTAGAGTATTTCTGATCGAAATCTTGTGTTACTGGCATCAGTCATAGAGGGCAATAGCCTGTTCTAGAATGGTATGTGGGTACCTATATTCCATTATAGAATACTAAAGTAACCCACTATTGGCTGTGATAACCCTGGGTCCTGGGCTCTTTCAGCCCTCCGGGCAGTTGCTCCACACTCCCAGCTTTGTATTTTCCCCAAGTCCAGGTCAGAGCCGTAAACTGATTCGGTCCAGGTTTTTCCTCTTTATTTCAGCCAGCAAAGTATTCCAATAGGTCCAGCAAACACAAGAAAGCAAAAATGCACAGTCCAATAATTCAAACAGGGGTGTCCAGTTCAAATGTTCAAACAATCTCCTTACAGCAGTCTGCCCTTCCACTATAGAAGGGTTGGCAGCTTACGTTCCACTCTGCAGCTCTGATCTCCCTATGGCCTCCCACAGCTGCCTTTTTCAGTACCTTGAATTGTGCTTCATGAGGTCTCCCATTCCATTTCAATACCTTTTGCTTCAGGGCTGGGGGGTCCCTGCTTCCAGGCTGTCCATGACCTCAACTCCTTTCCTGCCATGCTCACTCCTCCTCCTCCTTTCTCACCTCTGTCTGGTTTTCAGCTGGGCGTCTGAATGCTCCTCCCCTCCCCTTCCTCTGAGAGGAGACATCCCATATTATTTATTTATTTATTATTTATTTATTTAGATTTTGCTCACACCTTTTTCAGTAGTAGCTCAAGGTGAGTTACATTCAGGTACACTGGATATTTCTCTGGCCCAGGAGGGCTCACAATCTAAGTTTGTATATTGTTTCTTTACCCAAGAAACTGGGCTTATTCCCGGGCATGTCCCTAGTGAACACCCGGGGTAAGTTCAGCTGTACTCCTGAAGGAGTTACCTACCCTGTTCCATTCTCTCTGAGAGCATCCCGGGTCTTCCTTCTCTCCCTTGTATCTATGTCCCAGAGCCCTTTCTGTGGAGATGAGCCTGCCTCATCACATGGTACACATTATATCTGCACACCCACAGTTGTGCCAGCCATAGACCTGGCATAATTGCAGTCACATGAATGCAGCACGAATACGTGTAGCATACTCTATTCTGTAAGTTACGTGCATAAGTTAGAGCCCCACCCATTGCCCACCCATGCTTTTCACTGATAAGGAAGGCGATGAGAGACTTTAAAAGAAGCTTGGCTCAGAGGTAAAAGTTAAAAAAAAAAACTTGTAAAACTTTTTTACGTATTTTCAAAGCACAATGTAATAAGAGAATTAGTTGGACTACTAGATGATCAAGGGGGAAAATAGGCATTCAGGGAGGACAAGGCCATAGCAGAGAGATTAAATGAATTCTTTTGCTTCAGTTTTCACCACAGGCAGATGTGATACCCATGCCAGAAATGACATCTATCAGTGATGAGTTGGAGGAACTGAAACAAATGTCTGTACAATCAGAAGATGTAATAGGGCAAATTGGTAAACTAAAGAGTTGCAAATCACCTGGCCTGGATGGTGTACACTCCAGAGTACTGATAGAACTATAAAAATTAAATTACAGGTCCATTATTAGGCATCCTGCCAGTAGTTACATGTGTAAGTGCAAGTATACAGTTAATTTAAATGTACAAAGGATGCATAAACGTGGGCCCCCAGTTATAGAATTTCCCTTCACATTTCCAGTGATTCAAGTGTGGTGGGTCTCAACCCAGTCCTGGAGATGCACTGAGCCAGTTTGGCTCTCAGGATATCCATAATGAATGTAGATTGGTAGTGGTTTTGCATACATTGATTTCACAGTATGTAAACCTACCTCATGTATATTCATCATGGATTAAAACCAGAAAAAGAGATTCAGGCACTGAACAAACAAAAGGTGGAGGAGAGCAAGTACCATAGATAAAACCAGAAAGCCGTATGAACTAGTAAGTGTCAAAGTACAAAGAAAGGTAATTTATTAAGAGATAAGTGATTGCATAAAAAAATATTTATATAAACACAGAAGTACATAAAGCACAACATGGCCATGTTTCAGCATCACACCTGCATTAGTAGAATACATTTGTCCATAAAAACGTTCAGACATACTCTGTGCATTGCCCCAAGGGCATCACTAAAACACTTAGGGCTAGAACTGGTGCCAAAACGCCCCACTATTCTATAAATGATGCTTAAAATTAGGTGCGGTTTACAGAATAGTGTGCTCGGGAATCGCGCCTAACTTTTAAGCGTGGCCATTTCTACCAACTGAAACGTGGTGCAAATCCTCATGCTTAAATTAGACGGAGACCTCCCTTATTCTATAATTATGTATGTAAATCCTAGGAATGTCCCCAATCTACCCATGACCCCCCCCCCCCCCTCCCATTTCCACGTCCCCCTTTTTGACTCGTGCATAACATTTAGGCATGGATCCGGCACCTAAATTTACGCATGTACTTTTCCATTAAATCTAACTAGTGCCAATAATTGCTTAAACAAGCTAATTATTGGTGCTAATTAGCTCATTAGTCAATTAAATTGCATATGCAAATTGGGCACATGCCCAAATTTGTGCAAACAATTTTTAGCGCTTTTTATAGAATTTGGGAGTTAGGGGCCAATTCTCTAAATTGGTGCCTAAATGTAGGTTCAGCAAGGAAGTCGACTTAGTGCCAGTTCTATAATAGCATTAAGGCGTGCCTAACTTGTTCTAGAATAGTAGCACAAAGCTGCTTTGGCGTGCAGATAGTTGGGCGTGACAGCTTACACTAGGTCATAAGAGCATAAGCATTGCCATACCGGGGCAGACTGAAGGTCCATGAAGCCCAGTATCCTGTTTCCAACAGTGGCCAATCCAGGTCACAAGTACCTGTCAAGATCCTAGAATAGTAAAACCTGTTTTAGTCTTCTTATCCTAGAATATGCAGTGGATTTTCCCCATGTCCTTCTTAATAATGGCTTATGGGCTTTTCTTTTAGGAAATTATTCAAACCTTTTTTTTAAACCCTGCTGAGCTAACTGCTTTTACCACATTCTCTGGCAACAAATTCCAGAGTTTAATTACTCGTTGAGTGAAGAAATATTTTTACGATTCGTTTAAAATTTACTATTTAGTAGCTTCTTTGTGTGTCCCCTAGTCCTAGTATTTTTGGAAAGCGTAAACATGCGATTCACATCTACCAGTTCCACTCCACTCATTATTTTATAGACTTCAATCATATCTTCACTCAGGCATCTTTTCTCCAAGCTGAAGAGCCCTAGCCGCTTTAGCCTTTCCTCATAGAGAAGTCATCCCAACCGCCTTATCATTTTCGGCGCTCTTCTCTGTACCTTTTCTAATTCCACTATATCTTTTTTGAGATGCGGTGACCAGAATTGCATACAGTATTCGAGGTGCAGTCGCACCATGGAGACAAAGGCATTATAACATTCTCAGTTTGGTTTTCCTTTCCTTTCCTAATAATACCTAACATTCTATTTGCATTCTTAGCCGCTGCTGCACATCGAGCAGAGGGTTTCAGCGTACCATCAATGCAGGCATAAGCTGGTACATGTAAATGCGCCTTGTAATATGCGCATCTGTTACTATTCTGTAAAGATGCATGCTTTGCTAGCTGGTACAGCCCATTTTATACATTTGAGAAATTGCCTTGAAATTTGAGGCGCTTCAGAGTACTGATGCTACTTGAGCAAAACTATTCTGAAAAAGAGCCCAGGTTGAAAAATGTCACCGGTGACTGGCCCCATTTACTAATCTGTCATAAGTATTTGCAGTTGCTGCTAGTTAATGGCAGTGGCGTTCCTAGGGGGGCTGACACCCAGGGCGGATTGCCGATGTGCCCCGCCCCCTGGGTGCAGCGCCCCCCCCTGGAACAGCGTGACGCCGCTGGGGGGGGGGGGGGTGCCGCGCGCCTGCCGGCTCTTCGTTTTCATGCTCCCTCTGCCCCGGAACAGGAAGTAACCTGTTACGGGGCAAAGGGAGCATGAAAACGAAGAGCCGACAGGCGCGCGGCACCCCCCCCCCCAGCGGCGTGCACCCGGGGCGGTCCGCCCCCACCGCCCCCCCCCTTGGTACGCCACTGGTTAATGGTTAAAATGAATGCATGGCAGCTGTAAAACCTCTGCATTATTTATTTATTTTGAAAATTTATACACCACCTAACTTCTAGGAGGTTTGCAAAAATCCATACATAAAAAACATAAACATCAATTAAAACACACAATACATACACTGAAAATGATAAAACAACATCAAACAAAACAAACAACTGCTACTGCTTTCCCTTTTACGACATCAAAAACGAGTTGCTCTTATTTGAGGGGCCCTTTTACTAAGCCGAGAAGGTGCCTACACGTGCCCAACGCGTGTCAATTATGAGTTACCGTCCGGCTACCGCATGGCCCGTGCGGTAGTTTCATTTTTGATATGTGTCTGCTATGAGGGCCAGAAAATATATATTTTATTTTCTGGCGCGCAGCGAAAATTGAGCGGTAACTCCGACTTGATGCGCAAAGGTGATTGCCACATGATTAACGTGAGAGACCTTACCGCTAAGTCAATGGCTGGCGGTAAGGTCTCAGAACCAAAATGGGCGCGCGCCAGTTTTTATTTTGCCGCACGTCCATTTTTGGCAAAAATTTTTAAAAGGCCTTTTTTTACAGGCATGCTGAAAAATGGATATGCACGCACCAAAAACACATGCTTACACTAGCGTATCTCATTTTTCAGCGCAACTTAGTAAAAGGACCACTGAACGCTTCAACAGACAGCTGTGGCGTATTTCATTTTGGTGTGGATTTTTTTAGGTGTGATATATAGAATCTAATCCTTAGCGCACAAAGTTGATTTCATAAGTTATAGAATACTGTCAGTTGTGCATGTAACTTAATTGTAAAATTAGCTGCTAATTAATGTTAACCAGTAATTGGCCTTAATTAGTGTTAATTGATACTAATTTGCACTAATTTGCAGTCACATGTCTGACTGCCCTTAGTTGGTATTCCACAAATTGAGCATATCAAATCCATAGCCCACAACTGCATGGGGGGGGGGGGGGGGGTAGACTTGGGAGGGGCATGGATGGGTAAGGAGGTCTGCCTAGCACTTAAGTGCGCAGGTTATACAATGCTATCAGTTGCGCGTCTGACAACAGTTAGGCATGAGATTTACACCAGCCATTGAGTTAGCGTAGTTGCTTGCGCCCAAAGTTATTAGCGTAACTGTAGTATTCTGTAATGGCAATTACTTGCATAATTGCCATTTTAGAATTCACATGCCTTTCTAGGGCTCTCTGGGATTTGCCTCTTTGCCAATGATACCAAAGTCTGCAACAGACTAGACACCTCTGAGGGTGTGGATAACATGAGGAAGGACCTAGCGAAGCTTCAAAAATTGGTCCAGAATTTGGCAGCTAAGATTTAATGCTAAAACATGCAGGGTTATGCGTTTGGGCTGCAAAAACCCGAGGGAACAGTACAGTTTAGGAGAAACCTCTCTCCCACATGGACTCCCACTCTGTTGCCATCAGGACAGGGCTCTATAGAGCAGTATGGTTAAGCTTCTCAGCCTGATTCGGGTGTTCCTGCTGCATGGGCAGAGACTGCTACGCCACTGGACAGCACTGTGTCGCTGAGCCGAGTTATTCCACCTCTGCCACCAGCACTTTGGGTCCCGATTGAGAGTTAGATGCAGGAGAGGGCTTAAATGACGGCCCCAACTCAAGGGAGAGCAGTGCTGGAGCATAAAGGAGTAGGGAGACCAGGAGTTCCATCTGCACAGGAAGCAGAAAGAGGAGGTACTGTGGCTCCTTTGTCATTATTTATTGTTCTTCCTTTGGTTAAGCCAGTGGTTCCCAAACCTGGTCCAGGAGGAACCCCAGCCAGTCAGGTTTTCAGGCTATCCACAATGAATATTCATGAAAGAGATTTGCATGCAGTGGAGGCAGTACATGCAACTCCCTCTCATGAATATTCATTGTGGATCTCCTGAAAACCTGAGTGGCTGTGGTTCCTCCCGGACCAGGTTTGAGAACCACTGGGTTAAGCCTTTAGATATCACCTTGAAAGAAGTATGGCTTGCAGTGGATTCTATGCACAAATTTTGTGCAGTGTTTTCACAATTCGCTACTCTTAACATTGGCTAAATCGCAGCTGATAGAGTCTGAGGGCCCCTTTTACAAAGCAGCGGGAAGCACAACGTGGGCTTACCGCTCGTTAAACAGTAAGTATCGCGGGCTACCACAGCAGCCCGGTGGTACTTCCCACCCCCAGCACGCCGCACTACAAAAATATATTTATTTTTGTACCGCCGAGTTAGCACGGGAAGCCTTACCGCCACCCAAGGGCTCCCCCTCCCCCAAAATGGCCACTTAGCAAGTGTTTTACTTGCCGCGCGGTCATTTCCTGCAGAAAAGAAAGAATAGCCTTTTACCAGCTGCAGTAAAAGGGGGCCTCGGCATGCGTCCAAAACATGCGCCGACCCCATCGCAGGCCCCCTTTTGCCGTAACTTGGTCAAAGGGGCCCTGAGTCAAGTTCACAAAGTAAAAATGGAGACTTTGGACCAAGAGTTTAAAAACATTAACGATACTCAGTCATCCCTGGTAGCTGATAAACTGGCAATTCATCGTTGTTTGGAGATTATGGGGGAAAAAAAGCTAGGTCTTTGAACTTGCGTATTTTAAATTTTCCACGTGTGTTTTCCATGGCACCTAGGGGAAGTTTTTATAAGTATTTAAAAGAAGTTTGAAATTTCCGGAAACTACGATGCCTTCCTTGAATAACATTTATTATTATATTGCCATTAGTTAAGGATCGGGAGAGGCCTTTACAACCTGAGGTTTCCACATTTGATGTCACAGGTCTTTCGGAAACTTCTGGGGATTTTGTGACTGAGAATGCAACTAGAGTAAGAAATCAGAACACGGCAGCCAGACTTATATTTGGCAAGTCAAGATTTGAAAGCGCCTCACCCCTTCGAGAGAGGCTTCACTGGCTCCCCATCAAAGAGAGAATATACTTCAAGGTCCATACAATTATCCATAAGATCATATCAGGAGAATCCCTCAGTTATATGAACAAACCTGATTGACCTCCCAATTAGAAATAGAACAATGTCATCGCGAACACACCTCAATCTACACCTCCCAAACTGCAAAGGTGTCAAGTACAAAACATACTATGCATCCAGTTTCTCCTTTCTGGGTAGTCAACTTTGGAATGCTCTCCCAAGACCCATCCGAGCTATTAATAACTATTTACCTTTCAGGAAAATGTTAAAGTCCCATTTTTTCAAGCAAGTTTACCCTAATGGACCAGCTTAATTCCACCAGGTCACCTACGATACTCCTGCTAAGACGTCGACGCTTACTCTGACCCCAATGTATATTCAATCCCTCATCTTCTTCACAATTTATAATATTGTTCCCACATTTCCTTGTTTTTACTGTATTCTTTACCATGTAAGATGCTTTCTTTTACTATGTAAGCCGCACTGGACCTGCTGTATGTGGGAAAGAGCGGGGTACAAATGTAATAAATAAATAAATAAAATAAATAAATCAGATATAGGGGCTTTCGCTGCCAATGTGTGAGCTTTGGAGAATTGATAGGGTTTAGATAGTGTTTTTTTTTTCTTTTTTGATTGCTTGTTACTTTAATGATCTCTGTATTTTTCTATTCTTGGATTTTCCTCATATTGTGGACTGAAAGTTCATTTTCTTTGAGGCTGTTGCCATATTTGTATATTTTCTTTGGAAACGGTTTTCTAGAATTTGAAAAATTGCTATTCAAGAGTATTGTCTGGATGTATATTATTAAAATTAATAAAATATTTAAATAAAAAAAATCTGCAGTTATATGCCTAACTTTAAGCATGCACTCAGGTGTTAACTTTAAGCATGGGCACTTATTTTTTTGGACTTTGCTCACACCTTTTTCAGTAGTAGCTCAAGGTAAGTTACATTCAGGTACGCTGGGTATTTCCCTGCCAGGCTCACAATCTAATTTTGTACCTGATGCAATGGAAAGTTAAGTGACTTATCCACGATCACAAGGAGCAGCAGTGGGATTTGAACCAGCTACCTCTGGATGTCAAGACTGGTGCTCTAACCACTAGGCTACTCCTTCACTCCACTTATATCAGCTCAGTGACTGATTTAAAGGCTGCATAACTGCTAGGATTCAGAACCTGTGTGTGATACTGTGAATGGCCCTGACCCACACATGCCCTTCCCAGGTCTGTGCCCTCCCTTGCAGTTGTGTGCTGTGGAGTTTGACTGCACCAGCACCGGCTACGGGCAGTTACGCTTACCACTGCGAATTAGTGACAATTATTGGTTGTTAATGCCAATTATTATTTTTTTATTATTATTATTACATTTGTACCCCGCGCTTTCCCACATAATAATGCAGGCTCAATTTGGCTTACATAGTAATTTGAAATACAAAGTTAATAGAATTTTAATAAAACAGTAGTAAAACAATGTAAAGTTGGGCTTAAGTAGTGTTTGATAAGTTGAGCTAGATAATATATGACTAGGATATAAAAGAGGGTAGACAGGATAGGATAGTGTAATTTGGGAGAAAGGGTAAGGAGGGATAAAATTAAGGAGAGATGGAAAGAGAAGGATGGGAGGTTGGTATTTAAGTCAGAACAGAATTGGGGGTGGAAGCTGGCGAGATTAGGTTGGGGCATTTGGGTAGGCTTGCTTAAAGAGATGAGCTTTCAGCATTTTTCTAAAGGGCAAGAAGTCGTTAATTTACTCACTTAAGTGACACTGGTCTATAACTTGCACATGCAACTTTGCATGCTGAGGGGCGAATTCTATATATGGTGCAAAAAAAGAAATCAGCGCCGAAAAAACACGCTTAGCACTTTTCTATAAACAAAATGAAGCACAGTTTATGGAATACATGTAGCACCCATTCCCGACTAACATTTAGGCGCGACCAGTTATACCAACTAAAACCTGGTGTAAACGCAGTGCTTAACTTAGGAACAGATTGGGCATATCATATAAAAGTGTGCTTAATTTGTAGGAATGCCCGTGACACACCTATGCCCCTCCCATGGCCACACCCCTTTTGAGATGCACACGTTAGAATTTACATGCACCGCTTTACAGAATACGCGTAGAAAGTTGTGCGCCTAAATTCTAATTAGTGCCAATAATTGCTTGCAACTGGCCAATTATTGGCCCCGATTGGCTTGTTAACCAATTAAGTTGCATGCGCACTGCCAAATTTGTGCACGCAGCTTTCGGCGCCCTGGGGGGTAATGCAGAATTCTGCATGCGAGTGTATAGAATTAGGGAGTTGAGGCAAAATACCTACACCAGCCCTGTAGCTTGATGTAAATGTCCTCACTTTGTTGTGTGTTAGAGCTCATGTAAATTATAGTACTCTATAATTTGCATGTGTACTTGTATGCTCTATCCATGTGCCATCCAGATTCCACCCATGTCCATGCCACCGCTAAATACGCACCATCAAATCATGGTGGATTCTCTTCCCTAAGTCGATATTCTGTAAGAGGTCATGTGTATGACTAACGGCCGCTTACAGACATAAATGACTAAGGTACCCCCATTCGTATGTGTTGCTTGAGTAAAACTAGGCACCGCCTGGAATGCTGTTTGATCCATTTTAAGCCTTTTGGGTTGAAACCAGGACATCATAAACTAGCCACCAGTTTCTTTACAGCTTGCAAATCATTCTTTGCGGCTGCCTGGAAGTGACCTTGTGCGCTGACAACGGACATGGTGCTTTACAAAATGGACTATATTTACCAGATGAGTAACTGACAGCCATCAGGAATGGTCAAGTGGTTAATTTTCATAAGGTTTGGGACATTTGTCACCAGTGGAGGTCACCTACCCCAGTGTTGGTTTCTCAGTCCAGTTGACTTTCTTTATAATTACTGGTGGAAACTGGTGGGAGTGGGTCTCAGTAGCAGCATTGTTATTTGAAAATGTTTCTTTTGGCAGTATGGGGGAGGGAGGAAGGGACAAGGGATTTGTTCTGATGCTTTTTAGCGTTTTACTTTTGCTGTTGTATAGTTGTTCAATTTTCTATTACAAAAAATTACGATAAATTTGAAAAAAAAAAAAAAAATTAGGCGCCATCTTATAAATACCCCCTTAGTGTAAGGCGTGGAGGGGCATATTCGAGCGGGGCGCCCAAGTTTTCATGACGGCGTCCTCGCAGGACGGCTCCATAAAGGGGCGGGGCAACCCATATTATCGAAACAAGATGGGCGTCCATCTTTTGTTTTGATAATACGGTCGGGGACGCCCAAATCATGAAATTTAGGTCGACCTTAGAGATGGTCGTCCTTAGGTCATTTTTGAGATGGTCGTCCCTGGTTTTCGGCGATAATGGAAACCGAGGACGCCCATCTTAAAAACGTCCAAATCCAAGCCATTTGGTCATGGGAGGAGCCAGCATTCGTAGTGCACTGGTCCCCCTGACATGCCAGGACACCAACCGGGCACCCTAGGGGGCACTGTAGTGGACTTCAGAAAAAGGTCCCAGGTACATAGCTCCCTTACCTTTGGTGCTGAGCCCCCCAACCCCCCCTCAAAACCCACAACTGTACACCACTACGATAGCCCTTAGGGATGAAGGGAGGCACCTGCATGTGGGTACAGTGGGTTTCTGGTGGGTTTTGGAGGGCTCACATTTACCAACGCAAGTGTAACAGGTAGGGGTAGGATGGGCCTGGGTCCACCTGCCTGAAGTACACTGCACCCACTACAACTGCTCCAGGTACTTGCATACTGCTGCGATGGACCTGAATATGGCATTTGAGGCTGGCATAGAAGCTGGCAAAAAAGTATTTTTAAAGATTTTTTTGAGGGGGGGGGGGTTAGTGACCACTGGGGGAGTAAGGGGAGGACATCCCGATTCCCTCCGGTGGTCATCTGGTCAGTTCGGGCACCTTTTTGATGCTTGGTCGTGAAAAAAAATGGACCAAGTAAAGTCGCCCAAGTGTTCGTCAGGGACGCCCTTCTTTTTTCCATTATCGCCCGAGGACGCCCATCTCCTAAGCACGCCCCAGTCTCGCCTTCGCTGCACTGCCGACACGCCCCCGTGAACTTTGGTCATCCCCACGGAAAGCAGTTGAGGGCGCCCAATATCGGCTTTCGATTATGCCGTTATGGGCAACCTTGCGGGAAGGACGCCCATCTCCCAATTTGTGTTGGAAGATGGGCGCCCTTCTGTTTCAAAAATTTACCTGATAGCCTCCATCTATTTCCTACCCTTTTTTTTTGTTTGACAGTTAAGGCGGGAATTAGCGTACACGCTCAAGCCACTGTGCTAATTCTCATGTTAACTGCTGATAGCATGTTAGTACGAGGTGCCCTGTATATTAGTGTGCGTTTATTATTTTTTGTACAAGTGGGATAAGCAGCATAAAATGTATTGTACTGTTTTGGGATCTTGCCAGGTACTTGTGACCCGGTTTGGTCACTGTTGGAAACAGGATACTGAGCAGATGGACCTTCAGTCTGTCCTAGTATGGCAACACTTACGTACTTATTATGTACTTGACTGTGAACATAGTGTGATCGGTGAGATATTTTTTTCTTTGTTCAGGATCTCGGTATTTAAACGTGAAATATGATACAGCAGCCGGAATTGTCTGCTTTTTTAAAACTGGTCATAACCTGTCAGCCCTGTAGCTAAGCTTGTCTCTGTAAAACGAGATGTACTGGAACAGTTTTAATTTACTGAAGGTTTCTTTTCAGACATCAATGAGTTAACCTTTGTTTAGGGATTAAAAGAATACTGTCTTGTCATAAAGCGTCCTAAAATAACAACTTTCTTCACTTCTAAGGTGCAGGGTTTTGAAGTTCCAAAACGGAGCTTTATTTATAACATGTAAAAATTCAAGTCTCTATGAATAAATTTACCAGGATCTGTAACCATCACGTTGGTTGGTTGAAAAGGAACTGTTACCTCATCTATGTTCAAAGCAGGTGCACATAGGAGAGGAGGAGTAGCCTAGTGGTTAGAGCACCAGCCTTGATATCAAATCCCACCACTGCTCCCCATGATCCTGGGCAAGCCACCTAGCCCTCCATTGCTTCAGGTACAAAATAGATTGAGATCCCAACAGCGAAATACCCGTTGGACCTGAATGCAACTCACCTCAAGCTACCACTGAAAAAAGCATGAGCAAAATCTAAATAAATAAATGAATTCCCACCGTGACTCTGGGCAAGTCACTCAATCCCCCTAGGGACAGCAAAAGTACCAACACAAATAATAAATATGAACTGCATTGGTTGTATCACAGAACGGCAGCTTATCAAATTCATGACTCTTTATCCCCTTTAATGCTTCCAGTTAAAAATTCACTCAGTCTTAGGAACCTGAAACTGAGGCTTCTAATTTAACCCTGATATTTATTCTCCTACACAGGGCTTTTTTTGAGGGGGTACTGAGTACCGGCACCTTTTCCATTGTCTGCTAAAATTGACCCATGGAACCCAAGTTTTAATGAAAGAGCTCAGGTTCTACACACCAATTCTACCTTCTCATAGATTCTGTGACTGGTTGCAGGGAGCCTGGCTATTGTGGGGTGGATCCCTCAGTGATCACCTCACTCCTGAAGGGTGGCCTAGCATTTGAGTACTGGCACCTTTTTTGCTAGTAAAAACGTACTGCTCCTACATAAGACTTTTCCTCATATACAGCATATTTTGCATGTGGAAAGGGGGCTTTTCTAACATTGTGTGGCTATTTGTCCATGAAGAAGTACATGAGCTGATAATAACTAGGGTTACCATATGTCCGGATTTACCCGGACATGTCCTCTTTTTGAGGACACGTCTGGGCAACCAGGCGGGTTTTGCCAATCTGCCCGTTTATTCGGATTTCTGGACAAACGGGCACGCTGGCGGGCGGGACGTCCTATGCTAGCCTCCTCGCCCTCCCCTTACTTACTACTCTACTGCCCTGGTGGTCTAGTGACCTCTTCAGGGCAGGAAAGAGCCCCCCCTCTTTCCTGCCCGGAGCGCTGCCCTGCTTCCTGTTGCTGATCTCGGCACTGAATCAAAATGGCCATCGAGAGTTGCAGCGGCCTCGCGAGACTTCAACTCTCGGTGGCCATTTTGAATCGGCGCCAAGATCAGCAACAGGATGCAGGGCAGCGCTCCGGGCAGCAAAGAGGGGGGGCTCTTTCCTGCCCTGAAGAGGTCACTAGACCACCAGGGCAGTAGAGTAAGGTAAGGGAAGGGGGGTGGCGGGGTATGTGACAGGGGCAGTGCAAGGGTGTGAAAGGGGGCGGGGCATGTTTCCTCTTTTTGGGGGGGACCAAATATGGTAACCCTAATAGTAACACACACTTAAACTTGAGCTATATGTAGATATTTCTGGTGGCAGAGCTGAAGTGAAGTTGCGATGGATGTCCCTGTGTTGTAAATCACATGCACAGAATACGTGCACACAATTACACCTAATTCAGTAAAAGTGTAAATATTTGCATTTGCACACATTCTGGGTGCTTATTAGCCTATGTTGCCTTTATAAAATAGAAAAACAAATGTGAGAGAAGAAAACCAACAATACCTCTCAAAATAATCCCTCACTATTAAATGCTTATTTTAACAGACTGTCAGCGGCACTCTTAGGCTGCCTGCAGCCTGCACCGGGGCTTTCTCTCTGAACCATCCCACCCTTCAGAAAACAGGAAGTTGCATCAGAAGGGGGCGGGATGGTTCAGAGAGAAAGGCTCGGTGCAGGCCGCAGGCAGGCTATGAGTGCCGCTGGCGAAGACTGGAGGTTATTTTAAGGCATGAGGGGAGAGAATTGTGAGAGCTGTGCGGAGCCGAGAAGGGAAGGGAGAGATTCGGCGGGAGGGAGAAGGAAAGGACCGATAGGTACGCAACACACACACCTTGAATGGATGCACCACTGATTTTGGTAGCTTTACACATGTATGGTGATGACCACATTGCTTCTTCTTTTTTCCTCGCTCAGTGTTTGAGAATAAAGATAAGATTGTGATCATCATGGAATATGCTAGCAAAGGTGAACTGTACGATTACATCAGTGAAAGGCGAAGACTCAGTGAGAGGGAAACACGACACTTCTTTCGACAGATTGTCTCTGCAGTTCACCACTGCCATAAGGTAAGAGGGATGATGACATTCAGCTGCTTGTTGGAAGGCTGATTAAACATCTCAAAATATTTTCTAAATTTTCCAGCTATTTTTGCTACTATGTTTCTATAGAAAATGGTTGTTGGTGGTTAAATTTAAATACTGATAAAAGAAGGGGCAGTGTATGTGTGAAATGGCCTACCAGTGGAGGTGGTAGAGTCAGAAACAGTGACAAAAGGCTTCGCTTACTATATGTTTTTCTCAGACACAGAGTCAGTGGTATTCCTTGGTCGGCTGCAGTGGCGTAGCCATGGGTGGGCCCAGGTGGGCAAAGGCCCACTCACTTTGGACTCAGAGTCAGGCCTAACCAGCAGTGGTACAGCAGTGATGTGGCTGGCGGGGATCCCCAAGCCCTGCTAACTGAAGATTCCCAACATCTCTTCCTCTAGGAGATCGTGGGGGGGGGGGGGGGGGGGTCACAACTCCACTCCCTTGATCCTTCACCTTTTTACCTTTAAATCCTTTAGTTCTTCACTGTGGCAAGCAAGAGAAATGACTTGCTGTTCACTGCTGGCGAAAACCTAAAGAATTTAAAGGTATTGGGGGGCAGGGGAGTAGAGTTAAGTGACTCCCCCAGATTGCCTGGTGGGAGGGAGAAATGTTGGGGGGTGGCAGGGGGCAGGATTGTCGTGTCCACCCATTTTGGGCTCAGGCCCACCCAAAATTAGGTGTCTGGTTACGCCCCTGGTCGGCTGGTACCCAAGGCAGATTGACGCTGCGCACCCCACTCCCCCCCGAAGCAACATCTTAAACTCCCCCCCCCCCCAGCTGCTCCCTGTACCCCTCCTGCAGTGTGCACCCAGGGCAGACCAACCCCACCGTCCCGCCCTCGGTAGGCCACTGCAAGCAGCCTCTGGTAAGCTCTGGGCCTTCCTCGGCCCTTTCCTGCCTGTGCAGAAACAGGAAGTTGCATCATAAGAGGCAGGACGTGGCCGAGGAAAGGCCATAGAGCCAGCCAGAGGCTACCTGCTCAAACCCCTGTGGCTGCTGAATGTCAAGGCACGTTTTCAGGACTAGGGGAGATGGGAGGGGGAGAGACGGATAGAACTGAGGGGGGAAGAAAGAGAGGTGCCAGCACTTCTAGGCTCCAGCGTCGGAGACAAAAAAAAAAAACGGCTTTTCTTTTGACTTAGCCATTGAAATACCGGCCAGTTGGCAATCCTCTCTGATATTACCGTAGGCTCCTCCGTTGTACACTAATCAAACCAGTCTGTCATTACAGCTATTCAAAGTGGTCCAATAGATAAAGAGGAAGAACTGGAGCTTTTTAAGGACATCCATTGTTTTCTGCTGCCTGCAAAGAATATATTGCTTTTACACAGTGGGGGTGGGAGAAAACTTGGAATTAGGTTCCAAAAAGAATTCCCCTGCTGGTTTATAGGCTTGAGAGAGAGAAAAATTCCAGCCAGATTGCAGCTATTCTTCTGTTAGCCCCACAACAAGTGACTACTCCATTCCCTGTCACTAGTGTCCTAGAAATAGCAGTAACAGTATCGGTGAAATCAGACCTGAACCAGATACAGAGTCCACCATGCCACCCTGGTTCTTTGAGGCTTTGTAACCAAGCATTCTTTTTTTTTTTTTTCTTTTTAGAATGGTGTTGTCCATCGGGATTTGAAGTTGGAAAACATCCTCCTTGATGAGAATTGTAACATTAAGGTAGGCGGCGGGGGTTTTGCTCTAACTACATTAATTTTAACTCTTGTAGCAGTTGAAATTATAGGTGTGCACTACAAAAAAGAAAGTTTAAAATGTGCTCATTTAAAAGAAATTTTCCAGTTTTTGTGCTCATTTGACCTATTTGGGTTTTTTTAGGCAAACATGTATGTGCCCAAGAATTTAAAAATGCACCCAATCGGCTGCATAGCAACATAGAAACATGATGGCAGATAAGGGCCAAATGGCCCACTTTTCCTAAGGGATTTCCACATACCTATCCCACGGTTTCTTAAATTCCGACACAGTACTCACCTCCACGACCTCCACCGGGAGGCCATTCCACGCATCCACCACCCTTTCCATGAAAGAGAATTTTCTTAGATTCCTTCTAAGCTTGTTTCCTCTTAACTTCATTGTATGTCCCCTTATTCCGAGTTTTCCTTCATTTGAAAAAGGCTCACCTCCTGTACGTTAATGCCAATGAGGTATTTAAACATCTCTATCATATCCCTCCTCTCCCGCCTCTCTTCCAGCGTATACATGTTGAGGTTCATAAGCCTGTCCCTATGTGTTATATGAGTGAGACTGCGGAACTCATAGGTTTAAGTGCATGCAAAAGACTATCGGGCTCATTTTCGAAAGAGAAGGACGTCCGTCTTTCCACATAAATCCTTCTCTCAGAGACGTCCAAATCGTTATAATGAAAACCCGATTTTGGACGTCTCCAACTGCAGTCCGTCGCAAGGATGTCCAAATTTCAAGGGGGCATGTCGGAGGCGTAGCGAAGGCGGGACTTGGGCGTGCCTAACACTTGGACATCTTTGACCCATAATCAAAAAAAAGAAAGGACGTCCCTGACGAACACTTGGATGTTTTCACCTGGACGTGTTTTTTTTTTTTACGAATAAGGCATAAAAACATGCCCGAAACGACCAGACGATCACCAGAATCGGGGATGACCTCTCGTTACTCCCCCAGTGGTCACTAACCCCTTCCCACCCTCAAAAAACATCTTTAAAAATATTTCGTGCCAGCCTCAGATGTCATACTCAGGTTCGTGACAGCACATGAAGGTCCCAGGAGCAGTTTTAGTGGGTACTGCAGTGCAGTTCAGACAGGCGGACCCAGGCCCTGCCTGTTACATTTGTGGAGGAAACAGCGAGCCCTCCAAAACCCACCACAAACCCACTGTACCCATATATAGGTGCCCCCTTCACCCGTAAGGGCTATGGTAGTGGTGTACAGTTGTGGGTAGTGGGTTTTTGGGGGCTCAGCACACAAGGTAAGGGAGCTATGTTCCTGGGAGCATTTTATGAAGTCCACTGCAGTGCCCCCTAGGGTGCCCAGTTGGTGTCTTGGCATGTCAGGGGAACCAGTGCACTACAAATGCTGGCTCCTCCCACGTCCAAATGGCTTTCATTTGGATGTTTTTGACATGGACATCTTTGGTTTCGAAAATCGCCAAAAGTCAGAAACGTCCAAATCTAGGGACGTCCAAATTTAGGGATTTGGATGTCTCTGACGGTATTTTTGAAATGAAAGATGGACGTCCATCTTTTTTCGAAAATACGGTTTTCCCCGCCCCCCCGGTTTTGAACGTTTTGCAAAGACGTCCAAATCGCAACTTGGACGTTTCTTTCGAAAATGCCCCTCTTTGTGTAGTTTACATTTTTAACCCCCCCAAATGAACCAAATCCATGCTCAAGAATGCAGACCCCTATAAGTAACTCATTTATGATATGAATGAAAGGAAGCAGGGGAGTATGAGAGGGAATATGTAAGGAGGACACAAAAAAGTGCCTGAAAATTGGGCAAAGGGTGAAAGCAGTCTGAAGTTTCATTCAAGATGATTTCTGATTGCCTTATACAGTGATGAGCCAATACTGCCAGATTCTGTCCTGATATTAAAAAAAAAAAGTTTTATCTCCAGAAAACAAGTCAAAAATCTTTTAAGTTAGTCCAGTGAAAAGGTATCACTTTCTATTCTCTCAATTATATTTTGTAATATATTAATCTTTGTGGGCTACTTTCAGTAGATGGTGCTCAAAAATCGGCAACGAAAAAAATCAGTGCTCAACGCCATTCTAGAATGGGCACTCAAACATGAGCGCCAATTATGGGATTAGCATTAAATGTCAATTTTGGCGTCCACATTTTTACGCCAGGACTTATTCCCGCATAAACCAGGTGTAGTTCCTGGTGCCCAATTTTTGACATTGTTGTCCAACACATCCAGTAGAGGTATTGTTCCCCTTTATAGATTATATCACATTAAGGGACCTGTTTACTAAGATGCACTACCATTTGTAGCGTGTGTCATCACTTGAGACGCCCATATATTCCTATTGGTGTCTCCAGTGCTTTTTTGTAGGAAAAAAGGTGCCGGTACGCATTATGGGCGGGATCACCACACATGGCCCCGCCCCTATGATAGTCACACCCACATTAGCCACACCCTTTATACCAGCCATGGCGCGTATAAACAGACATCACTGAAAATATTATACTAGTATAGGAGAAAAAAAATAACTTGTGATTTTTTTTCAATATAAATAATTTCTGTAAGCTGTTACAGCTCCGGCAAAATAAGATAGCAGATGTAAATTCTCAAACTGGACATATTCCAGACACTAAAATGAAGATAAAATGATTTTTTCTACCTTTGTTGTCTGGTGACTTTGTTTTTCTATCCATATTGGTCCCAGTCTCTGATTCTGCTGCTCTCTATCTGTTCTCTTAACTCCGTTTCCAGGGCTTCCTTTCCATTTATTTCTTTACTTTCCTCCTTTCTTCTTCATTTCTTGCCATACATCCGTAAGTAAAAGCTGGGTCCTCCTCCATGGAATTGACTGGAGGAGCTATAATGTCGATCGAGCTTTTGCCTATTTTCTCCATCCATGTGCAGTTTTTCTCCTCTCTCCTCCCCTCCATCCATGTCCAAGCCCCTGACCCCTCCCCAACCCCACCCCCTGTAGGTCCCCCAGGCCTACCTTTTCCAGCCCTGGTGGTTTTAGAGGTTGATGCTCATTCGCTCCTGCCCATCGCGGGTCTGGCCTCAAAATGGCCACCACAACCGCTACCAAGCAATGTGTTGTGCACAGAAGTTTCAAAATTTGTGTGCCAGATTCCTCCAGGAGTAATATCGTATGCATATCATTGTGGATATCCTGCAAGCCTGGCTTTCCAGGTGGATCCCACGGGCTGGGTTGAGAATTATTTAATTATATCTGTTCCTAACTCAAGATGTATTTTACTTTCTGTTAATATATTTTGAACATGTTCATGCTTTTCTAATTGTTATGTAAGCCACATTGACCCTGAGTTCTACTCGGGCTAATACGGGATATAAATGTCAAAAATAAATAACTGGCTTACAGTGTCTTGTCTATGCATCACCAGACCAATAGACTCAGAGCTGGGCCACCACGCTGCCTCTTCTGAAAAGAATTGTCTGCCTGGAGAGATTAAAGGAATGCTCACCATGTGACTTGATTTGAGGCGCTTGGCAGACTTATTACACTTGGACAGAGAATGGATTGAAATTTGAAGGAAGTCAGTAGGGAAAAAGTGAAAGTAACAAAACAGTAAAATTCCACAATAAAATCCAGAAGAATCCTCTGGTTACCCTGTTTTTCCTTCGACAGCTGTAGACAGTAGCAGCCCTTTGCTGAGGCTAGAAAGTACTTTCTTGGCTTAGAGGCTTGCAGTGCCTTCTACGGAGCCCTGTACAAAAGTCTTTTGATCCTGTGGGGATAAACAAAAACTTCTAAATAAACCTGTCACGCCACATGGACCCATTAACACAGCAAGGAGGTGACCAGCTATCCAAACAAGGTGAGGGTGGCCTCAAGTTTTTGTTCTGTCAGTGGCTGTTTGTGCTCATAAGGTAGTCAAAGGGATTTCTTGACTGGGTATGTTGAGTTTCCATTCAGCTTCTTTATGAAACAGAATAGAATGGTGTCGCTTAGATTACTTCACATTAAGTAGTTGGTTAGCTTAGCAGGGTTTAAAAAAGGTTTGGACGGCTTCCTGAAGGAAAAGTCCATAGACCGTTATTAAAATGAATTGGGGAAAATCCACTGCTTATTTCTGGGATAAGCAGCATAAAATGTATTGAACTTTTTTTTTTTTGGGGGGGGGGGGGGGGAATCTTGTCAGGTATTTGTGACCTGGATTGGCCACTGTTGGAAACAGGACGCTGGCCTTGATGGACCTTTAGTCTGTCCCGGTGTTTCAATACTTATTTTCTACTTATATGTATGCCTCATATTCAGTAGCTCTGTCTGTTTAGGTAAGACAACTGTGATCCTGAACATAAAAAGATCTTATCTCTTTAAGATAGGCCTGCTATTTGTGCAGTCCTATGAAACTTCTCAACTTTTCTGGACTGCAGCTGAATATTGCCAGTTCCAGATAATGTTTGGCCCCTTCTAATCTTAGATAACTTTTGGCCATCCAAAATGTATACCCATACATTTACACAGACGACGTAATGATATACATCCAATTCAAACAAGATCTAAAGGAAATTTCCAATGACATTAACCAAAGTCTCCATATCATGCACTCACCTTCCAATTTCGGACACCCTAAAAATTCTTGGAGTTACCATTGATCGACACCTAACACTCGAGAGCCACAACCAAGAAGATGTTCCACTCAATGTGGAAATTAAAAAGAGTAAGACCTTTCTTCCCAAGAAACGTTTTCCGTGGCCTGGTACAATCAGTGGTGCTCAGTCATCTAGATTACTGCAACGCACTCTACGCTGGCTGCAAAGAGCAAATAATCAAGAAACTTCACACAGCCCAGAATACTGCAGCTAGACTCATATTCGGCAAAACAAAATATGAAAGTGCTAAGCCCCTACGAGAAAAACTACACTGGCTCCCACTCAAAGAACGCACCATTTTCAAAATATGCTCCCTAGTTCACAAAATCATTCACGGAGATGCACCAGCCTACATGTCAGACCTGATAGACTTACCACCCAGGAATGCCAGAAGATCATCCCGCACATTCCTTGATCTACACTTCCCTAACTGCAAAGGTCTAAAATACAAACTAATGCACGCGTCAAACTTTAACTACCTGAGCACACAGCTATGGAACGCACTGCCACGCAACTTAAAAGCGATCCACGAACTAACGAACTTCTGCAAACTACTGAAGACCCATCTCTTTAACAAGGCATGCCTCAAAGACCAACCAATGTGAATATACACAACTCCTACACATATTAGAACTGT
Organism: Microcaecilia unicolor; assembly: GCF_901765095.1. Lineage (NCBI taxonomy): Eukaryota > Metazoa > Chordata > Amphibia > Gymnophiona > Siphonopidae > Microcaecilia > Microcaecilia unicolor. The sequence goes on from NC_044039.1 coordinate 26,716,257, forward strand.
CTTACAATATCTGATTGTTATATTATTTTTATTTTTTATCATTATCATGTTGCCCAATATCCTTCTGTAACACTAAATGTCTATCTTTTAGCATATTCCCACTACACATGATGTATTGTAAGCCACATTGAGCCTACAAAGAGGTGGGAAAATGTGGGATACAAATGCAATAAATAAATATGCATTAGCCTGCACAGAAATCTAAAACACAAAGGCTTATGTGGTCAGTCCCTAATGCCAAATACATTTTATCTGAGCTTCCAAAATGATAATTTTCAACTGCCTCCATAACTTATGCAGACTTTTGACCTTTATAAAAGCTTATTTAAATGTCTGAACTAATTTCTTTATGTTATCAGTCTTCCTTTTCAAAGTTAAAAGCAACTGCATTGGTTGTATTAGTATTCCTTCATCGATTATATCAGATTTAACTGCATTCTGATCAAAGCTGCTAAACGGCTGTACCATTACAGTAAATGCCCTTGCACCAGGTCTGATATTCCCTTGATAAGTAGATCATCAGCATTAGGACCATTTGCTCAGTGAATCAGTTATTTATGGCATGATACAATGGTTAAGTTACTAGAGATTCTAGATGAGATATTCACTTAGTCAATACTTGGTACCTGAAGTTGAGTATTATTGTGTTTTCAGTTTTAGCAGCTTCTTTGGTCTCATTTAGCATTTCACAGTCTGTTTCACTATCCTGGTTAGGTGAATGGTGGTATATCTTCACTGTTATACTCTTCTCTGTCATACATGGAATTTCTATAGAGATTCCATTTATACATAATTATTATCCACGGAATATCGCCAGATAGCTGGCTAGGTGCCATTTAGCCTGCCAAATGCTTCTGAATACCTGGAGAATAAAATTTACATGCCACTTACACGCATAAATGTTTATAATATTAGCATATATGCACATATCTTACATAGCGTGTAATTTGCAAGTAGTCATACAGAGGGGCAGTGTCTGTGCAGAGCCCGTTATGCATATGACCTATACTGTAAGTTATGTGCGTGCTCATGCCTTCACTCTGCCTCATTGCCTGTCATGCCCCTGCGGCTGTTTTTTCTCTCATGTTGTGCATTCTCGGTTTCAAAACCAAGCATGCGCGGCCTGAGGGGAAAGGCAGGCAGTGCGGCAGCGTGAAGAGCAGCGCTGGAGGAAGACCTCTTCTGCTGGTGGGGCATGGGGGGGATCCCCTCCAGCCAAACCAGAGACCCTGCTCCCCCCAGCCTCCAAGGGGGGCCCAGCGCCGGAGTTTTCTCTCTCCTGCTCCTGCCAGGATGCGATCATCTGGGTCCCATCAGGAGACAGAGAGAGAAACCCCGGCGCTAGCCCCTCCCCCTTGAAGGTCGGGCCTGGGGAATTTTGCCACCCCCCCCCCCCTCGTTCTCCCTCTCGGCGCCCCTGCTGAAGTAACTGGCAGGGATCCCCAAGCCCCCGCCAGCTGAAGATCTTCCCGAAGGCGTCAGAAACACCTGTGTTCAGCTCGGCTGTTGGCAGCTGCTCCTGCCAAAGCTGGTACTCTGCACATACTCAGTTTTCGTGCATGCGCAGAAACTGAGTACGCACAGGGATGCTGGTGTCGGCAGCTTAAGAAGCAGCTGACGACTACCGAGCTGAACACAGGAGTTTTTGGCGCCTTCAGGGAGATCTTCAACAAGGGGGAGCTTTGGGGGATCCCTGCCAGATCAGGTAATTATAATTTCTTTTAAATCTTGAGTCTAGGAGGGAGCACCTCGAGGGGGGGGCCAGAGCAGGGGTTGGAGAGCACATTTAGTTCCTACCCATTTTCCTCTTAGGCTTCCCCAAAATCTGTTTTCTGTCTACGTTGTTGCTCTGATGGTACTTCTGTAACTGTTATGAGGATTTCCCTAACTCTTTACAATAACACATCAAACATATAAATGGCAAGTGACTGACTCACCTGCAAATGCGCAGTAGAGTCCGAACACTGAGAGTGTAGGAGTCCAAGCCCCGCCTCCATGGGCATGGAAATCGGAGGAGGAGGGAGCAGGGAGGGAAGGAGGGGGCGGAACTGAGGGAAACACACACAGAATTAGAAATCCGCAAAAGGATGAAAATCCTGGTCACACATTTACATACAATATCCCAATCAATTAACCAAACCACAGCTCTGAGGACACTCCTGCCTTCCATCTGTTGCTGTAAACTGTGGCCCTTGGCAGCAGTCCCTGGCCATCTGCCCCGGACTCACCCTGCACACGCCTCCCGAGAAGACACCTTCCTCCAGGTTGCAGGCAATAATGGCGGTGGGCAGATTTTCCATTCTGTAAGAAAAGTAACGCCGTGACCCAAATGTTCCCTAGACCTCCGCTATCGCTCTCACACACTATTATTAACCGGCGGTGATTACCGAATACGGACCGATTTAACGAACGCGTGAGGTCCCGTACTTGCGTCTGAGCGATGGCGTGCTCTCCCGCCGCCCGCATCCATGCACCAGCTCGCTCGCCACACTCCTCCGCCCCTCCAGCTTGAACTCCGGCGCGCACGCGCTCCTCCGGCTTCTCAAGACTTCGTTTCCATCGATGGTCAAGAAGACGCTGTTTTTCACTCCTGCTCCTCCCTCTCCCCTAGCTTTTGACGACTAATAATTAAACTTAAACAATCATGATGATCCCAACAGCACCATTTGCAGAACAATACTGAAGAACACATAACTGGACATCAATACTGTCAGATACTCAAAGTTTGTCTCAACATAAATCAACAATCTCTGAAAAGACATTTAGAGGCAGATGCAGCAACCAAACGTAAAAAAATCTAAATCGTTAAAGTCCCTAACGATTTTAAAAAAACGAAGAGTGCACCAAAAAAAAAAAGGCACACATGCTGAGATCGGTATTGAAACGTACAATGTATCAAAGAATCACAATACATATCGGTAATCGTCCCCCAAATCATGCGCAGAGCAGCCAAGCGTTATGTTAGCTGCTCTGCGCATGCCACAAACAGTCAAAACACAAGCACATGGCTCCCAAATCAAAACAAAAATAAAAAAGGGTTGGGAGGGGGCAAAGGCGCTCATCAGGAGCGTCCTGTATGGCCGTCCTTGCCCCCCCCCCCCCCCGCCCGAGGTCGCCCTTCCCCCCTCCCCCACTTCCCCCTGCATTCTAAATTAAAAAGCAAACATACCTTTAGCAGCCCCGGCCCCCTCCCTTCCTCACTACTCTGTCTCCCCTCAGCTCCGCCTCCCGACATCCTCCGCCCTGTGCCCCGCCCCCTCTTGGGGTCGTCGCCGCCATTCCCCTCCTCCATCGGGCCCCCCTCCCTCTTACCGGGCCCGTGCAGCGCCTCTCTCCTCTGTCCGAAGGCGCTGCACGGGCAAGAAGAAAGCTGATGCCTGCCTTGGCCCAGCTTCGGTCGCGCGTCTCTCTCCTCCTGGGCCCGCCCCTGTCTGATGTCGGTAACCTACGTAGGTTACCGACGTCAGACAGGGGCGGGCCCAGGAGGAGAGAGACGCGCGACCGAAGCGGGGCCAAGGCAGGCATCAGCTTTCTTCTTGCCCGTGCAGCGCCTTCGGACAGAGGAGAGAGGCGCTGCACGGGCCCGGTAAGAGGGAGGGGGGCCCGATGGAGGAGGGGAATGGCGGCGACGACCCCAAGAGGGGGCGGGGCACAGGGCGGAGGCTGTCGGGAGGCGGAGCTGAGGGGAGACAGGGTAGTGAGGAAGGGAGGGGGGCCGGGGCTGTGCGAAAACAGGGTCGAAAGCATTCTCAGGTGGTTCAGTGTGTTTTATTTATTCAATCCACTAGGTCACTCCTCCACTCCCCAGTTGCTGCTTAGGAATCAATCCAAGGCACATCAGACTATTTTTGAACTCCTTGGGGCTTGTAGAGGCTTCTGTTTATGGATTGTGCCTTTCAGTTTCCTTTTGACCAATCACAGCGCTATTAGCTCTGCTAATGCGCTGGGATTGGCTCACAGTTTGTTTGTTTTTTCACTTTACTATTTTTCCTGGCACAGAGCTGTCCTAACGAGAGGTCCAGACCTCTCGTTAAATTTCCTGCCTTTTTCCTGCGTAAAGGCAATCGGAAAAGGTTAGTGCATCTCGTTTCAATGGGGTTTTCACACTAATTGCTGATCTCCATTCCGTTTTCGTTAGCTGCTGGCTTCCTCGGTAAAAGCCCTTTGATGCATGCAACGGATCAAATTTTCCTCGTTGTAGGGTCATTAAAGGCTCATTAAGCTTTAGTGCATCTGCCTCTAACTCTGTAAACTGCTCAACCTTCTCGTGGGTAAAAGTCAAGGCTCCTGAAGATCTCAAGGTGGCAAAAAACAATGTGACAAGGTAGTGGCCAAGGCCAGAAGATACTTGACTGCCTGGGGATATGCAAAATCAGCAGAAAAAAAAGAGGTGCTAATCAAAATGCCACTGTATAAGTGCTTGGGAGGGGGGAGAGGAGGGTTGCTGGACATGAGGGGAGGGCAGGGGAGAGAGCAGGGTTGGTGGATGGGAGGAGGCCATAGGAAAAAAAAATAGCCCGTTGTTACGGGCTTAACGACTAGTATTAGAATATTGACTCAGTGCTGACTTTTGCATTTGTACACTACAGGACATTTTGAGGACCTTCAGTCCTACAATTTTATTAAGGGACTGCAAGCTTCACATATAGACTGAAGTGCATGCATATGGTGGAGTGGAGGAGTGGCCTAGTGGTTAGGGTGGTGGACTTTGGTCCTGGGGAACTGAGGAACTGAGTTGGATTCCCACTTCAGGCACAGGCAGCTCCTTGTGACTCTGGGCAAGTCACTTAACCATCCATTGCCCCATGTAAGCCGCATTGAGCCTGCCATGAGTGGGAAAGCGCAGGGTACAAATGTAACAAAAATAAAATAGATACTATTGGAGATTCTACATGGAATGTTGCTACTATTGGAAATTCTACACGGAATGTTGCTATTCCACTAGCAACATTCCATGTAGAGGCCTGCACAGCCACATTGGTGATCTGCAAGGGCCGACTTCTACACTAGTGGAATAGCAACATTCCATGTAGAATCTCAAATAGTAGCAACAGTGGAGGAGTGGCCTAGTGGTTAGGGTGGTGGACTTTGGTCCTGGGGAACTGAGGAACTGAGTTCGATTCCCACTTCAGGCCCAGGCAGCTCCTTGTGACTCTGGGCAAGTCACTTAACCCTCCATTGCCCCATGTAAGTCGCATTGAGCCTGCCATGAGTGGGAAAGCGTGGGGTACAAATGTAACAAAAATAAAATAGATACTATTGGAGATTCTACATGGAATGTTGCTACTATTGGAGATTCTACATGGAATGTTGCTATTCCACTAGCAACATTCCATGTAGAAGGCTGCGCAGGCTTCTGTTTCTGTGAGTCTGACGTCCTGCACGTACGTGCAGGACGTCAGACTCACAGAAGCAGAAGCCTGCGCGGCCATATTGGTGATCTGCAAGGGCCGACTTCTACATGGAATGTTGCTAGTGGAATAGCAACATTCCATGTAGAATCTCAAATAGTAGCAACAGAGGAGGAGTGGCCTAGTGGTTAGGGTGGTGGACTTTGGTCCTGAGGAAAGTCACTTAACTCTCCATTGCCCCATGTAAGCCACATTGAGCCTGCCATGAGTGGGAAAGCGCAGGGTACAAATGTAACAAAAATAAAATAGATACTATTGGAGATTCTACATGGAATGTTGCTACTATTGGAGATTCTGCATGGAATGTTGCTATTCCACTAGCAACATTCCATGTAGAAGGCTGAGGCTTCTGTTTCTGTGAGTCTGACGTCCTGCACGTACGTGCAGGACATCAGACTCACAGAAGCAGAAGCCTGCGTGGCCACATTGGTGATCTGCAAGGGCCGACTTCTACATGGAATGGAATAGCAACATTCCATGTAGAATCTCAAATAGTAGCAACAGTGGAGGAGTGGCTTAATGGTTAGGGTGGAGGACTTTGGTCCTGGGGAACTGAGGAACTGAGTTCAATTCCCATTTCAGGCACAGGCAGCTCCTTGTGACTCTGGGCAAGTCAGTTAACCCTCCATTGCCCCATGTACAAATAAGTACCTGTATACAATATGTAAGCCACATTGAGCCTGCCATGAGTGGGAAAGCGCAGGGTACAAATGTAACAAAAATAAATATATGTACACACATACACACACGTACACAGCAAAAGCTGGACTGGACCAGAACTACCCAGAGGAATGGAACAAGTTAGAATCAATGTGCCAGTATTTTTTAAAACCTAAAAAGGGAAGAAGCACTAACATTTTCAAAAATCCCCATCACATCCGGGCATTAGGTTTTTCATATGTGTAAGGTCGACCTTTCTTGATCCATTGACCGCATGCGCTATAAACCCCAAAGTCCTTTCATTTCTAATCAAAATTCCTTTCCAGAAAAAAAAAGGCATATTTGGAATTTTTCTGTAGTAAAAAGGGGGGAGGGGGGAGGAAGGGGCAGCAGTGGGATGCAGGATAATCACATGCATACCAAGGATTCTTACATGCTGTAGCTGAACTCTTGAAGGTCAGACCATTCACTGAGTCAGATTGCTGCAGGCCACTGCAACCCCTTTAGCTGGAGTAATTAGTAGACTGAAATCATTGTCTTGGTATGTCAGAGCTGGACAAATCCTGCAGTGTCGTGAGTTTCCCTTCACTGAATTCTTTAGCTTTGGGGATGTTGTTTTGTGAAGGGAGTCATTGTTTTAAGTCTGAATGTGCATTTTCTTTTTAAACACCCTTGATAAAAAAATAAAATCTAACTGCAGAAGCTAAAAGACCCTTAATCCCTGCTTGACGCATGTCTGCCTGTCCTCTTTGTATTTACATTGTAGCAAGTGACAGCAGACAAAGAGCAAAATGGCCTTTCCAGTTTGACCAGCACAAGACTTTTTTTTCTCACTGGTTTTCAACCATCCTGTGGGGACGAACACACAAATTCCCATTGTCTACACCATTACTGGGGCTTGACCCCCATGTCCTCTACCTGACCTGTTAACCTTTACCCCACCGTGGCCCACCACAACTCTTGAGTATATGTCAGCGTACACACACATTCCTGCCTGGTGGATATTTCTTTTGTCTACCTCTGTGATTCCCAAACTTTTGCTATGGCAGAACTCCTAAAATATTTTTTCAGACACCGAGCTTCCCCCCCTCCCGAGTCTTATCCAGCTTCTGCTCCACTTCCCCTCTACCACCCCTCCTGCCCCTCCCCTTTAGTCCAGTATCACAGGTCTCTGTCTCCTCCCCCCACCCCTGGCTCCAGTGCCTCTCTCTTTGCTCCCTCCCACCCCTTACCCTCGATTTGGCAACTCCCCTTCTCTCTCATCCCCTTCCCCCCACACGCACCCTTGATGCAGCATCTTCCCCCTCCCCCTGATTACCTTGTGCTCAAAGTTGCCAGATGGGCGGTTTTCCCGCCCAATTGGGCGGCTTTCCGCGACCCGCAGCGGGAAATTTTTGCCCACTGTGGGTCGCGGTTTTTTGGGCGGTTTTTGATTTCGTTGGGCGGGTTGTTTTTTCTTCGCCGGCTGCGGGTCTTCTCACCCCGCGGGGGCGTGGTTAACGACGTGTCAGCGACGTGTTAACGATATGTTAACAACGTCGGTGATGTGGGCGGAGTTGGTGGCATCGGGGGGCGTGGTTGGTGACAGCGGGGGCGGAGCTGATGACGGCGGGGGCGGGGTTGATGACGGCAGGGGCGGGGTGTGCGGTTTTGGGCGGGTTTTCAACTGATTTGGGGTCGGAAAATGTATTTAAACCTGGCAGCCCTGCTTGTGCTCCTTTGGAGGGGTTTACCTTTTGCTTTAGTTTAGCCAGAGAGAGGTACGCAGCCTGAGCAGCGAGGAAGCAGGTTGCGTACTTCAGCTGCCGACATCAGCACTTCTGCACATGCTCATGCCGATGAAGCATGCTACTGACTTGCAGAACCCTTGGGGTTCCATTGACCCAGTTGGGCAGTCACTGGTCTACCTGGTATATGTCAATTTGGTGTCTGTTGTGCCTGCCTGCTACTCTTGGGGGATTTCTGCACAAGTTTGCAACATTTGGTGTAGTTTGCCAAATAATTCAATGCAATCATGGTCTCTCAGTAATCATTTCAATTGTAATACAAAAGAAAATGATTTTTTCAAAAATGCAGAATGTTCCTTGGATTACTGTAAGAGCACACCATAGTCAGGGCTGCTGGTTTATGAGATTTTTACTGGAGCAATCTACAGAACCCAAGAGAAAAGCAAAGTTGTAGGCGGCTCTAATGTCCTGCAGCTGTCAGTACTTTAGGAAAAACAGCAGTGGTTGTTTTTACAAATGGCAACAGTTGAAAGAAGTCGGTGCTGCTTGTAGCTCCTCTGGGGTGCTGAGGATTAGCAAATTAAAATCCTCCCAAAACAGAAGTCCTAACTATAAGGGAGCATTCCCCCCACTGTCAAACCCCAACATTCCTCTTCTTCAGTGCACACATTCTCCATTCACCCCTCCCCCATCTCATGTACCCCCCCCCCCCCCCTAACTCAGTGGTTCCCAAACCTGGTCCTGGAGGCACCTAGTAGAAGGAAATGTTGTTATGTTAATTCTAAGCGGGTGCTCCACGCTAGTGAAAACATTAGCATACAACCTGCCATAAAATATTTTTAACCCCCCCCCCCCTCCATAAGTGCCGCACTAAATCTGGGCTCAGCCTGTGTGGTCGTCCTGCGTTAAAACGTATTAAACCCAGAATTTACCACACTAATAAAAGGGCCCCTTTGTGACCCTTGGCAAGTTTTGATCTTTGGGCACCAACATAGACTGTAAGCTCTTCTGGACAGGGGCACAAAGGGGAAGATATTCAAAGTGATTTAACTGGCCAAGAAAGGCTCCTGAACACTTAAATCACCTGTTTGGGGCTGACTGGTCATTTTCAGCAGCACGTAACTGCTCTGTGCCTCTGAAAATAACCGATTAGCATTAAACTGAAAACTGGGGGTGTTAAGTATCGATATAGAGTACCAGGGGCATAGCCAGACCTCGGCGGGAGGGGGGGCCAGAGCCCGAGGTGGGAGGGCACTGTTTAGCCGCCTCCCCCCGCTACCGCCAACCCCCCCCCCCCCCCGCCACTTTGGACCGCAACCCCCCCACCGCCGCAACCGCCACCCGCCCACCCCCTGCCCGCCCCCTGCCCGCCCCCTGCCCTGCCCTACTGCCGTATCAGGTACCTTGTTTGCTGGCGGGGGTCCCCAATTCCCGCCAGCCGAAGAGTCTTCTTCAGCGCCGGTTGACTCTGGCGCTTTCGTGGTGTGATCATCTGTTTCTGACGCCTTACTTCCTGCACCGTGCATGTAGCCCCGTGCAGGACGTAAGGCGTCAGAAACAAATGATCACACCACAAAGGCACCGGAGTCGACCGATGCTGAAGAAGACTCTTCGGCTGGCGGGAATTGGGGACCCCCGCCAGCAAACAAGGTACCGGGGGCGGTCAAATGTAGAGGGGGCCAGGGCGTAATCTGTGGGGGCCTATGCCCCCGTGGCCCCACGTAGCTACACCCCTGTTGAGGACTTAGCCAGCTAGGTTAAACGTATAAACAGGACCACATAAATGTCAATTTAGAACTACTGCCCGGCTACCACGTGCCCCAGGTGGTAATTCCATCTTTTACGTGCGTCCGATACATGCGGCAGAAAATAGTTTTTATTTTCTACTGTGTGGCGCTAACCAGGTGGTAATTGTCAGTGTACGCGCGCTGACAATTACTGCCCGGTTAACGCTGAAGACCTTACCGCTAAGTCGATGGGTGACGGTAAGGTCTCAGATCCAAAATGGACGCTCGCCCATTTTTATTTTGCCACACGTCCATTTCCCCCCTCCCCCCCTAAAAGGTCTTTTTTGCAGGTGCGCTGAAAAACGGACCTGCACATGTGCAATACACGCACCTATAACAGCACAGGCCATTTTTCGGTGCACCTTAGTAAAAGGACCCCTATATGCGGTAACCCACGGCTGGTTAAGCACTGAATATCGCACAACTGGCTACCTCTGCAAACCTGGAAATTCAGTGCCGGTCCCTGGGCTTAGCTCAGCATTGAATTTCTGGGTTTAACACCAGCATCGATTAGCAAAACACTGAATATTGAGCCCAAAAATAAGTATACACAGAATCTCCCTAGAAGTATGGTATAGATCACGGAAGTCACATGCTGTACCTAACAAGTATGTGTTATTGCAATATAACTATCGAATGTAACCTCACACTTGAGAGCCAAGTCAACTCTACAACTAAGAAAATTATCCACTCAATGTGGAAACTCAGACACGTGAAACCATTCTTCCCAAGGGAAACATTTCGCAACTTGATACAATCAATGGTACTAAGCCATACAGACTACAGCAAAACACAGCAGCAAGGCTTATATTAGGAAAAACGTGATTCAAAAGCGCCAAACCCCTCCGAGAGAAACTACTACTACTATTTAACATTTCTATGGCGCTACAAGGCATACGCAGTGCTGTACACCATACACAAAAAAGGCAGTCCCTGCTCAAAGAGCTTACAATCTAGATAAGACAGGTAAACAGACAGAACAATTAAGGAGAAGGGAATAAATAGGTGAGGTTAAAGGACAGGGCAAGTGAGTAGTGGTTAGGAGTCAAAAGCAGTGGTAAAGAGGTGGGCTTTAAGTTTGGACTGAAACTACACTGGTTACCAATCAAAGAACGCATTGCTTTCAAAATCTGCACCTTAGTCCATAAAATCATCCACGGCGTCGCCCCGGGTTACATGACAGACCTCATTGACCTACCAACAAGAAACACAATCGGATCAACACGAACATACCTAAATCTCCATTACCCAAGCTGCAAAGGACTCAAATACAAATCAACATATGCATCCAGCTTCTCCTATGTAAGCACACAATTGTGGAACGCACTACCAAAAGCACGGCCACCTAAACTTCCGGAAATCACTAAAAACCAACCTGTTCAAAAAGGCGTACCCTATCGACCCAACTTGAATGCCTAAACCTTGCAACACAACGAAACCAAAGCTCGTAAGCAGCTCTGCATAAATCCTCTCTTCACGACTCCCCATTATGTTTATACCATATGAACCTTATTCGACCACAATAACTCTTTGTATTTGTTTCTCTACCGGAGTTGGCGAAAGCCTCTACGGTACAATGTAAGCCACATTGAGCCTGCAAATAGGTGGGAAAATGTGGGATACAAATGTAAGAAATAAATAAATAACACAGTGCCTGCTGGGCACACGTCACCCCTGGCGCACTGCACTTGTCTGTTATATTTCCCTGAAAGTATGTTTCATACCAGCCAAGCGTAGGTCACTATGAGAATATATCTTTCATTGGATCACTTCGGCCCGTATCACTGCTGAATCACTTATGCCTGTTCAGACAGTTCTGCTGCTTTCATACTTTACGGTCACCTGGCATACTGCAAGCACACTCTGATCTTTCCGGGTATGTGTCACTGCAGCCATATTTTACTGCTGCTTAACATGTGTTCTTTGGAAAATATCTTAGAAAGGCAAGTTTCTTCACATTGTGGAGGAAGACAGGGACTGGAGCAGCCTGTCAGTTTAAAAAAAAAAATGTACAGCTAGCTGGTTAACCTAACAGGAAATATCTTTGGTCCTTGTGCATGTAGACATGTGGGCAAGAGGGATAAATCGGAGTTCAATAAACTTCAGACACCAGGTTGCCACGGTGACTAGAAATTAAGTGGTCCTGCCTGGGACCCAGGTATGCCACTGAGAGGAGGACAAGACAGCATCGGAGGCCTTCACAAACCAATAGGAGGAGGAGGAGGAGGCAGCTGCGCTGACATCTGCATGGGCTGACGAGGAAGTCAGCAGCCTTCATGAGCTAAAGACAAGTAGTCCAGTCCTTGGGTCAGAGGAAAAGACCTGCCATCTATTGGTGAGGGAGCTCAGAAAGAGAGAGCACTGCACTGGAGAGAGAGAGAGGGCAGCAAAGAAGGGGGTAAGTGGGGTATCTGAGAGGGAGACTACAGGGGAGGGAGAAGGGATTGAGAAAGAAAGAATAGGAGATTGATAGGTCCAAGGTGGTGGATTAAAAGAGGGTGAGAAATTAGTAGAATGATGAGAGTTGAGGAGGAGAGAGAAGGAAACTGCGGGTGGGAGGATTTGGAGGGAGGAGACTACTGGGGAAGGGGGTTGAGGAAGAAAGGGTGGGAAAGTTCTGGAGACAGGGTGGTGGGTTGAGAGAAGGTAGAAAATAGCTAGGAATGATGGGGATTGAGGAAGAGAGAGAGGGAAACTGCTAGTGTCAGGATGGGGGGGGGGGGATTGGGGGGGTTGAGAAAGGGTAGAAGAGTGCTGGAGTGGATTGAGAGAGGAACGATGGAAATATCCAGGAACAACGGGGGGGGTTGAGAAAGAGAGGGAAATTGTTAGTAATGGTGGCGGTGGGGTGGATTGAGAAAAGGGAAGACTGCTAGGGAGGGGGGGTAGAAAGGGCTCTCTGCAGCTGGTCCTTCTTTCAGGTCATTTGCCATCTCATCCTTGATTTGGTGGCCCCTGTGTTTTGGGGCTAGCTGCTAGATCCAAGGTAAACATACATCGTCTAGATTAAAACATAATGTACGCCTCTAAATTTCCAAAAAATGTAATCTCAAATATTGTCAGGTCCAAAATTCCTGGAAAGTCAGAAACACTGGCCAGGATCTTTCTGGGAAGAAGATGTGTAAGGTTTTAAATATAATGATTGCTAATTTAGCATGACACTCTTATTCCTTGCCTTTTGGAAAATTTCTCAATCTGTGATAAATCATTTAAAACGCTTTTCTGTGCAGATTCCAGGGGTAGGGTGTCAGTTTCTAGACATCTACAACAAATGGATTCCAGTTAGCAAAAACTCCTGTCAGGGAAAACATTCTGCTTGTGGGCACAGTTTTTGAGCATCCCGAAGTGATGGTCTGGAACTTGTTTGAGAATGTTTCCAAAGGCCATGCATTATTCATTCATTCACATGCATGTATCACATTTCCAGAGAACTGCTCCATGTGCTAAACAATGAAATACAAAACAGTAAAATACAAATCTAAAATTAAAAATAAAAAACAAACAGCAGCAAAAAGCAAAACATAAATCATCTTAAAAACATAACCATTCCAAAACTGTTCCTGTCCCCAGCATTTTTCAGTTTTGACTAGTTTGGAAAAGAAGGTCACTGGAAGGTATTGGACCAGAATGCTGGATACTTCCTTTAATATTAGGCACAGAAACAAATTGTATGCAGTTTTGTCGTCTATGGAAAGCATGGGGCCTGATGTTTAGCCGCCGGTGGACAGCACTTTTGCTGGCGAGGGAGAAGGGATTGAGAAAGAAAGAATAGCAGATCGATAGGTACAAGGTGGTGGATTGAAAGCGGGTGGGAAATTAGTAGGAATGATGAGGGCTGAGGAGGAGAGACGGGGAAACTGCTAGTAACAGGGTGGGAGGATTTGGAGGGAGGAGACTATTGGGGAAGGGGGTTGAGGAAGAAAGGGTGGGAAAGTTCTGGAGACAGGGTGGTGGGTTGAGAGAAGGTAGGAAAAAAAGCTAGGAATGATGGGGATTGAGAAAGAGAGAGAGGGAAACTGCTAGTGTCAGGATGGGGAAATTGGGAAGGGGAGACTCAGGGGCGTAGCCAGACCTCATGGTGGGAGGGTGCCAGAGCCCGAGGTGGGGGGCACATTTTGCTGGACGTGAGGAGAAGAGAGAGCAGGGCAGGCAAAGCAGTGATGCCGGAGACCGGTGCTGGACGAAGGCTTCAGCTGGTGGTGGTTGGGGACCCCCACCAGGAAAACCAGGGGCCCAAAGGAAATTTTGGGGGCCCAGGCTCCTGTGACCCCATGTAGCTATGCCACTAGGGAGACTACTGAGGATATTCCCGGATATTCAATGCCAGGCCATTTCTGGTGACTGGCATTGAATATCCAGGGGGGTTTTAACCGCTAAAAAGTTAACCAGCTATGCTGATATTCAGTGGTTAGCTTTTTAGTGGTTAAAGGTAGGACAGGTATTTATTCGGTCCTATTTGACCACTAAACGTATCTGGTTAGGCACTGAATATTGGCACCTAACCAGGTAATACGATATGGCTGATTATCTGGTTAGGTGCTAACTGGCAGTATTCCGCGGAGATAACCATGAGAACATAAGAACAGCCATACTGGGTCAGACCTATGGTCCATCTAGCCCAGTATCTTGCTGCCAAAAGTGGCCAGTCCACGTCTCAGGTACCTGGCAGAAACCCTAAACAGTAACAGTTAGGTGCCGATACGCTAATAGTTTTGAATATTAGGGGGAGAGTTATTTAAGAACTATTACCAAAGGAATAAATGATTATCAGTTCTGGGTCCGTGCTTTTCATTGGCATAGCACTTTCCGAAGGTTGCAAATGATTAATTGGTGATGCCTATTTGTCGTCGTCCGATATTTAATATTTCATTGGCAAACTTCCTCTCTGTTTTTTTTTAATCTTTATAATTTTATGATGCAAGGATAAGATTGTTGTCCACCTTGAACCACTGTGGTGGCGAAGTGGATTATAAATGCGTGATTAAATTAAAATGTAATTGAGCGGGCCTCAGCGCCACAGCCGTCTTAAGTACCACATGTCACTTCGTGAGATTGTAAATTGCTCCTTTCTTGTCCTGAAAAGCAAAGTTAGAAATTTAATTATCTCTCTATATAAAAGGCAACCCCAACGTTCTGAAGCCTCCACGGAAGTTGAGGCGCCCGAGATATCCGGTGTGCCCTGGAGTGTCTGCACCGCCCTCGCGTCAAAACGTTATGACGTCGAGGGCGGAGCTGTGACACTCGAGGGCCGAAACGGAAACGCCACAGGCACGGCCACGGAGGCGCAGCAAAAAAAAAAAACCCTCCCCACACACAGCGACGCGAACCCCGAACAAGGCAAGTAGCTCGGAGGGAGGGGGCCCCTTGCTAGCGCCCGTTTCATTGCGCTCAGAAACGGGCATTTTTTCCTAGTAAAATAATAAATGTTAACCCAACACGTTGTCTTCTAAATAACCATTTACTTAGCTGCATGATTTTTTTTATTACGTAAATTTAAACAAGCCACGGTATTATCAACTTTGTAGAATTCGTAGTCCAAATACTGACCTGACTAGCAATAAACAGAAAGGATCCCATTAAGGAGGACTGGGATCTGAATTTTATGGCTTCTCTCCAGGTCCTCCAAATTTGGAACTTAAAAAAAAAAAACCTGCAGCTTCCAGCTCTCATTTAAGAGCCCAAAATGTAAAGTAATCTTGACGCCTATTAATCTTGTTGCAGAGGGAATGACAGCTTTAATGGGTGAAGCTGATAACCATCAGTCTGTCAGGATGGGAGGGGATCCTAATGTAAATACGCTTTTCCTGAATGGCTGAAATGAAAACATGGCTGCCCAGTCTATGAATTTCTTTGTGTGAAAACAAATGGATTTTTCCCCCCCTCCAAATACATTCTCTTACATTCCACGGCATTATTTTATTAAGGAAAATACGCCGGGTGTTCAGTGTGAGCCTTGACCCTTAGAGCAGCCTGCACTACTGGGGAAAGGTGATGGAGCAGTCTTAACTTTTAACACCATTCCTCTCCTTGATTGACAAGGCGCACTTCTGAGGGCTTAAGTCCAACTTCCCCGGAACGGTGCCTTGATAAGACTAGTGGAATTCAGGTCACTTAAACATGATCCAAGCGCTTGGGAGTAAGGTTTCAGACTGTGCAATTATGTAGGTTTCAATGTCTGCTGCATGCCATAAATACAAAGCCGGGTTCTTACCAGAGCACTTTAGGACTCTTCTCACACAGATGAAGGAGCAGCCTTGGCTCATGACAGCCCGTAATCAAGTAGAACAAGTAGTAACCACGTTAATTAGGTTCTAGAGGCTAGGGAAAACCATCCACAATTAACTTTCACACACACATACCTGTTATTAGTCCATCTTTCACAGGATGTTTTACTGGTGTCTGCTCTCTCGTCTACTGTTACTAGCAGTAAATCTGAATTGTAAATTGCCTAGGAAGATCATTTTGTAACTGGTCACCAGAGCTGGCCCAAGAGTGTCTGACACCCGCAGGACAGGTTTGGAAGCCACTGCCCTAGGTAAACTTTCAACTGTGTGTATCCATCCTAGGGTGGTTCAGAGCCCTAGCCTCTACAGTCCAGCATCCCCTCCCTACCCTCCCCCCAGGTGTCCAGCATCTCTCTTTCTGCTCCCTGTCTTCCTCCTCACCCAGGTGGCTAGCATCCCCTTTTCCATGACCTACACTACCCCTTTTCAGCATCTTCTCTCACCTTCCCTTCCTCCCATTCCTGTGTCCAGCATCCCCATCCCTCTTCCATATCCCCACTGCCGCTGTTCTTGCCCTACCTTTCCTTCCCTGATTCTCTCATAATCCAGTATCCCCCGTCTCCTCCCTCTCCTCTCCCCCAAGTGGGCTGCATCCCTCATTCTCCTCCCTACCCTCCTCCCCCAAAGGTGGCTAGCAGCCCTTTTCCACGATCTAACCCACCCCTTCAGCATCTCCTCTCACTTTCCCTACCTCCAATGCTGTGTCCAGCATGCCCATCCCTCTTCGGTATACTCGCTGCCGCCGTTCTTGCCCTATCTTTTCAGAGACCCAAGCCAATGTTGAAAACACATGCTCATGCCCTGTTATATTCCCCCCTCCCCCAATAAAAACATGCACAGGAACTCATGTTGGGGGAAGGGTGGGAAGGGCCAGACTTGAACATAAGCATAGTAACATAGAAAGTGATGGCAGATGAAGACATTCGCAGCCTGTCCAATCTGCAAAACAAGGCGTCCAGTACCACTAAGAATGGTTTTATAATTTTGGCTGCAGCACATAATGACCAGCCTTGTCCATCTATTCTGCCCAGTACAGTGGCTACAGTTGTACCTGCCGCGCTATGCAGAACATGCAGGTTACCCCCATTATGCTTTTGTATAGAGTTGTACATATAGCTCAGTGCAGATTACACTCTCTCTTTGCCTTTGTATAGGGTTATATGTGTTGCTCCGTGTAGTTTACACCCCCCTATATGCCTTTGTAGAGGATTGTACAAGACGCATAGCCGGACCTCGATTTTGGAGGGGCATGAGCCCAAAGTAATTGGGGGCACATATTGCCCTGCCTCCCAACTGCTCTCGACCCCTACCATAACCCCACATACCTGGGCTGGTGGGGGTCCCCAAGCCCCACCAGCAGAAACTTTGCCGCAACGATAATCACCACCGCGCTTGCCTGTGCTGTTTTCCCACCCTGGCCGCATGCTTGTTTTTAATGAAATTGAGCATACTAAAAATGAGCATGCTGCTGGGGGAGGGGGAAGCAGGGCAGGCAGCGTGGCGGCAAATATCACCGCAGGAAAGCTTCTGATGGCAGGGCTTGGGGACTCCCGCCAGCCAAACCAGAAGACCTTGGGGGGCCATGAACCTAAATTGGGTGGCCCAGGCCTGGCCCTCTGTGTCTATGCCACTGGATTGTACATGTTGCTCCGTGCAGGTTACACCCCCTCTTTGTCTTTGTATAGAGTTGTATGTGTTGCTCTGTGTAGGTTACACCCCCTCTTTGTCTTTGTATGTGTATGTGTTGCTCTGTGTAGGTTACACCCCCTCTTTGTCTTTGTATGTGTATGTGTTGCTCTGTGCAAGTTACACCCCCTCTGTCTTTGTATAGAGTTGTACATGTTGCTCCGTGCAGGTTACACCCCCTCTTTGTATAGAGTTGTACGTGTTGCTCCGTGTAGGTTACACCCCCTCTTTGTCTTTGTATGTGTATGTGTTGCTCTGTGCAAGTTACACCCCCTCTGTCTTTGTATAGAGTTGTACATGTTGCTCTGTGCAGGTTACACCCCCTCTTTGTCTTTGTATAGAGTTGTACGTGTTGCTCTGTGTAGGTTATATCCCCTCGTTCCCTTTGTATAGAGTCATAGGTGTTGCTCCATGCATGTTTAGGGTTGCATGTGTTGCTGCATTCAAACATTCAGCTTCATTAAAGGACAGGCTTTTAAATGCCCAGTTGGGTATATATGGTAATCTCAACTTTGTTAAATGTTTCAGACATATCCATCTACTTGCTCCCATGATGTTACTGAATTCTATTATTCTGTCTCGCTGTATTTTCAAATGTAAGCCACATTGAACCCGAGTTATACCCCCTCTTTACCTTTGTATTGAGTTGAATATGTTGCTCCATGCAGTCTACTCCCTCTTTGCTTTTGTGTAGGATTGATGTGTTGCTCCGTTGAGGTTACCCCCTCTCTATGCCTTTTTCGAACTGTGAAAATGTATTGTACTGTTTTGGGATCTTGCCAGGTATTTGTAACCTGTATTTGTAACCTGGATTGGCCACTATTAGAAACAGGATATTGGGCTTGATGGACCTTAGGTCTGTCCCAGTATGACAATTCTTATGTTCTTATGAAAACACAAAAGCAGTATTGATGTCTCGTGATATTTTCATCTCATTTTAGTTCACAATATTGCTGGTCAAAATAACCTGACAGTGACAACACCAAAGATTATATATAAAACTGAAAGTATTCCTTTTTTTGGCAGATTGCAGACTTTGGTCTTTCCAACCTCTATCAGAAAGACAAGTTTCTGCAGACGTTCTGTGGCAGCCCACTTTACGCATCTCCTGAAATTGTCAACGGAAGGCCCTATCGTGGCCCAGAGGTAAGTGAGAAGGCAAGGATAGCACAAGGAGAGGTTTAACTCATTGCTATCTGTTTCTAAATCATGCACAGGGCAGGATTAACCCATTGGTGAGTCCTACGTAAACACGCACATTGGGCCTCCCCCCCCCCCCCCCCCCATCATAATATAAATGCATTTTAAAACATCCACGGACAAGATTCCATGTGGTTCGGACTTCAGAGGAGAAAGCAGTAGTTAAGAAACACTACTCCCTAAAATCTGTCAATTGGAGGACAATGCAATATGGAGGAGGGAGAGGGAGGACACTAGACTAGGGTTACCATATGTCCGGATTTCCCCGGACATGTCCTCTTTTTGAGGACATGTCCGGCGGGTTTTGCCCGCCCGCCTGTTTGTCCGGATTTCTGGACAAATGGGCGGGCGGGCAGGCGAGCGGCACCGTGGGTCTCCCCTCCCCTTACTTACTATCTGCCCTGGTGGTCTAGTGACCTCTTTGGTGCAGGGAAGAACCCCCTCTTTCCTGCCCGGAGCGCTGCCTGCCCTTGCCCTGCATCCTTCTCAGTCTCGGCTCGGGATTCAAAATGGCCGCCGAGAGTTGAAGCGGCCTCGCGAGACTTCAACTCTCGGCGGCCATTTTGAATCCCGTGCCGAGACTGAGAAGGATGCAGGGGCAAGGCAGCGCTCCGGGCAGGAAAGAGGGGGCTCTTTCCTGCCCCGAAGAGGTCACTAGATCACCGGGGCAGTAGATAGTAAGTAAGGGGAGGGGAATATGTGACAAGGGGGAGGGGAGGTGACGGGGGGGGGGGGGACAGGGGAAGGGAATATGTGACCCGGGGGGAGGGGAATATGTGACAGGGTGAGAGCGAGAAAGGGGGGGGCGAGGATCCGAAAGGGACACGACGTGGGCGGGGCAGGGGGCGTGGTGTGGGCGGGATAGGGGCGTGACGTGTGTCCTCTTTTTCAGAGGACAAAATATGATAACCCTACACTAGACAGACATTGCAGGCAGCTGTGGCTCTGCTACTTCCCTCCCCCTTCTTCTGACAACAGCTGACTTACCCGGGAAATATCTGCCTTGGGAGCCATTGAATTAGCACATTTCAAAGGGCTTAGTCCTTCCCTAAGCACATGTCATGTGTTGGGCTCATGTGGGAGAGGCCAGGAAGGGGAGGAGGGGTGGCAAGGAAATGAATGAAAGGGCTGTGATTACAGAGGGCAGAAATATAGTAATGGGGAGTAGATTAAAGATGAAAGGGAATGGAGGTCAGGAGGAGTGAGATGGGCAATGGGGAGAGCTAGTGGGTGAGAGATGAGAAGGAGAATTAACAGACAGACAGGAAAGCAGAAAAAAAAAAAGAAACTGACCGGTCCTGACCCTTGCTGTATAGCTGGTGGGGATTCCCCAACATCCCCAGCTGAGAACCTCCTCCAAAGCCAGCCATAACTCCTTTCTACCAAGCTCTGCAGTTGGCGACTGCATCCTTGAGTCACCGGCAACTAAGTATGTCAGGGGTGCCGGCTTCAGTTGCTTAGGGATGTTGCTGATGCTTGCCGAGCTTGGTAAAAGGGAGTTCTGGCCACCTTCAGAGAAGGTCTTCAGCCAGGGGTGTGCTGGTAAAGTTTTAACAACAGGCTCTTTCTTCGGACGTAGCCAGCTCTGTAGTTGGAAGGGCCAAGGGTGACCGGGGGGGGGGGGGGGGGAGCAACACTTGCCTCTCTCTCCTCCCTCCCTTCGTGCGGGCACACTAGGCATACCTTTGCTGGCAGCCAATAAATGGACTGCCACCACTCCCAACGTCTTGCTCTGAGCAGCATGCTGAAACTTCTCACACATGCTGAAGAAGTCCCAGCCTGCTGCTCAGAGCTGGAAACAAGGAGCTGGGAACAGCAGCAGTCTATTTACTTGGCTGGCAGGGCTCAGCATCCCCACCAGCAAAGTAAAAGAGAATTCAGCGGGGGACCCAAGCCTACATTTTGGGAGCCAGTTGTTAAAGTAGCCATGGAGGGCTCTACTTTAACAACCGGCTCCCAAAATTCTTAAAAACTTAACAACCGGCTCTTGCGAGCCTGTGAGAGCCTGCTCCAGCACACCACTGTCTTCAGCCGACAGAGCTTGGGGATCCTCATTAGCTAATGTATTTATATTTTGAGGTGGGGATAGGGCGGGGCAGAGAAAATTTTGTGCCCACCCACTTTGGGCTCTGGCCCACCCAAAATTGACTGTCTGGCTACGCCACTGCTCCTGACCAGATTTAAGTTTTGCACAAAAGCAGAACAGAAAACAAATGCAAAAGTATACCTTGAGCCAGCTTGCTGGCACAGTAATGAAGTGTCACATGGTTTGCTTAAAGGTTTCATTTCCTGCAGTTTTTAGAAGGAGAACAAAAAATCCATAGGAAGAAAAAAAAATCATAGAAATAATGTGTTGAAAGTACACTGTGGATATTTTAGTTATCATTTCTTATGTTTCCATTGTAACTTGCCTGGGGTTACTTTTGGAAAGCCATCTAAGAAATTGTCTTGGCTGAATTTCTTCATAAAGTTAGTTAATACATCCCAATAAATAAATAAAATAACATTTCCAAACTGCACATGGTGTTGGGAAGGGAAAAATAGGCACAGAAAAAGCAAGGTGCAGGTCTCTTCGAGTACTTTTTTCCCTGGGCAATTTCTCTAAAGGAACAGCTGTGTCTTTTCCCTCTGAGCACTGATGTCAAGTCTATAAACAAAAACCCACAGATCGCAAGTTTCGATTGTTTTGAAAATTGCTTCTTACGTATTTGGGCAGAAGGTGAACTAGTTCAAGCTTAACAATATTTTGCAAGGGGGTGGTGGAGGAGTGGGCTAGTGGTTAGGGTGGTGGACTTTGGTCCTGGGGAACTGAGTTTGATTCCCACTTCAGGCACAGGCAGCTCCTTGTGACTCTGGGCAAGTCACTTAACCCTCCATTGCCCCATGTAAGCCACATTGAGCCTGCCATGAGTGGGAAAGCGCAGGGTACAAATGTAACAAAAATAAAATAGATACTATTGGAGATTCTACATGGAATGTTGCTACTATTGGAGATTCTACATGAAATGTTGCTATTCCACTAGCAACATTCCATGTAGAAGGCTGCGCAGGCTTCTGTTTCTGTGAGTCTGACGTCCTGCACGTACGTGCAGGACGTCAGACTCACAGAAGCAGAAGCCTGCGCGGCCACATTGGTGATCTGCAAGGGCCGACTTCTACATGGAATGTTGCTAGTGGAATAGCAACATTCCATGTAGAATCTCAAATAGTAGCAACAGTGGAGGAGTGGCCTAGTGGTTAGGGTGGTGGACTTTGGTCCTGAGGAACTGAGCTCGATTCCCACTTCAGGCACAGGCAGCTCCTTGTGACTCTGGGCAAGTCACTTAACCCTCCATTGCCCCATGTAAGCCACATTGAGCCTGCCATGAGTGGGAAGGCACGGGGTACAAATGTAATTAAAAAAAAATTCATAACAAGGTATTTAAAATATTTTAAAACAGTGGCATATTTGCTCCAGGTGCATGTGTTGCATACACACTCCCTGTCAGTCAGTCTCTCCTGTGCCTTAAAATCATCTCCCTCCAGTCTTTGCACAGGCAGTGGCACTCATAAGCTGCACTGGGATCTTTCCTATGAATCATCCTGCCCCTTCTGACACAACTTCCTGTTTTATGAAGGGCGTGACAGTTCACTTGACAACAGAGAAAGCCACGGTGCAGGCCGCCTATGAGTGCCACTGTCAGTGCGGGGTGGGTGGGGATGGGCACACCCCTTTAAAAAAATTTCTGCCTATGCCACTGGCCCTGCAGAGGCGATTTAACCATACCTAGTTAATTGCTTTGAATATGGACCCCTAGAATATTAGTGTGACCCAGTGTCTTGTGTGCCTAATATTTAGTTGTTCACAGTTACACCACCCTTAGAGCTTGTGTGAGTGCAGGCGCTTTACTGCGGCAGGGATTACATGAATAAGTGGGAACCTCTGCCCCTCCCTACCTGTCCCTACCTCCCTTGCAAATAAGCTGCAGCAAAAAGTGGCCTTCAGCAGTGCAAACGCGTTTTTTTTGGGCACACGCCGAGCCAGTTTTAGCCATGTCCTGGAAAAAGGGCCTTTTTTTAAGGGGCTGGAAAATGGACGTGCGGCAAAATAAAACCAACGCGCATCCGTTTTCAGCCTGAGACCTTTTTTTCATGCGCTACCTGGGTGGTAGGTATGCAGCGGTTAGCCGCTGCCGTTTACCCGCCGGGTAAGCGCCACGTGGTAGAAATAGAAATATTTTCTACCGCATGTTTTCAACATGCACTAACTTCAGAATTACCGGCCGGGGCACGCGGGTAGCTAAGTGGTAATGCTGATTTGGCACGTGCTGGACATGCATAGGGCCTTACATACCTTTGTAAAAGGGCCCTATGTAAATGAATTGTGTGGTTGCAGAATAGTGCTTACAAGTATATGCACACACGTGGGTGTACGTGCATGTATTCATCACAGGTATGCATAAATGCCTATCCTATCCTATATAATAAAACACACCTCCAACATTCTGAAGCTGACTGCATGGCTGAGGCATTCCTGCTCTCTGCTATCCATCTCCTGAATTGACATCACTACTTCCGGGTTCGTCACAAGCAGAAGTGACCAACCACACGAGGTTTCTCTGGCTTCAGAATGTTGGAGGTGCATTCTATTAATAGATTGGTCAGTTCCTTGAAGCACAGGCCAGAGGCTCAGCATCCTGCACAGTAACGCTCAGACACCAGAGAGAGAGAGGGGGTGGGCCTGACACCAGAGAGAGGGAGGGAGGGGGGCCCTGATACCAGAGAGGGGGGAGGTATCTCTGTCACACACACACTCCTCTCTCCACACTCTGTCTCTCTCTCTCACCAGTCAATGTCTTTTCCACTCTCACACACTCTATGTCTCACACTGTATCACATTCACTCTCTATGTGTCCACACGTCACTCACACACTTCTCTTGGTCTCATACACTCAGTCTCACAGAGAGTCTGTGTCTCACACACACTCTCTGTCTCGCACACACTGTATCTGTGTGAAACACACTCTCTCACACTGTGTCTCACATACGCACTTGCAACACACTCTCATTCTCACACACACACACTCTCTCTCTCTCACAGACACACTCGCAGCAGACTCAGTCTCTCTCTCACACCCACTCACACATTCACTCTCTCTCTCACACACAGTCACTCTCACTACACTCTCTCAAAATACCACTCCGAGGAAAACCTTGCTAGTGCCCGTTTCTTTTGTGTCAGAAACGGGCCTTTTTTACTAGTATTATATAATACCCTTTCTTGGATGCTTTCAGGTGAATTTCAGGATCCAGGACAGTTGTCAATTTTGAAGCTTGTTCTGCTTGATGTATTTAGTTGAGAAAGTGTAAAGAGATTCATGGTATTGGGTTTATAATATCACAAAAGCTGGATTACAACCTCTCCAAATAAATCTGATTAACTAAAGCTGACACTTTCTATTATACTCTTTAATCTTCAATAATTAAGCAGCATGGAAATGTAAAAAACAGTATAAACTGTAGTACTAAAAGGCAAAAGTTATTTAAGTTCTGTCAAGACTGGCGGGAATAGATTAAACCATCTCTTTGGTGCCCGGCAGCACGAAATAGCTTTCTAAAATAGGTGGCGAAAACGTTTTGCTGTTTTTATTTTCTATGAGTTACCAACTTTTTAAAAATGGGTTTCATAAGCTCTTTCATGTTGGCTAGAGGTGTATAAAGGTGCTTAACACGCCTTATCCTAGGTTAAACGCACGGTGCTGTGAACAACAAAAACAGTCTTGTCCTCTAGAATGCAGACGTAACTCATATGGCATTTTGAAACATCCCCTGCCGTTGAGGGGGGGGGGGGGGTTAAGGGTACCGTATTCCAAACAAGGAAACAGCTCTGTGCCTCAATTGTAGCAGGTCTTATCTCAAGTGACGCTATCGGTATGAAAACAGGGGAGGATGACTCCTACACAATAATGGATGTGTTAATTTCATAGTTTGTTTTCATTCGAATATCGAGCTGCTGATTTCTGCGCTTGTCCCTTTGACAGCTCTGCTAGCACTCGTCACCTCTGCCTTGTTTCCTGAACCTCTGTTGAATGTACTTTTGTTTTGTTAGCAGATGTCAGAAGCAGACCTACCATTGGCACTCACGCTCCCCTTCTCTTTCTCATAGGTCGACAGCTGGGCCCTTGGTGTACTTCTCTACACTCTGGTTTATGGAACGATGCCTTTTGATGGCTTTGATCATAAAAACCTAATCAGGCAGATAAGCAGTGGAGAATTACCGTGAGCCAACACAGCCATCAGGTATAAACAGGAGCTGGCATAATGCAGTAAGATGACAAGAGTTGAAAGTGTCTGATTTATCCAGTTGCTTTTTTGGCATGCTTTGCCCTTACTTTGAAATGACAAGGAAAAGAGTCTTCCCCTCCTTCTGCTCCTCTTCAAAACTTCAGCTGAGATTAATTCTGGCTTTGGTACAGTACTTACCAAGAGCTCCTTTGAAATCCAGCTTTATAGTTAGATAGGCTATATTACCTTGAGGAGAGACTTTGGTTGGTCTTTTCAACTAGATGTGTGGACAGCAGAAAGTCTGTTGGCAAGTCGTAGATGGAGTTGTTCAGACAGGCTGAAAACTGACACAGGGCAGTGCAACAGATACGTTTTCTAGGGTGAATGTAGCATGTATCAAACTCAAGACAGTTAAACTCTGCTCACAGATATAAGCTAAATAATTGCTCATAGGTAGCAGAGGATTACATGGTAGTTTTGACTGGGGTGGGGAGGGTGAGGGAGCCTTCTGAGAAATTACAGGATTTCAGCAGAGGGAAATTCCTGTTTGTTGTGTCCAGCTGCTGTATGTCCCTCTCATTTACTCTCGCGTTGGATTTATTCTCCGGGTAAACATACCCTTTCCTAGATGTGATGGGTTTTTTTTTGTGTGTGTCAAGTACACTGTCCACAGCATGAAGAAAACCGAAGGAAGTGTTGTACTTCAGGATTTTCTCATTGGTTTTATTTTCAGATTCGTTCTCACTATCCTAAAGCCTCCTGTTGATATGTCATAACATTCAAGAACCTGCCAACCCAATGGAATGTTTGAGAGTAGCATAGTAAATGACGGCAGATAAAGACCTGTACGGTCCATCTAGTCTGCCCAACAAGATAAACTCATTGTACATAGTATGTGATACTTTATATGTATACCTGAGTTTGATTTGTCCTTGCCATTCTCAGGGCACACACTGAGTACACAGAGAGTATTCAGATACCTACTCTCACTCACCCAAAATTTAATTCACTTCCTAAAACATTCCGCTGATACCAAATGATTAAAGCGGGCAGGAGTCTCTCCTGCCGACTTAAATCGCTTATCTGTGGCTGATCGCAGTATTCAGCAGCAACTTAACTGGTTGGCGCCACTGAATATTCTTGGTTAGTGTCTGCGCTGAAACTGGATAACTTGTGGGCGTTCCGGGTACTCTGAATATTGGGCGCTGATAGTAGGCTCCGGGACCAGTCAGCATTGAACTCGACAGTGAGGGTACATATGGGTTTGATGAGGTCACTGAAGGACTATGATGCTGAGCATTGGGGAAAGCCCAAGAAACAGAAGCATCGGTCTTGCCTTGCATTTCGCCGGGTTTGAGATGGCCGGGTCCGGTTTCCATTATGGCTGGAGACGAAGCCGGCCATCTCATCTAACCCGGCAATCCACCGGCGATCCTATTCTAAACCCGGCGAGCGATTTGGCCGGCGCCAAGCGTATTTCAAAAATACACTTGGCTCCGCCCGCTTACGGCGCGGGCCCCGAAGATGGCCGGACAGCTATTTGGCCGGCGCTGTTCGATTATGCCCCTCCACGTAACTTTGTGAGTAAGTGCTTTGAAAATGCGCCTCCACGTCTTTCAGGTTCTCTCTCACAGGAGCAGGCTGCATAGCTTTGCCAGTTGGTCAGTAAGCAGCTGGAGTGAGGAAGTATCTGGCCAGAGGCATATACGATTCTTTTGACATTGCGTCCAGACTCTCCGCCATAGTTGTGGGAATTTCGTAGACCTTCATTTAGAATATTGTGTACAGTTCTGAAGACAACACCTTTAAAAACATATAAATACGATGGAGTAGGTCCAGAGGGGTGGCTACTAAAATGGTCAGTGGTCTTCATCATAGAGCATATGTGGACAGACTTAATGATCTCAATATGTATTCTTTGGCAGAAAGGCGAGAGAGGGGAGACGCTTAAATACCTCCATGGCATAAAATGCACAGGAGGTACTTCTTCATAGAAAGGGTGGTGAATTTGTGAGAACGGGCACCCGGTAAATGTGGTGGAAATGAAAACTGTATCTGAATTCAAGAAAGCTTGGGATAAGTACACAGGATCTCTAAGGAAGGGAGAGTAGATGGCATGGATGGGCAGATTGGACAGGCCATATAAAGGGGCATAATGGAACGGCGCCGGCCAAATAGCTGGCCGGCCATCTTCGGGCCCGGCACCATAAGCGGGCGGAGCCAAGCATATTTTCGAAATACGCTTGGCGCCGGCCAACTCGCTCGCCAGGTTTAGAATAGGATCGCCGGGTTTAGATGAGATGGCCGGCTTTGTTTTCCAGCCATAATGGAAACCGGACCCGGCCATCTCAAACCTGGCGAAATGCAAGGCATTTGGCCATGGGAGGAGCCAGCATTTGTAGTGCACTGGCCCCCCTGACATGCCAGGACACCAACTGGGCACCTTAGGGGGCACTTAAAAAATCTTAAAAAAAAAAAACAAAATTAGCTTCCAGGTGCATAGCACCCTTCCTTTGTGTGCTGAGCCCCCCAAAACCCACTGCCCACAAGTCTACACCATTACCATAGCCCTAAGGGGTGAAGGGGGCACCTACATGTGGGTACAGTGAGTTTTGGAGGGCTCAACATTAACCACCACAAGTGTAACAGGTTAGGGGGGGCCTGAGTCCACCTGCCTGAAGTGCAGTGCACCCACTAAAAACTGCTCCAGGGACCTGCATACTGCTGTCAGGGAGCTGGGTATGACATTTGAGGCTGGCATACAGGCTGGCAAAAAGGTTTTAATTGTTTTTTTTGTGTAGGAGTGGGTTGGTGACCACTGGGGGGAAGGGGAGGTGATCCCCGCTTCCCTCCGGTGGTCATCTGGTCAGTTGTGGCTCTTTTTTGGGACTTGGTCCCTAAAATACATGGACCAAGTCTGGCCGGCGAAATGCTCGTTTGAGTCGGCCTTTTATTTTCTATAATAAGGTGAAGCCGGCCATCTCATAACCTCACCCCGCCCCCCTTCCCGCCTTCGCTACCCTCCCAACACGCCCCCTTGAAGGTTGGCCAGCCGCGACGAAACAGCAGTTGAAGCCGGCCAAAATCGGCTTTCGATAATACCGATTTGGATGGGATTGAGAGATCGCCAGCGATCTCCCGATTTGTGTTGGAAGATTGCCGGCGATCCCTTTTGAAAATAAGCCTGATGGTCATTATCTGCCTTCATTTTTCTCTACATGTTTAATATCAGTAGTATGTACATTTATGTATATACCCCCAGATTCAATATTACGTGCCTAGAGATCTGTGCCAAATCCAGGCGTATTTTATAACAATGCGGGCAACTTAATTAGCTTAACAAGCTAATCAGCATTGATAACAACACTTAAGGAATAATGAACACTAATTGGCAATAATTAGAATTTACACACACATAACTCGCTAAGCGTATTCTGTAATGAACGGTGCCTAAATTCTAATGTGCACGGTTCAAAATGGGTGTGGTTCTGGCCAGGGAAATGGGTATTTTGTGGGCGTTCCAAAATTTACACACATAGTTATAGAATATGGCCCAGTGTGTATAAATCTATGCACAGGGATTTATGCCACATTTTCATTGGTGTAAATCAAGGTGTGTAGTTTTAGGCGCTGGGATATCAACTAAGCATATTCTATATACCGCGCCTAAATCTAGGCACTGCTTCTAGAATGCGCTTAGGCAGAAATGTTTACCACGTGAATTTTTTAGTCACCATATATAGAGTCTTGCGAGTCTGGCACTTAAGAGGGGAATTCCATAAATGGGACTCAAAAATTGGCGCTGGAATAAAGTCAACTCTAAGCGCTATTTTATAAAGGGCACTCTGAGACAAGCATGATTTATAGAATAGCGCTTAGAATTGTGTATTAGAGGATTTATTCACCTCGAATATTGTGTTCAATTCTGGTCACCGCATCTCAAAAAAGATATAGTGGAATTAGAAAAGGTGCAGAGAAGGGCGACGAAAATGATAAAGGGGATGGGACGTCTTCCCTATGAGGAAAGGCTAAAGCGGCTAGGGCTCTTCAGCTTGGAGAAAAGGCGGCTGAGGGGAGATATGATAGATGTAGTAGTAGTAGTAGATGTCTATAAAATAATGAGTGGAGTTGAACGGGTAGATGTGAAGCGTCTGTTCACGCTTTCCAAAAATACTAGGACTAGGGGGCATGCGATGAAGCTACAATGTAGTAAATTTAAAACGAATCGGAGAAAATTTTTCTTCACTCAACGTGTAATTAAACTCTGGAATTCGTTGCCAGAGAATGTGGTAAAGGCGGGTTAGCTTAGCGGGGGTTTAAAAAAGTTTGGACGGCTTCCTAAAGGAAAAGTCCATAGACCGTTATTAATGGACTTGGGGAAAATCCACTATTTCTGGAGTAAGCAGTATTTTTTTTTTGTTACATTTGTACCCCGCGCTTTCCCACTCATGGCAGGCTGAATGCGGCTTACATGGGGCAATGGAGGGTTAAGTGACTTGCCCAGAGTCAGAATGAGCTGCCTGTGCCTGAAGTGGGAATCGAACTCAGTTCCTCAGGACCAAAGTCCGCCACCCTAACCACTAGGCCACTCCTCCATAAGTAAGCAGTATAAAATGTTTTGTACATTTTTGGGATCTTGCCGGGTATTTGTGACCTGGATTGGCCACTGTTGGAAACAGGATGCTGGGCTCGATGGACCTTTGGTCTTTCCCAGTATGGCAATACTTACGTACTTATGTACTAGAATAGCACAGAAGAAGATGCGCGTGCAAATTCCAATTAGTACCAGGTACAATTGTTGATTGTTAAGGCTCATTAATTCATACTTAATAACTTATTTACTAATTTAGTTACTTGCGCATCATGACACTGCGCCTAAATTTTGTTGCCGTTCTTTCGGCACCATATCTAGAATCCAGGGGTTTGCATGTATATAAATGTAAGCACCCTGTTATAAAATTGCCTTTATGGTGCACACATTTGATATCATATGTAAGGTAGAAGAGAGGGAGATCAAAAAGCAAGGGAAGAAGTACAAGAGGAATGGAAGAAGGGTGAGTGAGAAAATGGGATGGAGGAAATAGGAAGATGGCAGCCTCCATTTTCCTCTGCAGACCTTAAGGCTATTGAGCTCTTGGTACTAGCTTTGTGGGCACCGTTGAATCTTCAGCCAGCAGAAGGGATCTCATGGTGTTCTGCCTCCTTCCATGATTTGTAGCATCTGGAGATCATAGAAGAAGGCTGGAAGCAAGTTTAAGGCTCTTTCCCAGTCTGACAATCCTGTTTTCCTAGAATTGCTCCCTACAGACCAGACTCTTTCAAGCTTAGTCCAGATTCCTCCAAATTTTGGGCATGTATTTTACAGGGATCAAGGTGATTCTGGGTTTTGATACAATGTCCTGCCCATTCTTATTCAAGAGAAAAGGAAGAGTTACGGGTTTACAGAGGATGGGCAGACTGGATGGACCATATGGCCTTTATCTGCCGTCATGTTTCTCTGTTTCTGTTAGCTTGATACTTAACATTTTGAAATAAGAAACAAATATTTTGCATGACTCTTTTTAATGAAACTCTCTGTTCTTCAGATGCTCGTGGGCTGATCAGGTGGATGCTGATGGTGAACCCCGAACGTCGTGCAACCATCGAAGATATAGCCAACCACTGGTGGGTAAACTGGAGCTACAAGTGTAGTGTTTGTGACTGTGACAGCTTAAAAGACTCAGAGTCACCACTTCTGGCCAGATTCATTGATTGGCACCACCGTTCAAGCAGTCGGCAGCTGGATTCGGACGGCAAAAGTAAGTGCCTCTCTAAGCCCACTGGATCCGACGTCATGCTCGAGCGGCAGAGATCTCTGAAAAAATCCAAAAAGGAAAATGATATTGCACAATGCCTCCAGGAAGGGGCAGAAGAAAATACTTCTAAGTTAATCTGTAAGAGACCAAAAAGCATCTTGAAAAAAAGGAGCACAGTGAACACGATCTCACAGTGCAGGGTTCATTGAAGGTGTGGTAAATCCAGGCTTACCCCCTACTTTAAAACAGAGCAAGAACTAGGTAGAACTAGTGCATCTGTAAAAAATGCTGGAGACAGAGAGGTACCAGGAAGAATTGTGCAAAGCAGTCTAGCCCATGCCTAAAAAAGGCATTTTAAGAAAACCCAACAGCGAGAGTCTGGCTATTACTCATCTCCAGAACGAAGTGAGTCTTCGGAACTGCTGGACAACGTGATGGACAGGAAGCAACACTATCTCCCAAGCCATCATAGAAACATCAAGAACTGTTTCTCATAGCCTTTCTTATAGGCGAAAGGGCATATTAAAACATAATAGCAAGTATCCTCAAGCAGCACTGACTCATCTCTGGTCAGCCCTGCTGAACAAGTCCTGGATTCCATGGAAGAAACAGTCATGCCTGGTGAAGGATTATCTCGTAGTTACAGCCGCCCTTCCAGTGTGATCAGCGATGACAGCATCCTGTCCAATGACTCCTTTGAACTGCTTGATCTGGCAGAGAACCGGCCAACTAGGCACAGGATACGGAGCTGCGTCTCTGCGGAAAACATCCTGCAACTTCAAGATTTTGAAGGGCTTAAGAAATGTCCCCGCCCTCAAAACCTGAAGCGCTATCGAAAACCGACAGGCGGACAACAGTTTTTCTCTTCTCACGGACATGGATGATGTGACTCAGGTCTACAAGAAAGCTCTGGAAATCTGTAACAACCTTAACTAGGTAGGGGGATGTTGGGACATTTGGAGGAGGATTGTCCTCTGTACTTTTTATGATGGATTGACAAGTTGGTTGTCGATTGCTGACAGTGGTAACAGTGTAAAGATGAGCATCAGAGTTCCTGCTCAGGAACCCCTTTCCCGTTCCTCTCAGTGCATACATTTGTACAGAGCATTTCACTTGAATATCAAACTTTGGGTTTTTAAATGCATCCTAATCATGACTAAACATTAGTTTGACTATGTAAATGAACAGTTGAAAGATCTAGTAGAGTTGAACTTGTTTTCTGTGTCATGCAGTGCTTCCCTTTATTTTTCACTTCCTGTTGCCCTCTTTTTCAGCCGTCACCCTTTAAAAAATAATCTAAAACAGATCTAATAATAGTATGAACAAGGGGTGGACCCCAAAATTTGAGAGACAGTGGGTAGGCACTTTATTGAAGCATTTCCACATCTGCCCTTGAACTATTTCATTTTGAATCTGTAGGTGAGTTTCCTGATACGTAGAGAAATGTAAGCTGCCGAGCCAAAACTGTCTGAAATCTATGCGTATACAAACGGCATCTTGGATTTGTAATTTTACATTTCAAGATGGAGCTTTCTATTTCTTTCCCTGTCAGCAAATGGTATTGTCTTGAGAATGTAGTAAGGTTGTATTATAGGAAAAGTAAGAATTAGTTTGGTTTCAGAATGTTGATAGAGGGCTGTAGTATGTAGAGAAGGAACAGTCAAGGACGTTAAAACGTGTATTTGTAGAGGTAGACCAGATCTAATAGAACAAAATTTAGGTGTTGGTAGAAGGGGTGATGGTGGGATCAATGAGAGTATTTGCATTAAAAAAATGCAAGCGATGAATATATCCATGAATGAGCCTGGGCTCAAAAGAGGAATAGACAGAAAGGTAGAGAGAGATTGAGAAAGAGAAACGTTTGCATTACTATAAACTTACCTAAGTAAGGGATTTGTGACTGGGTCTTTTGGATTACTTAAATGGAAGCCTCTGATAAGACTGGCACTGCGTATTAGACAGGCCTGGGCAACCTGAGTGTTTGCTGTCACATTGACTGCAACTCTTCAATGCCAAAATAGTGAATGGGATCTGTATTCATTGGGTCAGTATTCAAAAGCGTTTAGGGGACAATTCTATACGGGTCACCCAAATTTAGGCGCCAAAATGCAGAGGGTGCTGATTGCAAATTCTATAACAGCAACTGGGTGACCAGATTCCATTATGGAAGAGACTGTAAGTCTGCACTTGCAAGCCAACATTTAGCAACAAACAAAGAAAGTGAGGCAACAAGAAAGACGAGGATTCCAAAGGATGCAAATAGAACCTTTAATCTTGTAAGCAAGCCCAATTGCCTAGTACATAAATGATGCGACACGGCTGTGTTTCAGCATGCGTCAGGAGTCAAAGTACCTGTCACTATTACTGATATGTTTCTGCATATTTTATTTTATTTATTTGTTGTATTTGTATCCCACATTTTCCCACCTATTTGCAGGCTCAATGTGGCTTATATAGTACCGTACTGGCAATCGCCAATACCGGCATGAACAAATACAAAGTGAGGTTATGACAGACTAATAGTCAGAATTGATAGACATATTGGGGGTCAAGGGGAAGAGTAGGTTATGTTCAATATGAGCATTTATATTGTTGTGTTGCGGGGTTAGGCATTTAGGTTGAGTCGTTTGAGTATTTCTTTTTGAACAGGTAAGTCTTTAGGACTTTCCGGAAGATTAGGTGATCGTATGTTGTTTTCACAGCGGTCGGAAGTGCGTTCCACAGTTGTGTGCTTATATAAGAGAAGCTGGATGCATAGGTTGATTTGTATTTAAGTCCTTTGCAACTTGGGTAGTGGAGATTTAGGTATGCTCGTGTTGTTATGTTTCTGGTTGGTAGGTCTATGAGGTCTATCCTGTATCCCGGGACATTGCTGTAGATGATCTTATGAAACAGGGTGCAGATTTTGAACGCATTATGTTCTTTGATTGGGAGCCAGTGTAGTTTTTCTCGTAAAGGTTTGGCGCTTCGAATCTTGTTTTTCCGAATATAAGCCTGGCTGCTGTGTTTTGAGCAGTTTGGAGTTCCTTTATGATTGTTCTTTACATCCCGCGTAGATTCCGTTGCAGTCATCTAGATGGCTTAGTACTATGATTGTACTAAGTTGCGAAATATTTCCCTCGGGAAGAAAGGTTTCACTCGTTTTGAGCTTCCACATTGAGTTAAACATTTTCTTCGTTGTGGCTTTCACTTGGCACTGGAGAGAAAATCAACAGTGCACCTGCAGTAAGAATGCTGCTGATTTTCTCACTCCTTTTGATGTTACATGCCAGTTGTTGAAAGCATACCTTACCTATACACAGAAACATAATGTATCTACGATAGTGACAGGTACTTTGACTCCTGGTGCAATTTGCATCTTTGGAACATTTAGGCACTAACATGCCATGTAAAAAACAGACAAAAATGTGAGTGCGTAAATGATACACTTTAGCGCATAACGTATAGTACTCTATAAGTTGCACCGTAGCCCCCGGTTTCTGTATAGGGCACTGCGAGTAGTGCGCATTAAATTGGTTACTTGTCCAATTTGCGTGCACACCTTAATTACGAGTCAATCAGTGATGATAATTGGACGATAGCAACCAATTATCTTCACTAATTGTCAATAATTGGAATTTACGTGCCCTTCTTGTTAGGCGTATTCTAAAAAGAGGCATATGTAAATCCTATCATGCTTAGCTGAAAGGGGGGGGTGAGGCACGGGGAGGAGTGTGGCATATCAGGGACGTTACACAAAGTTACGTGCATTGTTATAGAATGCAGGGGAACGCGCCTACATTTAGGCACGGTATTTACACCAGGTTTCAGTGGCGTAAGTGGCCATACCTAAACGTAGGTGCGTTCCCCTGGCCCTATGCATTATTCTATAAACCATGCCTAACTTTAGGCGTGGCTTATAGAATAGCGCTAAGTGCTTTTTTTTTTTTTGGACGTGTAGATTTCAGACACCATTTACAGAATCTAGCCCTAAGTGTGGGACCCATCCATGCTTCTTCCATGTGTACACCCCCTTGCAGTTGTGCTCTGTGCGGGTTGGTTTGCAGAATACCTCTTAGTGCCTAACCGCCACTTACGTGCGTAAATTTAACATTCACGAGTATACGTGCAAGTATTTTATAATCTTAACACGCAATTGGTGTTTGTATTTAGGTGCTAAGTTTATAGAATAATGGACTTAATGCAGTTGGCAGTTGAGGCTGATGGCATTACCACTTTTTGAAAAATTTCCCGACCACTTGAATAGATAATTGTGGACATATATATCCAAAAAAGAATTGGGATTTTTTTTGGCATCGCAGTGACACTTAGCTAACTTATACATCTAAGTGGCGATACTCAAAACCATTAAATTGAATGCTGAAGCATCCCGCACCAATAGCAGGTATAACTTGAAATGTCTAACTTAGGCTCTGCTTAGAAAGTCCATAGAAGTCTACGTTTACCTCCTCATGCAAACTGTGTCGTTTTAAGTTATAACTGAATATTCAGCAGCACTATTTAAATGAATAGTGTCACTGAATATGCGTGATTTGAAGCTGTCTAAGTTAGACATTTTAAATTATGTTGATTGCACGGTTGAATATAAACCTCAATATTACCTTATTGTCCATGAAATGAAGGTGCTCTAAAGGCTAGAGAGAAATTGTAACATTTTCAGTATGAACCTCCTGGCATTCACTGTTCCCTCTAAGCTTAGCGGGAGTCCTCCACCTACAGTACAGCAGTGGGTGCTGCTGTTTCGCTATCGTATTTTCAACAATGAGGGGCAGGCAAGCTCTGCAGGACTCCAAGGAACCTGCCTGTCCCTAGTGATTAAAGACACAATATTGATACAACCGCCCCCTACTGGCAGCAATGCATTTGAAGGATTCCACTTCAACTTAGATGGAACAGTGGCCTAGCATCCTGGTATCCAAAGTTACTCCCAGTAATATGAAGAGCAAACTTTAAAAAACAGAAACGCAAATGTTTGACTCATTTCAATTCTTTCAATTGGCAGCCTGGTGATGTTATACATTGTCCTTCTCTCTGTGTGTCCACATTTCTTGAAAGTCATCCAGAGTGACATTTGTGCTCCTTGAAGAGCAAACCTTTAGGGGCACTTTTACCAAACTGTGGTAAAAAGTGGCCTTAGCACATGCTTACGCAGGTCATTCCCACACGCTAAGCCATTTTTACCACATGGGTAAAATGCCCGAATTTTGGCTTTTTTTCTATTAATGGCCATGCGCTAATTTTGTCCAAAAAAACAGAAGAAACTGCTCCTCGCAAAAATTGACAATAACCCAAAACAGCGAAGATGACCCCCCAAAAGGGGGGGAATACATAAACAATAAAAAAAATACCGAAGTATAAGATCAAAAATAAAAAAAAATGATAAAAGGTAAAAAATCAAAATCAAAAAGATTCAAAAAAACAAGACGACACACAAAAAGCTTGTTGAAAGGTGATATTACTCGACACAGCTGGGTTTCGGCCCAACTGGCCTGCGTCAGGAGTCTTACACCATGTATGTATTCTCTTGTTGTTTGGAAATCTATATGAATAAACAAGCTGAACCTTTTTGATCATACTGTATAAACAGTCAACAGTCACTACAAGATCTCAACTCAAGACATCAAACGCTGTCTGTAACAACTGGAGAAGCTAAAGTAAGCGTCTCATTTTTAAAATTTTTGATCTTATACTTGGGTATTTTTATTGTTTATGTATTCCCCCCCCCCCCCCTTTTTTGGGTCACATACGCTAATTTTCACATTTTGCGAATGGCCATTAACTCGTGAGCCCTACTACCACCCATTATATAGGTGGTAAGGGCTAAAGCTCTAACCATGTGCTAATCGGTTAGCGCGTGGCAGTGTAGCTGCGCTAAATGATTAACACAGAGCACGCCTACTCTCTGACCCAGATACCCCCAGTGCTAAAAAATAGAATCTATTTTTAGCGCATGGGAAGTGCATGCCAATGCCAAAATTACCACAGGATGCTTGAAGACCCCCCCCCCCCCCCCCCCCCCACGGATAAGATGTTAGTAAACGAACCCTTTAATGTCTGAGCTGATCTCTGAAGACAGCATTTGTTTCATTAGCCTAATGTACATAACAATAGGAAGCGGAGTGGAATGGATCACTAAGGCCATGATCCGACCAGTATTTGCCCAACACAGCATCAGCAAGATTGGTTTGATTGGCCCCTCTAACCAAAAAGATGTGCCCCCTGTATTTCAGTACTTTTTTTGCTCTGATACAGCACTTTGTTCTTGCATCTATCCAACTATTCACCCAGTTGTCTGGTAGCATTTTCCCCCGTTGAGGGCAACGTCTTATCACGGGGAGAATTTTGAAAACACAACGCTGAAATTATCAGTTAAAATTGTGACTTCCACCCCCCCCCCCCCGTTTACAAAGCCGTGCTAGCTAGGGGGTCGCCAGGGGAGCGACTGCACCCCCAACTGACCTCTGGCAGTGGCTATTTTGTTATGCGGTCCTGCTGGTCCGTAACACCTATGTGCGCCTGCGCTCACCCGACGTCTCACTTGGCTATATTCTAGTGCTAGCGATTGCCGCGTATCGATGCCAACAAAGCATTGCCACGCGGCTACTGTTAGCATGGCTTTGTAAACAAGGGGGTTAGTTAATTGAAGTGAATGCTAACATAACGTCTTCCCACCAAGTGAGGAAAGTATGCATTTTTTTCACCATTTATCCGGAAAGCAAATTTTAAATGAAGGAAATTTTGAACAAATGCAGTTGTTCCCAAGAACTGAGAGGGTGACATTTGTATTTCATTATCTTTTAGAGTTTGCCTAGGCCTGGTGTTTTGGAATAACAACAAATGTGAATGAATGATTGACTGCTTATTGCCAAACTGGAAATATTATATAGGGACTGACTGGCATGTTATCATTCCTAGAAGAAAAAAAAAAAACTTGAACCGGCACATTGTTATTGGATTGTGATTTTTATTTAATTTTTTTCTTTCTGTTTTGTAATGCCAAGGTGATTTTTAAAAGTTGACCTTCACCTTTTTATTTATTGCTCTGAAAGCCATTTCAAAGGTATAATATATTTACTGTAATTTAATTGGTGAAGCTTGTTTTGCAGCTCCTGCCAAATTTTGTTAATTTGTTGGGGTTTTTTTTTCTTTGTTTTGAATTGAACGGGATGGTTTGAGCTCCAAGAGGCACACCAGGGACAAAGCTGGATAACCATTCAAAGGTGTTTGTATTTTTACCTGATACTGTTTTGTTTTGTTATTTTTTAATTAAAATAGAATAAATTCAATGAACAATTGAACTGCTGATGTTATCTGTTCGTTTTCTGTATTTGGTGTTACTTATATTCCACCTTCATGTATTATGCCCAGATTCTATATTCAGTACTCAATATTACATGTGCAAACGTGGGCAGGCACCTATATTGAGTTAGAATCTATGTAACATAGTAGATGACGGCAGAAAAAGACCTGCACGGTCCATCCAGTCTGCCCAACAAGATAACTCATATTTGCTGCTTTTTGTGTATACCCTACTTTGATTTGTACCTGTGCTCTTCAGGGCACAGACCGTATAAGTCTGCCCAGCACTATCCCCGCCTCCCAACCACCTGCCCCTCCTCCCAACCACCGGCTCTGGCACAGACCGTACAAGTCTGTCCAGCACTATCCCCGCCTCCCAACCACCTGCCCCTCCTGCCAACCACCGGCTTCTGGCACAGACCGTATAAGTCTGCCCAGCACTATCCTCACCTCCCAACCATCAGCCCTGCCTCCCAACCACCAGCTCTGGCACAGACCGTACAAGTCTGTCCAGCACTATCCCCGCCTCCCAACCACCAGTCCCGCTGCCCACCACCGGCTCTGGCACAGACCGTACAAGTCTGTCCAGCACTATCCCTGCCTCCCAACCACCAGCCCCGCCTCCCGATCTTGACTAAGCTCCTGAGGATCCATTCCTTCGGCAATGGATCCTCAGGAGCTTAGTCAAGATCATTCCTAAAAACAGCGCCGAATGAAATATATTCATAGGCGCATTCTATAAATTTCCACACAGTGTGTAGAATATGTCGAACACCTGTCCATGTGACTAAATTTAGTCATGGGCCGACAGGCCAAAATTCCACAGGCCTGGGCCTCTTTCTCTCTCCTTCTCCTGACGGGACCGGGGTGATCACCTCCCGACAGGTGCAAGAGAAAGAAAACTCCTGCGCCAGGCTCCCCCCCCCCCCCCCCCCCAGCCGAAGGAGTAGACACTGCAAGTCTTCCTCCAGCACTGCTCTTCACTCTGCCTTTTGCTTGCTAAGCAGCTGCTTTTCCTCTCAGATTATTATGCTCGGTTTTGAAACTGAGCATGCCCTGAGAGGAAAAGCAGCCGCAGGGCCAGGCAATCGGAAGCGTGAAGAGTCAGCACTGGAAGAAGACATCTTCTGCTGATGGGGCCTCGGGATCCCTGCCAGCCAAGGTATTTGAATTGCAGCAGCAGCAACGATTGTGGGTGGGCAGGGGCGGCCCTGCCCCAGGCCCGCTTCGGTCTCATGGCGGCCCTGTGGGCCATTATGCTAAGTAAAACTTGGTGTAAATGCTGACGCCTAAATTAGGCGTCGACCTGGTATATTCTATAACAGTGCACATAGACTTTAGAATCGCTCACAACCCACCCATCCCATGCCCATGGCCACGCCCCCTTTCCAACTATTCGACTTAGAATTTACACACATCATACTACAGAATACGCTTAGACAGTTGAAATTAAAGCCATTAGTGACAAATTCTGACAATAATTGTTTGTTAATTGGCAATTATCACTGATTGGCTTGTTAAATAAGTTACGCATGCAAATCCAGAATATGAATGGATTTGCATGCACAACTTAAGTCACGCTATATAGAATCCAGGAGATTGTGTGCATAATTTATTTGCTTAACAAGCTAATCAATGCTGACAGTTGGGGTGTTAACAATCAATTATTGGCGCTAATTGGAATTTACTCGCTATTGTATAAAGATGTGTGCATAAATTTTTTCTGCGAGAATTCAAAAAGGCATGGCTGTTGGAGGGGCATGGGCAGGTCAGGGTTGGTTCTTGGATTTGCGCACAGTGGTGATATAGAATTTGGGTCTCCACACCTAATTTAGGTATGAGGATGTATACCAGGATTCAGTTGGTGTAAATCCTTGTGCCCAAAATTGGGTGCAAATCCCGGCGCTAAACGCTGCTCATTCTGGTGCATAAAGCTAGGATGTTTCTTTCCCCTTACAGTTTGCCATACAAACCAAATATATCAAATTCAGGTATCACTTCAGTAACAGCAACACAAAATCCTTCCATTGGCGGATACTGTGAAGTAACACAAAGCTCTGCAAATATGCTACTTAGAAACTATGCAGCAAATACTATGGACAGCAGACTTGCATCATTTCCAATTGAGGTTGGTATCAACAGTTATCATTGGGGATAGTGGGGAAACAGAAACAGGGACCAGTATTAGCGTTTTCAACTGCCTGACTCTCTGGATCTTTGATCTCCCCAGTTACAGGCATGGATGGTTGTTAAGTATAGGCCTCCTGTCCATGCCAAATTTTTGGTGACACGCCAACGTGTCCCGACACTGTGGTTGAGCATCACTATGTTAAGGCAATTTAATATATGCCCCATTATTCTCTGTGAAGCCTATTTGCCAACTAGGGGGTCCTTTTACTAAACTGCATTAAGAGAAGAGGTCTTATCGGTGATAAAAGATTCATACCACCAATAGACCTCAAAACTTCAAGTGTAGCTTGTGATCTAGTGTATCGATGAAGGCAAATAGCAGCAGAAAACAATTTTGCCCCTACCTGCGTACCTTTATATAATAGTGGGTAGTAATAATAGGGCGAATTGGAGAGTGAGAATAAAGAACCTGAGCCATATGGAGGAACTGTAGAAAGTAAACATCCAGCTTTTTCGTAGCAAGAAAAGGTTGCCACCAACCAATAGCGCTAAGCC
Source organism: Microcaecilia unicolor (assembly GCF_901765095.1). NCBI lineage: Eukaryota > Metazoa > Chordata > Amphibia > Gymnophiona > Siphonopidae > Microcaecilia > Microcaecilia unicolor. Next base: position 26,757,055 of record NC_044039.1, read on the forward strand.
TCCTTGGAGCTGTTCCTTGCTTTAAAAAAAAAAATAGGATTAACTACTGACTTTTGCATAGAGTTAGAAAAGCTCCCAAGGTTTAATATTGTATTAAAAATAACAAGAAGTCACGGGTCGAGATCATCTATATTTGCATTTATTAAAATAAAAAATATATAAGATTGGGGCAGAAAGTAGAAATATTCAAAACTGAAATTTTTGTTTACAAGTTCCATAGCAGTAACGGCCCTAAATTTGGTTAATTTGAGCTGATGAAATGATAAAGTACTCTCTGCGATTGAAAGCACATGTGTCTCTTGCCTCAACCCAAACTAATCTAATAATCTATATCCTGTGAAGTATGAGCTAGAGATGGAGAAATTCTTTTGTTGACTATATGAAGCTTTTAACCATCTTTTCTTCTGGAGCAATTGTCATGTGGAAGAACCTGGATTCGATCCTGAGGCTTGCTTATGCTTCCCAGATTCAACTGGGATTATGATGCAATACAGTACTCACAACCATTGGGCATCTCAGCCATTGCAGAACAGTGACATCTAGTGGTTGTCAATGGCTGAGCTAGCTGAAACCAACCTATCTACTTTCTATGAAGTATCCGTTAGAGATGGAGAAATTCTTTTGTGGACTATGGAGCCCTTTTATTAAAGCTTAGTGCACGCTAATAGACATTGTCACGTGGCCCATTGGTGTAAAATAGGATGTGCAGCATTTTGCGCGCACTGTCGGCACGCTCAAAGCTTTAGTAAAAGGGCCACTATGTGACGCTTTTTAACCATCTTTTCTTCGGGAGGACCTGGGTTTGATTCTGAGGCTAGCCTATGCTTCACCTGGGGTTGGGATGAATTGCACTGCTCACAGACATTGGGAGTCTCAGCTATTGAAGAATAGCGACACCAATTGGACAGACTTGGTGCATGCGAACTGGAATTCTGTATGAAGCCACAGTCCATGGCTGTCAGTAGCTGAACTAGCTGGGATCAGAGTGTTACATATAATAGGGAAAATCCTCAGGTGGTTGTTAATGAAGATTCATGGTACTGGATCCCATTCCTGGCTCCAACTGAAGGAACAGAAGAAAACCGAAGGACCCAATAAAAAGTGTTTGAACCTCCTGTTTTTCAAATGTTGCCCTCAACGTGAAATGTTAATAAGATTTCTAGTCATGCAGGTTCTGCTAAAGGAAAAGGCCCCTGAAAAGCTTAGAATGAAAGTTGTACGAAGAAATCAATGTCCTAATGTGGAGTCATTTAAATATCCTGTTATAGTGTCAGGTTATAACTGAAAGAAGAACTTTATTATATTCTGGAAGCAGAGAAGTCAATGTCATGCCTATTCGTAGATTTTCCAGTGCTTTCCACCTTGACACCAGAACAACGTAAAATCCACCATGTTTTGTATTTGTTATACTGAACAATCCAGGTCTCAGTGGTATTTTTCAAGTTCAACTTATTTGATATGCTGCCTATATATCCAAGGTTGTCTAACTGGTTTACAAAAGGGTAGGGATTCATAAACAAGTAAAAACATCTCATATATCAAATACAGACAAATGCCAGAGAGAGAAAAGAACAACCCAAGAGAGAAGGGTCAGTTCACTCCCACAGGTAAACCAACAACAACAACACAAAGGGTGGGAATAACCACAAAGACAGATGAACCAGGATGATTAACTAGAGCCTTTATTCAAAATGGTGGTAAACAAGTGTAGGCAAATATGCTGGACCCAACACAGGCCGTGTTTCAACGATAAGGTCTTCGTCAGGGGTCCTCTGGTACGGTAACAACACAGATGTTCAATCCAATAGCCAAAGGCTCTGAAAAAGCCATAAATGTCGCGGAGTCCAATTCAGACGTATTGAGGCACATTTTTCAATAGGATTCAAGCAACCAAGGTAGGCAGACTCTCAAACAGGTAAACCTCAACCACTTCAACTGTGGACATAACAGAGAATTTTGTTGTGCAGCGCTGTGTACGCTTTGTAGCACTATAAAAATGCTAAATAGTAGTAGTAGTAGTAGTAGTAGAATTTTCACAGATCTTATCGTGCCTTCAGATGGATAGATTGAACCAACCCCATAAGCACATATAGATATGAAAAGTGCTAATAAAAATTGCTAACAATCTTGCTGGCTTGGATTGAACAACAACAAAGCAGAGTTAAAGCATTTTCCCTCTCATTCTATAACAAGACGCCCAAAGTTAGGCGCCAATTGCGCATATAAAGCTGGAGAATACTGACAACACACATGACTGTTACAGTTATGCATGGTAAGTGCTAGTCACACACTCAGCGATATTAGCATGTGAATTCAAGGGGTTGTTCGCAGGGGGAGGAGCAGGGGTAGGGTATTGGGCGTGTCTCCTACTTATGCACGTAGCATACAGAATACTGTAAGTTAAGGGTTAAAGTGCCACACCTATTCTTCTTTGCAATACTCCAGTTCCATTAGTCCATACTACAAGAATTCTTGGGGTGACTCTAGACAGCACGCTCTCGTTTAGACCTCAACGTCCTAATTCTATATATGATGCTGAAAATTGCAAATGCAAATTTGGGGTGCATGCACAATTTGTGTATGCAATTTAATTGCATAAAGAGCTAATTAGCACCAATAATTGGGAGCGATCAGTCAATTATTGGTACTAATTGGCAATCATTGGAATTCATGTGCACATTTTTATAGTCAGCTTTCTATAAAGATGTGCATGTAAATTTTACATGCAAATCCCAAAGGGGTTGGGGGCATGGGCAGGTCAGGGTGTTTCTAGAATTTGCACGCAGTTTTATTGAATAAGTCAGATCGGCATCTAATTTAGGTGTGAAAATTTACACCAGGTTTCAGTTGATGTAAATCCTCAAGCCCAAAATTGTGCACAGATCCTGGCACTCCGCATTGTTCTATAAATGATGCCCAACTTGGAGTGCAGTTTATAGAACAATGATTGGCACTCATTTTTTCAGCGCTGATTTTTTGGCGCCATACACAGAATCTAGCCTCAAGTGTCTTTAATAGTACAGCGTTCTTTTACAAGCTATGATTGATCTGTACAATCCCACTACACCCCCTAGCACTCAACATTCTGATCCACTCACTGATTATTATTAAAGGACTCCATCCACGCAATGTGCCTATCATCAAAACTACACACCATCACATTTAGGTGCTGTGTTATAGAATGGCATGTAACCGGAATATTGGCATAATTTGTGAGTATTTTATACATATATTTATTTATTTATTAGGATTTATTTGCCGCCTTTTTGAAGGAGTTCACTCAAGGCGGTGTACAATAAGAATAGATCAAGCATGAGCAATAGACAATTACAGCAGTAAAATATTCCAAAAACAATACAAAGTACGATATGGTTTACTATTTACAATGTCAACACAATACGTAATAGAACAATATAGGTGATAGCGAAGGGTAAGCAAAGATGTAACATATCGAAGGGTAGAAAGTAGGAAGAGTTAGAAAGTAAGGTGATTGATTTAAAGAAAGTTGCACATGAGGTCAGAGAAATGGTTAAATGTTATCTCAGCTAGAGTAGGAGTGGATAAACATACTTGTTTTAATTTAACCTGGTA